>NC_064638.1:943885537-944545537 GCF_023864345.2 Schistocerca serialis cubense
GGGTGATTATGTTCCACTGAAACTGTTGCAGGAGAGCAATGGTTTGCCGAGCGATGTGTGGGCGAGCGTTATCATGGAAAATGTGTACGCTCTTGCTCAACATACCTCTTCTCCGCCGGCCGTTGTGGCCGAGCGGTTCTAGGCGCTACAGTCTGGAATCGCGCGACCTCTACGGTCGCAGGTTCGAATCCCGCCTCGGGCATGGATGTGTGTGATGTCCTTAGGTTAGTTAGGTTTAAGTAGTTCTAAGTTCTAGGGGACTGATGACCTCAGAAGTTAAGTCCCATAGTGCTCAGAGCCATTTGAACCTCTTCTCCGGTTCTGAATTGCCCGTTTGAGTTTTTTCAGAGTCTCACAGTACATGTCAGCGTTAATTGTGGTCCCAACGATTCAGCTGCGACGACGAAGTGAAAGAAGAGGTTTATAACTTTCTGAACAGCATGGCGGCGAGCTGGTGCAAAGCACCACACACACACACACACACACACACACACACACACACACACACCAAAAAGAATTTGCCACATGTGAAGTTATCACAAAGATTGCAGATTTACAAATACAACAGTATTCCTCTGACACTGTAGAAGAATAAAAATCGAAAACTGACGATTATGTAAAGTGTACGTTGCATATCATGTGAACAGCCGGCTGATGATGAACTTGCCAGACTCCGAGAAAACTGTGCTATTACTCAAATATTCGTTTTGTAGTAGAAATGTTAGCTTAAATAGGGCAAAGTGGCCAGAGGCAGAGAAAAGGAAAAATAAGTCTCAGATGCGGTGGAATCTGGTTCTCTGAAGTTTGTATTTAGATGTCTCTCCCTAAACTGTGTCACTCAATCCATGCCTGCGATATTTTTTTCTTTGTTGAATGGGTGTGGTAGACCATTCTGCACCGCAAGCTGAAATACCGACTGATATCCCATAATAACTTCATTCTATGTCAAAACTATGCTTAAGGAATTCTTTCTGTTGCTCTTAGAAGAACAGTTGGGAGCTCCCAAGAGCCTTCTTGTTTTCAACAGCTGCACGATTTTTTAAGAACTCTCCTTGCAAGTTTGTTTCTTGAGATATTGAATAGTTTGGCTGCTGTAACAAACGGCATCTTTTCTTTTCTTACGGCATTCAATGTCCGATGCATAGCTTGGGAATCCTATGATTGTTGTAGTGATTTCCTAAAATAATATGATGATATCTTACCATATACTGTTAATAAGAGAACATAAATTTTTTCACTAAGTTTTTAAAACAGTTTTGTCTTAGTATACTTATTTTATGAAATGATTTGTCTTATTATCAATTCTGTCTTCTTGAAGCAAGGAAATACATTACAAAAGTTATGTTTGGGCAAAGTACTCATTTGGCTGCTTTGCCCCGTCAGGCGGCTGGCACTAAGCCCGACTGGACGCCGTTACGCTAAATGTTGTCTGAATACGAAATTACGATGGCGTGCACGGAGGCAATGCCTCGGATTTTTGTGTGAAAACTCTGAAAGCTTTTTAAATAAAACAAACTTTATTAATATTATTAATATTCTTCATGTCTACATAGAGTATTTATTTCTCAACATAGTCACTCTAGCAACAAACACATTTCTCCTAACGACAGACTGGTTTGTTGATACTTTGACAGTAGAATGTTTGACTTTGTTGATGGAGTCACAACAGTACTTCTGCTTGCACCGCTTCGTTGTTATCAAAGCGAAGCCCTCGAAGGTGTTCTTTAAGTTTTGTAAACAATGGCAATCAAAAGTCGGGAGTGTATTGAGGATTATCGACGACAGTGAACCGAAGATGTCGGATTGTTAAAGACATCACATCTCTCGCGTGCTCCATATGAGGACGAACTCTTCGAATTGGTGAATCTCGATCACAGCAACGCTGTTCCTCACGCAACGGCATAGTTGCGTTACACGCCACCTTTCTACACGGTACAATTCGGAGCCCTCTAGCGGCAGAAGGTTGCAACATGCGTCAGCCAAGCGAGAAAGTCGACCGAGTGTTATGCATGACGCCTAATACTTCAGTCCATATTGGGAACAGAATACGAAATTAGGAGGCATTACTTTTCAGCATGCCCTCGTATATAACCTAGGCATTCATAAAAATGTGATTTCGTAGGCTAAAATACAATGTTTCTTCAGAATTGTAACAATTAACTGTTACAATATACGATTATATTTTCTTAATGCATGCAAATGAATTTGACACTTGCCTTACACCAGACGTTGAGAAAACAAATATTTCACTGGAGAGGAGCTCTCAACTACCGCCATGAAACTCGTTGACAAAACGAAACAAGTCTCATAGAACAGTTTAAAATGTTCGCCACTAGGCTGCATCTCTCTCCAAGAGAATAAAACGAAGTGGCCACTTCACCTGCCGTGGCCACAACAGCCGTCCTTTCCCTGTAGGGCTCAGCGAGGAACATAGTTTGGGAGATTCCACAGGTGCTATCACTCCCTGCCCGCGGCTCGTGGTCTTCCGGTAGAGTTCTCGCTTCCCGCGTACGGGGTCGCGGGTTCGATTCCCGGCGAGAACAGGGATTTTCTCTGCCTCGAGATGACTGGGTGTTGTGTGTCTTTCATCATCATTTCATCCTCATTCACTCGCAACTCGCCGTAGTGGCGTTAAAGAACTTGTAGAGCGGCGGCCGAACCGCCCCGCGAGGGGTCTCCCGGCCACCAATGCCATACGCTCATTATTATCACTCGCTAATTCGAAACGAAACAATGTGGGTAAGTTTGAATAAAGAGAAGTGATGGGGCGTCAACGTTTTATTCTTCTTATAAGTCGTCACGGATGAGGCAACTGCCACATTTGGAAATGTGGCTGTGTGACCTAGTCTAATTGCATTACTCAAGAAAAGCAACCGTACTGTAAGCCACGCAAACCAATGGAATTTCTAGCACAGCACACTAATTAGCCGCAGACGATGTAAACGCGGCGGAGGAATGCCGCCGCTTCTTGGCCTTCGCGGCCAGGCGACACACTTATCGTGTCTGTAGCTGGAAGTCCCCGCCACTGCCAGCAAAGCTTACCAAAACAAGCTGCCCGGCTGCGGACATCCATCACTGCCGTTCGGAGAACTCAGCAACGGAAGTGCCTTTCGAGAACGGTCGTCGCTTTCTCAAGCTGAATGCTGCAACAACACCTCTGTGTTGCCAAACACCATCAAGGGAAATCTTCCATAGCAGACTCGTGACTAACAACTCATTCTAGTCCGTATGTATTTGAACACATTCATCTCTAATGTTGTAGATACACAGACCTTTCCCATTTTTCTGCGGAGACGGTGCCTGTTACGAATGACACCAGGCCTCTGGACAATGGCGAATCGGTTGCGCAGTGAAGACCTCGCACCAAATTACTTTCCCTCTCTGCCACAGTCGAAAGTATGGTCGCGGAAAAAGAGGTTAGTCTTACCAAAAGGGAGCATACTGGTCGCTTTAGAGCACTGACGATGATGTCGAAACGACCCTCCAACGCAGACGTACGTGAACATAGTGTATGAGACGGTCGGTTGTACACAATTAATGCACTAATATCGGTCGATGTGGTTACGTTACGGAATGGCAGCAAGGAACTTTCGTGTTTGGTCTTGCCCAACACCACACTTAGAATTATTTTGTACTATTTGTTGCTGTATCAAAACGGACTGTTAAAAATGGTTCAAATGGCTCTGAGTACTATGGGACTTAATATCGGACGTCATCAGTCCCATAGACTTAGAACTACTTAAACCTAACTAACCTAAGGACATCACACACATCCATGCCCGAGGCAGGATTCGAACCTGCGACCGTAACAGCAGCGCGGTTCCAGATTGATGGGCCTAGAACTGCTCGGCCACAACAGCCGGCCACGGACTGTCCAACGTGACTGCAATCAGTAGTGGACCACTCGCAGCCATTTACGGTAATACTGCAGAAGAACAGAGGTCGTAAAAAGATCGCAGCCGACAGGGACCGGAGACGTGTCACGCTTTGTCAGTGACCACCGGATTCACATCCAACAGGAACAACTGTATCGGTAAATGCCAATCCATATCAACCAGTTCCCGTGTGAAAATTCCAGACAAGGGGAAGACCGTGGACATATGGAGTCGAGCACCGAGCGAAAGACCATTGCTCACAACGGCACATAAAGCGGCACGTCTTCAAAGAACCGTGCGATGAGACGAGTGGCGACTTGCCTCTTTCCAAACGATGCAACATCTCGTGTGCAAGGACGGCCCAATCAAGTGTTTAAACCACTTTGTGTGGATGGTGTAGATCAGGTAGGAGGTGGATCTGTAATGTTTTGAGGGTGTTTTTCGTGCCCTGACTTGGGGCCAATCACTCGTACCAGAATTTTCGTTCCAGGATTCTAGATGGTGAAGTATTGCCCTTTCTTATACATCGCCTTGGTGAGTACGCTGTAGACACTACCGTATTCTGAGATGACAACATCCATGTTTACAGGGCCGCACGCGTACGCTCCAGTGAGTAGCTTCAGCTGGATAGGTCATGTTTTAAGAGACTTACGCACTGTCTTCCTTGTCGAATTGAGACCAGAACCGGAAGAGGCTAGGAGCTGTATTGCACTGTATTATCGTAGCACGTGTCATGCAGATACTACATCTACATCCATTAAATGTATTAGCAATTGCGAATAACGACAACCATCAGCTTTAAAATGGAATGACGACAGTGAAAATTTGTGCCGGACCGGCGCTCTAACCCGGATTTCCTGCTTATCGCGAGCGGTTGCCTAAACATTTGCCTATGCGAGCAAGACTCCCGGTCACACCCAAACTTACATATGTAGTCAACCACGCGTCTACAACCTGTACCCGTGCGTCCATTATGTATATACCGATACAGGTCAGAAGTTGTACTTGAAAGTCGCTTGGCCGGTATCGGCACATAAAAACGATATTGCAGTGCCTGTGTCATTCTGATTACGATGCAAAGTTCCTTTCGACATGCATGTACACGTAGTAGACGAATGGTTGACGACATATGGAAGTTTGGGTGTGGCCGTGAGTCGTGCACGGATAGCCAAATGGTAAGGCAGAAGCTCGAGATAAGCGGGAAATCCGGGTTCGAGACCCGATCCGGCACAAATTTTAATTGTCGTCATTCCATTTTAAAGCTGATGGTTGTCCTGCCCTAAGGAACTTTGCATCGTAATCAGAATACTACAGGCACTACAATATCGTATATCTAAATCTGTCAGATCTGGTGACTTCTTCTAGGTTGAGCGATTTCAGTTGCTTTTCTATCGCGTTGTCCGTTGTCACTTATTTCGATATCTCCCATATTATCGTTCATGC
Source organism: Schistocerca serialis cubense (assembly GCF_023864345.2). Classification (NCBI taxonomy): domain Eukaryota; kingdom Metazoa; phylum Arthropoda; class Insecta; order Orthoptera; family Acrididae; genus Schistocerca; species Schistocerca serialis. Next base: position 943,890,856 of record NC_064638.1, read on the forward strand.
GACGATTTAAATGTGGAACTACAGTGCGATCCTCCTCTGAGAGACGTTTAGTATTTCGGCCTTTACTGTGTCTCCCTCTGTTTCAATATCATTAAGGTCACAATGTCTGCGTAGATGGCTTCGATCCGTTTACTAACTGAAAATAACACCATAACTTCTTACGATTTTCTGTCAAGCTGGTAGACAGAATTTTACTTTCGAATTCATTGAACGCTTCACGCATAGCCATCCTTACTCCAATTTGGCTTCGTTTAGGTTTTTTTTTTTTTTTTTTTTTTTTTTTTTTTTTTGCTATGAAGCTTTGGCAACGAATTTGTTGTGGAACTCTCTTCGCTTTCGTATCAGCTTTCTAACATAGTTGTCGAAGCACTGTGGGTCTTTTCTGTCCCACAGAATTTTGCTAGGCACATACACCTGTAAAGCATCTTGTACGATGCTCTTGATATTTTTCCATCGATGCTCGACAACATCGGTACTGGAAGTTAAATCGTTGTGTTGACTTGTCAGGTAACCTAAATCTGTTTCTTGTCGCTCTTATGAACAGAAAGATCTTCCCACCTTTGTTCGTATTTCTGTTTACAGCCGTATTCAGTGATCCTATAACGGGCCCACCACCATTGATTCCCTGTTGTAGGCTGAGTCTGTTTGTCACCAGGATAGCGGAGGTCGAGAAAACTACATCCAAATTCGTCACAGAATCATCTGAGCCTCTCGTTTTAGCCTTCCTTTCGGATCCAAACCAGAGGACTGAGCTTTGTTCTGGGAACCAAGCTAAAAACCGATAACTCTACTTTCACCCCGCTAGCGAGACTAGTTACCTTCACCAAATGAGTCCGAGAATGGACTCTGATCTCAGACTGCAGGTGTCATTCGTGCCGACATGAGCCACGATTTGCAGCCGGTTGCACCGAGTGCTCTCAGTCGCTGCCCACAGAAACTCATCATCTCGGACGAGACCCTCGACAAGCAAACAGAGTGGACACGGGCCTTTTTTCCCGATGTGGCCGCTGTTTCCCTAAGTGATTCCATCATCCGCCTAACACTGGAGCTCCCAATAACAAGCAGTTCCACCCTCTGCGCTTGTCCTAATCTGTCAGAAAGATCGGCCACGCGCGCTTTTGCAGTTATCAAGTTGAATATGATTTTGACACAGGACACTGCCTGCTGTAGCTGCCCTTGTTGTTGATCTCAATACTCAAATAGCCACAGGCTGCCTCTCTGCGTGAAGGAGAACGTTGTGCCTTTCATCTTCCGGCCAGAATCAGGTCCAGTTTTGTTCTGGCCTAACACGCGCAGTTCCTGGGCTCTAAATAGAATAAATGTTCCAGAGGGGTTCGATACCTTCTGCGTCAGCCCAGCTGCCTATTCGCAGGGTCATTACCATGCACGCTGTCCGCTCTTTGAAGTTTACTTCTTCTTCCCCTCAGATAACAGGGTAGATCAAAGCACGCACTCAAAAATTAATGATATATCACTTCTGACGTATCTAAGTGTATCTACATCTACGACATTTGCTCATGCGTTCCATAAGTCACAGTGTGTGCATAGAAAAACATGATTTACACCCTCTGTTCCATTCGTGTGGTGACCTGGAAGAACTACTACAGATACCTCTCTCAATAAGCACAACTCTTGACTGACGATGTCATTAAGGGAGACACGGGTGGAAATATTGTTTCCTAATTTATATTCTAACGTCCAATCCAGGGACTTTGGGAATTAGCTTTTCTATGATGCGGAACGTCTTTTCTGTAGCGTCTCCCAACGGAAGTGGTTGAACATTTCTCATAGCGCTGACAAGCCTGTGATGATTCATGTATTCCCCCCCCCCCCTTTATTCTCCCGTTGATAAAACGCTATAACGTTTGCAGATATAAATCACAATAGCCTTCTAATAAAATTAGAATATTGCGGTGTAACAGGAAGTGCTACAAAATGGTTCAAATCCTGTATCTCTGAAAGAAAACAAAGGGTGTCAGTAGGAAATAGACGTGCATTAAGCTATCAGGCATCATCCAACTGGGAACCAATAACATTTCGTCTCCCCCAAGAATCCATTATAGGGTCCTTACTTTTCCTTCTATATATATCAATGATCTTTCATCAGTAACATCACCAGGTGCCTAGTTTGTTTTCTTTGCAGATGATACAAACATAGCAATAAATAGTAAATCAAGCGTAGCCTTAGAAAGGTGGGCTAATGGAATTTTCATGCGCATTAATAAATGGTTCCTAGCCAACTATCTGTCACTAAATCTTGAAAAAAGTACTATATGCAGTTCAGAACTTGTAAAAGGTTTTCTGTCGTTATGAGGGTCACTCCAAAATAAATGCACACTATTTTTGTAAAAATACTGTTCTAATTCTGCATGTGTGAAAGTTTTAGTGTGTTTAGATACATCCTTCCCGCTTGTTTTCAAACTTAGTTCAACCTGTTCCCGTGAGTGGCGCCGTCACATCATGTCTTCAAGATGCCTACTACACTTGACGTTTGTCAGAAGCAACGTGCTGTCATAGAATTCCTGTGCTGTGAAAATAAGACAGTGGGAAACATCCACAAGAGGTTGAAAAAGGTGTACGGAGATGCTGCTGTCGATCGCAGTACAGTTAGTCGGTGGGCAAGCAGGTTACGTGATGAAAGCGGGTACGGCAATATTGAGGAATGTCCTCGCAGCGGCAGGCCTCGTACTGCACACACTCCAGACAATGTGCAGAGAGTTAACGAGTTGGTGACTGCTGACAGACGTATCACAGTGAACGAATTGTCACGCTACGTTGGGATAGGGGAAGGAAGTGTTTTTGCAGAATACTGAAACTGCTGGCGTTAAAAAAGGTTTGTGCGAGGTGGGTTCCCAGGATGTTGACAGTGGCTCACAAAGAAACAAGAAAAACGGTATGCAGCGAACTTTTGGAACAGTACGAGAATGGTGGAGACGAATTTCTTGGAAGAATTGTGACAGGTGTTGACACATGGCTCCATCATTTTACACCAGAGACGAAGAGGCAATCAATGGAGTGGCATCATGCAAATTCACCCAAGAAAAAAAAATTCAAAACCACACCTTCTGCTGGAAAAATTATTCCTACGGTGTTTTTCGATTCCGAATGACTCTTACTTGTGGACATCATGCCAAGTGGAACCACCATAGATTCTGATGCATATGTGACGACACTGAAGAAACTTCAAGATTGACTGAGTCGTGTTCGACCACATCGGCAAAAGCAGGATGTTTTGCTGTTGCACGACAATGCACGGCCACATGTCAGTCAAAAAACCATGGAAGCGATCACAAAACTCGGATGGACAACATTGAAACACCCGCCTTACAGTCCTGACCTGACTCCATGTGACTATCATCTCTTTGGGAGACTGAAAGACTCTCTTCGTGGAACAAGGTTTGAAGATGATGACTCCCTTGTGCACGCTGCCAAACAGTGGCTCCAACAGGTTGGTCCAGAATTTTACAGTGCAGATATACAGGCGCTGGTTCCTAGATGGCGTAAGGCAGTTGAGAGGGATGGAAATTATGTGGAGAAATGAAAATATTGTTCCTAAAGGATGTATCTACACACTGTAAAACTTTCAAACATGTAGAATAAAAGATGGATTTAAAAAAAATAGTGTGCATTTCTTTTGGAGCGACCCTCATATACACGCATCACAAAAAGTTTTGTATCACCTCGGTTCTGAGAGTTCCAGAACCTGTTAAGAAAAATGAAATAGAGATCAACATAAACATCATTTCCGCCCTTTTTATTGCTCATGAAAACCACACTTTGCATGTAGTACCACCATGCAGTGAGACCGTCAGAGGTCGTGATCCAGATTGCTGTACACACCAGTACCTTTAATACCCATAGCAAGTACTCTTGCATTGATGCATGCCTGTATCCGTCATGGTATACTATCAAGTTCATCAAGGCACTGTTGGTCCATATTGTCCCACTCCTCAATGGCGATTCGGCGTAGATACCTCACAGTGGTTGGTGGGTCACGTCGTCCATAAACAGCTTTTTTCATTCTATCCCAGGCATGTTCGATAGGGTTCATGTCTGAAGAACATGCTGGCCACTCTAGTCGAGCGATGTCGTTATCCTGAAGGAAGTAATTCACAAGACGTGCGCGATGAGGGCGCGAAAGCCTCGCCATATGCCCATATGGTTGTACTATCGGTCGGAGGATGGCTCTCACGTATCGTACAGCCGTTACGGCGCCCTCTAAGACCACCAGCAGCGTACGTCGGCCTCACATAACGGCATCCCAAAACAGGAAACCTCCACCTTGCTGCACCCGCTGGACAGTGTGTCTAAGGCGTTCAACCTGACTGGGTTGCCTCCAAACACGTCTCCGGCGATTGTATGGTGGAAGGCATATGTGACACTCATCCGTGAAGAGAACGTGATGCTAATCCTCAGCGGTTTATTCGGCATGTTGTTTGGCCCATCTGTACGGCGCTGCATGGTGTCATGGTTGCAAAAATTGACCTCGCCATGGACGTCGGGAGTGAAGTTGCGCATAGTGCAGCCTATTGCGCACAGCTTGAGTCGTAACACGACGTCCTGTGGCTGCACGAAAAACATTCTTCAACATGGTGGCGTTGCTGTCAGGGTTCCTCCGAGCCAAAATCCGAAGATAACGGTCATCCACTGCAGTAGTAGTCCTTGGGCGGCCTGAGCGAGGCATGTCATAGACAGTTCCTGTCTCTCTATGTTTCCTCCATATCCGAACAACATTGCTTTGGTTCGGTCCGAGACACCTGGACACTTTCCTTGTTGAGAGCACTTCCTGGCACAAAGTAACAATGCGGACGTACGATCCGCGGTATTGACCGTCTAGACATGGTTTAATTACAGACAACACGAGCCGGGTACCTCCTTCCTGGTGGAATGGCTGGAACTGATCTGCTGTCGGGCCCCCTCCGTCTAATGGGCGCTTCTCATGCATGGTTGTTTACTATTTGGGCAGGTTTAGTGACATCTCTGAACAGTCAAAGGGACTGTGTCTGTGATACTATATCCACATTTAACGTCTATGTTCAGGAGTTCTGGGAACCGGGGTGATGCAAAACTTTTTTTTATGTATGTACATGAAATATGACGACAAGGTGATAGAAGAAGTTGATAGTATTAAATTCTTAGGATTACAGTTTGATAATAAATTTAACTGGGAGCAGAATGCCACAGAACTGCTGAGGCGCCCAAAAATATCTCTATTTGCTGTGGAATGTTGTCAGACACAACTGATACAAAAATAAAAAGCAAGCGTACCATGGTTAATTTCATTCAATAATATCATAGGAGATTGTTTTCTGGGATAACTCATCAAACCAAGCTTCAGTTTTCCGAACCCAAAAACATGCAGTACAAATTATTTGTGATGAGTACTCAAGAACGTCCTGCAAAGGGCTGTTTGAGGAACTGGGTTCAAAAATGGCTCTGAGCACTATGGGACATAACATCTTAGGTCATCAGTCCCCTAGAACTTTGAACTACTTAAACCTAACTAACCTAAGGACATCACACACATCCATGCCCGAGGCAGAATTCGAATCTGCGACCGTAGCAGTCCCGCGGTTCCGGACTGCAGCGCCTAGAACCGCACGGCCACCGCGGCTGGCTTAAGGAACTGGGGATACCAACTATTGCTTCCCAATATATTTATTCCTTTAAAAAATATGCCACTAAAATACACATTTTTTTCTAACCAACTGCTCAGTTAATGATATCTGTACCAGAAATAAGAATAACTTTCACAGAGATTTAAAGTCACTTACTTTGGTTCAAAAAGGTGTCCGCTACTCATCAATACACATTTTCAGTAATGTACCAGCAGCCATAAAATGTTTAACTAATAATAATTTGAATTTGAGAAGAGTCTAAAGGATTTATTGTTGGCCAGCTTCTTTTTCTTCACAGCTGAATTTTTTAGCAGAACAGATTGACGTGTATATGTTATTTTTAATGTCACATAATGTGAATATTGCGTACAATCTGACTTCTGCATCATTTTGTGCAGTAATGCGATCACTGTGAATAAGTGCTGTAAAATGTTTTTTATTTTATTTTATTTATTTTTTTAATTTTATGATACGTGGCTTTAATGGCCTAAGAATTATTATATGCACCTAGGTGTACTGAATGTGGTAACAAGTTTTATATTCTTTTAAATGATAATAAACTTAAGATTTTTAAAATTTTTATTTATACTGATCGATTCCACATCCAATGGGGCAATTTCATTTGGGAATTGTGGAAGGTGAATAAGGATATCGGTTCTTACTTTGTAAACATTTACTGTTTATTCCTGATTTCTTACATGTTGCATATTCCAGAGGATCTCCACTGGAAAGAAAATTACATCTATTATAGTTTAATCTTGGCATCAGTACTGAGTAACTTTTTCGTGAACTTCCTCTTTTCTGGATGAATTACATGTCCTTATGATTCTACTCATGTCTCCCAATTTGGTATCTGTCTTCTCCACATCTATCTATTTGTCGTCGTTAGATGCAAATAACTTCGAAGGATATTCCTAGGCATTTGACAGTTGCGAAACATTTTAGCAATTAGTCAGTAATACCAGCAACTTCCCATTCGTTTAAGAGTATTGATTATATTTCCTTACGTCGAGAGACAACTGCGGAGCCTTTATCTGGGCCATGACAGAATAGCAGTAACCTCACAAAGCCAGAGAAGCTACGAGTATGTAAATGTAAACACATTATAGCGTATATGTTGAAGAGGCAATGAAGGTGGTGACAAAAAGTTTCACGAAGGAATTGCAGTTAAAAGAGAGCAGATCCCAATGCCAAAGTTCGTAGATGCCAGTGCTCACCAAACTGAAAGTAATAGAGACTCTGAAGAACTATTAAATGGCTGCTTGCAGCAGATTTCTGGTTAAGGCTGAACAGAACTGAGATGAAAGTGATAACACGTAACGAAAAGGATGGTATAGATGAAATAAAGGGCCGCAATGAAGAAGACGTTAAGAGCAGATTTGGAGTTAGAATTACGCAAAAGGTTTATGACACAGTAAATTTGTATCGCATCGTTTTATTGAAGTGGAAGAAGATACTGGAAGTTTTTCAAGTTGTCTGCAAGAGAAGGATGTCAAAAATTAGGTAAACACACTGCGGTGACGAAAGTTGTGAAATACCTCCGAATATCATATTAGGTGGCATGGACTCGACAAGCCGTTGGAAGCTCCTGTAGGAATACTGAGCCATGCTATCTCTACAGACGTCCATAATTACGAAAGTGTTGCCGGTGTAGGATTTTGAGCACGAACTGATCTCTCGATTATGTCGCATAAATTTTAGATGTGTGGCCAGAGCATTCGCCCGAACTGTCCAAGATGTTCTTCAAACCAGCTGCGAACAATTGTGGCCCGGTGACACGGCGCATTTTCTTCCATAAAAATTCCTTCGTGTTTGGGAACATGAAGTCCATGAATGGCTGCAAATGGTTTAAAAGTAGCCGAAAATAACCATTTCCAGTCAATTTCAATTGTGTGGGGCGGCGGGTGGATTTTGGTATATTCGTCGCCGTTTTTACAAGAGTTTGAAAACTACTTTTGTTGTCAGCCAGAAAGCAATGGAGAACATACTGATCGTAATTTGCAGTCTGCAAGTCCACATCATTCTTGTGTTCACTGAAAGAAAATGTTTCTACTTGCTGTCTACTCAGCGGTATCAAGAACTATGACTATGAATAAAACTTTTATTTACACTGAAGTCTTGAAACTTGGTACAGCTGCTTAACGTAATGAAGTGCTCCAATTAGAACTTTCTATCATAAATACAAGTGATACGCTTCTGTCCCAAATTTGATTTTTAGTAAATAACTTGAAAACTAGTAGACGTACCTTAACGGAGTCACGTACCTAAAGTTTTTATATCAGACTGAGGCTGCATGCGAAGTTTCATCTTTCTGAGCCTAATATTTAGTACCTCCAATTTTTCGTAAAAACGCCGATTTGTCTAAACAATTGCACCGATCAAGTTGAGATTTGTAACTTTTGACTGTGACGTACATTTGCACGTTCTGAGCAATCTTTACAGTTTCATTATTTAGCGCCACTTATTTTTTTCTTAAGATAATATAGTTAGCGAAACATATTCATCTGATCATTCTGAGATTTCACAATGTTAACATTAATATACTGAAGCATACACTGACAAAGTTTACAAAAGTTATTTCAATTTTTAATTTCACTTTTAGATTAAGGCGCAGTACTTTGTATCCTACGCACAAGCACGTTATGATGACGTGGCGCTAGTAGTTGTGGACTGGGGTAAGTCTCGGTACAGTCGCTCGCCCCTGTTCTCCCGCAGTGATACAGCGCTTGAATCGCGGCAGTTCGACCAAAGGACCCAGTCGATTCCACGTAAACGCACCCCACACCATTATGGAGCCACCGCCAGCTTGCACAGTACCTTTTTGACAACTTGGGTCCATGGCTTCGTGAGGTCTGCGCGCCACCCTTGAATCCTACCACCAGCTCTTAACAAATGAAATCGAGACTCATGTAACCAGACCAGGATTTCCAGTCGTCTAGAGTCCAACTACTATTGTCACGAGCCTAGGAAAAGCGCTGCAGGCGATGTCGTACTATTAGCAAAGGCTCTCATGTTGGTCGTCTGTTGCTGTAGCCCATTACCGCCAAATTTCGCCACACTATCCTTGCGGATAGGTTCCTCGTGCGTCCCACATTGATTTCTGCGGTTATTTCACATAGTATTGCTTGTATGTTAGCACTGACAACTCTACACAAATGCCGCTGCTCTCGGTCGTTTAGTGAAGGCCATCAGCCACTGCGTTGTCCGTGGTGAGAGGTAATGCCTGAAACTTGGTATTGTCGGTACACTGTTGACACTGTGCGTCTCTGAATGCTCAGTGCCCTAGCGATTTCCGAAATGGAATGTCCCATGCATCTAGCTCCAACTATTACTCTGCAATCAAAATCTGTTAATTTCCGTGTGCAGCCATAATCACGTTGATGACCTTTTCACATGAATCACCTGAGCACAAATGACAGCTCTGCCAATACACTACCCTTTTATACCTTGTGTACGCGATACTACCGCCGTCGGTATACAAGGTGAGACAATAAAGTAATGAGACTGATTTTCTTTGCAAGGTGTGGCAACCCTGGAGGCTTGCGTAGGCACAATATCTTTGACCTGCTTCTAGTCCAAGTGGCATATCGATGCAACTGCTCAGTCGTGAGTTGTTCTGTAATAAGTTAACACGTGTTTGTGTCTCTCGTCACGGAAATGGAACAGCATAATATTGCGCAACGGTATGCCATTTCTTTTTGCGTTAAATTGGGTGAAAACGCGACGACAACTTACGGTAAGCTTCAGAAGGCTTTTGGAGAGGAGGTTATATCAAGAGCTCAAGTTTTTTGTTGGCGTAAGATGTTTACTGAAGGCAGAACGAATATTGAAGATGAAGACCGCAGTGGGCGACCATCAACCTCACGGACAGATGCCAACTTGGCCAGGGTGCGTGAACTCGTACGATCTGATCGAAGATTACCCACGAAAATGATTGCAGAAGAATTGAACATCAATAGAGAAATGGTTCGTCTAATGACAACTGAAGATCTTGGTATGAGAAAGATTTGTACAAAATGATTCTGCATCACGATAATGTGCCATCCCATACTGCTCTGTCAGTACAGCAATTTTTAACCTCAAAACAAATTTCAGTACTACCATAGCCACCTTATTCACCAGATATTGCTCCGTACGAGTTTTTTCTATTTCCAAGAGTCAAAACGGCGGTCAAGGGACACCATTTTCAAACAACACAGGATGTCCAAAAAGCTGTGACGAGGGTCTTGGAGGGTATTACAGAAGATGAGTTCCAGAAATGTTACCATCAATGGCAGAAGCGCTGAAAGAAGTGTGTGCAATCAGAAGGGAACTACTTTGAAGGAGACAACACTGAACTTGACTAAGACGGTAAGCAACATTTTTCTTCACGTCAGTCTCATTATTTTATTGTCACACCTCGTATGTGCATATCGCTATCCCACGATTATTGTCACCTGAGTGTAAAGTATTATGTTAAGACATGTTAGACAACATTGGCAAGGAAGTGTCTATGACAATCACCGTACATCGCTGTTATCGTGACCAAAAAAGTAACAGTAGGTGCTAACACTTTATGGTGCCATCCTATAAATGAGTTCACAGTTCCAAGCCGTAATTGGCAACAACTGTTGAGTGACATCTCGATCCGTTGTGAAACACGTGTCTTTCCCGTCACATCGCAGCAAAGTGGGAGAGTGTGTTGGGTTTCAGTACATCCCGATCCAGTCCATTCACCAAGGAAAAATTCCTGGCAGTACTGGGAGCTGAACCCGATTCCTACTCACGCCAGACAGGCTGACCGCATAGCTACAGGGGCGGACTACTACCGAGGAAGCCCACCAAAAATGTTGGGCGGAAGCGTAGAATGCATGCCTTTGTCGGTCTTTAAACCAAGCTGTACAGCGTCGTGGACCTCGTTGCCTTACTTAATGAACAGTGTCGCAGAGTAACGAAGACAAGGAGAAAGGAGTGTAGAGCATAGAACGTTATGAGTAGCGGTACACCGTGATGTGGCTGCAGTCCACCGTAGGCAGCATTACAACCGTTGATTCGCCTCTTTGTCACGATACATTGAAAGGTGGCTACACTGAGTCACAGCGCCAGAGATTGCGCCAAAGATTATTATTCCGGCGCCTCCACTGGCGCAGTAGTAGTTCAGAGGTTGCCGTGGGCAGTACTTGTTGAGAGGATGTCGAGAGCAGTACTAGTTCAGAGGTTACCGTGGGCAGTGCTTGTTGAGAGGATGTCGTGGGCAGTACTAGTGAGAGCATGTCGTGTGCAGTTGTTGTTCTGTTGAGCGAGACAGTAGATGCTGTTCGGTTGGTGTAATGTATAGATGGAAGATGTTGTAATGATCACAGTGTATTTTTCGTCAATATACGTGGAGGTAAAAAAAAAAAAAATTATTTCACATTTCCTTAATGACAGTGCCTCTTGGTCACAGGTTCAATCACCAAAGCATCTGGTTCGTGTTCATGTATTAGACTTGTAATTCTGGTTTCTATGTGCAATTATAGTATTTATGGTATTTCAATTAGTTCATTGTAAATGGTGTTTAAAATTACTTGTCGTATAGAGAAGAACCGTGCCATATACATGTACTTTGAATCACACTACCACACACAGAACAGTTACACTTGTGCTTTGTTGTTTCGTAGCTTTTTATAGTTGCAGGGGACTTAATTAATCAATTGTGTTAACGGATATTTCCTTTCATTCTTTATTATTATTTTATGCAGTCAGATTGCGTACTAATACTACTCAGGGCCAACCGGTTACGAGACTTCGTAACCGGACACACAGCTACTAAAATTATTGCATTATAATTAAGCCCCCTTGCAACATCCTTCGTCCAGTCAACCGCTGTCAATGATATCCTTATATCGAATGATGGTAATCACGCCTCGTAATAGTGTCGCACTAGGGGTGAAGGAAGCAGTAGGACAGTGTCCAGTAAGTGTCTTTTCCATTCTTCAGTTAGCACCTACCTGCTGTTGTTCGCTGATGGAAAACGTTTGTGTCCGTCTGCCATTTCTTCTGGTCGGCCGCTAAACGAGACGTGTCCCGTTTCCCCAAACGCTTGCAGATCTGCGACACCTCGAACGATTCGCCATTCGGCGGCCCTTTGTTTATATCACATAAAAATGTGCGCCTCCATAAGTGAGGGGTCAGTGCGGCAGAATGACTTGAAAGGAGCCTCGGTTCGATTCCCGGCCGGACCTGGATTTTCTCCGCACGGGACCTGGTGTTGCGTTGTCTTCATCATCATTTCATCCTCATCGACATACAAGCCGCTGAAATGGCGTCAACTAAAAAGACTTGCAAAAGGCGACCGGTGTACCCGACGGATGGCCCTAGCTACGGGCGCATTTCAATTCATCGCATAAAATTAATCGCCGGTCAGTCCAAGACTCAATGAAAGAATCCTCAGGAAATGCAGTCCATCAACAAACGCGACAGCTTTCGAAACGCAAGTTCGATCATTACTTAAATATTGCTTATTAGTACAAGATCCATCGTCCGCAGCCCGTGGTCTAGTGGCTAGCATTGCTGCCTCTGGGTCACGAGGTCCCGGGTTCGATTCTCGGCAGGGTTGGGGATTTTCTCTGCCCAGGGACTGGGTGTTTGTGTTGTCCACATCATTTCCTCATCCTCATCATCGTTCACGTAACGGGGTGGCGATAGGAAGGGCATCCGGCCACCCCTTAAATTAACCCTGCCAAATCTGACCATAACCATGCGCCCGCATCTCGTGGTCGTGCGGTAGCGTTCTCGCTTCCCACGCCCGGGTTCCCGGGTTCGATTCCCGGCGGGGTCAGGGATTTTCTCTGCCTCGTGATGGCTGGGTGTTGTGTGATGTCCTTAGGTTAGTTAGGTTTAAGTAGTTCTAAGTTCTAGGGGACTGATGACCATAGATGTTAAGTCCCATAGTGCTCAGAGCCATTTGAACCATTTGAACCATAACCATGCCGACCCAGCGAGACTGTTGGACAAAGGCACACGGAAAGAAGAAGTACAAGATCCATACCAGAGAGGATTGATAGAGGAAATAGACAAGATACAAAGAGGAGCAGCACGTTTCGTTATAGGTTCATTGAGTAAGCGCGAAAGTGTTATGAAGATGCTCAGGCAACTGCAGTGGCAGACGCAGCAAGAAAGGTATTCTGTATCACGGTACAGTTTACTGTTAAAGTTCCGAGAGCGTCCGTTCCTGGAAGAGTCAACCAATATATTGCTTTCTCCTATGTATAATTCGGCAAAAATCATCAAGATAAAATCAGAGAGATACGAACCCACACGGAGGATTACAAGCAGTATTTCTTTACGCGAACCATTCGCGACTGGAACGGGAAAAGGAGGAAGTGAGCAGGTACACGAAGTACCTTTGAAAAGTCTTGAGAGTTTTCACATAAAAAGTTCGGAAGCATTGCTTTTCTGCGCACCCTTGTAGTTTTGTTAATAGCCCATGGTCTTTTCATACATTCCTGCCGAGACCAGCCTTAAAGATAAAGAAAGTGCAGCTTTAGTTCTACGTCAATATCAGCACATCTCTTTTTTTTTAATTAAGAAAGCATTCTTCGCTTGCACAGATTTGCTCCCGTTATCTTCCCTACTTCTGCTGTAATTGTTATTTCTCTTTCCTAGATAGCAAGATCCTTACCTTTCTTCTGCTCTGTCTTCGCTATTTTTATGTCCAGCAACTTGCTACTACTACTTGCCATTTGTATTCTAAGTTAGATAATGTAGTTACTAGGTTCTTAATTTCCTTTAAGTTTTTCTTACTTCCGGCCAGGGAGTAATGTGATCTGATTAGCTCATCACTGATATTATTTCGGTTGTACTTTTCTCCATGTTATGCCACTTGCACCACAATGCCGATTAAGCAGCAATTACTGCCTGCACAGAAACGTAAAGACCATATCTGGGCACCGTAAAAACTGTCCAGTAAGCTGCGTCGTGAAACGAATGGAAACTGGCGGCTTCCGCAGACAACTCATTTCCGGAGCTCGTTACCTGACTTGTCATTCCTTACTTCTTGACTCCATAAGAGCTGTGACCTTTCGGTAGTAGTTGTGTTGGTGTACTATCGTGTCGGATGTTAGCGATTTCCAACCAGGGAAAATATCATCGCTGTCTACTTAGTTGGTTCAGCCGTGTCAACCATTCCTAATTCTCCAGAGCCTCTGTAGCGTGGTGCACAAGATCACACAGGGTTCTCAAGAAAACTTCGTCTGCTTGTCTCAACAACTGAAAAACAAAAGCTACCGATACCTGTGGGAGAACAATAAGGAGGAATGTTACGTTAGATTATATAATGTTAACGACAATAATGTGACGGATTGAATATAAACAAAACAATACAGGAAAGAATGCCATTTTCCGATCTTTTGTAAACCAGTAACATATAGAGGAAAGGTTTCACTAAAATAAAGAGAACAAAACCAGCACTACAGAGCAATATAAACAAGTAAGGTAGTTCGATGAATCTACTTTTATGTTGTTCCCCCATTGTAAACCAGTAACATGTAGAGGAGAGGTTTCACTAAAATAAAGAGACCAAAACCAATACCAATTTCAATACTACAGAGCAATGTAAACAAGTAAGGTAGTTCGATGAGTCTACTTTTACGTTGTTCCCCCTTTCACGATCTTTTTATATAGGGTCTTCCGGAACTATTTGTTTACATTAATACAGGAGACAGAGTCATAACAAATATATTTCGATAAGGAACACGTGGTTCAAAATGGTTCAAATGGCTCTGAGCACTATGGGACTTAACTTCTGAGGTCATCAGTCCCCTAGAACTTAGAACTACTTAAACCTAACTAACCTAAGGACCTCACACACATCCATGCCCGAGGCAGGATTCGAACCTGCGACCGTAGCGGTCGCGAGGTTCCAGACTGTAGCGCCTAGAACCGCTCGGCCACCCCGGCTGGTGAACATGTGATCTATGAAGTCAACTTGTAACGTTAAGAATCATTTTGTTAGTGGTCTTGATGTAAGCTGTTATGTCGGTGGCGCTGACTGGGTATGTGTACTGAAATTCACAACTGCTCTGTGTACGGATAATAGAGTGTACCGGTTGAATGCACCTTTGAATGTTAGGCAAAGGACGTACTTTAACTCGATGGAGCGCCAGACCAGTTCAGCCTTGATGTGAGGGATCATCTGAGAGCCAACTTCAGGAATCGATAGATCGGCCGAGGTTGCGCTGTGCCCTGGCCTCACAGGTCACCTGATGTCACGTGTCAGGATTTCTTCCCTTAGGGGCATTTGAAACAGCTGGTGTATAAAACCGTTGTGCACACAGAAGAAGACCACAACGCTAGAATTGCCATCGCTACTGGTACCATTGCGGACATGCTGCGAACCTTCGAATGGACACAACTATCATGGTCCGACTACGCACTCTATGAAAACGCGTACAGGGCAATGATTGCGCATTCAAGCAGTTCCTGTGAATGTCACTGCTGTGATTAGCATGCTAAACTACTTTCTGTGTAACTCGTCCCTAGCATCGGAAATTGCCGTCAGGGACATTATTTACCTTAATTAAACATATTTGTGTTCATGTTTTGTACCTCCTGCATTAATTTGAAAGAATAGGTTCGAAACACCCTGAATGGTAGAGAACATCAAAGGAGATGAATGATTCTAATGTCACCTTCCAACCACACAACATACTGAATGTTCCATAATTGTTTGTGTGGTCGTGTCATGGTCTTCCTATAGTCTCGCTGAAAGCATAGGTAGCTGATTATAGGTGGCAATGTTCTTTCAGTGATACAGGAATAGGTCGCAGCGTGGGACCGCATATTCAAAGACGACAATGCTCTCATTTACACTGCTAAAACTGTCCATAATTGATCTGTAAGCATATTTTCACTGGTCTTCACGGTCACCGGATTTGAATTCGAGTATCCGTTTTGGCCTGTTATGATGAAGTCATGCTCCTAATGAGGATCTCTCATGCAACTGTAATAGTTACTCTGCGAAGCATGATATCAAATCAAATTCTAGAATTATATTTATCGATCTTAATGGGAAATGAGGTTTCTATATATGACAGCAGATGTGTTTTGACACAATTTTTTCCAACAATTAGTTTCTTTTGTTGCTGCGAAAATTCACTAAGCCCTACCTACCATCAGTTAGTTTGGCACCATTCCTTCCGTGACGTGGTCTTCTTTCTGCTGCGCACTGTACTTGTGGGCGCCTGTGTATTTCCGAACTGTTCAAATAATCTGCACTGTGAACTTGGACATCACGTGTGCAAGGATAAGCGGACCTGTCTCGTTTCCTGCAGCTGCGCCCTTCGTGGCGTGAAGGAGAACAGCGGACTCCATGCGTAGTGCTTATTCTGGATCAAGTGGATGTGGATGGTGCAGCGATTAGAGTGCATCGCCAAGTTTACAGCACTTGTACGAGTAGCGTATGAGTGATGGGCCGACAGGAATTGCAACAAGCATATGCTAGCTGCTCTGATAGGTTTACTTCGCATCTTTGGCTAATGGTTTATTGGATTTGACTTTGTGTATTGCTTCCGAACTGTTAAAACAACTGAAATAGAACTACTTCTGTATCTGTGCCCTGCTGCGCGTTTGGCAAATAACTGAAGATGAAATCTCCCTAAGTTAATACTGTCAAACGAAAACAGATATGACTGTGATGTTACGAACCACGTGAAAAACAAAAATAACTAAATAATTTACAGTTTAGCTTTGCAAATTTATATGTAGGTAAGTAATCGTGTTACAGAAGCAGGAATACTTCACACCTCTCAGTGTTTTCTCACTATTCACATAAAAACAATTAATAATTCACCAACCTACAAGCGAGGGACAACCACAGAAACTTTCAGTCATATCGTTCCTGTCGATTTAGTAGTCCTCATAACGTGTCAGATATAACTACGATATTGATTCGTGTAATATAACCTATACCTGATTCTGCTTTATTTCAAGCTTTATATTTAATCCGAACAACGCAACACACATCCTTGTTATTCAAACATTTAGCTAATTGTCTTCTGTATGTATGATGCCAGCACGGTTTTCGTTGACAAGACATTTTTTACTGGTAATAATACAAAAACTGAAAGATGCTGATGGGAAAACATCGCAGCACTAAAAAATCAGTAATGTAGAGGAATGAAATTTCGGGAATGCACTTGTCTAGGTAACATAATTGCATGATTAACATTGGAAGGTCACAGGTTAATGTAAGCGTGAGATAAGCAATTGCAAAGGTGAAATGGTTCAAATGGTTCTGAGCTCTATGGGACTAAACATCTGAGGTTATCCGTCCCCTAAACTTAGAACTACTTAAATCCAAGTAACCTAAGGACATCACACACATCGAAGCCCGAGGCAGGATTAGAACCTGCGACCGTAGCAGCAGTGCGATTCCGTACTTAAGCGCCTTGAACCGCTCGTCCACAACGACCGGCGCAAAGGTGAAATGCTGGTACATTAATAATCGTGTAACTAGAATGAGATTTTCACTCTGCAGCGGAGTGTGCGCTGACATGAAACTTCCTGGCAGATTAAAACTGTGTGCCGGACCGAGACTCGAATTCGGGACCTTTGCCTTTCGCGGGCAAGTGCTCTACCAACTGAGCTACCCAAGCACGACTCACGCCCCGTCCTCACAGCTTTACTTCTGCCAGTTTAATCTGCCAGGAAGTTTCAAACCGTGTAACTGTTAGAATATTGATCGCAAGTTCGCAAACGTGCATATATACGCCGGATGTGAGTTTGCGGGATAGAGTTCCATGCCTGTTGCTCTTGTCGATCAATACAGAGACGGTTAATACTGTTTGTGAAAGACGCTGGAGTTGTCGTCCCATCTGTGCGCTACTGGAGACAGATCTGATGATCGAGCACCCCAAGGCAACATGTTAACACTCTTTAGAGCATATTGAGTTACAACTGCGGTATGTAGACGAGCGTTATCCTGTTAGAAATCACCCACTAAAGTACAGGAGTGCTCCTGTTATCATACGAATTCTCAGTCCAGACCATAATGCCAGGAGTAGGTCCAGTGTGTCTAGCACGCAGACAGGCTGCCTGCAGGCCGTCAACTGCCCTCCTTCTAACCAACACACGGCCATCACTGGCACTGTGGCAGAAACAGCTTTCACCAGTAAACACAAGAGACTCCACCCTGCCCTCCAGTGAGCTCTCGCTTGACACCACTGAAGTCGCAAGTGGCAATGATGTGGGGTCCGTGGAATGCACGCTACAGGGCGTCTAACTGGGAAATCTTCTTGAAGTAGCCGATTTGAAACAGTTAGTTGTGGCACTAGGGTGCTGCAGATGCACTACGATACTCCAGAGCCACACGCCGAACACGATGGTTTTCCCTCACCGTAGTGCCACGCAACCATCCGGAGCGCGATCTTCATGGGACCGTACATTCTCTTGACCACTGCTGCCAGCATTACTACACCGTGGCTACATTTCTACCAAGTCTTTCTGTAATACCACAGAAGCAACATTCAGCTTCTCATAACCCTATTACACGACCTCGTTCAAACTCAGTGAGTGTCTTTGTCGCCTTAAAGGCATTCTAGACTAACGACTCACCATGTCCAATCTCAAAGGCATCATTATAGCGTGTATTTAAAGTAAACCTGATTTCCTTCCTCATAATGGCGCTACTGGCGCCACTCTTAAACTACTGCCGTGAAATTTGAATACTCGTCATCTTTCAGGTGTAGAAACACCCCTACCAATTTTCGGTTATGACACACTACTTCCTCTTGGTGTTGTGATTTTTTTCCAGTCAGTGTAAATGCAGAGACAACTTTTTTTTATTTCCACTCTGATTAAGACTCTTGACCACCATATGAACCAAGTTTGCAGCATCTTGTGATTATGAAAATACATTAGTGTAAAGGCTTATATAAAGGACTCTAAGAGTTTCACATACGCAGTTTACTATAATTAATCATGTGGTAAGTTACATAAAAATAGGCGGTTATATTGCTTATCTCTTACATTAAATATCCTCGACCAGGGACCAGCACTTCATATAACTCCAAAGGAAAAATAACGTTGCTTCACTTGTTGTTACGTCTTCTTAAAATTTATAGGATGCAAATTTCTTCCACATTTCCTTCTAACGGCTTATGGGCGAAATCACGATAGTAATATAAAATTAGGCCCGCCCTGTTAGCCGAGCGGTCTAACGCACGGCTTTCCGGAGCGGGGAGGAGCACCTGGTCCCCGGCACGAATCCGCCCGGCGAACTTGTGTCGAGGTCCGGTGAGCCGGCCAGTCTGTGGATGGTTTTTAGGCGGTTTTCCATCTGCCTCGGGGAATGCGGGCTGGTTCCTCTTATTCCTTCTCAGCTACACTATGTCGGTGATTGCTGCAAAAAAAAACAAGTTCTCCACGTACGCTTACACCACCACGCAAACATAGGGGTTACACTCGTCTGGTGTGAGACGTTCCCTGGGTGTGGGGGGGGCACCGGGAGCCGAACCGCAACCGCACAATAACCCTGGGTTCGGTGTGGAGTGGTGGAGGGGTGAAGTGGACTGCGGTAGTCGTCGTGGGATTGTGGACCACTGCGGCTGCGGCGGGGACGGAGCCTCTCGTTCGTTTCTAGGTCCCCGGTTAAAATACAATATACAATATAAAATTTTAAAAAATTATGGAGTCAAGTGGCGAAAATATTATTTAAACATTGTCTATTATGTTGTTTAAGAACTCTAGTGGAAATCGAGCAACATTTCTGGAAAAGCATTGTGCAGAGTTCTTGAACAGTTCACAGTGGAATGCTCTACAGGACTCAGATCAGGAGATTTCGCTGCTCCGTTTGTGCTCTGGATATCTTCACATACGAGACAGTATTGACCAGACCAACTCGAAGCGAAGTAAGGACCAACTCCACCCCTGACATACGCGTGCCTTCTGTATCCCATCCTTCTTTTTTTTTTTTTTTTTTACCTCTCCACGCCGAGGCTCGTCCACCTTCAAACTGACCTATTTCCACAACTCTACCGATCAACACTGTCACTACAGACCAACGTGCAACGAGAATCATTCTGCAAACTGAAACGATCTGTGATGAGTACATTAATCCATTTATTTATGGTCCAATCTCAAAGTTTATGTTTCTACAGTAACGTTCCCGCCTCAGCAATGCCGTGAGTGGGACATACACTGTGTAGTTTTGGCAAACGTACCAACAATTGAGAACCTCCGATAGCCTGTTTGTGAGGAAACGGTTATCCCTGAGACAACGGTAAGTTCTGCAGACAACTGCCTTACAGAGATCGTTATCTTACATTGTGCATTTTATGCTAGATATCGGTTCCGGTGCGAAGTGGTTACTCGTGGTCTACCTTGTATTGGTTGACGAGGAACACTTCCCATGTTCCTGGACAAATGAGACTGTGACATATTCAACGCTAATGAAACTGCGGTTATTGTCCGACTGACTTCAAGATTTTATTTTGTAGAATTCGACAGGAAGGGCATTTCACTGGTATTATATTCCAACTTCAAGGGACAACGCTCTGCTCACAGGCAGAAAGAAAACCTGGTTAAGCCGATATTTTTTTTTTATTTTCGTTTCCTTTGAAACAAGTGTCTATTCAGAGCAGGCGTCCCTTTGCCTACTAATTTAATGCAATTAGATCTATAAGAAATATATGCACAACTGCGAATACTATCTAACTCCAGCTGCACAACATTTTGGTGACAATGAAAATTTGGGCCAGAGTGGGACTCGAGTCCTGATTTCCCACTTTACTCGAGCGGTCGCCTTTACCATCTCGGCTGTCGGACACAAACTTCCACATCTCACCTTGCGTCCACGTCCAGTACTCGCACAACTGCTGTGGATGTCTGAAGGACATTGCAGAGTACATCGTACAAACACAGGCACCACGCTGTAGTACAATTTGGTCTGTGAGGGAACCCTGACGGGCGTTTACAGGAAGTGGCAGCCAGTGCAGAAACAGTAACGTCGCGGAAAAGCGATAAGGGCTCTGGTGTGGGGTGCCATCATTTTAGATGTTGCTGACGACCGAAGATACCCCAACCACGTGTGTGTCTTTCCAGAGGTGGAGTCAGTCTACATTTACTCCTCGTGGAAAATAGCGCCAGTTCGCTTCAAGTTCCTCTTGTGGGCGAATTTCTTTTAAATGGAGCTAGTCACAGTATGGAATGACAAGCGAGTCCTTCTGACCTAAATCCTATAGACCATTTCCGGGATGTGTCAGGGACAGGAAATGCATTCCCGCCGCCTCCACCATGGACTGCTCAAGACCTCGGTACAACTCTTCCTCTGGAACAGAGTGCACTGCCACTAGATCTCTTGAAGCATTCCACAGACAGTATGTGTGACGCTATAAACCACATTTCCTATTAACAGTTATGTGCAAGAGGTTTGCGATTTCATTGTTTTTTCTAAGTGTGTCTTCGGATTGATAGCTTCTTTTTTTATTTACATGTCTTGAAGACAAGGTAAACGACTTATTATTGAACTGTACAGCGTTTTGTAACTCTTCAGAGACCCTGTTAAAAAAAAAAAAAAAAAAAAAAAAAAAACTCGAATGTTTACTATGCTTAATTTTTAACCTCTTATGTATTTCAAACAATGCTTCTTTTCTTGCTACTGTCACAAATGGCTTTCGAACCCTCAATTTAAATTAGTTTAAGAAGTCAACTGCGAATATTTCACAAAAGCAGAGTCATAGACAAAACAAATTAATTATATCTTGTAGAAGTACTCCATACATGTGTTACTTCTGTTCCAGACTTGTGAATACGTTTACAAATAAGTTACAAATAATAGGAATTTTAATATTTTATTTTAGTTTTTAACTATATTTCTGTCCCAAGGGGCGTCAACGTTTAAACTTTCGTCTATATAACTACAGATTGATGCGCATCAAAGTGTACATCTATAATAATATTATATATATTATATATATTATATATAATATATATTATATATTATATATTATATTATATATATATATATATATTATATATATATATATATTATAAGACAAAAAAAGATATAGTAGACTTTTTATTGCATATTTACTCTTTCTTACGCGCTAACAACGTCCTAACGAACCTTTCCAACGTCACGCCGATAAACTGCATCTCCAAATTGTAAATCTCATAAATGGAAATAAAATAACTACATGCTACAGTGTCCTAACTCTCAGGGTGAAACTATACGGTATTAATTTTTGTATTATCTACTATTTGTTTGATGAAATGCTCCGTTGCTTTCTATCTTGCGGAAATGCCCTCACCCCCGTATACTTCCCACTGCTTACGGTCTCATAACCTGTGCGATGAATTGCACTACGTCACGAGCGAAATGAGGGCGAACTCTTAGAATCAAGCTGTTTCCATTGTGTTGCCGGTTTATCAGTTTAGATGATAGCATTTTTCTCGTTTCAATGTAGCAGTTTCTGAATCAAGAGGCCGACTGTGGTAGCTTGGTTTCTGCATCAGACGCCTAGGTGGTAGGCACGCCAGCAAAGCAGAGGTTCCGCCCCGCCTGTTTTAGCACTTCGTTGTTCATTCATCCTACTGGGAATTGCTGCATTGTGTGACACCACATTCCGACTAGGAAACGTTTGACAAAGTATCCTCGTTAAATGTTTATTGCGTATTGATTTTACATCGTTCATACCTCTGCATGATTCTCTTCCGACATAATATTTGCACACTGTATCAGGGCGTGCTGAAAATTAAAGCCTGCGATTTCTTACGTGAAAACTCTTAAATATTTTAAATGAAACAAAAGTTATTAACATTTATATCTTTATTCTTCTTGTCTACCTATCTACAGCCCTCTGTTGCTAGAGGGTTCGAATTGTAGCGTGTAACACGGCAGTATGTAACATAACTGTGTCGATGCTTGAGAAACAGCATGCTGCAGTCGAGTTTCGAATTCAAAGAGTTCGTCCACACATGGAGCAACCTCTCCAGACCACACACGAGTGCTGCGTCATCTGTAACAATTTGACGGTTTGAGTTCACTGTCATCGAGTTCCTCCAAACGGTCTTGACTTGGCACCATTCGATTTTCATCTGTTTGCAAAACATAAAGAACACTTTCGATGACATCACTTCGATATTAGAGAAGCCGTGTAAGCAGAGGTGAGGTTGTAGCTCCGACAACAAAGTCAAACATTCTACAGTTACAGTATCGACATAGTTATCCATGTGATTATTCGCCTACTAGGCATTGAAATTTTCATATGAAAATGCTGTAAATCACACTCATCACAACAGTATCGAATAATGTGCTGAAATTACCTTTGAGGATCTCAGTTCAGAAAACTGTTAGATCTACTGGCCCAGGTATTGTACTAACTTGCTTCAGACGATTGCCAGGATACAGCCTTCAGAAAGTGCACAGCCGATTTCTTCCACCCCCCCTTGTTCACCGAAACTTATGCTTCGATTGTGAAACCTGTCGAGGGAACGCAGAGTTTTAACACGGGAAAGTTGTCCCACACAATGGTAAAGAAAGTTCAGTTTTACTGCTACCAATATTTACTGTATGAAAACTTTATCTTAGCAAAATCGTTCTGAGATTTTTCCCTTGGCATTCTGAGAAAATGAAGAGTAAATTTAACTTTTAAAATAGCAAAGTAGGTTAGCTTTATACAAAATATAACTTTGCTTTGTGAAACTAAAGCTCTAATTTTGTCTCTGATAGCTAAAAAGGGTTATTTTATATTTTGAATTTGCTGTTTAACAGAAACACAAACTTTCTACTGAATTCAGTTGTTAATTGAGTCGGCAGAAGAGAATGAAGCATTCTAAGGAGATTTTCAGATAGCAAATTTTCAGCGCAAGTTTTTTTAGAGAATGTTTCTAACAGTACAGAAGCGCTGGACGGCCAGCGAAAAGTTTTTTATGAGAGGAAATACTACCAATAAGAATCATGAACTGTCCTGTGAGTTTGGGCTGTAATGATTATTTGAGAAGAAATTGTTTGAGAATCGCTTAGGATCCACATAAAGCAAGTCTTCGATGTTCTGTAGCTTCCACACTTTGAACGAAATGTGTGATAGCCTACACTGTGATAAAAGCGAATTAAAAGTTTTTAAATAATGCTGTACTGTACCTTTCAGGTACATGTATTCGCAAATTTTATCTGCTTAATCAATGCCTAAATAAAATGAGGGACTATGTTGTTGTTTCTGAAAGTCTGCAGCACAGATTAAATTTTCATGCAGTAAAATAAATGTCCGTTATGTATGTAAAATATTCGTTTATTGATATGGTCTGAATTATTGAATGATACAAATCCATTATTTCTTCCGCTGCTGTTGCATAAACAATATAACAACACACACTCGAGAATTGTACGAACAAATCAAGTTTACTTAACACACGAGGAAGCCGTCAGCAGCTACTTGTCGGAATGATCAGGTCACTTGCAGTATTACATACCAGTAATCGAAGCTGGACAAATCGTTTATGTATGGGCAGGAAATGCAATTGGCCTTCGATTACAGCATTAGTATTACCTCAAGCGATTAAGTTGAAACACTGGACTTAACAACCAGCTGCAGCTGATTTAGGTAAACAACGAATTCCAGCTTCGATATTAGTAACAATGTCTTCCGTTGGTATTCTACGAGGGTCACTCCAAAAGAAATGCACACTATTTTTGTAAAAACACAGTTTTCATTCTGCATGTGTGAAAGTTTTACAGTGTGTGGATACATCCTTCCTGCTTGTTTTCAAACTTAGTTCAACCTGTTCCCGTGAGTGGCGCCGTCACAGCATGTCTTCAAGATGGCTGCTACACTTGAGGTTCGTCAGAAGCAACGTGCTGTTATAGAATTCCTGTGCTGTGAAAACGAGACAGTGGGAAACATCCACAAGAGGTTAAAAAAGGTGTATGGAGATGCTGCTGTCGATCGCAGTACAGTTAGTCGGTGGGCAATCAGGTTACGTGATGAAAGCGGGCACGGAACTATTGAGGATTGTCCTCGCAGCTGCAGGCCTCGTACTGCACACAGTCCAGACAATGTGCAGAGAGCTAACGAATTGGGGACTGCTGACAGACGCATCACAGTGAACGAATTGTCACGCTACGTTGGGATAGGGGAAGGAAGTGTTTGCAGAATACTGAAAGTGTTGGCGTTAAAAAAGGTTTGTGCCAGGTGGGTTCCCAGGATGTTGACAGTGGCTCACAAAGAAACAAGAAAAACGGAATGCAGCGAACTTTTGGAACAGAACGAGAATGGTGGAGATGAATTTCTTGGAAGAATTGTGACAGGTGATGAAACATAGCTCCATCATTTCTCACCAGAGACGAAGAGGCAATCAATGGAGTGGCATCATGCAAATTCACCCAAGAAAAAAAATTCAAAACTACACCTTCTGCTGGAAAATTTATGGGTACGGTGTTTTTCGATTCCGAAGGACTCTTGCTTGTAGACATCATGCTTGTGGAACCACCATAAATTCTGATGCATAAATGATGACACTGAAGAAACTTCAAGCTTGACTGAGTCGTGTTCGACCACATCGGCAAAAGCAGGATGTTTTGCCGTTGCACGACAATGCACGGCCACATGTCAGTCAAAAAACCATGTAAGCGATCACAAAACTCGGATGGACAACAATGAAACACCCGCCTTACAGTCCTGACCTGGCTCCATGTGACTATCATCTCTTTGGGAAACTGAAAAACTCTCTTCATGGAACAAGGTTTGAAGATGATGACTCCTTTGTGCACGCTGCCAAACAGTGGCTCCAACAGGTTGGTCCAGAATTTTACCGTGCGGGTATACAGGCTCTGGTTCCAAGGTGGCATAAGGCAGTTGAGAGGGATGGAAGTTATGTGGAGAAATGAAAATATTGTTCCTAAAGGATGTATCTACACACTGTAAAACTTTCAAACATGTAGAATAAAAGATGGATTTAAAAAAAATAGTGTGCATTTCTTTTGGTGTGATCCTCGTATAACCGTACAGAGACAGCTCTGAGCGCATCCAGAAAAGCAAAGAGTTTTGCATCAAATAAGATTCAAACACCATGACAGGGCATAAGTTTGTACAAGGTAATACGTGAATTTCTGTGTCGTTGGTGATTTTTATTTTATGAGCATTAGATCGTGGTCCATTGCAGGTTTCTCTGGCTAATGTTTCTTCTTCCATTTGTAAACGCATCATCAGAGGCTATAAGGACTCGGATAGCAATACAAACTTAAACAAACTCAGCAAGTCGAAATGTTTTTACTTATTCAAGCAATGGTCGTTTAGTGACGTCATCAGATCACTCTCTAAGACCGCAGAGGCGTGGTCATGGACTTTGTAGTGGGGACGAGTTGGTGCTGTTTCCTTCATTTGGCCTACAATTTTTCTAACATCAGCCCTTCTTCTTTCTGTAAAAGTTGTGCTTCTGAAGTCTGTGGGCTCTCTGCACATGGCTCTGAGCACTATGGGACTTAACATCTGTGGTCATCAGTCCCCTAGAACTTAGAACTACTTAAACCTAAGTAACCTAAGGACGTCACACACATCCACGCCCGACGCAGGATTCGAACCTGCGACCGTAGCAGTCGCGCGGTTCCGGACTGAGCGCCTGATCCGCTAGACCACCGCGGCCGGCTCTCTGCACATCCTAGCGTAGTGACGATTGTATCTTGATAAAACTGAAGTATCCGAGAAACGAATTTGATGTTTCTTCGATCCCGATGTATCTGAGTTTCTTAGACGACAATTGCTTTGTGTTGCTTAAGTGAGGTGCTAATGCTTCTTTTTGTAGCTCCTATGTTCTCTTGACCCCACGTACGAGGGATTTTATGTATGCCTGCAGTGGCATGCCTGCAGTAGCTTGCCTAGGTCCTCGACAGTATTCAAACATTCGAGCACCTTTCTTGTTGGCAGTAATACTGTGTCCATGCCGAGTCTTCTTGGTACTCTGCTGATGCAATCTGTGACTGTTTTAACGAATGAGGGCAAAACTTCCCCTTTAGCTGGATCTTTTTCATTAGAAGCTCTAGATCTTTTAGGAAGTAATGCCTTGTTAATCTCTTTGTGAAAGCACTCATTTCTTCTGAAAGTGATGTTTGAATGATCGAGCTTATCCTCCAGGTAATGTGCTTCACAGATTCTTTTAGCCCGGTTCACCAAAGTTTTGACCAGTCCTGTTTATTGCTTGGGAAGGTGACTGGAATTTCTATGAAGATATATATCCATGAGAATGAGTGTTCTGTAGACTTTGTGCGCTAAACCTCTGTCCGGTTTACTAAGTATCCGTACATCCAAAAATCAAATTTCACCTTCTTTCTCTTTTTCCGTTGAGTTCTTTGTATTATAATTAATATCGTTCTAAAAAGATCTAGAAGTTTTCAGACTTCTTTTTCTCCATGAGACTATATAACGCAAATATTATCAGTTTATCGAAAGCAACAAGAGGTTTCTTCTTCGCCATCTGAATGGCTGTGTCTTAAAATTTTTCCATATAAAAATTCATTACAATTGCGCCAAGTATGTTCCCGACAGACGGGCCATAAGTTTTCTCACAGAATATTTGTCTCATTGAAAGTAAATTGATGCGAAACAATGTTTAAAGAGTTCTGCCATATCTTTTGCGAAAGTAATTTCCAACTGTAACATCACTTCATTAGGGAGAACCATAGTAAATAGTGAAACATCAAATCAGACCAAAATATTTCTGGGACGGAAAGTTTAATTTTTCGATGAAGTACCAGAATCTTTAACATTTGTGTCAGTTTCTCCTATAAATGGCTGTAGGAGGGTGTCCAACTGTTTGACAATCCTATAAGTTGGACAATCAATAGCGCTAACAGTAGGTCTCAAATGTATGTCAGGTTTTTGAATTTTGAGTAAACCATACAATATTGGAGGCAATGCTTCTGATTTGATGAGAACCATCTGACAATGAGATAAATCGAGGAAGCTTTTATTAGCTTGTTTATCATCCTAAAAACAGAAGTTGTGGGATTGCCTTCCTGGTTCTAATGCGATCCATTTTTTACTGTCGTATTCTTCTTTTCTTCATTACCACTGTAGCACTATTTTTATCTGTTGGGAGAATTATAATGTTTCTATTAGAGCATAAGTTGGAGATCTTTCCTCTAACCTTTAATCGAAATACTTCTAAGCAATGTCCGGGCTGATTCCATACGTATTTCATCTGCAGCTGGTTTAGGTAACAATGAACTGCTGCTTCGATATTAGTAGCCATGTCTTTCGTTGGTATTCTATGATCGCTCAATATCAGCGCTGTTCTGAGCGCACATCCATAACACGTGACGCGACCTGTAAGTTAATGGGGATATACATTTTTCTCGGCAATAAGTTGTATCGCGATATTTGGGACAAGACAGATAGTTTAACATACCGAATCGTCGAAGTAGAATCTGTGATATGAATTGATAGATAGAAGATGAGAGTTTTAAAAGAAGAGTGTAATTTTCTTTCAATCACGTATGGGTCATATTATTAATAATAAGACAGAGAGAGTTCTGCCTAAGAATGAAACAGACGTGCTTGCCAAAGAAGGAAAGTATGCGGTTGTACGCTCTAGTTTGTACTGCTGTCCGAGTCTTCATAGCCTCTGATGATGCCTTCAGAAATGGAAAGCGAAACATTAGGCAGAGAAATACGCCTTGCGCTACAGCCTTATGCCAATAACACCTGAGACACTAGGACGCAAATACTGACCGTGAAAGCCAGTGTTGGTAAATATCTGTGTTTTAATTACTCAAGCAATCACCGACTGTTTCAGTAACTGCTCTTCACGAACCTTACTTGAGAAGTTAACAGCAACGGACCACAGAGCGACTTAAGTTCTAAAGTGCTCTGCTGTATACTGAATATTAAATATCTTTGATGAAAATATTAGCTGTTGATTCTATTCATGTGTAGCTCATAGCAGCAAAAAGCTACTGCAATAGATAAGATTATTAGGAAATATGATACAGTTTGGAAAATTAACTTCTCTGCAGCTACCACCGGACAGCAAATTCGTCGCGGACCAGCTTGTCTACACAAGTCGAATGAATCGTCCGTCACCTGTGAAAGAAACTGAATGATATATATAGGATACTCTAGCCTTTTGGACCATAGCGAGGTACATCCATGAGCAATCGAATTGGATTCATCTGCAATTTTTTTAAATTTTTTTTATAGTAGCTGAGTCCTCGGTGTTGACTGGTTGCTTCCTTTTACATCACCACGTACTTGCGCTTAACCCATCAAAAGTGGCGGAATATCACCAGGACTGTCACCGATAAGTTCAGTTACCCCAGAAGTACGTATTCGACGCGAAAAAGATTCGTTTTTGATTATTTTTTATGTCATCACCTTCCCATCCGCACCCCACTCCTAGGGGATGTTGTGTTGCGATAGCGTGTTTTTTATATGTAGTAAATAATGTATGCTATCCGACTCCATAGCTGAGTGGCTAGTGTGTGTGACTACCATGCGGAAGGTCGGGTTCAGTTACCAGTACTGTGAGGTAGGAGGACTGGTACAGAATGCACTCATCTTCGTGATGCCGATTGAGGAGCTACTTGAGTGAGAAGGGAAGCTGGCAACGGCCGGGAGAGATGTCCGCTGACCAAATGACCCTCCATAGCGCATCTGGATGATGCTAGTGCAGAGGAAGAGACGGCGGCCGGTCAGCACAGAATGGTTCTTTAGCGCCTGAGCGCGGAGCTCATTAACGGAAAATAAAGTAATACATGTTCCTCAGTTTGGTTGACACTGCTGCAGTTTTTGCAGAGTCATGTTTATAGAGATAGGGATGCTACGAGTGTGTTAGCCTAATGGTAATGTTATGATATCCTGGTACTTATTGTTATTGGCTCTGAGCTCTATGGGACTTAACATCTGAGGTCATCAGTCCCCTAGAACTTAGAACTACTTAAACCTAACTAACCTAAGGACATCACACACATCCATGCCCGAGGCAGGATTCGAACCTGCGACCGTAGCGGTCGCGCGCTTCACGGCTGAAGCACCTAGAACCGCTCGGCCACACGGTCGGCTATTGTTGCTATTATTATTATTATTATTATTATTATTATTATTAACATCCACAGTATATCAACAACATTTTGCTTATCTCATAAATAGCTCAGTTTGCAACTCTAATATCCAACATTAAAGTACTTAACCATCAGTAATATTTAAACGAAACAAGTCGCCTATAAAAGAAAGAGAGATAGAGAGAAAGAAAGAAGAAAATAAGCATGAGTGGGGTATGGGATAGAGAAAAAAGACAAGGGACTATCTAATTACAAAAATGTATTAAATAGTGAAAAAGGGGCTACCTATAAAAAAAGATAAATTAATGTTATAATATTAGGCATAGTTTTTGTTCACAATTCTATTATGATTTCATCTGCACCTGATGAAGGCCAATCCATCTACCTCTGTTCATAAGAAACTGTAAGTGTCTGGAGCGCTGCATCATCCCAGGCACTGGGAAACTGACTCGCGAAACGTGGCCTCCACTGTGGCTGTTGTTGTCAGCAGTGTTCATGTCCTCCTGTGCGTAGAGGCACCTCAGACACTGCTCATGTGCTGTCTCCCCTGTTAAGCTTCATATGGTCTTGGAATGCATGCCAAGCCGAAACCGCTGATATGCTCCAGAAAGAAAAAAAAAATGTTCAAATGTGTGTGAAATCTTATGGGACTTAACTGCTAGGGTCATCAGTCCCTAAGCTTACACAGTACTTAACCTAAATTATCCTAAGGACAAACACACACACCCATGCCCGAGGGAGGACTCGAACCTCCGCCGGGACCAGCCGCACAGTCCATAACTGTAGCGCCAGAGACCGCTCGGCTAATCCCGCGCGGCTACGGTCCAGAATCTGGGAATTTGAAACTCCTTCTGCCTTTTGAGAACATTTGCCCCAGGGAGCCAAATGCTGTCATCAGTGAACCAGACCTGACGATCAGCTGTATTATTTATTATTTGGCCTTGTCATAAAGCTAAACTGTGTTTCTTTGTACTTCCTACTCTGATGCTGGGCCTTCAAAAACGCAGTGTTGCTGATAACGACCACGCTTCACCTTCTCTTCCTCTTCACAGATTCAGATTTCCTAGAGCTCCCTCATAGAATATATACATATGGTGGAGAAAAATTGTGTAACGAAATTTTAATCCTGGATAGCTCATGCCAGCAAGAATGAAAATTACTAATGTTGTGTAGGTCGACAACGCACTACGAAAACCTGGCGCCACGCGCTCCGATTGGCCGCGGGATTGCCCTGTTGCCCGATGCTCTGGACGACACATGAACGCCAATGCGTCGCCTGCCGGAGATCGCGATGTATCCAAGGTGGTAGCGCGCAATCTGAGGGCGGCTCCAGCAGGGTCCCCACACATCCATTGTAGTTTCATGATAAGACGTACCGGGAACAAACCCGTCAATAGCTGTTACTTCGCGTACAGAAAATCATTTACAAATCGTGTCGGCCCTGAAAAGGGCCTTTTTTGTAGCTAGGACATTGTTTACTTAAGGCTGGTACTCGAACTGGCCACCCTCTGACGAGACACAAGCTTGGTAACGTCTAACGGTGTTTTGCGGAACTCTTTCAAAGATTCCTGGCATTGCCCTGACGTGATTGGCGGCATGTTGAATGCGAACCATTAATTCCTCTTTGTTTCTAGGTGGTTCGCGTCCAAGTGGGTGAACTAGAACCTTGAAGAATCCCCACAGGAAAAAGTCCGGTGGCGTGAGAGCTGGTGAACGCGGAGGCCATGTCCTACGAGCACCTTTGCCAGTTGCCCGGCCGTCGAAGAGGTCATTTATCCGCGCACAGCACGAATGTTATGTGCGGGCGTCCCATCATGCTGCAACCACATGCACAGCCGTATGTCCTGGGGAACATCTTCCAGCAGGCTGGGTAGAGTTTGTTGCCAAAAGTGAAGGTAATTTGACCCAGTAAATCGAGGAGGTAGACGGACCGGCCCAATCAGATGGTCCACCCACAACGCCTGCCCAAATGTTTAGCGAAAATCGTTCCTGGTGTCCGTGGACGTAAGTCAGGTGCGGATCTCCCCTTGCCCCGTAATGAACGTTTCGAATGTTGTAAAGGCCATCCCGATGGAAGGTGACTCTTCGGTAAACAACGCAAAGATGGGGAGTCGTGATCTCGTGCGACACGTCGCGGAAACCACAGGCAAAACCCTAGTCTGTGTTCGTAGTCCGCCACAGGATTTTGGTCTTGGACAGGGTGGAAACTAAATGGATGATGTCCATCACCCCTCAAAACCTCCAAGACTAACCGATGAGTGACCCCCCCCCTCCCCATGTCGTGTCCAACCGCTCGAGTACTAGTCTTAGGTGCTTCCTCGAAGCGCTCGAGAACAGTCTCTTCGAGGTCTTCCAGCATCACCATGATATCCCGCCAACGAGCCTGTTTCGCCAGGTCGCCGGTGAATTGCTGTAAACGTTTGCGGATGTGGGTGGCGTCTTGCTGGGTACCGTTCCACATACAACCGTCGAGCTTCATGCGCATCACCGTCGGCTAGTCCGTAAACAAAAACCATATCTCGTTGTTCTTCAAATGAATACTTTGCCGCCATGCTTACTGTATGACTAAATTGCAGGTGACGTGTGTGTGCTCCGAAGCGAAGCTTACGTGTGAATGCCTCTAGCGTGAGGTGGAGACAAACAGCAAGACCTGTTCGACACGTGTGCGTTTCACGTTGGTGCAGTGACGGGGCGAGGGACGTTTGCATGTGAGAACTGACAACCACAGCGCTCCCCGTCAACCTACGAACGGCAACAGGGCAATCCTATGGCCAGTAGGAGCGCGTGGCGCCAAGTTTCCGTAGTTTAAATATGATGCGCTGTCGACCTACAGAACGTTAGTAATTTTGGTTCCTACTGGCATCAGCTATCCAGGGTTAAAATTGCGTGACACAATTTTTCTCCACCCTGTATAATAACTGTTCAGAATAGCACATCTTTCTTCGATATGTGCTATACCGTAGGAACTAAGACCTCTTAAATATCTGCATTAGCTGTGAGATTTCAATCGAGGCACTGTATCAGCTAACTCTTTCCCAATATTCAAGAGTTATTAACATTTACATATATGTCCAATGTCAATACAAATAGTTAAAATCATGTAGAATGAGCGCGATATCTGAAAGTGATAAGTTTCGATGTGTCTGTCACTAGGCGTTTGAATGAATGAAGATTAGATTAGATTAGATTAGTTTTTCATGGAACATGTCAATTTTTTTAAGCTGAAATAACAATACTAAGAGTATTAATATATACAATACATCATTTGTTTTTATTAAAAAATTCGTCATTGGAGTAGAAGGAGTTGGCCACTAGTAAGTCTTTCAGGCTCCTTTTGAACTGATCTTTATTTGTAACTAAATTTTTTATGTTTGCTGGCAAATGATTAAAGATAAGTGTTCCTGAGTAGTGGGCCCCTTTTTGAACTAAAGTACGTGCTTTTAAGGCCCTGTGCAGATATTTTTGTTCCTGGTATTGTATGTATGAACTGAGCTGTTTGTTGGAAAAAGAGATATATTATTTAGGTCAAATTTCATTAAGGAGTAAATATACTGAGAGGCAGTAGTTAGTATGCCCAGTTCTTTGAAGAGGTTTCTACAAGATATCCGTGAATTTACTCCACAAATAATACGTGTTACACGCTTTTGGACTCTGAAAACTTTTGTTTGACTTGAATAGTTACCCCAAAATATTATACCATATGACATTATGGAATGAAAGTAGGCAAAGTATGCAAGCTTTTTCATTTTTATGTCGCCTATGTCTGCTAACACTCGAATTGCAAATACAGATTTGTTAAGGCGCTCCTGCAGTTCTGTGGTGTGCTCCTCCCAACTGAATTTATTATCAAGTTGTAATCCTAGGAATTTAAGACTGTCAACCTCTTCTATCTGCTCTTCTTGAAAGAAGTCTGTTTAACGTACGCTGAGTGAATTTCCATTAAGAAAAGCAGCAGGTGAGAAAAAACTTAATTATTTCCGGCTGAAGCACTGGGACACTATGGAAAAGTCAGTCGCTGTTGTAATGGAGCAGGCGATCAATTAACATTTTTATATTTACAAGCATCGTGGAATTGCCTGGATGTCGTGAAAGGATATGTGACTATCGAAGAGAATATAAATCCGCCAGTGAACTGCAAGTTGACTCATAATATTTGTCAGAGGCGATGCGAAGACGATAACTGGCTGCTCTGTTATCTTATCATTTCGGTTACGTCACCAGAACGGAATTTGTTTACATAACTGTCATCTTCGGGTCCCTGAACGTAGATAATGCTTTGTACCTGGTGGGCGCCGCTGACTTTAAAAGAGTTGCCTTCGAATACTAGGAAGCCAGCGGGAAGTTCTTGTGAACTAATCAAGTTTCCTGGCTACTTCCTGATATGTGTTAACGACCAGCTGATTTTTTTCAGCACCAATCTTCGAAAGACAGCATCTGGCGCGAGTCGGTTTTAAATGTCAGTTTACATCTACAGTACTCATTATCGGAGTGTTACTTAGGCCTGTTATTCTAATTTAGTTCGCTATGTTTTGGTGGGCATTCCTAGCAGTAAGATATGTACACATTTCCTGTGTTAAAATTTGCTGCGTGACAAAAATGGTTGAAATGGACTCATTTGATGTCTAATTCCGTGAGATTCCTAGACATTTAAAATACTTATTTTTATAATCAAAGAGAATGTTCTGCTCGTAAATCGTCGGAAATTCAATGAATGGGTTTCTGCTATACATCCAGTCTGCCGTGTACAGTCTGGTGCTGAAACAGGAAATAACAGAGAGGAAGACGAAACATTAAATTCCGCATTCAACAATAGATTCACATATATGTATTCTGCGACTGCACCAGTATTTTATCGCTACACTCACTCACTAAGGCGTATCTATCTAGATAGCCAAATACATCAAAGCCCCTGCCATCGGGACACGAGGAGGTGCGACGGCCCCGCATTGAATCCTTCTGGAGGATTATCGACGAGGGCCGCTGTGCCGGCCAGCCTGAATGTGGTTTTCAGGCGGTTTCCCACATCCGTTTAGGTGCATGCCAGACTGGCATCGACATCCCACCTCAGTTACTCAATCCGCAGACACACAGAGAAAGTTCTCACTCTTGCACATGCGATAAGAATCGACCAGGCAGGTCGGTTCACAAATTCCATCTGAACCGTGAATTTACTTTCAAAACCTTTTCTTAAGAATTTAATTTATTTACTAGCTATTCATCAAGAACATTAACACATTTAATCACACTATGTGAGCGTGGAAGTAGTTGCCAGTGGGTAACTGATGACAGCAAATTTCTTTCAACAAACAGAAATTTTATTCCTAAAAACCTTTTCTTTAAAAAAAAAAAGATTTAAAAAATTATAATCAGAAAGCACACTTTTTTTTTTTTTTTTTTTTTTTTTTTTGACAGTATGTGCTTTCGGGCTGAGAACCTTGCCGCTCCCTTTTAACACGGCCATAGTCACGACCGCTCACAACAACCTCTGAAAGACTACTCTGGTGCAAATC
Source organism: Schistocerca serialis cubense (assembly GCF_023864345.2). Taxonomy (NCBI): domain Eukaryota; kingdom Metazoa; phylum Arthropoda; class Insecta; order Orthoptera; family Acrididae; genus Schistocerca; species Schistocerca serialis. The sequence goes on from NC_064638.1 coordinate 943,925,994, forward strand.
TGCAACACACCAAATTACTTTAAACTAAAAATTTTAACAACTCACACAAACACACAAACTATGCACCCCGTAGGAGGGATGGAATTGGTACAAAACACTCACATTAAAAAAATTACTTAGCACCGAAAGTGCAACTTGTTTTTAAAAGAAAACTCTTGCGGTTGAAGATTGGCAACTTTATTTACTAAAATGACCATTTAAATTAAAAAAAACCATGAAATGCAGTCTTACATAAAATGTACAAACATGCTCTACATTACACATATACCGCCTCTCAAGATGATAAGCAAGATAAAAACATATTCCAGGAATTCGGCCGTTACACTTCAAGGAATAAATTCGTTAACACCGAATCCGACAAACATGACAGAAGCAGCTATTAACGTACGGCAGACCGACAGACAGACGGACACTAACTGCCTAACAAACGCGGACGAGAGACAGATGAGCAAGCTGGTGACGAGTGACTGACCAAGACTCACTCCGACTGGCCAACTCTCCAGACTCGTCCTAGAGAGCTCCTAGCTGTGATAAACCTTTTGCATTTCCTTTATGTTTTCGTCTTCCTTAAAGGCAAAGAGACAAGATGAATCGCATTCGGGAGGACGACGGTTCAATCCCGTCTCCGGCCATCCTGATTTAGGTTTTCCGTGATTTCCCTAAATCGCTTCAGGCAAATGCCGGGATGGTTCCTTTGAAAGGGCACGGCCGATTTCCTTCCCCATCCTTCCCTCACCCGAGCTTGCGCTCCGTCTCTAATGACCTCGTTGTCGACGGGACGTTAAACACTAATCTCCTCCTCCTCCACAAGATGAAGCGGTAGCCCATCATAGAGCCTATGCCTACCGTCATGTATTTTTTGACTTTCAGTTGTTAATAAACAGAGGATTTTTTCTGGTACCGGTAGGAGGAAGGAGGGATTCGCGCTCAGCTAGTGAAAGAGTGAGAAGCACGTCAATTTTTTAGCGAGTAATTGTAGACCGCCATTTTGGGGTCGCTATGAATAAGTGAGGAGTGTGGATTTCATATGTGCACCGTTTAGAAAAATACAGTAATGTTTTATTAACAGAAAGGTCGTGTGAGTTGTTATTTCAAATAGTACAATAATTACAATAACTGAAGCCCACCTGTGTACTTTGGAAAATTACGAAGATCCGATAAGCTTAATAGGAACACGGTCAAGACTTCAAAGGTGAACGCGGCGACCAAACATAGTATTATAAAGAATGGTAAGCACAAATCTACAGCGGAGAAAGAAACTACTCCACCCTGCAAAATAATATGAACTAATACGGACTTATTTCCAGGCATAGCTCAGCTTATTGTGCTTGTCATTCACGCCGAAAAATTAATCTCATTAATTCAATACATTTTAAAAAGCCACGCGTTTTATTATCATCTATTCCATTATTTTATTATACTATATAGCGGCCCTTAAATGCACGTGAACAGGCTACCTTCCCCTTTCCCACCACAGGGAGACACCAAAGCTGCGATTGCCACAGCGGCGCCACCGCCAGAAACGGAGGGCGACCGCTTCACACTACGCGCTGCGGCGCGCTCTTCAAAAACAGCAATATTTACCACGGCTCACCGTCCCACAGGGGAACTGATGACATGAGGAAGCGCATCTGGCCACCCACTATCATTAGCATTGCCAAATCCGAAGTAACATGCTGACCCCAGATAGAGACACAGAATAAAACCAGGAAGGAGAACAAGACTCACTCATAAAGGTGTAGTTTGTGAATAATCGCTCCCGGTATTAATCATGTATAGATGGTATTCCTAAGACATTGAATCTCACCTTCATCTAGTACAAATTTTAATTCATTCCTTTGGCTTACATCATTATCGTAGATAAAGATGGGACTCAATATGTCTCAAATTTGCACATTTGTGGTAGGTACTATGGGACCAAATTGCTGAGGTCATCGGTCCCTAAGCTTACTCACTACTTAATCTATCTTAAACTAGTTTACGCTAAGGACAACCCACACACACCCATGCCCGAGCGAGGACTCGAACTTCCGACGGGGGAGCAGCGCGAACCAGGACAAGGCGCCTCGGACCGCGCGGTTACAATATGTCTCAGGAATACCATCTACACATGAATAACATATCACCTACGTCTGAGGTAAAGCCAGGATTAACCTCATTTCGCTCACTGCTAAGGTGTTATCCCAATGTCGTAGAGCCTTGGCAATACTGAAGCGATATAATGAAAAACCAGTCTGGGCTGCAAATTTTACTTTTGCTCTGCCGTTTTGACAACCAAACTTACTTCTTGTAGCGGCTCTATATCTATGCTCCAGTTCTTTGATTTTTACCACTATGCAGTAGTGAATTTTACCTTAGAAGTTTCTTTACAGTGACTGTATACCAAGGAGGGTCCCTCCCATCACATATTCTTCTGCTAGGTGCATATTTTCCAGTGCTTGGTCAACTATTCTACTGAACTTCACCCAGAGTTCTTCTATGCACCAGCCCAGAGCTTAATATTGTTTGTAATTATAAATGGTTTAGCACAAAGGGATAGCAGCACTCTGTCCATTTACGCTTTTGGTGTCTACAGTTGTCCATCGATATGTAAGGGTATGAAAACTGACTTTGGCAGGATTTCCGCTTGATGGACTCTGGTAGCTCTCCTTAAATGTGAATGAAGGCAAGATGGAGCGTAAAAGCAACGGAAGAAACCAGCCAGAATCCGACTACAAGATTAGAGGTAATTGTACGGCGGCTGTTACATCATTTAAATACCAAGGAGTAAGACCACGTGGGATGTGATACTGGATTGTCACGTGAAACTACAAGTAGAGAAAGCAAATGGAAGACATACTACAGAATTATTGCGACTTCCGTGGAAAACAAAAAAATCGTATGAAAGATGCCAGTGCGACCAAGCCTAATGCCCAATTGTTATTCAGATCATTAAAGACAAAGAATAACTTAGATTCAGCCTGCATGACCATGAAGAAAAGAACTGACTGTAATCTTGTTGAAGCGATTTCCTCGTGTGAAGCAATGCAATAAAATGTGTAGAAAACAAAGGTCGCGGGGACCACACTAGCGACAGCGAGTTACGGCTTCTAGTGGATTATAAAGAGATAACCATGAGCATTTTCCAAGAAGACTTCAATGTATGCATGCAGGGTGCTGCGTTTTCTGTCGTAGCTCATGTCTGTTAAGAATTACTGTACAGCAAATTTCACTTACGGGACTGTCCCTAAGTTGCTCTCAGTATTTTGCCAGGGAAAAGCATGACATATAACAGACACTACAGTAAAACAAGACACACCTGACTTTGAATCTATACATCTAGCGTGAATAAGTCATGAGTATATGTATCAATAATTATGGATAAATTAAGCTGAAATGTTTCGTCATATGCTAATGTTAAGTTACGAATCAGTGAAGGACGTATGCTGTGAAATATTGCTTATTTTTTATGTATACTGTACGAAACTGCTCCTGTCAGCCAAAGCCGGCTTAAGACCCAAGCGACACAAACGGGCGCTTGGGCAGGCAAGCTGAGAGGGGCACCAGGTGCGCCCTGGAGCAAAATTTATGTACAGGTATCATAATTAGTAGCGAAAACTGAAGCTGGTGAATACATGTGACAACAGAAGCGAAATCATTCCAGAAAACATTAGTCCATAACAGCGAATGTTTGATTACGTGCCGCCACTGCCTTCATTTACTGTTCTAGTTAGTATAAATGAGTTTTAAATTTTAACATTTGTCCTCATCTAATTGGGGGCCAAATTTCGTCAAAGGCCTACGTTAACAAAGGTTAAAATTCTACTTCATCACGTTACGTAATACATTTTACGGAACTCTAGTAACTACACTACTGGCCATTAAAATTGCTACACCAAGAAGAAATGCATATGATAAACGGGTATTCATTGCACAAATATATTAAACTAGAACTGACATGTGATTACATCGTCACGCAATTTGGGTGCATAGATCCTGAGAAATCAGTACCAGAACAACCACCTCTGGCCATAATAACGGCCTTGATACGCTTGGGCATTGAGTCAAACAGAGCTTGGATGGCGTGTACAGGTACAGCTGCCCATGCAGCTTCAACACGATGCCACAGTTCTTTAAGAGTAGTGACTGGCTATTGTGACGAGCCAGTTGCTCGTTTCCAATTGGTGAGAGATCTGAAGAATGTGCTGGCCAGTGCAGCAGTCGAACATTTTCTGTACCCAGAAAGGCTCGTACAGGACCTGCAACATGCGGTCGTGCATTATCCTGCTGAAATGTAGGTTTTCGCAGGGATCGAATGAAGGGTAGAGCCACAGGTCGTAACAGATCTGAAATTTAACGTCCACTGTTCAAAGTTCCCTCAATGCGAACAAGAGGTAACCGAGACGTGTAATCAATGGCACCCCATACCATCACGCCGGGTGATACGCCAGTATGGCGATGACGAATACACGCTTCCATTGTGCGTTCACCGCGATGTCGACAAACACGGATGCGACCATCATGATGCTGTAAACAGCACCTGGAAAAATGACGTTTTGCCATTCGTGCACCCTGGTTCGTCGTTGAGTACGCCATCGCAGGTGCTCCTGTCTGTGATGTAGCGTCAAGAGTAAACGCAGCCATGGTCTCCGAGCTGATAGTCCATGCTGCTGCAAACGTCGTCGAACTGTTCGTGCCGATGGTTGTTGTCTTGCAAACGGCCCCATCTGTTGAGTCAGGGATCGATGCGTGGCTGCACGATCCGTTACAGCCATGCGGATTAGATGCCTGTCATCTCGACTGCTAGTGATTCGAGGCCGTTGGCATCCAACACGGCGTTCCGTATTACCCTCCTGAACCCACCGATTACATATTCTGCTAACAATCATTGGATCTCCACCAACGCGAGCAGCAATGTTGCGATACGATAAACCGCAATCGCGATAGGCTACAATCCGACCTTATTCAAAGTCGGAAACGTGATCTACATCTACATCTACATGATTACTCTGCAATTCACATTTAAGTAATTGGCAGAGGGTTCATCGAATCACAATGAACCACAATCATACTATCTCCCTACCATTCCACTCCCAAACTGCGCGCAGGAAAAACGAACACCTAAACCTTTCTGTTCGATCTCTGATTTCTCTTATTTTATTTTGATTATCATTCCTATCTATGTAGGTTGGGCTCAACAAAATATTTTCGCATTCGGAAGAGAAAGTTGGTGACTGAAATTTCGTAAATAGATCTCGCCGCGACGAAAAACGTCTTTGCCTTAGTGACTTCCATCCCAACTCGCGTATCATATCTGCCACACTCTCTCCCTATTACGTGATAATACAAAACGAGCTGCCCTTTTTTGCACCCTCTCGGTGTCCTCCGTCAATCCCAACTGGTAAGTATCCCACACCGCGCAGCAATATTCTAACAGAGGACGAACGAGTGTAGTGTAAGCTGTCTCTTTAGTGGTCTTGTTGAATCTTCTAAGTGTACTGCCAATGAAACGCAACCTTTAGCTCGCCTTCTCCACAATGTTATCTATGTGGTCTTTCCAACTGAAGTTGTTCGTAATTTTTACACTCAGGTACTTAGTTGAATTGACAGCCTTGAGAATTGTACTGTTTATCGAGTAATCGAATTCCAACGGATTTCTTTTGGAACTCATTTGGATCACCTCACACTTTTCGTTATTTAGCGTCAACTGCCACCTGCCACACCATACAGCAATCTTTTCTAAATCGCTTTGCAACTGATACTGTTCTTCGGATGACCTTACTAGACGGTAAATTACAGCATCATCTGCGAACAACCTAAGAGAACTGCTCAGATTGTCAACCAGGTCAGGAACAGCAGAGGTCCCAGGACGTTTCCCTGGGGAACACCTGATATCACTTCAGTTTTACTCGATGATTTGCCGTCTATTACTACGAACTGCGACCTTCCTGACAGGAAATCACGAATCCAGTCGCACAACTGAGACGATACCCCATAGGCCCGCAGCTTGATTAGAAGTCGCCTGTGAGGAACGGTGTCAAAAGCTTTCCGGAAATCTAGAAATACGGAATCAACTTGAGATCCCCTGTCGACAGCGGCCATTACTTCGTGCGAGTAAAGAGCTAGCTGCGTTGCACAAGAACGATGCTGATTACGTATCAATAGATCGTTCCCTTCTAGGTGATTCATAATATTTGAATACAGTATAAGCTCCAAAACCCTACTGCAAACCAACGTCAATGATATAGGTCTGTAATTCGATGGATTACTCCTACTACCCTTCTTAAACACTGGTATGACCTGCGCAATTTTCCAATCTGTAGGTACAGATCTATCGGTGAGCGAGCGGTTGTATATGATTGCTAAGTAGGGAGCTATCGTATCAGGGTAATCTGAAAGGAACCTAATCGGTATACAATCTGGACCTGAAGACTTGCCCGTATCAAGCGATTTGAGTTGCTTTGCAACCCCTAAGGTATCTACTTCTAAGAAACTCATGCTAGCAGCTATTCGTGTTTCAAATTCTGGAATATTCCATTCGTCTTCCCTGGTGAAGGAATTTCGGAAAACTGCGTTCAGTAACTCCGCTTTAGCGGCAAAGTCGTCGGTAACAGTAGCATCGGCACTGCGCAGCGAACGTATTGACTACGTCTTGCCGCTTGTGTACTTTACATACGACCAGAATTTCTTCGGATTTTCTACCAAATTTCGAGACAATGTTTCGTTGTGGAACCTATTAAAGGCATCTCGCATTGTAGTCCGTGCCAAATTTCGCGGGTCTGTAAATTTTAGCCAATCTTCGGGATTTCGCGTTCTTCTGAACTTTGCATGCTTTTTCCGTTGCCTCTGCAACAGCGTTCGGACCTGTTTTGTGTACCATGGGGGATCAGTTCCATCTCTTACCAGTTTATGAGGTATGAATCTCTCAATTGCTGTTGCTACTATATCTTTGAATTCGAGCCACATCTCGTCTACATTTGCACAGTCAGTTCGGAAGGAATGGAGATGGTCTCTTAGGAAGGCTTCTAGTGACACTTTATCCGCTTTTTTAAATAAAATTATTTTGCGTTTGTTTCTGGTGGATTTGGAAGAAACGGTATTGAGCCTAGCTACAACGACCTTGTGATCACTAATCCCTGTATCAGACATGATGCTCTCTATTAGCTCTGGATTGTTTGTGGCTAAGAGGTCAAGTGTGTTTTCGCAACCATTTACAATTCGCGTGGGTTCATCGACTAACTGCTCGAAATAATTTTCGGAGAAAGCATTTAGGGCAATCTCGGAAGATGTTTTCTGCCTACCACCGGTTTTGAACAAGTATTTTTGCCAACATATGGAGGGAAGGTTGAAGTCCCCACCAACTATAACCGTATGAGTGGGGTATTTATTTGTTACGAGACTCAAATTTTCTCTGAACTGTTCAGCAACTATATCATCGGAGTCTGAGGGTCGGTAGAAGGAGCCAATTATTAACTTAGTTCGGCTGTTAAGTATAACCTCCACCCATGCCAATTCGCACGGAGTATCTACTTCGACTTCACTACAGGATAAACCACTACTGACAGTCACAAACACTCCACCACCAATTCTGCCTAATCTACCTTTCCTGAACACCGTCTGAGGCTTCGTAAAAATTTCTGCAGAACTTATTTCAGGCTTTAGCCAGCTTTCTGTACCTACAACGATTTCAGCTTCTGTGCTTTCTATTAGCGCTTGAAGCTCAGGGACTTTCCCAGCACAACTACAACAATTTACAACTACAATTCCGACTGTTCCTTGATCCAAGCACGTCCTGTATTTGCCATGCACCCTTTGAGATTGCAGCCCACCCCGTACTTTCCCGAGGCCTTCTAACCTAAAAAACCGCCCAGTCCACGCCACACAGCCTCCGCTACCCGTGTAGCCGCCAGCTGAGTGTAGTGAACTCCTGACCTATTCGGCGGAACCCGAAACCCCACCACCCTATGGCGCAAGTCAAGGAATCTGCAGCCAACACGGTCGCAAAACCGTCTGAGCCTCTGATTCAGACCCTCCACCCGGCTCTGCACCAAAGGTCCGCAGTCGGTTCTGTCAATGATGCTGCAGATGGTGAGCTCTGCCTTCATCTTGTAAGCAAGACCGGCAGCCTTCACCAAATCAGATAGCTGCTGGAATCCAGAGAGAATTTCCTCAGATCCAAAGCGACACACGCCATTAGTGCCGACATGTGCCACCACCTGCAGCTGGCTGCACCCTGTGCTCTTCATGGCCTTCGGATGGACCCTTTCCACATCAGGAATGACTCCACCCGGAATGCACACGGAGTGCACACTGGATTTCTTCCCTCCTTAGCCGTCATATCCCTAAGGGGCCCCATTACGCGCCTAACATCGAAGCTCCCAACTACCAATAAGCCCACCCTCCGCAATTGCCTGGACCTTGAGGGCTGAGAATCATCCTCTGAAACAGGGCAGGCAGCTGCATCTGGCTCAGCCAGAGACAGTACCTGTAACCTGTTTGTCAGATGCACTTGGGAGGCTTTCTGATCAGCCTCCGGGGACGTCTTTTGCTGCCTGCCACGCCTTGGAACGACCTCCCAATCAACCACAGGCGAGGGCTCAGCCCCACTGCGGGCAGCAACCGTGGCAACCTCAGCGGCAGACCGATCTGAGGACAGACAGGACGAGGTTGACATCCCCGTGATACCCAAGTCCGGCTCCCCACATTGGCAACAGCCTCAGGCTGCGCGACCGAAGTCAGCGCCGCCTGCAGCTGTAAGCGAAGGGATGCCAACTCAGCCCTCATCCGATGGTACACATTTCTCCTCCTTACACGAGGCATCACAACAACGTTTCACCAGGCAACGCCGGTCAACTGCTGTTTGTGTATGAGAAATCGGTTGGAAACTTTCCTCATGTCAGCATGTTGTAGGTGTCGCCACCGGCGCCAATCTTGTGTGAATGCTCTGAAAAGCTAATCATTTGCATGTCACAGCATCATCTTCCTGTCGGTTAAATTTCGCGTCTGTAGCACGTCATCTTCGTGGTGTAGCAATTTTAATGGCAATTAGTGTATTAAAGAAGCTATCCCATGTATTGCCCTCATATTTGGTGGCAACACTGCTCAAGCTTAAAATTGTTGAGGTAATTAAAAGCAGCAGGAACTATCGAAAAATGAAGGATGTGAGTTGCAATCGAAAAAAAATATTAAAGAAGTAGATACTTTGAAATACCTAGGAAGTAAGCTAACCAAGAAAGGAAACATCAAAGATGAAATTTCTTAGATGATAGAAAATTGCTCAAAACTGTATCTTTGTGTATCGGATACATTGCAAAATATAATGGTATACAAGTCATATTGTCTATCAGTTTTGACCTATGGATGAGACTGTTGGCCTTGAACAAGGAAAGATCTGAGTAGAATACAAGCGACAGAGGTGCATACGCTTTCTAGAAAGAATCCTGGTTAAGAGGAGAAGAGTCAGGATAACCAATGAAACAATAAGAAACACGCTTGAACTCAGTCCCCTGAAATAAACTATACAGGGAAATGGGATGAAATTATCTGGTCACGTTAAACCAATGGACCAAGGTAGACTTCTAATAAGAGCTCTGGAATAGACATAATCTGGGAGAATACCATTTGGAAGACATCGAACGAGATGGAGAGATCAGGTCAAGAATGATGTGAATCTAAGAGGGCTACAAAGGGAGGAAACGCTGAATGGTAGACTATGGGAGAAAACAGAAGATTGGAAGAGGCTCTGTGAACGACCTGCATAATTAGAAACGTTTCAAGAAGATGATGAAGAAGAAGAAGACACTCGTCGCTGCAGTGAGCAACGAATTCTTTCCAACATCACCAGATCGTCTCATAAACCTTGACAGGGCTGTACAATTCGCTGCTCCAGTTCTTCAGTCATGTCAGTGGGAGTGCCGTATACTTCACTTTTGAAATGACAGACAAAACTAGAGGACTGAGAACAAGTGACCCTGAAGGTCAAGGTACAGTGTGTGACCGACCTATCCATCATGGACAACACTGGAACGGTAAACGTGTTACATCAGAAGCAAAGTATGTTTATGTCCCACCACGCATATACCACATTCCTCAATGTTGAGCAACGACCAGTAGGGTGCCCGAACCATATACGGTGTCCAGTCATATTAAAGTGCCCGCCTGTCAAAAGCCTACCTAACCACCATTTACAGTACGGACCTCTGTGAGCCTTGCAGGGAGAGAGTCAGTAAAGTCCTGGAAGGTACCGACAGGGATGTGGAGCCATATTGACTCCAGTGCCGTTCCAAGCTGCGCTAGGTTTCTCGGCTTAGGATCCACGGTGCAAATAACCCGAACCAGATGGTCCCACAGATTATCGACTGGGTTTTAGTCCGGGGAGTCCATTGGCCACAGCAGTATCACAGTATCATAAATTCATCCTTGTGCTCTTTGAACCACGCTCATACACTGCGAGCTGTGTGACATGGAGGTTAGTTAGGTTTAGGTAGTTCTAAGTCTAGGGGACTGATGACCTTAGATGCTGAGTCCCAAAGTACTTAGAGCCATTTTTGAACCTGCTGCCAAGATCCATATACAGCAACGTTCATTGAACAGTTGTTTAGAAGACACCGTCGGCAGCCCCTTGGTTTATCTGGGTGGTCAGTTGTTCGATACTTGCACCCCGTTTGCCTGTACACATCTCCATGGCAGTGATTCACCCCTTTTATCTATGGCCTGTGGTGCAAAAATGGTTCAAATGGCTCTGAGCCCTATGGGACTTAACTTCTAAGGTCATCAGTCCCCTAGAACTTAGAACTACTTAAACCTAACTAACCTAAGGACATCACACACATCCATGCCCGAGGCATGATTCGAATCTGCGACCGTAGCAGACGCGCGGTTCCAGACTGTAGCGCCTTTAACCGCTTGGCCACACCAGCCGGCGGCCTGTGTTGCACTACAGTGGCCTTGACACAGGTTTTGGAGAGTGTCATTTTGCCTTGTGTGGTATACTTTAACCATGGCAACATGCGAAGAGTTAACGAACTTAACGATTAAGGAAATGCTTCTACCCTTGGCCAGAAAGCCAATGGTCATGCTCTTTTGAACATCAAATAAATCACTCCGTTTCTCTGGTAACATGACTGCAGTTTTCTGCAACTCTCAGACACACATTATGTACTTTCCACTGTTAGTGCTGCCACCTGCAATCTGCGTGTGGTTACAGCACATAGATGGTGATCACACTAATGTATCTTTACCGTGTAAAGGCAAGCCAGTCATAGTGAGCATTAAAACTGCGTTTGCATTTGCGTCTAGGCAAAATGGTTGATGAAGAAAACTAAGAGACTCATTCAGGTTCAGACTGAAGATTGATATCTTCTTCTTTTTCTTTCGCATTTGTCCCGCATCTACACGAGATAGGCGTGGTTAATTTCGGATTTGGCATAGTTAATTTAAGGGGGCTAGATTCCCTTTTTGTCGCCTGGCCAGTCGTGCCATGGTCGGCACATACGTGAGACATGATTGGACTATAAGGCGGAGAAGCGTTGCGCTGATGTACCTGACTGATAGTGCCCTGGCAGGTGCATGTGCGAGATACAACCAGACCGTTTCTTGGAGAAGCGTTGCTCAGATATGCCTGACAAGTCGTGCAATGGCAGGCGCGTAAACAAGTCACAACCAGACAAGTTTTTGGAGAGACGTCGCCTGTAGCGCTAATGCCGTTCTTATGGAAGGGTGTAGGTAGGGCAACAGCTGTCCGGTGTAGCCCTAATGGGATTCGCAGTGGATGCGCAGGACTGCGGGCTGGAGTAGAGGAGGTGGTGCATCTACAGGTGGATCCCCGTCAGCACGTGGACTGTTGAGTGGCATCTGTCATGTTGGAACCCCGGACAGATGATTGTGAGGGCACCATCTGTTGGTAAATGAGATTAAATAGAAGCACAGTCAAGTTTGTGTGGTAGCACATTTGCGTGTTCGACTCACTGAGTGCAGGCTGCATTCAAAGTTGATGCAGTGTGCCTGTGGGCATCCACCACCAAGGTATTATTGAAGACTGTGACGCTTTTGTTCTCTGCCTCCAAGTTTTTAAGGTCTGTATTGATACTGACAGGTCCTTATGAGTCCAAAGAGGATTGTAGTCGTCTGTTACTGTCGTTGTCTGTTACTGTGGTGTTGTCAGCATTCATTGGATCATTGTCCTGTAAGACCCACAGTAGCTGACCGAGACAGTCGTCGCTTTGTCCTTGAGCAAGATATTGAATTTGTGTGTATTCGTTATGAGGATTGGGAATGGTCCTGTGTAGGGTGGTTGTAAGGCCAGTTTAATTGTGTCATCATGCAGCGTGACATGCTTCGTGTGCAAACACCTTAGACACTGAGTGTGGTGTGGGTGGCAGCACCCACGTATAACTGATGTGGATATTGTCCTTCAAATGCTGAACCAGAGTACAAGGGTTCACCTGTCTGGGACGTTTCTTTGGTATTAGTGACTCACCATGTAGAATTCTGGCTAGTGATGCTTGAAGATCATCCTTGATTGAAACTCATACTCCATACCCACAATGAAGCCTCTGTCCACAACTCCTGTCCATGACACATGAGAGTGGCTTGTGGCTTTCTAGTCTTGCACCCCACGACTTGTTGCAGTACAGCCCCGGTTATGGTGCCACTGGGGTCTGTGGGGACAGTGAGCTGCACATTCTGAATGGGATGAGCCAATATAATTGCTTATGCTAGACAATCCTCAGCAATTTCAAATGCAACCTTCATTTTATTGTTCCAAACATCTTATCTTTTCCCCTGCTTGTTTAGTCCAGTGAGGACATGGGTTTGGGGTACTGTTTTGCTTGCAGCAGTACAGATGCTGCTAGAAGTTCAAGATACCTAAGAAGTGCCAAAACTTGTGGCAATTCAGAGGGAGATGGAGTTGTTTGATGACATCAGTTCAGTCACCTATAGGTTTAATTCCTGTGGCATTTACTATATACCCTAGGTAGGCTACTTCAGTCTTCCACAGCTGAGACATCTATTCATTAATTACCTGCAAAGAAGTGAGAACTTGTTCAAGGTGCTGATTGTGTAGCTAGGGTATAGCCAGAGGAATGAGGATATCGTCTAAATATCAATATCAGAAGTTGAACTCAAAAAGTTTCCAGTCTGTGAAATGATGTCATGTTTGGGCTGCAGTCTTCAGACCTTATGGGATGAAGATGTATCCAAACAGGCCAATGGTATGATTGTATGTTTTTGCAACGTTGTCTGGGTACACAGGAATTTGGGGGCATGCCTTTTTAAATTCGATCACACTAAATGCAGTGGCGCCGGGGAGTGAGTGCCTGCAGTCCTGGATATCAGGTAGCTATCATACACAGTTCGGGAGTTGAGAGCTCTGTGGTCCCCACAGAATCTGATATTCCTATCTTTCATCCGCATAAGTTTTGTCGCTGATACCCTTGGGCTGCCGAAGGGTGGACTATTCCTGCATTAACAGTTCAACTTCCGCCTTTGCAGTGTGCAGGTTAGCTGGTGATGGATGGCACATTTTGTGTCGAATTGGCGAGCCGGCATCCGTTAGAATGCAGTGCACTGTGCCGTTTTGGATCGCGCATTGTTGCGCCTTGGACCACGGGAAATTTGCTATCGAAGGGGTGCCTATGTTCGACGCACTGCTTGGCGAGGCAGAGTGTGCCATACTAACCTGTGTTGTGTGAGATGTGTCCGAGGCAATTCCTACACAGATGCTGGGTTCTCTGACAGTTGCGCGCAGCTAGATGGGGTGGGCTCGTCTGTGCTCACTCCCCCACCCTCAGCTGTGTGGTTTTTGTAGTACCCCTGCACCAGTGCAAGGGCAGTGGGCGCGTCATTTATGCGCCATCAGAGTGTCTCATTTTCGGAGCGCAGTGCATCTGAAATAGAACAGTATACCAGGTACTGCTGATGCATACTCAACAGATTTTCCACCTTCATGACACATTCCTTGCGTGTTTTGGAGTAGTGACTTTTTCAACCTCATGCACAGTGGGGCATGCCCTTGTTCTGCCGGATAAGGGTGTTGTCGAGGAAAAGAGTCCCAGGACGTAGTGGTTGGTGGTCTGGTGAGAGATGGAAATATTGCAAGGAATGGATTTCCTATACCGGTTCCTTGCCGTTGGTCATGAGGAAAGTCCGTGTGAAACAATGCAGCAGGCAATGGTGCAGGGTTCAGTCGACAGTTCTATGCATCATGATCCATGAATCATTAATGGTGTGGAGCTCGAGTGCTGTCATAGTGATAAATGTTGAAGTGGTTTCATTTGGTGTCATGCTCATGTCCAAGCCTATGTCCACCAGGAAGTCGTTGTGCCTGTGTGGCCGTAGACATACAGTCCACTGTCCAGAGTTAGAGGTGGCAGGGTGTGTGTTTGACACCATCCATAACGCCTACAATGAACTGGTTGTTGGCAACTTGTTGATTTAGCACGGGTCAGTGAGCCTAGTATAACCCGCACGTGGAGTTTGGAAAAACACAAGGCTGATGGCAGTTCCTTGTGGCATCGTCAAACTGACATTGATAGCAGAGGAGCAATGGCCTTGAGATGGAGGTGGCTCTCGACCATTCATTACCAGCTGTCTCGACTAGTCATTACCAGCTGGTGTTGCAGTGGTGCGAACTGTCTTCACGCTGGGGTGAGGGGGGGGGGGGGGGGGAGAGAGAGGGACATCGTCCTCATATAGCAAGTTATGGCGAATTGGTGATCTTGGCATTTGGTTGTAGCTGCACGCTTCTGGGCGTGGAATTTCCTACAGTGTCTATTCATTGACGGCATTGCATTATTGCACACCCTATTGATCACAACAATTGTTTTCAATGGTTGATCATTGTCATTTGTAATTGTGGTCGAAGTTTCATTCTCCACTGTGTCCACAGAGCTACATGCAGCTTGAGTCTTGCATCAGGTATTGTCTGCAGTTGATGACAAAGTTGGGATGAAGTCTTGTCTGCGAGCTGCTCCTTGTATATTTCTTGTTTCTACTTCTGTTCCGGTATCAACGACAGTCGATGCACAAGAATCGATTTTCCCATGTCATACTTGTTTTGAATTGGCGGTGCGAATATGATGTGACTGATGACGTTGGCATGTTCTGCTAGATGACAAACTAAAGTCACGAACAAGGTGTCGTCATCCAGAATGCTTACAATACTGAAAACAGATTCCATAGTTGCGAACCAGAGGGTATACTATCCTGTTCCAAACGGCGGTAGTTTAGGCTGAGAGACCAGTCGGTGCACATAATGATGGATGTTAACTGAGATGACAAAGGCATGGGACTGCGATAATCACATATAAATATGGCGGTAGTATTGCATGCACAATATATGACAGGACAGTGGATTGCCAGACCTGTCATTTGTACTCAAATGATTTATGTGGAAAGGTTTCTGACGTGATTGTGGCGGAACAACGGGAATTAACAGACTTTGAACTTGGAATGGTAGTTGGAGCTAGATACATTGCGAATTCTATATCCTGTGATCCATAGTGTTAAGAGTGTGCCGAGAATACCAAATTTCAGGCATTACCTCTCACCACGGACAGCACAGTTATCAATTGCCATCACTTAACGACCGAGGGCAGTGGCGTTTGTGTAGAGTTGTCGGTGCTAACAGACTAGCAACAGTCAGTGAAATAACCGCAGAAGTCAATATGGGACCTCTATCGAGCTTATCCATTAGGACAGTGTGGCGAAATTTGCCGTTATTGGGCTATAGCAGTAGATGACACCAGTGCCTTTGCTAAAAGAATGACATCACCTGCAGCGCCCCTCCTGGTCTCGTGACCTTCAGTTGGATGCTAGACAACTGTATAATCATGGCCTGATGAAACGAATACCGATTTTGATTGGCAAGAGCTGATGGTAGGGTTCAAGTGTGTTGCAGACCCCACAAAGCCATTGACCCAAGTTGTCTAGAGGCACTATGCAAGCTGGTGGTGGTCCATAATGCTGTGGACTGGGTCCTCTGATCGAGTTGAATGGACCGTTAAGTGGAAATGGTCATGTTCGGCTACTTGTTTCTTAACAACAATTAAATTTTTAATGGATTACAATGTGCGATGTCACTGGGCTACACAATTGTTCATGACTGCTTTGAAGAACATTCTGGATAGTCCAAGAAAATGATTTGGCCTCTCAGATCACCTAATATGAGTCCCACTGAACATTTATGGGACATAATAAAGAGGTCAGTTTGTGCACAGAATCCTGCACTGGCAACACTTTCGCAATTATGGACGACTGTACAGGCAGTGTGGCTCAATGTTTCTGCAGGGGACTTCCAATGACTTGTTGAGTTCATGCCACGTTGTGTTTCTGCAGTATGCTAGGCAAAAGGAGGTCCTATAAGATATTATGAGGTACCCATGTCACCTAGTGTATGGTAACACATACTTATAGCCAAATGAAATGCTACTAGAGGCGTAGTGACCTGTGGTACTTGTAGCACAGGTGTGAACCTGGTAGTCATATTGTGGTTGGAAGAGGCCAGCTGTGGAACCACGTACAAAGAGACAGTGTGTCCAACCATCATTTGTGGTACAGCTGGTGGAGGTGTCTTGTGAAATGTGTCACAGTTCAAAAGTAGTTCTGTTTCTTGCACTGGTTCTCACATGGTTGCATTTGGAGTTAGTTCATGTTTGAAGTCTAATAGAAGATTATCTAGCCGTTAATTTTGTTGAGGGAATTTGGGCTGTGTCCATTATCTAACCCTAACCCTTTATCCAATGCGCAGTCATATTTTATTGCTGGTCGGTGACTGTCACACTGCATGCAACAGAGGCTTCCTCAGAATATCAAAATGTTCAAAATGATTTCATCTGTATCAGTAGCAAATGCTTTAAAAATAGTAAGAGACCCTTTAATTCCAGTTGCAGAAATGTTCTTATTGCCAGCAAACAAAATTTAAAAAGTTCAGACCGTTACAGTCAAATATTCCAAGACTGACACTATCCCTCATTTTGGAGTGAAGTATCAAAACATAAAGATGCAGAGTTATCTAAATTTGCCATTGTGCTTGTTTCATTGCCTTGGTCTGGTGCAATTATATGGCCACTTGAATGAGGAGAAAACAAAGGAAATAAATAAAATGAAAGTAAAAATGCTTGATTTTGTCCACATTGGTCAGCACAGCTGATTGCTAACCAAAGGGCCTGGGTTCAGTTCCTGGCCAGGCCAAAATTTTTTCTGCTTGGGGACTGGTTGTGTTGTCCTTACATTCATATCATCATAACTGAGATTCCATTGTTGAGATGGCTACATGGGCATCACCCTAAAGCCAATGAATTAAAAATAAAAAGCTTAGTTCAGTCATAACACTATGAATGGATCTACAAGGAACAAAAGGTGTAGCAACAACTACAAATTTCCAGAAGAGCTGTTTCAAAAAATTAGTACAAAGAAAGTTTATGATACAAATCCAGCATTCACCTCTGAATCATCTACTTCTAATGATACAGTGGACTGTGAGGTCTACTTTCTGGAGTATACATCTAAATTCTGTTATTTTTGACACACAGAAACATACATGAGTTTTTAAATATTTTATATATTGTATAGAATTTCAGTATAGCACCTATTTTATATTTAAATATCAGCTATATTTATTGTACCGTGCTGATGTACAGCATTACAGTTACAATTAAAATTTTGTGTTATATAAATGAGTGGCAAAGCAAAGATGGTCCCTTAGGACCCATAGAAAATGTGTAGTTATATTTATTGAGTGGTTTTAACAAAATTCTGTTTCATTATTTAATAGTGCTGCAACATTGAGATGCTTCTAACACTTCCGATAGCAAAAGAGAAGAGCTAGTGTTGGTAAATTAAGCAAGTTTTTTTTTTTTCAAAAGAATGGAAATCTACCTCCAACCAAAGCCTGTCAGACCTAGCATATAAATTGTCATTTTACAATATTTAGATATTATAAAATGGCTATCTTGTGATATTTATAATGTCTTGGTCGACTTTAACTTCTGAAAACAAAGTGTGAGCAATTCTAGAGACATCAATTATATCTAGCCTTTTTTGCTGAAACAGTGTCTTTTTTGAGATGCCATCTACCCATTATTTGAAAGTAAGAGCAGGCAACATTGTTAATGTGGTATCAGTAGTAGAAGCAAGCACATTAAATGATAAGGTCATTCAGGAGAAAACCAACTGAAACTTTTTTATTTACTTTATTTCAAATTCTGAGTAATTGATGATAGGCTTTCTCAAACTGCAATATTTAATATAGGCCTCAGTGTTTGCAGGTAGAGGTCTCAATTACACTATATTGACTGCGATAAATTAAAAGTGTAGTTTATGGGGAAACAATGCTCTCCTGAAATGGTTCATGCTGTCACAGTGTTTCAGTAATAGCTGCACACTTTTTCTTACGTAAACAAGGTACATAACTGAAGGTAAACTTATTATTTGTATAACAAAAGAAAGTGTAAACTGCAGTGTTTCTTTAGCAATAGTAATACCCTGATACATTATTAGCAAACATTCTGTCGATGGTGTGGAGATGAGTTCAATTAGTAATGTAGTTATCTTAATTAGTCAATAAATAGTTTTTTTTTTGCAAGTAGTGTCTAGCATAAAAAATACAAACCTGAAATGGGAAGATTTTGTTGTATGGATACTATTAGGCAAAATAAAACGCCAGTAATGCTGCATGTGAATCATGTCCCCTCAGTTCCATCAAAGCATGCACACTTGCTGGCAGTAAAAGAGCCACAAAAAATTTGCTGTCAAGAAATAAAATGGTGTCTTGCATGTGCGCGCACACACACACACACACACACACACACACACACACACACACACACACACACACACACACACTATTGGCCAACTAACCAACACATAGTGTGTGGGCTTGATGGCCAACTAACACAGCAGTTTTCCTTGTTAGACAGTCGGTTGGGCAATTGGGTATGACCACTCAACAACTGACAGCTGACCGCCCGTCCTTCCCCCACAACTCTTAACACAAAAAATCTGCTGTATGTAGTGCTGTCATGTCAACGTCAGTGACAGAGTTTCTAGAGAAGTTTAAAAGATTTCCAATGTTTGTGGCATACATTGTGCAAGGAGTATAGCAATAAACCACAAGAAATGAAGCATTTCTTTCATTTTTAATGAATCAATAATGGTTTCGTATGGCACACAGAGACAGTAAAAGATACATATTTTATGACTAAAATTCCTTCAACTGTTTGTATTTCGGTTTTTGGGTTTTATTTTTGATGCTTATCAGAAACGAAATCTTAAAAACTGAAGCATAAACAGAAGAGTTTGAAGTTATAGGAAACAAAATCCAGAAACCAAAATATATATGGCTGATGGTATTTTAATCATAAAGTGTTCCTGCTCCATTGTTAGACTTGCTGTTATGAGCAGTGAAGTGTAGGACTTTGCAGTTGCTAAATGATTCATTTATTATGTTTCTGTTGCATTATTTATTACATGATATAAGCAATGGGCTAGTGCTACCTGTGGTGCAGCCTGTATGGTTGCCAGATTTATCCAAGATGGCCAACCTAATTTACTATTATTGTTAATGACTGTCACTTTCAGCCACACTTTTCTCATGTTGTTGCTGTAATTTATTACCCAGTTAATATAATTGATGACCTCCTGCACCCCATCTATGATTTATGATACAAAAATGGAGGGAAAGCTGCAAAATCCAGCATGGTTACCAGATTCATCCAATGCTTGCAGTCACTGTTGCAAGACATGAAGCATAGACTTTAGTATAATTTATGGCCCAAAAAAAGGCTACCAAGATGTTTGATAGATAGTGTGGTATGAGCCTGCATATATGACATTATCAGCTCACTTGCACTACATAACCATCTGTAAGTGTTTTGTACAAACTTAATTATGTATATAGATAGTTCATTCCCTCATATGTATATGTGTAGACATATCCTAAAGGTTTTGATGAGTGACTTTTATCAAAATATGTGACAAAAAAGGCCATATCTTTTGATATATTGATGCACAAGCTTAACCTTTTTACATCACCAAGGGATTGTAGACCTTAGAGTGTGACATAAATTCCAATGTGATATGTCTACCACTCCTGAGAAAAAGGAGTCTTACCAAACAGGTAGACACAATCAGATAACAAATGACAAATTTTTTTCCATGTGATACAATTACAAATTAACACTGTTAGAATTTTTTTCCTTTACTTGTACTTAAATCTTTGCTTCTTGCCAAATTTCATGATTCTAGGTCAGCAGAAAGTAGCCAATAGGTTTTGTGAGTAAGCTTGCTAGTGTCAAATTATGTGACACAAATGGTGACATCTTTTAATTACAGAGACTTGGAAGTTTAAATTTTTTTATACCACCAATAGACACAGACCTTAGTATCTGACATAAATTTGAGATTGATATGTCTTTAGAAAAAAGGGTCTTGACAGACATATGGACAGGCAGTTGGATAACAAATAACCAAACAAAAAAGAGCTGGGTGACATAACAACAAACTAACAATTTTTTTATTTTTTTTCCTTTACTTGTATGGTGAAACCTTGTATCTTGCCAAATTTCACAATTCTAGTACATATAGGTTTTGACAATTGAGTTTGCAAGCATCAAAATACGTCTTACCAATGGCCATATCTTTTGATTGCATTGACTTAGAAAGCTTCAACTTTTTACAGTCCCAAGGGACAGTGGACCTTAGTATGTGACATAAATTTCAACTTGACATGTTTACTCATTCCTAAGAAAAAGGCGTCTTAACAGTCAGACAGACAGTCAAACAGACAACAAAGTTATCCTAATAAGGGTTCTGTGTTTACTGGTTTAGGCACATAACCCTAAAAATGGTGGTAAAATCCGAGGTAACTTACTTTTTATGAGGGAGAAATAAAAACTCAAATAATTCACTTATGCATGCTTGTTCCAAGTTCAAATAGAAGGAAATTAAAAAAGTTTACTTTTTAGGAATGCTTCTGACATGCATACACCAATATCAGTTTTAAAAACCATAGTGCATGGTATCCCAGACACCATACTAAGTAT
The DNA here is from genome assembly GCF_023864345.2 of Schistocerca serialis cubense. Taxonomy (NCBI): domain Eukaryota; kingdom Metazoa; phylum Arthropoda; class Insecta; order Orthoptera; family Acrididae; genus Schistocerca; species Schistocerca serialis. The sequence continues at coordinate 943,947,017 of NC_064638.1, forward strand.
AAAATGAAAGACTTAGTATACTTTATGACTCATTATCAAACACAGCTGCTCAAGTTAAATCCAGCACTGTGACATTATAATATATGTGTAAAAATAGTGGGAAGTTAAAATATTCACTTGCCCTAAGTTTAAAAAAGATGGAAAGCCCTCTGATGCAACCCGCATGGTATGGTGAGACGGGCTTCCCAGTGTGCAGTGGTAGGTGATCTTGAAACACCTCACAGTGAGTGTTGCTGGCATTGCCTCCAGGTGAGAGCACAATGCCCTGCAGCTTATGAGTCCTGTGGCTGCTCATGGGGGCAGCTATGGTGATATTGGGGGTGGCAGGGGGTGATGGGGGTTGTGTGGTATTTTTTTTAAAAATAAAGAGACCAGTGGTAATTGTTAAAACATGGAAAAAGTTGCTGTCAGTATAATTTGCTTATGCATCTCCACAGTGTAATTTAGTGATGTCTTGAGTGTGTGACGCATAGTGTGTTTTTAACAAGGCCTCGGTTTTTAATGTAATACTGGCATATAGTCTGCCTCAGTTGCTGAGGGTTCATTGTGGCTCACTGCCATGTGAGGGACCTGGGTTCAATTGCTGGTACTGCCAGGAATTTTTCCTTGTGGGGGCATGGAACAGAGTGTACTAAGCTTTTTGAGGTGAACTGAGGAACTACTTGACCGATTAGTAGTGATTCAAAAGTCAAGAAACCCATCAACACTGAAACAGTGGTGTGCTGACCATATGTTCTTCTTTACTGCGTCCAATGATGCCTTTGACAGAGACTGACAAGGCAATCAGTTGGGCTGAGTCTGCCTGTCTAGGCCATAACTTGGAACTTTATTGGTATATACATGACCTACATAAACAGACCATCTAGGTTGCACAAGAGATCTTCCCATCATTTTTAAACTTGCAGCAAGTGATTTTCTTTTTTTTTTTTTTTTAAATTTCCCACCATTTTTCGATTCCCGGTGGGGTTAGGGATTTTCCCTGCCTCAAGATGACTGGGTGTTGTTGTGTTGTTTTCATCATCATCATTCATCCCCTTACAGTTGGAGGAAGGCAATAGCAAACCACCTTGCCTAGCCGGCAGTGCAGGTCTCCCGCATCATTCCCTACACTCCTCGGAGTATGGGACTTCATCATCATCATCATAATTTTTAACACATTGACTACAGTATCATATTGTTGGACTTACCATGGATTTTATACTTAGTACAGTATTTGTGGTACTCTATAGCCTGGTTTTTACATCAGATATTGGCATGCATGTGTCAGAAACATTTCCAAAAGATGGACTATTTAAATTTCCCACTGAAGTCCCCGCTTCATGTCTGATGGTGATTATTGTACTCTATTATATCTTGATTTTATTTAGTTTCCCAACATTTTAAAAGCAAGCGCTAGATGAATCTGGCAACCATGCATGCTGTTGCAGCTTTCCCAGCATTTTAGGGTTTCTAATCTAGAGGGGGTGCAGCAGATCATCAGTTATAATAATTAGGTAATAAATTATACTGATAACATAGAAAAGGCATGACTGAAAGGGTCAGGTCACTAATAATGGTGATAAATTAGATATACCATTTTGGATAAACCTGACAATGTTGCATGCTTCACCAGCTTTCCGGAGCAATGGGAATACACATTTTTCAATTTCCCGTTATTTTTAACTCACCCATTTTGGCTAGAGCAGTGGTGATCAGGAGAGGGGAGATGACTGTCACCTTGAACTAGGGAATGGTCTGGCAACAATGCAGATTGTATTGGGAATGGCACTGTCCTTTTACTTATGTACCTCACCTTCATTTGTAATCTTCCTGCTTCTGATTACAGATCAATTTCTTAAACTTATAGGGGATGTATTTTGCACTACACACATAAATAAATTCATAAAGTTTGTAAGAACTTAATTTGTTTTCCTTTACAAAGATTCATTTCTTCAGGCACTTATGAATAACGCTGCAGGTTTCAAGAACGATTTTTCACAATGACTGTGGAGATATAGCTGCACAGAATTAGAAATCTCCATAAGTTCTGTCATTAGCTAGTAACCATAACATAGCAAAAAATCTCTCCATCCTCCCAGTTTTGTTCATGACAGTACTGGTATTCTGCTTTTGTTGACTGTGGCTTGATGAGCTTCAACAGCTCAGAAGAGCATTTCTCATAACAAATAATTTTGGAAATCATTGGGTCTAAGCTTCTTCAGTAATGAAGTGTGGGTGAATTGCTTCCCTTAAGGAATTCATCACATTTCTGGACTTGTCAGATGTAAATCAGTTAGAGCAAAGCCAAGTTTTTGTGTCTTTGATAAACCAAGCAGCATTTCTAACAACATAACCTCAGTGAATCTAACCTGAACAAAAAGGGTGGTGCTGTGATTACTGCGAGCTGTTGATCAAGCCATGTGGAGAGTGCCACCAAGTTGGTCAGTTTGTCAGCCAGTCGATAAATCTGTGCACATGTATGGCCTTTTAGAACTAGACTGTTGTCTTCTCTGGAGATATTAGGGTCATAACAACAGAATACAACAGTGACTAGAAAATTCCACATGTGAATTGAGACAAGAGTATAAATCTCTTCCATATCCATGGGCTTGGGAGCTGCTGGGAACATACATACATACATACATACATTAATACTTGTTCCGTAGATCATGAATACAATATTTTGTAATGATGTAGAATGTGTCACTTTAACATAAGTTTCCTTTCCACGAAACAATTAATTTTTTTACAGTTACTACTTCATATTAAAAAATTTATCTATTGAGTAGAAGGAGTTGTCATTCAGAAATTCTTTTAATTTGTTTTTAAATATTGGCTGGATATCTGTCAGATTTTTAATGCTATTTGGCAAATGACCAAAGATTTTTGTGTCAGCATAATTCACCCCTTTCTGTGCCAAAGACAGATTTGGCTCAGAATAGTGAAGATCATCCTTTCTTTTAGTGTTGAAGCTATGCACTTCTCTGATATTTTTGAATTGGGATGGGTTATTAATAACAAACTTCATAAGTGAATATATGTATTGCAAAGGTACTGTGAATTTCCAGAATGTCTTAAATAAATGTCTGCAAGATTATCTTGCATGGAATCCAGCTATTATTCTAATTACACACTTTTGTGCAATGAATAGTTTTTCTCATGATGATGAATTACCCAAAAATATGATGCCACATGAAAGCAGTGAAAGGGAATAGGCATTTGTTGTTGTGGTCTTCAGTCCTGAGACTGGTTTGATGCAGCTCTCCATGGTACTCTATCCTGTGCAAGCTTCTTCATCTCCCAGTACCTACTGCAACCTACATCCATCTGAATCTGCTTGGTGTATTGATCTCTTGGTCTCCCTCTACGATTTTTACCCTCCACCCTGCCCTCCAATGCTAAATTTGTGATCCCTTGATGCCTCAAAACATGTCCTACCAACCGATTCCTTCTTCTAGTCAAGTTGTGCCACAAACTTCTCTTCTCTCCAATCCTATTCAATACCTCCTCATTAGTTACGTGATCTACCCACCTTATCTTCAGCATTCTTCTGTAGCACCACATTTCGAAAGCTTCTATTCTCTTCTTGTCCAAACTGGTTATCGTCCTTGTTACACTTCCATACATGGCTACACTCCATACAAATACTTTCAGAAACGACTTCCTGACACTTAAATCTATACTCGATGTTAACAAATTTCTCTTCTTCAGAAACGATTTCCTTGCCATTGCCAGTCTACATTTTATATCCTCTCTACTTCAACCATCATCAGTTATTTTACTCCCTAAATAGCAAAACTCCTTTACTACTTTAAGTGTCTCATTTCCTAATCTAATCCCCTCAGCATCACCCGATTTAATTTGACTACATTCCATTATCCTCATTTTGCTTTTGTTGGTGTTCATCTCATATCCTCCTTTCAAGACACTGTCCATTCCATTCAACTGCTCTTCCAAGTCCTTTGCTGTCTCTGACAGAATTACAATGTCATCGGCAAAACTCAAAGTTTTTACTTCTTCTCCATGAATTTTAATACCTGCTCCGAATTTTTCTTTTGTTTCCTTTACTGCTTACTCAATATACAGATTGAATAACATCGGGGAGAGGCTACAACCCTGTCTCACTCCTTTCCCAACCACTGCTTCCCTTTCATGCCCCTTGACTCTTATAACTGCCATCTGGTTTCTGTGCAAATTGTAAATAGCCTTTCGCTCCCTGTATTTTACCCCTGCCACCTTCAGAATTTGAAAGAGAGTATTCCAGTTAACGTTGTCAAAAGCTTTCTCTAAGTCTACAAATGCTAGAAACATAGGTTTGCCTTTTCTTAATCTTTCTTCTAAGATAAGTCGTAAGGTTAGTATTGCCTCACGTGTTCCAACATTTCTACGGAATCCAAAATGATCCTCCCCAAGGTCCGCTTCTACCAGTTTTTCCATTCGTCTGTAAACAATTCGCGTTAGTATTTTGCCGCTGTGACTTATTAAACTGATAGTTCTGTAATTTTCACATCTGTCAACACCTGCTTTCTTTGGGATTGGAATTATTATATTCTTCTTGAAGTCTGTGGGTATTTCGCCTGTCTCATACATCTTGCTCATCAGATGGTAGACTTTTGTCATGACTGGCTCTCCCAAGGCCATCAGTAGTTCCAATGGAATGTTGTCTACTCCGGGGGCCTTGTTTCGACTCAGGTCTTTCAGTGCTCTGTCAAACTCTTCACGCAGTATCTTATCTCCCATTTCATCTTCATCTACATCCTCTTCCATTTCCATAATATTGTCCTCAAGTACATCGCCCTTGTATAGACCCTCTATATACTCCTTCCACCATTCTGCCTTCCTTTCTTTGCTTAGAACTGGGTTGCCATCTGAGCTCTTGATATTCATACAAGTGGTTCTCTTCTCTCCAAAGGTCTCTTTAATTTTCCTGTAGGCAGTATCTATCTTACCCCTAGTGAGACAAGCCTCTACATCCTTACATTTGTACTCTAGCCATCCCTGCTTAGCCATTTTGCACTTCCTGTCAATCTCATTTTTGAGACGTTTGTATTCCTTTTTGCCTGCTTCATTTACTGCATTTTTATATTTTCTCCTTTCATCAATTAAATTCAATATTTCTTCTCTTACCCAAGGATTTCTATTAGCGCTCGTCTTTTTACCTACTTGATCCTCTGCTGCCTTCACTACTTCATCCCTCAGAGCTACCCATTCTTCTTCTACTGTATTTCTTTCCCCCATTCCTGTCAATTGTTCCCTTATGCTCTCCCTGAAACTCTGTACAACCTCTGGTTCTTTCAGTTTATCCAAGTCTCATCTCCTTAAATTCCCGCCTTTTTGCAGTTTCTTCAGTTTCAATCTGCAGTTCATAACCAATAGATTGTGGTCAGAATCCACATCTGCCCCTGGAAATTTCTTACAATTTAAAACCTGGTTCCTAAATCTCTGTCTTACCAATACGTAATCTATCTGATACCTTTTAGTATCTCCAGGATTCTTCCAGGTATACAACCTTCTTTCATGATTCTTGAACCATGTGTTAGCTATGATTAAGTTATGCTCTGTGCAAAATTCTACAAGGCGGCTTCCTCTTTCATTTCTTCCCCCCCAATCCATATTCACCTACTATGTTTCCTTCTCTCCCTTTTCCTACTGACGAATTCCAGTCACCCATGACTATTAAATTTTCGTCTCCCTTCACTACCTGAATAATTTCTTTTATCTCGTCATACATTTCATCTATTTCTTCATCATCAGCAGAGCTAGTTGGCATATAAACTTGTACTACTGTAGTAGGCGTGGGCTTCGTGTCTATCTTGCCCACAATAATGCGTTCACTATGCTGTTTGTAGTAGCTAACCCACACTCCTATTTTTTTATTCATTATTAAACCTACTCCTGCATTACCCTTATTTGATTTTGTATTTATAACCCTGTAATCACCTGACCAAAAGTCTTGTTCCTCCTGCCACCGAACTTCACTAATTCCCACTATATCTAACTTTAACCTATCCATTTCCCTTTTTAAATTTTCTAACCTACCTGCCCGATTAAGGGATCTGACATTCCACGCTCCGATCCGTAGAATGCCAGTTTTCTTTCTCCTGATAACGACGTCCTCCTGAGTAGTCCCCGCCCGGAGATCCGAATGGGGGACTATTTTACCTCCGGAATATTTTACCCAAGAGGACGCCATCATCATTTAATCATACAGTAAAGCTGCATGTCCTCGGGAAAAATTACAGCTGTAGTTTCCCCTTGCTTTCAGCCGTTCGCAGTACCATCACAGCAAGGCCGTTTTGGTTAATGTTACAAGGCCAGATCAGTCAATCATCCAGACTGTTGCCCCTGCAACTACTGAAAAGGCTGCTGCCCCTCTTCAGGAACCACATGTTTGTCTGGCCTCTCAACAGAGACCCCTCCGTTGTGGTTGCACCTACGGTACGGCCATCTGTATCGCTGAGGCACGCAAGCCTCCCCACCAACGCCAAGGTCCATGGTTCATGGGGGGGGGGGGGGGGGGGGGGAATAGGCATAGTAGGCTATTTACAATTTCCTCATCTGATTCTTGTTTGTTGGGTATGATTACTATACTTGTATCACCAACAAAAAGAACTAGCTTTGCATCTTCATGGATACAGAATGGCAAGTCATTAATATATACTAAGAACAATTTGAGAGACAAGACTGAACACTGTGGGATACTGTTCTTGATATCTCCTCCTTAGAGGACTCTGCTGATTTTTGCAAACTATCTGTACAGTTAATTTCAACCTTCTGCATTCTTACAGTTAAATATGAATTAAACCATTTGTACACTGTTCCATTCATGCCACAATACTTAAGCTTATCTAGAAGAATTTCATTGTTCACACTATTAAAAAACTTTGAGAGATCACAAAATATCGCAACAGGTGATTTTCAGTTATTCAACGCATTTAATAATTGATCAGTGAAAGTATATATAGCATTTTCTGTCGAAAAGCCATTCTGAAAACCAACTTGACATTTTGTTAGTACTTCATTTTAATAAATATGTGATGCTACTCTTGAATACACTACTTTTTCAAGAATTTTGGATGAAGCTGTCAGAAGTGAGATTGAGCAGCAGTTATTAACATCAGACCTATCCTCTTTTTTGCAATGGTTTAACAATAGCATATGTCAGTCCATCTGGAAAAATGCCCTGTTTCAGTGAGCTACTACATATGTGGCTACGAATACTACTCATGTGTTGGAAACAAGCTTTTAGTACTCTGTTGGAAATGCCATCAATTCCATGTGAGCTTTTACTTTTGAGTGAATTTATTATTTTCTTAATTTTAGTAGGAGAGGTGGGTTGAATTTCAGTTTTATCAAATTGCATAGATATTGCCTCTTCCTTATACTGCCTTTCATTTTCTAATAAATAGCTGGATCCTGTTTTGTCTACAACACTTAAAAATGATTATTAAAATGTTTTCTACTTCTGACTTCTTGTTAACAAACTTTTCATTGAGTTTGATAGAAATATAGTCTTTCTATGTTCTCAGTTGCCCTGTTTCCCTTTTAACAATATTCCAGATTGTTTTAATTTTATTATCACATGTGCTAATCACAGACATAGTTCACATACTTCTGGAATTTTTTATAACTTTTCTTAATACAGTGCAATAGTTTTTATAATGTTTCACTGTTTCTGGATTATTACTCCTCCTAGCTATAAGATACATTTTCCATATTTGTTTACAAGACATTTTTATCCCTTTAGTAAACCATGGCGTTTTAGATGGTTTCTTACAATTATATTTCACTGTTTTCTTAGGGAAACTGTTTTAAAATATATACACAAGGCATCATGAAACAGGTTAAATTTTAAATTAGCATCATGCTCCCTGTACACCTCATCCCAGTTTAACTGTTGCAAGCTTTCTCTAAAATTTTCAGTTGTTACATTGTTAATTGAACGCACAGTTTTGGAGGACTGTTTGCACTCAAATGAATCGTGGTTTAAGTTGGTAGCAGAACTGTGTTCAGATTGTTAGCCATTAATGTGTGCATTACCCATCAAAGTGAACTGCTAACCTGGTCCTGGTGGCAGCATTGTCACACCTATGGCCCAGAAACTGGGAGTGGGCATAGTAAAGCATACACCCTAGTGTACTTATTAGAGGACTATTGTCATTCTCTACATGTCTACATGCCATTGCTGTGCACAACACAACACTGAAACATCGAAGGACACATCTTTTAGAATAATCTTCACAGCCTATCACTGTGACAACAGTTATTTACAGTGTAATGTGTATGAATCCACTTTCATCTGAATAAATGACAGACCATTTTGATTCTGATGCTTCAGTTTGTCATAAAAACCTGACGTAGCATGCCTTTTTAAAAAAAATAAAAATAAAAAAAACTATGTTATCTTGTTTTCAAACATGGCAGCTCCCTTAGTCTGGTATCTTTTAAAACAAAATCTCACAGACAGAGCAATTATTTGTCTGAGAGTCTCCTTAATAGACTTGAAGTCCACTTCTACATAACAAAAGCTCTGAAAATTTTGCTTAGTTAGTATTTCTTTGTAGTAGAAACTCCTGCATAATAACACATTTATCCATAAACTGTAGTCAGCTTTCTCTTCTCAGTGAGGACACTCAAAGACCATTGTACTGTGTATTATGTTCCTCCTGCTGTAATTTGCACACCAGCAACTTATTCACTTTCAAAATTTTGCTTGGATGTTACATCACCATTTTGTCAGTAATTACACTTCTTTCTTCTTCTCGTTGCCAATAAATTTAATGGTGTTAGTAGCAGGCCATCAGGATTGTTCTTGAAGGCATTTTCCACAATTGCATTCTGTCCTTGCACTTCAAAGTTACAATGAGCATGATTTTTGAACTACAACATGGATGGGCCAGCTCACATGACTAACAATAAGTTAGTTCTCACTGTGGCCAGGTATACCATTGCAGATGAGTAATAACTGGGGACCTGTAGCCAGTGGGGAAACAATGAACAAGCATGACTGAGCAATGCTTACTGTACTCACAGTTTGTGCTTATTTTGCAAACTACATATGAGACAGTGTCACAGTCTGTTCCAAGGAAGTACTATGCTTGTGATACCACTTCAAAAAGTCTCATTGAGAACATGATGCAAAATCTCAAAATTGTGTGTGCTCTCAAAGAGCATACCCGGTGTCTGGGTTATAGGGGGAGGGAGGTGGAGTAAATCATGAATGATGAAACAGTTTTGAGATTTTCACAACAAATGGACCTTGGTACATTCCCCTATTACATGTTCTTTCTTTTTTCAAACTGATACTGTACTGGTCTCTCTGACTGGAAAATCTGTTCATGTCTCTTGTGCTGTGTTTCATCACATGTTCCCAACGTAGTACTTTTCAACAGAACAGTAAATCACAAATGTGGTGTTCCATATTTTCGACACTTTGATCAATTAGTTAGACAATCATAAACTTACAAATGTTTCCTGTGAGAAGATGTGGTAAGCCATCACATGTGATGCACTGGAGATAAATTTTCATTTTCTTTTAAATGAGTTTGTTTATGGTCACTTCACTCCCCAGATCTGTCCCCTCTCCAAGACAGTTGCACATTGTTCCACAAAAGCCTACTTACAAAATTTCAGAACCATTATGAAGCGGAGATATTCTCCAGCATCTCTAGGGATCATGAAAATATGATTAGATTAATTGACAAGCTCCAAATGCAATTGGAAAAGAAGATATCCTAACATATTGTAATGCTGTATTCACCAAAATAAATTTGGCACCTAAAATAAAAGTAGCAAGAAATGAACTATCTACCACAGAATGTAGTTATTGTGTAGAGGTGGCACACTTGCACATAGGAGGTGTCTTGTCCCAGGGTGAATTAGACTACAACAAAAATAATGTTGGCAACACAATGAGAAACAGTTCACAACCATTTAATAATGCATATTATATAAATACTCATCTTTAATGTGATGATGATGACTTGAAGCCATGGCACTGACATTATAGTTCTGAACTCTAAACTTAATCCCATGAACAATGACTGACTAATCTAATCATGGTTCCAGTCTGGCTCAGCTGTCTGTGATAGTATCTATATCGTGTCTCTGTTAACAACACACAATGTAACACTCAGAGTATATTGTGGCACCATGTGATGATCGTGTAATGATGGTGCCCAAAGATATTTGCTGGCAATTTTATTTTCTGAGCAATGGGCCACGGCTTATTTGCCAGAGGATCTGCTATCTCTTTTAAGAAATACTTAAACAAAAGTGGTTAAAGTTTCAAAGTTCTGTGCCTTGTCCAATGTTTTTACCAAGATTTTAGGATGAGGGTCTTAATTTGTTCACAGAGTGACTGGCTTGCCCATATTTTATGTAAGTGGCCAGCCAGTGACAATTTCCTGTAGCATCCTTGATTCTCCTTTCTCATTTTCTTACGTTTTATTTTCTTGTACAGTATTTTTTTCTTCCCTCTTTCTTTGTGCGTTTGCTTCCATTTTACTAAGTTAGCCCACTTTCGTTTTTTTAAATGTGTGTCAGGGTGCTGATGACCTCGACGATGAGTGCCCATAAGCCCCAACACACACACACACACACACACACACACACACACACACACACACACACACAACTGTCTGGTGTTTGACGGCGACTGCTCAATGGTCAAGTGAAGCTATGGGTCCACTTTTATCTGCTATTGGTGGAAGAATGTTTGCTTACAAACTATTTTTCCAGTATCAGATGGAATCAGGATGTGATACCTGTTATAAGCACATTCTGTGACATCAGTGCATAACTATGGTGGAGGATATGGATGGTGGAAGAATATGTTGCTTGTTATTTGCACTATGGGATGCCTAACTTTGAGTAAGTAACTCCATGCTGGAGGCTGGCCTGCCAAATAGCACTCTCTACATATATAGATGTGTACCATATTTGATGGCATACACAGCAAGTTTCATGCTAATTACTTTGATGACTACACCTCAAAGTGATTTTCTGGCTATATATGTAAATAAAGTTGTGAGATATGCAGAAAAAGAGTGTGTATCTGATTAAGTTTCATATAAATAACTGAATTACTATTCCATAGTTAGAAGGAATCTCTTATATTTATTAATGTATTGTGTAGAGCACCATAAATATCGATATTTGTTCAGTGTATAAGTGTGCTATCTTTGAGGAGAGGGCTTTGGGAGGATGTTGACCACTAACGGCAGTTAGCCTCTGGACTTGTATCTGTGTAGAAGCAAAGTGCTAATAAATCTGTATCTGAGAGAATTCTAGTTGTTTACCTACAACTATACCCTATTCCCTCACTGGTGACCCTGTTTTTTGTGTAATTCAAGTCCGAGTTACTGCCCGAATGTTCTTTACATGCCTACCACGTCGGGTTTCTTCGCGATTGCAAGGGCCGTTGTTAAGCTTCAGAAAATGGCATTTCAGCACTCACTGCCACACGGATTTCAGCAACATCTCTCCAGCATTCCTGCCATCATAGTGGACATGCCACAAGACTCTTCGGTATTCTTCAGCCCGAACATGCAGTGGAATTCATCGAGTGCCGCCAGATTCTTCCAACCGCCAACGGTCGTGGACTGTGGCTTTGTTAGCCTAGACCTTTCCACGTGTTCTCCACAGAGTGTTGTTCAGAACATTCCTACTCCTGTGTCAAATGCACAATTCAATACAGTTTGTGGCGTTGAGCAAAGTTTTGCTACTTTGGAAAATCCCAGATAATTTATGGAATTAACTGCTCGCCAAACCGCAAATATCACACCGAGTGTGCATCCTGGTGGACATGTGTGGGATCCTTGTTTTGCTTCTAATCAAGTCAACAGTTCTGTGCTGGATAGTAATTACCTGGACATCTACAACCAGGCCTACCACTCACGGCCGAGTGGATACAGTGTGCATAACGGACATTCACCGGCTTACTTAAGTACTTGTGGGTTCTCTCCGAGCTACCACATCAATGAGAATGCACATCTAGACTACTGTCCTCACGCTGTTCGAGCACTTCTCAGCCGCCCCCCCCCCCCCCCCCCCCCCCGCCGTCAAGTGAATTTCGCGATACCCGCATTACGGGACGCCAATAATTCGGACTCGTTATCTTCTGCATGCTCTACTTCCGTCCGAAGAAATAGGTGCACCTCCACAGTCACTGCAGTGCCGAATCTGCCAAAACTACCAGACTTCAAACCTGCTCACCCGGAGTTCTGGTTTAACCTGGTTGAGCAAACATTCAATGTCTGTGCTTTGGAAGACGACGCACGCTTCGCCTGCCTCATGAACCATCTTCACGACCACGTCGATTTAATTTACGATCTGGTCAAAGCGCCCCCCCCCCCCCCCCTTGCAGGGAACTATGCTGTGGCGAAACAGATGATACTGGAGCGTGTCTCAAAAACCAGGAGATAAAATGTGAAATGTGCGACAGCTCATCTACGAAGAGCGTCTCGGCGACAGGTATCCATCCCAGCTGTGACGGTGCATCCGTCTTCTCGTCGATGAGCAAGTTATGCCTGATGACATGCTCACAAAAATCTGGATAGAAAAGCTGCCTTTGCCTGTCCAAACTGCAATCTCTGTGTATGAAGATAGGCTAGTAAATGAACGTTTATGCGCTGCCGACAGAGCATACTCTGCCAGGAAACGTGAGCTCCGTGCACAGCATTCTGGATGTGACCACACTAAGAAGCTTTCTGACAACACGCCCTTGTCTGGTGCTGCTAATAACAAGTTTTTTAAACTAGCCACCCTGCCTGCACCTTTAACTCCCCGCAACAACAGCGCATCCGCCTCTGTGGTAGACTCTGGGTCGCATACTCCGTCACCTAGCAACTACCCACAGGAGCACAGGCCCACCCAGCCTTACTGTTTCTTCCACGCAAGATTCAGGGAGCAAGCTCACAAATGCCAGTCACCGTGTTCTTACCCAAACTCCAACCGCAGGTAGGCTGCGGTGCCACCTCCTGTGATGTAAACAACAGGCACCATCCAATGTTGCATTCCGTTTCGGACAACAACAGTAAGTGTGGTCGAGTCTATGTTCATGATTTACAATCAGGTGTACGTTTTCTGGTAGACACTGGCGCAGACATCTCTTTGCTGCCGGTTCACCTAGCAACCAATAAAGTGCAACCACACAAAACAGTACTTTGTGCAGTGAACTTGTCTACCCTACAGTTTTCGGGTTTTACTCTGTATACAGTGAAACTTTTGCCCGAGTGCAATCTGGAGTGGACGTTTCTAGTGTCAACAATTGAAGAATCTATTCTCGGAATTGATTTCCTCAAACACTATCAGTTGTCACTAGATTTTGTGCCAAATACTGTGTTTTATCCCCCACTAAACAAACATATTCCTTTCGCTCTGCCGAATGACAGTTCGGCTAACACCAAACATGTGTGCTGTGCTAAGAAGTGTTTAAACATATCCTTGGAGCTGCAATCTTGGACAAACAAGTGGCTAGTGGAGATGGAATGTATGGAAACGCTGCTGCATCTCCGCACACCACGAGTTGGCCTCCACACAACAACGCCTCACAACACTACAAGCAGATGACTCGTCGGCTACAGACAAGGTCAGTCTGTGCGAATCTGGTGTTCCCGTGCCCACGCACATTAACGACAATGTTGTGAACTCTGTAAACTGTGTCAGCACCCCCCCTCTTGTAATGACAGTGTATGCCCGAGTGCTCATGTTCCTTGCGTTCCGAATGGACAATTAACTTCCCAAGCTCGTGGCAATGAACTATGGCCATCTGTTGTTCGGCCACACCCACTCGTGCCTACAGTGCTCATAGTGGCACGGCCCATTACCAAGAACCAGTGTACCAACCTCGCCCATGTTAACACGTGTGCGGCCTTTACACAGCCTATGAGCGGTTGGCACACCTGTACTTCCGTGCTCTCAGCGCCACAGCTTTGCCCGTCCATCACCGCCTGCTCTGCTTCACGGACATCTGACTGTCGTGCCACGCCACATATTGCAGTAGTCACTAATGGCACAGTTCATCAGTTACGTCTAACCGATGGGCCACCCATAGCGCAACGCCCACGCCGCCTCAAGCCGGAATTTATGAAAATTGCAAAAGAACAATTAGATGATCTATTACAAAAGGGAATACTTGAACCATCTTCCAGTTGCTGGTCTGGTTCTATCCTGTTTGACCAAAAGAAAGACGGTACTTGGCATATGGTCGGAGACTATAGATGTTTAAATGCCCACACCATCATTGATAAATACCCGGTACCACACATTGCGGACTTCAATCATGTGCTCGCAGGTGCAAAGTACTTCTCTGTTTTGGACTGTAAGCATGCATTTCATCAGTTTCCTATGGCTCCAGAGGATATTGAAAAGGCTGCCATAACCACTCCTTTTGGGCTGTTTCAATACACATTTATGCTGTTTGGGTTGAAAAACGCCCCCCCCCCCCCCCCCCCCCGCCCCCTCCCCCCTAAATGTGGCAGTGTTTCATCAATCAAACTTTATCCCATCCAGACTTTTGTTTCATATACATGGTCGACATATTGGTGTTTGCTTCTACTTTGGAACAGAGTGAGGAGTGTGTTCAAGTCGTGAAAGATATTTTAGCAGCCACTGGTATTGAACTGAACAATAAAAAGACTCAATTGCACCAGTCATCCGTCACATTCCTAAGTTATGTTGTGTCGTCGGACGGTTTGACACCACCACAGGACAAGATCAAGCCTGTTCTCGAGATGCCACGCCCCCAGACGTATAGGGAATTACATAGGTTCATCGGAACAGTTAATTATTACCGTAAACATTTGCCAGTCGCTTCTGTGGTGCAGGCTCCTCTCACAGATGCTCTCGCTGGCCCACAAACTTCTGGCACCCGCCAGGTCCCATGGACACCAGACATGGACAAGGCATTTAACGAACTCAAACAGCTGTTGGCCTCCGCTGCCACTATTGCTCACCCACATGCGGACACCACAATGTTTATCACTACTGACGCTAGTGACAATGCTGTCGGCGCAGTACTGAATCAGACACTCAATGATGTTATGACCCCCCTGCAGTTTTTCTCAAAAAAGCTAAACAATGCGCAGAAGTAATACTCAGCATTCGATAGAGACTTACTTGCAGTTTACTAGGCCATAAGACACTTCAGAACTGATGTTGAGGGACGAGATTTCTATGTGCTCACTGATCACAAGCCGTTGGTTCCTGCCATAAAAATCCTGCGGCTGATCCGCCCCCATGACGCTTTCGTCACATCGATTACATCTTGCAATTTACAAATGACATTCGCTACATCTGAGGAGCGGACAATGTGGTTGCGGATTTCCTCTCACGCGTTGCTACTGTCACAACCTTAATTGACTTAACGGACCTACCTCGGTTGCAATCGGCAGACCCTGATACCATGCAGTTAATTTCGGACCACAGCTCCTCTCTCCAACCGGTACGCTCTACTTTTCCTGGCATATCTGACTTAGTGTGGTGTGATGAATCGACTCGTACATTGCGGCCATTCATTCCTAAGCCCCTTCAATGCCAGGTCTTTGACAAATTACACACATTAGCACATCCTGGAGTCAAAGCTTCCACCCGTCTGGTATCTGAACGGTTTGTCTGGAGAGGCATGCACCGCGCACCGCGACTGTCAGTCTTGGGCCAGGGCATGCATGATGTGTCAACAGAACAAAGTTTCCAGACACACTTCCCCACCCCTTGGCTGTTTTGCCCAACCGCCAGGCCGGTTTCACCATGTTCATGTGGACCTCGTAGGCCCTTTGCCCCCCTCCGAGGGTTTCCATTACTTGTTTACAGTTATTGACAGGATGACTCGGTGGGCTGAGGCTGTGCCTATTCTGAACATTACCTCTGAGACAGTAACTCAAGCATTCTTAGATTCATGGATCTCTAGATTTGGCTCACCTGTTTACCTCGCCACTGCCAGGGATGACAATTCGAGTCTTCAGTTTTCTCCGACTTATGTAAAATGTGTGGTATTGTCAAAATTCATACTTCTGCATACCACCCCCAAAGCAATGGGCTTGCCAAGTGATGGCATCACACCTTAAAGTCTGCCTTGTGCTGCCATGACTCACTATGGGCAGAAGCACCGCCCTTCGTGGTTCTTGGCCTTTGTGCAACTTTCAAGGAAGACCTCAAGGGTTCAGTAGCCAAGTTTGTGTATGGCCAACCTCTTGTTTTGCCTGGAGAATTAGTCACTCCCACCCCACTTCCACGGCCCTCTGAACTCCCTTCACTTCTTGAGCGAGTGCACTTGCAATGCAGCAAAATTCAGCCACCACCTCCGGCTACTCATACACCTCTGTGCGTGTACGTACCGCGCACACCAGACTCTTGTGAGTACGTGTTTCTCAGAGACGATTCAATCAAAGCCCCGCTCCAGTCACCCTACACAGGTCCTTACAAGGTCATCAAATGCTCTGAGAATAACATGGATCTCCTCATAAAAGACTCTGTAACCACGGTCTCACTCAACCAAGTGAAACCAGCTTTCATTGAGCCTCAGGTGAACCTCCCTGATTCTGCCCCTATTTCTCCCACTCCTGCTTCGAGCGGTCATCCATCTTCTCATACCATACATTCAGGTAATGATTCTCCACAGCGTGCTTCTTCTCTGCCTAGCACTGCTTCTTCTCCGCATTCATCTAATTCGAGTAGCCAATCTTTTCGAGGTTTCACTCCTCACAGCCCTTGCAGTCCAACTGCCAACCACGGATTCTACCATTGTGTTACCATCTTTGTGTGACAGCTCTTTGTCATGCCGTTCAATCCACGCTGGCTCCTCGTTGCCTTCGGTCACGCTCACACATCCATCAGCTGATCACCCGAGGTTGTCGCCTGCACAGTCCAGTGCACCTGCCACCCCCCTCTTCGCAGATGCTTCCCCCTGCCATGGCTTTCCCACAACTCCCTGCCTCCCTGCCATTGCTCTCTGCCACCCAAGAATTCACAACACATGTACACCCTGATGACATACATAAATTATCTGTTGTCATAGATAGCAATAAGGTGTGTGTGTGGTACTCACATGTGACAATGTTGAGGGAGGAAGTGCAGAAACTCATGTGGCGCACTGCTTTAAATTGAGCACAAGTCCTGCATGTGGCAATTTATGTGCCTTTGTTAGGCCTTCTGGCAAGGTGATTCTCCGCCTGCCTGCTGACGAAGTGCTACACCTCCACTCCAGGACGGGACATCGTCTTCAGCCGCCGGCGTCGCTTGCTGACTTCACCGTCGTTGTACCGGGTTTTTTCACCCACCGGTCTCCTACCAGTCGACTGCTTCTGCCTGACGCGGAAGAACTGTACGTTACCTTCCTAACTTCTCCCACCCCCCCTCCCCCACCCCCATTCACAGGGACGAGGGACGTACTCCATACTGCATGGAGGGGGGGGGGGGGGCTATGTGGCGTAGAGTGCCATAAATATCAATATTTGTTCAGTGTATAAGTGTGCTATCTTTGAGGAGAGGATCTTTGGGGGGATGTTGGCCGCTAAGGCAGTTAGCCTCCGGACTTATATCTGTGTAGAAGCGAAGTGCTAATAAATTTGTATCTGAGAGAATTCTAGTTGTTTACCTACAGCTATATCCTATTCCCTCAAATGCGTAGTTAATTGTGTGGAATTACTTGAAATGAAATTTCCTAGCAGTAAAGAATCAAGTGTTTATTGTGAACTATTTATGAGTCTTTTAAATGACTGTCTAGAGCATGTTTTGAGAAACCACTAACATCATGCTCTTTCTATTTAAAGTGAATGATTTATGCTCTTAAAACCATTATGAGATCACTGATAATGCCAAGCTTATTCATTTTTCTTATATATTTGTACTAAAATTTCACTGTTGTGTAGGAATTAAGCTTTTTCTATGCACTATAAAAACAAATTCAGAGGTCCTCAGCAGGTACCATACTCAAAACTTGAGTAAATCAGTGTTCTTTCACATGCTGTTTTGTGAAAAGTTTTGAACTACTGATGTGTGCAACTGTTACATAATTAGGAATTTTTTGTTTATATTTATCTTCTAAAGTTAAGTCTTCCTGCTGCGTAAATCAATCTTTTGGAATTAGAATCAATGACAGGGTGGAAAGATAGCTCTTACACATTTCTATCTGGCTGTGAAGTCGTTAAAATATTTTGATCAGAACACCTTCATTTTCAGGAGAAATACTGTAAAAACTGCTTCATTGAGTCAGATACTCTGCATTTCATTATTTTGTTTTTAGTGTCTGTGCTTTTCATGCTGTTAGGAAGATTCATTGAATTTTAATATCCACTGGTTCAGTTTACATTCAGTTGTCTTACTGTGAATGTTAGTGCATTTCCTCCTGTTGCTCTCTGCATTATTGCAAGCATCTTCAGTGCTGGATGGAAGGGTTTGTGTGCTTCAATGAAGCTGAACATTATGCTGGCAGTGGTGTAGCAATTGACAGCATCACCTTAGATGGATAGGCCTCAGCAGAGAAGCCAGTATGTGTCCCACAGAATCAGAATCAGAATCACGATTTTTATTATCCCACAACATACAAAGTCAAGTCACAGCTCCGATGTACTGGGGACTCGTCAACATTACATTGCATGGAAAGTGTGTACCAAGTATTTTCATTTGCCAAAGGTCAAACCAGTATTAGTGAGATACACGCCTGATACTTGGGTCCCTTGAGCTCGACTCTAATGAATACCATCAACCCTCTAACACTTCATGTATGCTTCACCAGGAACTTTAAGGCATAGTGCTGGAATTCTGTTTGCACTCAGGAATGGAAATCCAGGCTTAACTACCATTCTGTAAGAATAATATGAGGCTCTAAAAAAACTCATCCTCAAACTGTAGCATGTGGTGAATAGGTGAATGGCTGATGGAGCTAAACAGCAACTAACGAGCAATCTCAGTGCACCTGCTGCACCCAAGTGCACTGGTTAGTTAGATATGTAGAGCTCTGGATAGATATCAAGATTCCTAGCACCTCATTCAAACAGTATGACTTTCATCAATTCCACCCTGTCGACTGGGTGAATCATTAGGCTACAAATAGAGCGCCACTTTTAGGATACTTTGGACTCCGTGTCTTCAAATAGAGCCACACTTTTAGGATACTTTGGACTCCATGTCTTCGAAATGGCACTTCGTCAGTGTCACATCATGCAAATGAAAGTAGCAGATCATACACAAATAACACAGTGTGTTTTTAGTAATTAAGAAACTAGAAGCATCTTTTGATAAATTGTTACACTTCAATTTTGAGAAACACATTAAACAGATAACAAGAACTTTTAAGCAATTTAGAGGTTTCAGTATTAAATTGAATAGACTAGAGAATGTCTTGTCCACACAAAATATCAAAAAATACATTAACTGGACACATAAGTATGAAACACGTATGGAGGGGCCAAAAAGCATACAAGGCCACATAACATACTATCTTCTCAATATCACTTTCCTCAGTCATGAAGAAAACTGACTCGTACAAATTCTTCCTCATAGACTGACTTCATCAGATCAACTATCAGCAATTTCACCTGAAGAGGATTAGCCAAGGTAAAGATCAGTAGCCCTTTAAAGTCAAGGTGATGAAAAATTATGACAAGAATGCTGCACAGAACCAGTCACCCTCCAGGCAAAACAAACACACAAATAATACGCCTATATGGTTAGTTCTACCTGCATGAACCATGGACCTTGCTGTTGGCGGGATGGCTCACATGCCTCAGCGATACAGATAGCCGTACCTTATGTGCAACAAAATCGGAGGTCAGACAAATATATGGTTCCTGAAGAGGGGCAGCAAACTTTTCAGTAGTTTCAGGAGCAACAGTCTGGATGATCAAGAGATCTGGCCCAGTAGCACTGACCAAAATGGCCTTGCTGTGCCAGTTCTGTGAACGGCTGAAAGCAAGGGGAAACTACACCCATAACTTTTCCTGGGCAAATGCAGCAAATGCAGCTCTACTATGTGGTTAAATGATGATGACACCCTCCTGGAAAAAGTATTCCAGAGGTAAAATAGTCCTCCCATTTGGATCTCTAGACAGCGACTACTCAGGAGGATGTTGTCATCAGAAAAAAGTAAAACTGGCATTATGTATTGGAGCATGGACTGTTAGATCCCTTAATCAGGCAGGTAAGTTAGAAAATGTCAAAAGAGAAATGGATGGATTGAAGTTAGATATAAGTGAGAATTAGTGAAATTTGGTATCAGTAGGAACAGGACTTCTGGTTGGGTGACATCAGCAATATAAATACAATATCAAATAGAGGTCATGCAGGGGTAGGTTTAATAATGAATAAGAAAATAGGAATGTGTGTAAGCTACTATGAACAGCTTAGTGAACACATTATCATACCCATGATAGACACAAAGCCGACACCCACCACAGTAGAAGAAGTTTATATGCCAACTAGCTCTGCAGATGATGGAGAGATTGAAAAATATCTGATGAAATAAAAGAAATTATTCAGACAGGTAAGGGAGATGTAAATTTAATTGTGATGGAGGCTGGAATTTGATAGCAGGGAAAGGACAGAAGGAAAAATTGTATGTGAATATGGACTAGGGGAAAGGAATGAAACAGGAAACTGCCTCGTTGAATTTTGCACAGAGCATAATTTAATTATCGCTAACACATAGTTTAAGCCCAGACTGTTTTCCATTCCAGGCAACTGCAGCTGTTAATAGGCATGATGTCAGAAAGAACTTCACTTACAGCTGGTAAAATTGTTGTTTATTAAAACATTACCAGTTTCATGGCTTCAAGCCACATCATCGGGTGAACAACATTAAAAGATCATAGGCATACCCATTGCTCCTAGTCGAAATTTACTATTCAGAGTTTATCATCAGTACTATGGAGATGGAATTAAAGTTCAGGGAGGGGGAAAAAATAATAATAATAATAATAGCTTTATTCAACAATGAATGATACAATGCACATGTACAAAGAAACAATAATGATTAAAGTCATTTGTACAATACACAAGACACGTTCTTATGAATACGTCATTAATTTACAACAAAATTACAACAAGATGTTTCCTGATTTCTATTCACATAATTTCACAAAGCATTTGTTGTTCTTCACATAAGTATGGTACTCTTCTAATGTGTAGAGAGGGTGTTTTACTAAAAATTTCTTAAGCTGATGTTTCAGTTTAATTGTAGGAAGAGCCATGATTGCACTAGGCAGTGCATTAGCTAATTTTATACCTGCGTACTGAGGCCCCTTTTCATAAAGTACTGTTCTGTGGCTGCCAATGTAAAATCTTTCTTTATTTCTGGTATTGCACTGGTGGAAATCTGAATAACTGTTAGGGTGCAGTCTTTTCACAAACAATATGGCTTTTAGAATGTATGTGTTTATAACAGTTAACACTCCTGTTTTTGGAAACAAGTTGCAACAAGATTCCCTATATTTTGCTCCACAGATTATTCTCACACCCCTTTTTTGAAGAATGAGTAGCTTATCTAGATTATCTTTGGTTGTTGCCCCCCAAATTTCAATACTGTAGTTCAAGTGAGAGGAGAAAAGAGCATGGTTTGCAGTCTTTAGGACTACAGTGTATTTACAGAACTTGCTGATAGTACTGATTGCAAATATATTTTTTGACAACTTAGTTGCTAAGGAGTCAATATGTGTGTCCCATTTTAGGTTGCTTTGGATTGTTCTGCCAAGGAATTTTTCACTAGACTCATTCTTTACCAATTCGTTGCCAATGTATAATTTAATTTCATTATTCAAACTACTTTTGTTAAACTCCATCAAACACGTTTTACTGGTGCTTACATATAAGTGGCTTTCATTAAAAAACTGAAAAATTTATTTTGTCACATTATTAAACTCGGCGTTTAGTTCATTACATGATTCATTTTTACACACAATGGACGTGTCATTGGCATACAGAACAATTTTGTAATTTATAGTACAGTATCTAATATCATTTACATAGATCAAGAACAGATGGGGGCCCAACATCGAGCCCTGGGGCATGATGTATTTTATGTAAGTGATCTCTGATTTGTAGACACCACTTTCCATTTTAAGCAGAACAAACTGTTTTCTAATGCTCATATAACACTTTATTAGGTCATAATCAGCACCTCTAATGCCCCTGTTCCATAGTTTATCTAATAGGATGCCAACATTCACACAATCAAAGGCTTTTCCAGGTCTAGGTATACACCCACCACATGTTCCTTGCTTTCGATACCCCCTAACACTTCTTCAATTAGTTTAGCAGCTGCAGTGCTAGTTTATTTACCTTTTAGGAATCCATATTGATTTTCAAACATCAGGTTGTGTTTGTTAAGAAAGTTTATAATCCTGTTATATATAACTTTCTCAACTATTTTGGAAAAGACAGGAAGGATTGAGATTGGTCTGTAGTTTTCTGTTTTGTTATTATCACCTTTTTTAAAAATGGGTGTTACCTGTGCTATTTTTAGTCTGTCTGGAAAGGTGCCTGATTCTATTATACTGTTGACTGCTACAGACAGAGATACAGAGACATTTTGGCTACAGGCTTTTAAAACATTAATATTTTTTCCATCATGCCCAGCTGAATTAGAGGGTTTTAGAGAGATAATGATGTCCATTATATCTGCACAGTTTGTGGGGGCTAGATATATACTATGGTCACATGTATTACCTTTAAAACTGTAGTGCATGTTTTTATTTTTGTCTTTTATGGTTTCCCCTTCAGAAGAAAAATATTCATTAAAAATATTTACAATTTCCAGTTGGTCTTTTATGAGCATGCCATTGTGGTTAATAGTAAAGTCCATACAGGATTTGTCATTGCAGGTTCTAAAACTGTTTATGACTGCCCAGATGCCAAAAACTCTGAGATTTGCCTATGACATTGTAATTCTGTCAGTGACAGCAAAGGGCTTGGAAGAGCAGTTAAATGAAATGGATAGTGTCTTGAAAGATGGGTATAAGATGAACATCAACAAAAGCAAAATAAGGATAATGGAATGTATTCGAACTAAATCAGGTGATGCTGTGGGAATTAGAGTAGGAAACGAGGCACTGAAGGTAGTAGATGAGTTTTGCTACTTGGGCTACAAAATAACTGATGATGGTCAAAGAAGTGAGGGTAAAAACTGTAGGCTGGCAATGGGAAGAAAAGAATTTAAAAAAAATAATAATAATTTTGTTACCATCAAATATAGATTTAAGTGTTAGAAAGTCATTCCTGAAAGTATTTGTATGGATTGTAGCAATGTATGGAAGTGAGACATGGATGATAAACAGTCTAGACAAGAAAACAATAGAAGATTTTGAAATGAAGGCTTGGAACAAGATAGTGCAATGCCACATTTTCTCTTGACTTAGTTGATATTTCTCCATCATTGCTAGGTGCAGCATTATCCAATATTTGCATTAGTTTCTCACATTAGGCTACAGATAGCATCACAGGTACTCAAGCTCATTATTGCCTCAAAGAGATCACACTAAATATTTCAGCAAGAGTAACCAAAGCCATAAAATTTCACAAAATGGCTTCACCTGACTATAGCAGTGGAAAGACATCAGTACAGAAAAAGGTTTATATTTCAGAAACATCTAGTGATTCAGAAATGCTCTCCCAGATTCTGAAGATGAATATATTCCTCACACATCTGAAGAAGAATCTTCTGAGAAAGACTCATCTGGGGTACATATTACATTTTCTTTGATGTTGTGGCATAGCACTGCAATGCTGAAATACTTGCACAGTTAATGTTACATAGTGTGCTGCAACCAAAATAATTTATTTGACCTTTATGGAATGTGTAGGTAATGCGTTTAGTGCATTAGGAGGTGCATATTTGCACATTAAGCTTATACAGCATGATAGATTAAACATAGACCTTGTAATTCTTGAATAAGTACCACAATATTCTGCAGTGGGCACAGCAGTATACTGTCGATATTTTGTCCGATGTATTTATAGTTTCTCAAAGTCAAGTTTTAATTGCTGTGCAGCAATAATAACCACATGCAGATTGTTGAAGTCTGTTTTACTTACTAATTGACACAAAATCTTCATGAAATATAATAAAATTTAAAACTGTTATTCTGTACCATTTAACCTATATTTTTGTGGCCTTTTTTAGGAATAATCAAAGTGGTGACATTCATTTCAGGAAGAGGGTGAAACTACTATTATACCAACCATCACAACACCTATGAAGATTAAGAAAGGTTGTTGGAGAAACAGAAATAGTGCCCAAAAAATGAAGAGGCAAGTAAGAAGGAACAAATATTCTTCCTTTGCCAGTGACAGTACAAAAAAGAGCTATTCAGCAAAGAAGCTGGGACCTAACTGTAAATGCAAAAAGCTGTGCTGGGTATTAACAGCAAATAAAGCTTCCACAGCTTTTAATTCTTTTTGGAATATGTCTAATTTCAACACACAAAATGAGTACTGTTTTCTTGCATTGAGGCAAATGCAATTACAAGGAAGTATGTAAAAAAGTGTAAGCATGCCAATGAATCTGGAAGAAGCTTTACACATTTATATTCAGTAAATGTTTCTGGAAAACACGTAGATATTTGTCATTATCAGTTTTTGTCTTTGCATGGCTGACACAGTAACACAGGTCTCTTGGAAACATTCAGCAAATGGTAATAACAAGTTCTGCATGGACTGATGGTAGAGGAAGGTATTCAAACAGGCCAAACAGGAACTCTGACCAGCATGTGGAGAATGTTAGGACCGATATTCACCTTATTCCAAAATACCAGTCACATTATTCAAGAAGACAAAACCCAACTAAAGTTTATCTAAGCTATGACAAAACCATACAGTCTTTTTACATAGACTATTATGTACCACGGTAACGTCGTGAAGAAGTTTCGTGATCATACTATTGTAATAGGGGGAGACTTCAATCTACCAGGTATAGAATGGGATAGTCACACAATCAGAACTGGAGCCAGGGACAGAGACTCTTGTGACATTATCCTGACTGCCTTGTCCGAGAATTACTTCGAGCAGATAGTTAGAGAACCAACTCGTGAAGCTAACGTTTTAGACCTCATAGCAACAAATAGACTGGAACTTTTCGACTCCGTGAATGTAGAAGAGGGTATCAGTGATCATAAGTCAGTGGTTGCATCAATGACTACAAGTGTAATAAGAAATGCCAAGAAAGGAAGGAAAATATATTTGCTTAACAAGAGTGATAGGGCACAAATCGCAGAATATCTGAGTGACCACCATCAAACGTTCATTTCTGAGGAAGAGGATGTGGAACAAAAATGGAAAAAATTCAGAAACATCGTCCAGTATGCCTTAGATAAGTTCGTACCGACTAAGGTCCAAAGCGAGGGGAAAGATCCACCGTGGTATAACAATCATGTATGAAAGGTACTACGGAAACAAAGAAAGCTTCATCATAGGTTTAAGAGTAGTCGAATCATAGCTGATAAGGAAAAGCTGAATGAAGCGAAAAAGAGCGTAAAGAGAGCAATGAGAGAAGCATTCAACGAATTCGAACATAAAACATTGGCAAACAATCTAAACAAGAACCCTAAAAAGTTTTGGTCATATGTAAAATCGGTAAGCGGATCTAAATCCCCTATTCAGTCACTCGTTGACCACGATGGCACCAAAACAGAGGACGACCGAAGAAAGGCAGAAATACTGAATTCAGTGTTCCGAAACTGTTTCACTGCGGAAAATCGTAACACGGTCCCTGACTTCAGCCGTCGCACGGACGCCAAAATGGAAACTATTGAAATAAACGATATCGGAATTGAAAAACAACTGCTATCACTTAGTAGCGGAAAAGCATCCGGACCAGACGAGATACCCTTAAGATTCTACAGTGATTATGCTAAAGAACTTGCCCCCTTTCTATCAGCAATTTATCATAGATCACTGGAAGAACGTAAAGTACCTAGCGACTGGAAGAAAGCGCAGGTCGTTCCCATTTTCAAGAAGGGTCATAAATTTTGCTTACGTCAATCTGTTGTAGAATAATGGAACATGTTTTGTGTTCTCGTATTATGACGTTCTTAGATAATACAAATCTCCTTCATCATAACCAACATGGATTCCACAAACAGAGATCATGTGAAACCCAGCTCGCCCTATTTGCCCAAGAAATTCACAGTGCCGTAGACACTGGCGAGCAGATTGATGCTGTATTCCTGGACTTCAGGAAGGCATTTGATACGGTTCCGCACTTACGTTTAGTGAAAAAAATACGAGCTTACGGAATATCGGACCAGGTTTGTGATTGGATTCAGGATTTCCTAGAAGAAAGAACACAACATGTCATTCTTAACGGTTCAAAATCTGCAGATGTAGAGGTAATTTTGGGAGTACCGCAGGGAAGCGTGATAGGACCTTTATTGTTTACAATATACATAAATAACTTAGTTGACAACATCGGTAGCTCCGTGAGGCTATTTGCAGATGACACGGTTGTCTACAAGAAAGTAGCAACATCAGAAGACTCGTACGTACTCCAGGAGGACCTGCAGAGGATTAATGCATGGTGCGACAGCTGGCAGCTTTCCCTAAACGTAGATAAATGTAATATAATGCGCATACATAGGGGCAGAAATCCATTCCAGTACGATTATGCCATAGGTGGTAAATCATTGGAAGCGGTAACGACCGTAAAATACTTAGGAGTTACTATCCGGAGCGATCTGAAGTGGAATGATCACATAAAACAAATAGTGGGAAAAGCAGGCGCCAGGTTGAGATTCATAGGAAGAATTCTAAGAAAATGTGACTCATCGACGAAAGAAGTAGCTTACAAAACGCTTGTTCGTCCGATTCTTGAGTATTGCTCATCAGTATGGGACCCTTACCAGGTTGGATTAATAGAAGAGATAGACATTATCCAGCGAAAAGCAGTGCGATTCATCATGGGGACATTTAGTCAGCGCGAGAGCGTAACGGAGATGCTGAACGAGCTCCAGTGGCGGACACTTCAAGAAAGGCGTTACGCAATACGGAGAGGTTTATTATCGAAATTACGAGAGAGCACATTCCGGGAAGAGATGGGCAACATATTACTACCGCCCACATATATCTCGCGTAATGATCACAACGAAAAGATCCGAGAAATTAGAGCAAATACGGAGACTTACAAGCAGTCGTTCTTCCCACGCACAATTCGTGAATGGAACAGGGAAGGGGGGATCAGATAGTGGTACAATAAGTACCCTCCGCCACACACCGTAAGGTGGCTCGCGGAGTATAGATGTAGATGTAGATGTAGATGTTGATTTGTAAGTACTTCAAAATACCACTAGCATTTTTGTCAATACCTCGCTTTTCCACTTTCTCATTCCAAAGGAACATGTACCCCTCCTCTTTAGCACAGTTATAGGCGCCAAAGTTAAAAGTCCACAATTAGCACTTGTAGAATGTCAGTCCAGATGTAAACATAGGAGTAGGAAGCACTTATTGAAGATCCATACTTATCACATGTAATTCAGTGCTTTCCTTTGCTTCTTTAACTCACTGTTGTAGGAGATTCTTCATTCCTTCTGCTCTGAGTAAATTTGTTTTGTGTTCGGCTTCAATCTTTTGAAGTTCAAGGTTGTTTAATGTATTGCTGCCATTTTCTTTTGCTATGGTTAACTTATCGTGTTTCTTGGATGTATCCAATGTTGAACTCTGTAGAAAATATACGTCTGTATTTGTCAGCATTGACAGTTTCAAGATGCGTCTTCACGACGTTCTGCAGATTCTCTCTGAGGCGCTCAACTACTACGGTTGCTGATGCAGGTGGTCTATAGAAGCATCCGACTATCATATCTGACCCACCTTTGATACTTAACTTAACCCAGATTATTTCACATTCGCATTCGCTAATAACTTCACTGGATATTATTGAATTCTTTACTGCTATAAATACTCCTCCACCATTGGCGTTTATCCTATCCTTGCGGTATATATTCCATTCTGTGTCTAGGATTTCGTTACTGTTCACTTCCGGTTTTAACCAACTTTCCGTTCCTAATACTATATGCGCACTATTTCCTTCAATAAGAGATACTAATTCAGGAACCTTGCCCTGGATACTCCTGCAGTTTACCAATATTACGTTAACTTTTCCTGTTTTTGGTCTCTGAGGACGGACGTTCTTTATCAACGACGATAATGTCCTCTCTGGTAAGCCGTCAGGTATTTTATCGTTTCGCCCAAGGGGGGGTCCCTCTAACCTAAAAAACCCCCGTGTGCACGCCACACGTACTCTGCTACCCTAGTAGCTGCTTCCGGTGTGTAGTGCACGCCTGACCTGTCTAGGGGGGCACTACAGTTCTCCACCCAATAACGGAGGTCGATGAATTTGCAACCATTATAGTCGCAGAGTCGTCTGAGCCTGCTAACAATGTAAAGAATCTTGTTGTGCTCTCAGACAACTGCATGAGGCAGAACAAGAATTGGAACATTATGGCTTTCTGACACCATCTAGAAACCAGTGGTCAATTTCATTCTGTGGAGCACTGCTTTCTTACCCCAGGCCACGCTTTTCTGCCTTCCGACAGGGATTTTTCTAGAATCAAGAAGTTCAAGAAAGCTGACTGCGGAAATGTGTATACCTTTAATGATCGGAAAGATATTATTTCCAAAAGCTGCAAGAAGAAACCATCCAAAGTCAACAGTATGGAGAAACAAGATATTTTTAATACAACTGGCTGCTTTTTGACCAAAATACAGAAGAGGACAACTGCTGATGACAAAATGCCTCTTAAGTTTGCCAACATTCATGGTTTCAAATTCCTGAGTGAAACACTGGGAACAATGTTTGTGAAACTTTCTGTACATAGTGAAGCAGCTCCAGTCACAATTGTGAAGCAAGGACAGCCAGCAGATGTTCAGCTCATTCAGAGGTACGGGGAACCAATTCCAGTTCACTCAAAGAAGTTGAAGCATTTCCAAGATCTACTCCAGTCCATCCCACCGGTGCACCATTCATTTTATAACAGTATGAAGTGCGAAGAGATGGGAGGCATAGAAAGTGGTGATGATTATGACTGCCCTCTAAATGTTGATGGAACAGTTTGTGCTTATCATTGAGAAAGAATATTTTCATTTGCTTGACATTTGTATCATATATCACATTAAAACACGCTTTAATTATATATTGCCAAATACTTAGTATGTAATAGATAATAATTAATAAACGTCATTCTTTACTGACATATTGTGCCAAGTTCTGAGACAAGAAAGTGCTAAGACACCAATTTTCATGGATGCCTTAATTTAATTGAAATTTATGTAAGGTTTTTAAGATATACATGCCATTATAGAAACTGAAAACATGTAATAACTGACATAAACCACCATAAGTAAAGGTACGTACAGTAAAATACGAAAATCTGTTTTACAAAATTTTTTTAAACTTTAAAATGCATTTTTCTCAGAAAGACAAAAGTGTGGCATAGTACTATCTTGCTCTGAGCCAATCAGATGAGGTGCTACAGAATAATGTTTAAGATTAGATGGGTAGATCACATAACTAATGAGGAGGTACTGAATAGAATTGGGGAAGAATGAAATTTGTGGCACAACCTGACTAGAAGAAGGGATCAGTTGATAGGATACATTCTGAGACATCAAGGGATTGCCAATTTAGTACTGGAGGGAAGTGTAGGATGTAAAAAGAGTGGAGGGAGACCAAGAGATGAATACAGTAATCAGGTTCAGAAGGTGTAAGTTGCAGTAGTTATTCAAAGATGAAGAGGTTTGCACAGGATAAAGTAACATGAAGAGCTGCATCAAACCAATCTTGAGGCTGAAGACCACAACAACAACATGATTAGTTAGTTAATTTCATGTTTTGTAAATAATTTGCTGTATCACAATGATGTAGGATGAGTCACTTTACATTCACATAAAAAATTAATTTGCAAACAAGGCTACATGCTGACTATTTACAACTGGTTTTTAATTATACAAATGTGAGTTAGTGATTCCTATCCACCACCTTTTACACATAACAATAATAGAAATCCTTCTACAGAGGAGAAGGTGTTATCCAGGAGAAAATACTTCAATACATTTTCAGATTTTATTTAATTGTCTGTCAGACATTCTATATGATTGAGTAAGTAATGAAAAGTTGTGGTTGCAGCACTGTGCGCCTCTAAGACAACCTTAATAGGGAGTAATGAATGTCATTTTTCTGGTATTGTAATTACATACTTCATTGTTTCTTTTGAACTGCAATGGATTATTTAAATTTTTCAAAGGTTTCAGCCAAACTAATGCATGCCAGGATGATTAAGTATCTCAGGGATCAAAATATCCTCAGCGAAACTAAGTTTGGAAGTCAGAAAGGTTTGTCAACAGAAGATGCAATATTTGCATTTTCTGTTAAAGTCTTGGAATCTATCAACAAAAAACTAAAGATGGTTGGGATTTTTTTGTGACTTAACAAAAGCGTATGACTGTGTCAGTCACCAGATTCCTCTAGAAAAAGATGCACATCTCAGTATAAGTGGTTCTTCAGGGAAATAGCTTGACTCATACCTGTCAAACAGGAAACAGAAAGTTGTAGTGGATAGTCAAAATGGAGTACCATCATCTTCAGATTGGGGTACCATCACATATGGAGTGCCCCAGGGCTTAGTTCTGGGCCCCTACTTTTTATTATCCTTATAAATGGTCTACCTCTCTGTACGGAATATTGTAGATTCAGCATTTTTGCTGATGACACTACACAACTTATTGATAATACAGTAAATAAACTGAGGAAACAGCAAATAAACTTTTAAGTCAAACAGTGAACTGGTTTAACATTAGTGGCCTTTCTTTAAATTAGACTAAAACAAACTACATTCAGTTGCACACAACATTCAAAGATGAGGAAATAGTATTAAAAATAGGTGAGCAGGTGATCACCAGGGTGGATACCTCAAAATACCTAGGCTTGCATATTGACAGCAAACTGAATTGGTCAAACCACATCCTGGATCTATGCAAAAGATTGAGTTCAGCAACTTAAGCGTTACACATTGTTTCTTCTTATAGAAGTATGGAAACCATGAAGTCACCCTATTATGGTTATTTTCATGTCATTATGGCATATGGAATTATATTTTGGGGTAATCAGTCACTGGCTAAAAAAAGTACTGTGTGCACAAAAAAGTGCCATAATGATCATGTATGGAGTTCATCCTAGAGCCATATGCAGGAATCTTTTTAAGGAACTTGGAATCCTTACATCCACTGTGCAATAGATATTCTCTTTGATGTGCTTCATAAGGAAGGAAAAATCCATTTTTAAACTGAAAGATGAGTATCATAGTCATTAAATTAGAAGAAAACATGATATCCACTATGAATAGGCAAATCTAAATATAGTACACAAAGGAGTCCTTTTCACTGCTTGTAAGATTTTTAACACCCTCCCTTCAAGAACTAAGTGTTTGGTAGAAGATGAGCTCTTGTTTTAAAAACTTTCAGGTAGTTCCTATTACAAGAATCATTTTATACAATAGAGGAGTTCCTGAACTACAATGTTTAGCATTTCTTTTATCGTTAAATGCAAATACGTGCCCAAATCTACATTCATAATCCTGACTATTCTTTATTGTAAGCATATATTTTGCAATATTTATTGTCTGTAACACTTATTATTTTGTAATATTTGTTTATCTCTTGACATTGATTTTCTGTAGTAGAACCTAAGTTACTGTTTACTGTAATATGAAATCATTTAGTTTTGTTTTTATGTGCTGCTTTACACCTCTGACGCATTCCATATCCTGTGATACTGTCACACCATGGATCACCGTAACAAGATATAAATAAACAAATAAATAAAATACAGTAAGCTTCATGACACAATAAATATATTGTGAAGCAGTAGCCAAAATGCTTAACTCTATAAACAGATGTCCACAAGACAATCATGAGCGAGCACCAAATGTTATCCATACAACATGCTTCTGAGCAACGAAGATTTTCTTTCTTAAAGATGAGTTACCCCATGACATCATTCCACATGACATAATTTAATGAAAATATGCAAAACATATCAGTTTACTGATTCCAACATAGGAATCACACAGCGATTCAGTTGCAAACAATTGTTTGGTACACTGACCTAAGTTTTTAAGGATGTCTTCATCAGA
Source organism: Schistocerca serialis cubense (assembly GCF_023864345.2). Classification (NCBI taxonomy): domain Eukaryota; kingdom Metazoa; phylum Arthropoda; class Insecta; order Orthoptera; family Acrididae; genus Schistocerca; species Schistocerca serialis. The sequence goes on from NC_064638.1 coordinate 943,979,107, forward strand.
ATGAAATTTGAGAAACCGCAAAATTATATTGCAAGAAGCAGTGGTCAGAGTTAAGATCAGATATGCTCAAATCAGAAAATAAAATATCTTACAGCCTTAGGCGTGTATGCCTAGCTAGGAACAACAGCAGACTGATGAAGAGGTATTTCACTATCCATTAATTTCATGCAACCTTAGTTTATCTATGAGAATACTGTGATTCCCACAGTCAAATACCTTTGATAAATCACAAAAAATACCAACTAGTGCTATATTGTTACTTAATGTTTGTAAAATTTGGTGAGCAAATGTCTAAATGACATTCTCAGTTCAGCATTTTTTTGAAATCCTAACTGTGATTTACTGAGGATATTATTGTCCTTTATATGCAATTCTCTTGAGCCATTTTTCAGTGCTTCAGTGAAATAAGAAAGACTTGAGGCACAGCAATCCACTAACCTTTGTCCTACAATAACAATCCGTTTGCTAGGTATACATGTTATGAAAGGGCTTTACGAATTTGCTTCCAGACATTTCAACAATCAGTAAAATTGTTTATGAAACAAATAGTTTTCATATGTGACACCCAAAGTCACAAAATATTGTATACATTCCGTGTACAATATTGTGTGAGGGGGTAGTGTCTCCTCAGAACTTTTGTACATCAATTGAAATGCATGATTCCTTTTAAATTTTGGGCATATTTGTGTTAATTTTCGTATTTAAAATATGTATTCCACACCTGAAGATACGTTTGACTATATCTGATTGCCAAATGACTATTTTTCTGATAATATATGATATTATTCATAATAACCCATTTCATAGTAACAATCTTGAACCATGAAAATTAGTAATCACGAGTGTTATCTGAAAACCACTTTACAGTGAAGCTTCAGTTTTCATGCAAACAAAAGTTCTGTCTTCATAAAAACTTTTTGTAATTTTACTGTCGATAATTAAATCAATCTTATAAAATTATAGGAAGCTGAGACATTGAGACTGAGACAGACTTAGCAAGATAAGTAATATTTATCTGCCAATATAATGTCCTTGCCCTTATTAAATTATTTAAATACTGAATATACAATAAAACAGTCAGTTCATTGTAGTAAATTTTGCTTGGATATATCTTGAAAAATAAGTAGAAGGGAATTACATTATAACACATATGTAGCTATTGTATTTGAATTAGTATCAATAATAAAAAGCATGGAAATATTCATCAAATGAACTTATTGCAGTCTGAGTGATATGATCCTTACAGTTCAAACAGCATTGGTTTCTCAAATGATATAATGACAGTTCATGTAATGGCATTAACCACATCAGTTTGAAGGACTAATACAGTCAACCACTCGAATGGTAAGTAGGCTGGAATGCAAGTGCGTAAGTCCACAGTTGACACTGTCAATGGCCAAAATGCAAACTGTCAATAAGTTAACAGGGAATACGAATTGAAATGTTAGGAAATAGTTTCTGAAGGTATTTGCCTATAGTGCAGCCTAGCACAAGTGAATCACAGCTGAAAAAGAGTTCAGATAAGAAAAGAATGTAAGCAAACAAAGAAAAATCCAGGATAGATTGATACTCACCATATAGGGGAGGCATTGAGTCACAACAAAAATATTGCTATACATTTGAGCTTGTGGCCAAAAGGCTTTCTTAAAACAGAGGCCAGTGGCCAAAGAAAGTGGTCATGTGTGTGTGTCCTGTCCATGCATGAATGTGTGTGTATGTATGCGAGTGTGCGTGCACGCGTGCACGCATGTGTGTGTGTGTGTGTGTGTGTGTGTGTGTGTGTGTGTGTGTGTGTGTGTGTTTGTGTGTCTTCTATTCTAGAAGACCTTCTCACCATAATCTCAAATGTATACCAGTCTTTTGGCTGTGCCTGTCTGCAACTCTTTGTCTCCTCCATAAGATGAAAAGAATGTTTCTTTTGAAATTTGTTGTAGGAGAGTGTTGAAAATTAGATGAGTAGACTAAATAAGTAATGAGGAGGTACTGAATTGAATTTGGAAGAAAAATTTTTGTCGCAATTTGTCCAAAAGAAGGGATACGTTGATAGGATGCTTGTTCAGGCATCAAGGACTCATCAATTTGGCAATGGGAGGAAATTTGAGGGGTTGAAATGTAGAGGGAGACCAAGCTTTGACTACAATAAACAGGTTTGGATGAATATAGGCTGTAGTAATTATGCAGAGATGAAGGGGCTTGCACAGAATAGGCTAGTGTGGAGAGTCACATCCAACCAGTCTTTGGAATGAAGACCGCAACAACAATAAGAATAAGAATAAGAATCTTTATTAGCCGTTCAGTATTTTCTTATACAATGAGCTTCGTCAATAAATTCAATTACAGTATAAAGATGGTTATATTCTCATAACAATGTATATATAAATCATATGAATGTTAGTGTAGTACAATAGCACAGATTTGGAATTTTATATATTGTTAATTTTACAATAAAAAAGAAAACATTATACAGATTTATATTAAGCGGGGAGTATTCATGTTGTCACTATGTCATTATCATATACATGTTGATAACACGATTTCATTATCCTAAGCTATTGATACAAATATAGAGCACTCGAAATAGGTCTATTATGCCTATATGTTAGATATTGTTTTTCCAAATTTAGGTCCTACTACAGGCAGAGGTACCTTTCTCTATGTTAAAACAGCAAATCTGCCATATTACAATCTTTATATTCATCAACTGAGTAAAATGCTTTACCTTTGAGCCATTGACCCAATGTTGTCTTAAATTTACTTTTAGATACTGTTTGTACAATTTTAGGGAGTATATTAAACAGTTCAAGGCCTACATATTTATAGCTATTATGTATCTTGGACAGTCTAGAGTATGGCAGATCAATTGTGTGGTTTCGTCTTGTATTGTGGGTGTGGACAGATGACCTAAGGGGATATTGAGCTATGATTTCTTTTACGTGTAATAAGCAGTAATAGATGTACAAACAAGGGACTGTCATGATGTTACGTTTTTTGAAATGTTCCCTGCATGTATCCCTAGGAGATAAACCCACTATACATCGAAGAGCTTTTTTTTTGCGACCTGATATTGAATTGGGAGAATTTCCCCAGAGCAGAATACCATATGAAAGATGGGGGTGGATATAAGAAAAATATGAATGCAGCAGTAAATGTTGGCTGACATTACTCCTAAGCTTATAAAGTAGGAACATAGCATGTGCAAGTTTAGAACAGATGTATGTGATATGTTTATCCCAGCTACGTTTCTGGTCAATCATCATTCCTAACAGTTTAACGGAGTTATTTTCTTTGTTTGATACTTTCAAATTAAAGAATATATCCTCAGTTTTTGTTTCATTTATGAATAGGGAGTTTGCACTAAACCAATGAACCAATTTTTCAAATATTATATTATTTTTTTCTCGCACAGATTCAAGAGTCTGTCCAGAATCGATAAAAGTTGCATCGTCCACATAGAGGACTGTTTTACAGGGTAAATACTGTGGCATATCATTAACATACACTACAAACAGGAAGGGCCCAAGTATGGAGCCCTGTGGCACACCTCTTTTTATTGTTTGTGGGTTTGACAGCTGCCCATTTACACTAACAAATTGTACTCTGTTGCAAACGTATATACAGTATGTCTCATAATTATTAGTTGAGAGTATTAGCACTACTCACAATTTCTTATCCGCATACTTTACAGAAAGCCAACAGTGACTGTTTCAGCCTGTTAATAAATTGACTCATTCCACCTCTCTGATTGCTCTCCTTCATAATGAGATTTAGGGAACATTATGCTTAAATGGATCAGACATGCAGTCATGTGTGTTTAGCGGAGAGATGCGTAAGTCATGTGTGGACTGGCATGACACAAAAATGAATTACACCTGTATTTATTAAGAGAAATTTAAGGGCTATGAAATCCTGGGGCAGCACAATATTGATTGCTATCTGGAAACAGACATTGATTTCAGAGACACTTAAGGACAAGAACTTTCAGACAGATTTCCTTTCTATTATCATTGGCTTGTTTTTATTTTGCGGAAAAATTATTTTCCTAGTTTTTAGGAAGTTCATTTGACTGGAACTAAAGTAATTGTCATTAACATTCCACAGAGACATGATCTAATGGACCAATGTATTGTGAACTTGGAAGTGCATAAAACAAATGTTAGGCTTAAAGCAATATGCAACAAATTTCGCAATGTGTCGTTGGTAAATGTCAGCAACCTAGATAGAAACCTGCACACAACTCATGGTATGCACATGAACAAGAGAGAAAAAAAGATTGTGAGTAAATTAATTATTGATGAAATCAGACGAAACATCACACAAAACAGTGTAAATAAGTGCATTGCTATGGAATGGCACAACCCACCCAAACAGAACTTGCCACACAAAGAGCTACAGCTGACAAGCCAGGGAAACTTGTAAACCCTGCTGGACAGCCTGGTAGCTCTAAATCTCTCTGTATGATCCAGCAGGAGAAACTTAGCCCTAATATCATACAGTGGAAGCCTTGTACTCTTAAAAACAACCAGTCTGGTAGGGTGACACATCCATCAAGTGTTCAACAATCCAAACTCACTTTCAAATTAATTCAGCAGAGTTTTCAAAGTCTTGGCAATAAGCACAACAAGTTGGATACCATTGCAGCAATTGATAACCACGATGTTTTATTTATAAGTGAACACTGGTACACATATGAGCTAATTAGTGTATGTAAGCCACTCTCCATGATCTTTTGCTCTGCCTTCAGTAGAAAAGAGAAACGTGGTGGTGGGGTAGCTATCTTTGCAGCCAGTGGTAGTAATTATAGTGTAATAGATGTAACTGATTTCAGCAATGAGGGTGTAATAGAACTAGCAGCAATTAATTATAAGTGGGGGAAAGAGAACTTAATTATTATAGGCCTATACAGACGTCCATCTGGTAGCCTAGATAGTTTCCTTGATGTTCTTAATGACCTACTTGTTGACATTGACAGTAAACACTGCAATAAAAATGGCTGGGTTAACATAATACTAACTGGAGATATAAACATTGACTTGCTGTCCAATGACTCTGTATCTAAAAGACTAGTGCTAATACTATCTCAATTTAACTTAACATTTCTGATAAACAAGCCCACTAGAGAGGTCAATAGTGTAAAATCATGCATTGACAACATTGTAACTAACATGTCCCACTTGACGTGCAGTGCATCAGTTCTGAAGCTTGCATTTCGGACCACCACGCAATACAGGTATTGGCAGAAGCTGAAAATCTTCATGTCAACAGAAAAGAGAAACAATATGTGACAAAAAGAATCACCAATGATGAGAATGTTAAAGATTTCAACAGTTTGCTGAAAAGCTTACAATGGAGTGAAAAAACAGCATTACTTTCAGTGATTTTTCAGCAGATTTTTGTTATTGCTTCAATGTCTCATGCCCAGGAATGACCTTAACAGTAAATGACTGCAAAAGATACAAAAAAAAACTGGATAAATCATGAATTAAAAACAGCAAGAGAGAAATTTAGACTTTTCCAATATTCAATGATAAATAATAACAATAATAATAGACTAAAGGTAGAATTTAAGAACTATCAGGATTACTATAAAGATCTTCTGCTAGAAACTAAAAGTAAATATGTAGCCACAATATTAAGAAACTCTTCTAACATTGGTTTAGCTGTTTGGAAAGTAATAAATAGCTTTAGGGATTGTAAGGACAGATCAACAAGTGATTTTACTATCAACCATAAAGGGCATATCATGAAATGTCAATGTCAGATTGCAAATGTTTTTAATGAGTACTTTTCTTCTGTTGGAAAATCTGTCAATGACCATTTTAAGAATCTTCAGCATAGATATAAGGGCATTCCAATCAAACAAAGCATATACTTGGCCCCAACCAATAGCAAGGAAGTCAAAAACATAGTAATGTCATTAAAAAATACAAAATCAGCAGGCTATGATGGATTGTCTATCAGTACACTGAAAAGATGACTAGACAACATATCTGATGCCATGGCCACAGCAGTAAATGATGTAATTGCATCAGGTTGTTTCCCAGATAGTCTACAGATAGCACAAATAACCCCTACTTACAAGGAAGATGATAAATCTAAAATTGAAAACTACTGCCCCATCTCAATCTTACCTGAATTTTCTAAGGTAGTTGAGAAAGTTATTTATTCTAGACTAATGACATTCCTGAGTCAACACAATTTAGTATTTGAAAATCAGAATGGCTTTATAAAAAACAAGTCAACTTCAGTAGCAGCAGCACAATTAATAGAGAAAATAATAACGGCCATAGAGAATAAGGAGTATGTAACTGGAGTGTTCCTTGATCTAGAAAAAGCTTTTGATTGTGTCAACATCACCATATTACTTGACAAGCTGTGGAACCTGGGTATCAGAGGAACTGGATATGAGTTAATAAAATCGTATATGAGCAATAGAAAACAATTTGTCTTGCTCAAAACAAACAGAGGGTCTTAAAAATCTAAAATTACTGATATCAAATGTGGAGTGCCTCAAGGTTCTGTCTTGGGACCCCTCCTTTCCTTGATTTGTGTTAATGATATACAGCAGGATTTCCCAACGTATGGTCTGCGGACCCCTTAGGGGTCTGCCAGCTCTTTCTAGGGGGTCCGCAGCCACCCTTCACCAAATTGTGTAAAATAATGACTAAAATTATTGAATAAAAGTGTGAAAATCAGATTCATCACTTTTTTCATGTGAAAAACATGTGTACATTTACTTCAGGTCATATTCACAAGCAGCATTTGCGGTTCCTAAGTGAGAACACATACACAGTTTAGTGCTGGAGAATGCAACTTCTCTGAATGTTTCGCAACAATACGGGGGTCGTTTGTGCGCCGGGTCACGGTGGTAGATGTGCTGAAACCTTTTATGCATGCGCGAAGCGAGCTTTGTCGACGAATCACAGTGCTCACTGGAACGTATGTGGCCCCAGGCATCATTAAATGTTAAACTTGCTTTGTCAGTGCACTACCTATTTCATAAGTCGATTTTTGACCTTCAAGTTGTTTTCATTCATCTCTAAACCAAAGACTATTGATACTTTGCAGGGGGGGGGGGGGGAGGGGGGGAGGGGAACAGGGGATCATTGGGAACATGGAACTTGCATTAAGAATCTTTCAGTTCCCATGGGTTTCGCTCTGAAATTTAAAGTTGCTGTGCTCTTGACAGACTAGGGGTCCACCATGGATTTTCGACTGAAGAAGGGGTCCACCTGCTGAAAAGTTTGGGAAACCCTGATATCCAGTATTGTTCTCTTAACTGTACAAAAATATTGACACATCGATAGTGTGTAAACACAAAGACTGAGAGTCTGGAGGTGTTGTGCAACAGTGTAACTAATGAAATAGTCAAGTATTTTAATGAAAGCTATCTAAATGTAAGTGCATCAAAGACTGCAATGATGGAATTTAACACAAGGAAACAAATAGAATTTAACATGAAATTATCCATAGGAAATGACATTGTAGAAAAGGAAAAATGGACAAAGTTCTTGGGAATTACAATCCAGGACAGCCTCAAATGGAACATGCATATCGATTCCGTAGCATGTAAGCTGTCAAAGAATGGGTTTGCTATAAATATGATTAGCAAATATTGTAAGGACATGTGTCTACTAAAAACTGCTTATCATGCCCTATTCTCATCAAATTTAAACTATGCTGTAGAAATATCAGGTGCAACAACTCAAGCCAACCTAAGCACATGATTAATACTACAGAAAAAAAGTTATCAGGATTATTTGTGGTGCCAAACCTTGAGATTCATGTCAGAATCTGTTCCCAAAATTAGGTGTGCTTACCATTATAGGTGTATACATATTGAAAGTTATACTGCTAGTGAAAACAATAAATCCACATTGCACCAGTACAATACAAGGCAAAAGTTCAGATACCATGTAAATAGCCATAGAACAGCTTTATATGAAAAAAATGCACTTCATGATGGGCTGAAGCTAGCCAATGCCCTACCAAAAAGTTTCACAACCCTTCCTACTAACAAATTAAAAGAGCAGCTAAAAAGAATTATAATTGAAAACCCTTTTTATTCCCTAGACAAGTATTATATCTGTATGAAAAGTGCTTCACGAGTGTTTCAAGCTCATAGTTTTAAGTAACCTACAACTAATATCAACAACAATATTTGTAATATTGTGATTGTATACTACCAAATGTAAAATGCATCAAAACGTAAAATTTATTAATACAAACAAATCTTTAGTTTGTAATTTATAAACTGATGTATTCAGAAGAATAATTTGTATGATGTCATGAAACTGTATTATTTCTAGGGATTATATTTGATTATTCGATGTTGCATAAATATTATTATTATTATTTACTATTTCCTTTGAATCATTTGCAAATATGCAGGTGCTGCAAATTGTTTTGAGTTGTTTACAATGATAATTTCACTGGTAGCTATGTGATAGACTGCTATGACCATAAGCAGTTACATTGAATAGTGACCTGTTTCTCATAAAGACCTTCAATAAACTTAATTACTATAAGAAAGACAAAGAAAATTAAAGTTATTTTTATGACTAATATTTTTTTTACATTCTTTTCAGTTACGCAGCAACTCATTGTATGCAAAAAATAGGACAAAAGTGTGATTGGTGGAGTCAACAACACTTAGTGCTCCTTTTGGTGAGTTCACAATGTTATGTAAATCCAGCAGGACGGCAGCTCAAAATGGCAAGCAAAGGTAAACTAGGGCGTGACAGAATGACTCTTTGTGTTCTATCCTCTTACTGTTGACGCAATATGGGCTAGAAAGGTGTGACGCATGCCTCTGCTTGTGTTTTAGCCCTGAAATGTGCTGTAATAATGATCAAAGTTTTCTGCAGCTACAGATACACATGTTTAGTTGACAAAACTTTCTTGGGTATGATATGGCATCATTTTGTACAAACCTACTGCTTGAGAAAACAAATGTTTCAGTCACAGTTGCAGCGGCCTTCTTCTGGGTCTGCAATTGTGGCTGAAATGTTGGTTTTCTCTAGCAGTAGTTCTATATGATATGATGCGGTACCATACCCAGAAAACTTTTATGTCAAGTGACTCTGGCTGCAGAAGCCTATGCAATTATAGATGATATTTAATTTTTCACCTACTAAGTACAACTGAGCTTTTCCTCCCCTTCCAATTTTAGTGACTGGCAATAATATTATAAGTCTGCTAGTGGTGTCAGCAGTACGACTTGGGCCACACATCAGCACCCCTTGTTTCATATTAATTTGCATCAGCTTGCCAAAGTGCCTTGGTTTTATCTCTACAGTGTTTGACCATAAAACAAAAGCAAGTAAGAACAATAACCTGCTAACCTCAAAATCTGAGGAGACACAATGGACACAGTGCAAGTATGCTGCTGTCAAAGAAGCGACATTAAGGGAAATAAGCAGTCACTAAGTCGGGGAGCACAGGAGCCACCAGCAACAGCAACCACACAGAAGAGGTACCTGAGGCCTGGGAGATCAACAGCAGAAGCAGCTTCCAATCAAGACAGATGCCTGAGGACTAGGAGACCTAAGTGAGGATTTTTTATGGTACCAAGTAAGCAGAAAGAGAACATGGAAAAAGATGTAAGTAAAACTGTCCAGCTTAAATACCAGCGTGACAATAGTGAGAGGAATATAAACACCAGACAAAGATACGATCCAGGTTTAATGACACAAACTGAAAAAAATCACTGCATAGTACCAGAAGCATAGGGAGCAAGTGAAGTGCTTAGTATATTACAGGAAGGGGAACTATTACATTTAAAGCCAACTGTTAGTGAACCGACTCAGTGCATTTTAAAGGAAGATAATCAGAGTGACCAGTTAAAAATACCACTAAGGCTCATGCACCTAAACATACAGTACCTTAGAAATAAGCTTAATATATTACAGGTTTTTGTAAATGAACAGTCACCTCATATAGTAGTGCTAACTGAGCATGGATTAAAATCTGATGAAATTATTTACTGTAAACTAGAGGGCTACTCCTTAGCAAATAGTTATTGTAGACAGCAACATAAGGGTGGTGGTGTGGCAGTTTACATTAGTGAGAATCCTGAGTACAAGAAATTAAACTATCTAGACCAGTACAACAAAGAAGGCTTGACTGAAGTGACAGGCATCGAAGTCCACACCAAAGAGTGTAGAGAGGTTACGAGAAAACATAAAGTTATTGGGATTTATCATCCACCAAAGGCTGATGTAGTTAGCTTCATAGACATATTTAGTAGAGTAGTGGGACGTTGTGGTCCCAGTGACCTAACTATACTTGGTGATCTGAATATTGAGACAAAATCTTCCAGTTTGTGTAATATGAGGTTAATAGATACTCTTAACCCATATAATCTCGTAAATGTAGTAAATAGTGATACCAGGGTAACAAAGTCCACATCTAGCAGAATTGATTACGTTATACTATGTAAACATATTAAAGACAGTGTTTGGTGCTGGAATATGGATTTTCACTACTCTGACCACAAATGCCAGCTTGTAGAGTATGTAAACACAAGCATCCCAAAAATGACAAAAGTTACCGCAAATAAAAGAATCCTAAAAGAGGGTAACATCCTTGTCCTAAGAAATAAATTAGCTATAGAGGACTGGGATCTGGTTTACCAGACTGAAGGATCTGAAAACAAATGGGCCAAATTCTATGATACTATGCTAAGACACTTTGACAGATGCTGCCTTGTTAAAAAAATACAAAGAATGTTCACCCATAACCAAAGTGCAAAAACCAACAGACTGATACTTCCAGCAAATATGATAAAACTCAGGCAAAACATCCAGGACCTGGATGTGTTACACAAGTCAACAAACCTGCAGGTTTTTAAGGCCAAGCACAATGAAGCCAAGAAAATCTTTAAGAAAGAGCTTTCAAATCTAAGAAAACAGATATACAGCAGTGAAATAGCTCAGTCAGACAATATAGCCAAGACCTCATGGAGAATTGTAAATCAATTCCGCAAAGCCACACCGAAGCCAGAAACTGAAATTGTAAATATAAGACGTGAAGGAAACACAATTAAAGATCCTAATAAAGTCTGCAATGTTTTCAATAAATACTTTATATCTGCAGCTGTTAGTCCAGTTAATAACACAACTGTGAGTAGTGAGGTAAAGCTCTGCCCCTTTGAAGAGCCACCTTTTGAATTCAAACAAGTAAGTGAAAAAGAAATAGGAAGGATAATAAATAACCTAAAGAATAAGTACTCATCTGGATGGGATGGTTTGAGTAGTATTGTGATTAAAAAATGTAATAAGGAATTAGTTAAAATAATCACCCACCTGGTAAACTGCAGTATTAGAGAACATACATTTCCAAATGTATTGAAATGGAGCACAGTTAAACCAGTGCAAAAAAAAAGGATCCAAGGAAGAGGTTTCAAATTTCAGGCCCATATCATTAATACCTGTCTTCAGCAAAGTATTTGTTGTGCTGCTGACACAACTTAGTGACTATTTCTTGAAAAATAAGTTCCTAACAGGCACACAACATGGATTCTGAAAGGATCATAGTACTATCACAGCAATTACGGAATTTCTTCACAAAACGTATGGTGCCGTTGATCGAGGAATGCAAACAGCTGGCATATTTCTAGACCTCACTAAAGCCTTTGACTCGGTAAACCATGAGTTACTTTTAAGTAAACTTGAGTCATACAATGTAAATGCTGCATCCATGCAACTGCTGGCTACATATTTATTTAACCGCAAGCAGTGTACAAAACTGACTTACAAAATCAATAATCAGATCATTAATTTCCAGTCCAAATATGAGACAGTCACGCAAGGTGTACCCCAGGGCTCAATTTTGGGCCCTTTCCTTTTCCTAGTGTACATAAATGATATAGAGCAACCTTTCAACTCCCAATTGGTAACCTATGCAGACGATACCTCACTGTTATTTCTTGGTAAACAAAATGATGAGTTAACATTGGTAGCAACTGAGGGCCTACGTCAAATAACTACTTATTTCCAAGATCAAGGTTTGAAAGTTAATATCAGTAAATCTCAGTTATTACCATTTAAATTTACAAACTCACACCAAACCTCTATCAGTAACATAGGTGGAATGGAAGTAGTGGACACAGAAGGCTGTAGATTTCTAGGTATTCACCTAGATGAAAATCTAAGATGGGTAAACCATATCAAATTTTTATGCAATAAAATCAGCAGTTCATTACATCTAATTTAATATTGGTCTTTAAATATGTCTGCTTGTGTCTGTATGTATGGATGGATATGTGTGTGTGTGCGAGTGTATACCCGTCCTTTTTTCCCCCTAAGGTAAGTCTTTCCGTTCCCAGGATTGGAATGACTCCTTACTCTCTCCCTTAAAACCCACATCCTTTCGTCTTTCCCTCTCCTTCCCTCTTTCCTGATGAGGCAACCGTTGGTTGCGAAAGCTAGAATTTTGTGTGTATGATTGTGTTTGTTTGTGTGTCTATCGACCTGCCAGCGCTTTCGTTCGGTAAGTCACCTCATCTTTGTTTTTATATATAATTTTTCCCACGTGGAATGTTTCCCTCTATTACATATATATATATATATATATATATATATATATATATATATATATATATATATATATATATATATATATAAAAACAAAGATGAGGTGACTTACCGAACGAAAGCGCTGGCAGGTCGATAGAGACACAAACAAACACAAACATACACACAAAATTCAAGCTTTTGCAACAAACTGTTGCCTCATCAGGAAAGAGGGAAGGTGTAACACTGTGCCGAGATGTGCTGGCTGTGCACCAAGGCATGTTTAGCCACCTTCGTAACCTGTTAGTTCATCCCTATGAAATCCCCAAACCACCTTCCCTACCCTCTGGCTCCTATCCTTGTAACCGCCCCCGATGCAAAACCTGTCCCATGCACCCTCCCACCACCACCTACTCCAGTCCTGTAACCCGGAAGGTGTACACGATCAAAGGCAGAGCCACGTGTGAAACACCCTCGTGATTTACCAACTGACCTGCCTACACTGTGATGCATTCTATGTGGGAATGACCAGCAACAAACTGTCCATTCGCATGAATGGACACAGGCAGACAGTGTTTGTTGGTAATGAGGATCACCCTGTGGCTAAACATGCCTTGGTGCACAGCCAGCACATCTTGGCACAGTGTTACACCGTCCGGGTTATCTGGATACTTCCCACCAACACCAACCTATCCGAACTCCGGAGATGGGAACTTGCCCTTCAGTATATCCTCTCTTCTCGTTATCCTCCAGGCCTCAATCTCCGCTAATTTCAAGTTGCCGCCACTCATACCTCACCTGTCTTTCAACAACTTCTTTGCCTCTACACTTCTGCCTCGACTGACATCTCTACCCAAAGTCTTTGTCTTTAAATATGTCTGCTTGTGTCTGCATGTGTGGATGGATATGTGTGTGTGTGTGCGAGTGTATACCTGTCCTTTTTTCCCCCTAAGGTAAGTCTTTCCGCTCCCGGGATTGGAATGACTCCTTACCCTCACCCTTAAAACCCACTTCCTTCCGTCTTTCCCTCTCCTTCCCTCTTTCCTGATGAGGCAACAGTTTGTTGCGAAAGCTTGAATTTTGTGTGTATGTTTGTGTGTCTATCGACCTGCCAGCGCTTTCGTTCGGTAAGTCACCTCATCTTTGTTTTTATATACAATTTTTCCCACGTGGAATGTTTCCCTCTATTTTTTAATATATATATATATATATATATATATATATATATATATATATATATATATATATATATATATGTGGTGAAATCAAGGTGAATCCATGTCCAAATCCATGTGGATCTGGGTGGCCATTCCTCATTACAGATGTTGGGCATTTTAGGTTGGGTAGATCAATGAAGCAGGACAGACAATGAACTACGGTGGAACTAACATCAAACTTTAACGCTGTGCAGAGTACAAGTGTCTGAACATGCAGTGCACTGAACACTCCAAACGATGGTCCTCCATAGCCTCCATAGCTGACATCATGACATTGGCAACTATGACTGAAATGGGCATGTGACCATTGAGACTAGAGGTTGGCACAGTGATAGAGCATTGCTCGGTCTAATGAGTTCTGATACCTTCTTCACCATGCCAATGGGAGGGTGTGAATCCATCATCTTCTAGGGGAACAGCTCCTTGACCCCTGTACTGATGACAGTGGCTCCATTATGCTCTGAGGAACACTCATGTGTGCATTCATGTATCCAGTGGATCTCATGCAAGGCACCTTGACAGCCAAGGAGTATTGAACACTGGTTGCAGACCACGTACACCCCTTCATGACGATCATGTTTCCTGAAAGCAATGGCATTTTTCAACAGTATTATGCACCTTGTCACAAGGCCAGGAGTATGATGGAGTGGTTCAAGGAACACAGTGTTGGGTTCCATCTAGGGTGTGATTGAATGTGGCATCAGAGCTCTTGTCCCCCTGCTCCCCAGAATTTATGTGAATTGTGTGACTTGTGTGTGCAGATGTGGTGCCAAGTTCCTCCAGTGACCTACCGAGGCCCCTTTGTTTCCATGCCATGATGCATCACTGCTGTTATCCATGCCAAAGGTGGACAAACCAGCTCTTAGGTAGGTGGTCATAGGTTCTGGCCAATCAGTATATCTTTATTATCGTCTCCGTCATCTTTATTGCCATTACAATTAAGTGATAAAACTTCTTTACCCCCAGAATATGGTTATCAGGCACACTAGTGTCAGCAAAGGAATCAACAAGGCTACCCTTAACTTAAATTCCTTCACTGCTCATTACTCATTTATGCCATACACATCTAAGTTATTATCTGACACTTCTCACTCTTTAAAAATTTCATTTTCTGATTGACCATAGAAATTTGTGACCACCTATACAACCAGCCCTACCTCTTCACTGCAAGTATCATTAGTTTTCTGCCACAAAATACATTGATACACTTTGCTTTCCAAAATTCTCTGTCAGTATACAATTTTTATTATACATGGGTCAACAGCCTCCAAAAATTAGATAAAAGAAAACATTGTCCATTGTAGGTTGTATCTTTATATCATTTGTTTGTTGAGCAACTACCCACTTTCAATTACTATGACATTATCAAGCATATGTACATTAACAATTTGCACTATTTTGTGTGTAGTGTGGCATACAAACTAAATTATCAATCCACATGTGAAGCCATACATGAAACAGTCCATGTACAGTACACCTTAAAGTTATATGCACTATGTTGCATGCAATGTGGCATACAAATTATCAATTCACATCTGAAGCCATACATGAAACAGTCCATGTACAGTAGACATTAAGGGCAGAAACACCACCCTTTCACTACCTCATATCATTTGTGAACTAAACTTACAGACTGCATCTTTTCCTGGAAGCATTTTTTATTCCCACATGTTGCCATATGTGGGTAAGTCCAGAATGATTCACATGATCGTTTTGGTGGTCCAGATGTTATGGTGTGGGGAGGCATCATGTTGCCTTGGCATACTAACCTCCAAATCTTTGAACACAGTACATGTACCAGCCAGCATTATCACGACACAGTGGTGTCTTTTCATGGTAGCATTTGGTCTTGACATCATTTTTATGGATGACAGAGAGCAACTACAATGAACTTTGCAGGCACAGTAGCTCTTGAAACGAGAGGATATTCCACGAGTTGACTAGCCTCACTGTTCCCCCAACTTAAACCAAAGTGTCAGATCATAGCTTGTGTGGGATTCGTGGGAGAGATGTACTGGAGTTTGACCATGTGCATCAATGACCGTACTGCAGTTCGACCACATACACCACCGACCATCCAGCAGTTCTCAGCCATGCTGTTGGAGGAATGGTTCGCCCTACCATAATGACTCATTACCAGTTCATGGCCAGTGTGGGAGAACGTTGCAGAGCAAGCATTGCCGTCTGTGGCGATCACACACTCTATTAAGAATCATGTCCTGCCTTTTGTAATGTCCAGGGGGGCTACTTCATTAAATTAAAGTGTAATTTTTTGTTCGTCTCACTGAGTATTTCTTTCTGTTATCTTTTGTACTATACTGTAGCAGTTCTCTCTATATATGGTGCAAGTTTCAGCGAGCAAAGTTACTTGGTAATGACACATTGTGTGGAAGTTACTTTCATCCTTAAGTTTTGCACAGCTGTTTATAGATACAGCGGATGGGCAAAGATAAGGAAACACCATCAGAAGACAATGCCTGAACATAAATGCAGATGCTAACCAACCCTGCGAGTTGCGCTGTTATATTTGACCACGAACGGCATCTGTGGAATATCCTCAATAGGTTGCAAGGGGTAGTCATAGTCAGAACACATTGTTCTGTATTGTAGTGAGTACATTATGTAGGAGTTAAGTGAATACGAACTTGGTCAACTTGTTAGTGCTCTGATGGTGGGTGCTTCTGTAAATAAGGTAACCAAAGTGTTTTACTTTCAGTGAAACACTATATCTAAGATTGATACTTCATACAGGGAAAGTGGAAAAACGTCGTCCACTAAGTCACAACGCAGACGAAAGTGTGTGTTGAATGATCGTGACAGATGGTCATCGAAGAAGATTGTGATGAAAAATAAGTGAACGACAGGTGCAAAAGTCACTGCAAACCTGAATGTCGCGCTCGGAGACCATGCCAACACGAAGGCAATGCAAGGGGAGCTGGATTCCAAAACCACTCATCAGTGATGCAAATGCCTGTAACTGGAAAATGTGATGCCAAGGCCATGAAACCTGGACTATGGAGCAATGGGATAAAGTAATTTGGTGCAGTGAATCCTGTTTTGCACAGTTTCCGACTTCTGGCTGAAAGTACATCCCAAGATTGCAACAGAACGAGGGTCAGGTGGTGATTTGGGCAGCCATGTCGTGGTATTCCATGGGTCATTTGGTTATTCTGCACGGTCGCATTACTGCCAAGGAGTACCCGACCAATGAGGCTGATCAGTTTCATCCCATGCTACAATGTCTGTTCCCCAATGGTGATGCTGTATTCCAGTGCGACACGACCCCAGTTCATGCAGCTCGCATCATCCAGGACTGGTTTCGTGAACACGAGGATGAATTTTCGTACCTCCCCTGGCTATCACAATAACTAGATCTCAATATTATTGAGACTGTGGTCTACTTTGGAAAGAAGTGTATGTGAACGCTATTCACCTCCATAACCGTTACCTGAACTTGCCACTGTTTTGCAGGAAAGAGTCTTATGAGACACCCTTGAAGACCATACTGGATCTGGAGTCACCCATTCTGCGGCGATTTGAAGCTGCTTTGAATACCAACGGCTTTCCTACAGGTATTAGGAATGGTAAAGTATTGTGTTTCCGGTGTTTCCATATTTTTGTCCACCCTCAGTATAAGACTAAACTTAATTTATTTTCTTAAACATATATTTTTTCCTGTAAATTTCCTCTAAATATAAAGTGTGAGTTATTTCCTTGGAATTCAGTACTGGTTTGAATATTAGGCTCTACACTTCCATGGCAACCACCCAGAAAAGCAACCCTCACAGCCATTTTCACTCATATATTTCCATGTATCCAAATCATTAAAATGGGAGGAAGATCAGCATTTAGCATCGTGTCGACGACGCGGTTATTGGGGATGGATCATAAACTCAGACTGGGAAAGAATTTCGACATCCCCTTTTACGAGGGGAGTTCAACAAGTAATAAAACACATTTTCTTTCTCGGGCAATTTTGGTTGAAAAAATACGGAATTCCTGTAGGACATCATGGAATATTCCCGCTTTCGCCCTATAATTCCATAAAATTCCAATAGATGGTGGCGCTACACGTAGCCTTCAAAATGGTGTTTGGAACGGTGTGCGTTCCAAACAGAGAGCTGTCATTGAGTTTCTTTTGACGGAAAACCAGAACATTGCTAATATTCATAGGCGCTTGCAGAATGTCTACGGAGACCTGACAGTGAACAAAGGCACAGTGAGTCGCTGCGCAAGGCATCTGTCATTATCGCAACATGGTCGAGTAGACCTTTCCGTTCTCCCGTGTGCCGGCCGACCGCTCACAGCTGTGACTCTTGCAGTGTTGGAACGTGCGGACCCTCTCTTACGAGGTGATCGACGGTTCACAATAAACACCTTGCTGCTCAACGCGACGTCTCTGTTGATAGCGCTGACTCATTTGTCTACCAGTTGGTGTCCTCAAAGGTGTGTGCTAGTTGGGTTCCCTGCCCCCTACAGAACATAAAGAGCAACGAAGAAATAGCTGTGCGGAATTGCTTGCACGTTGCGTGGCTTATCGTGACAATCTTTTGCTGAACATCGTCACAGGTGATGAAACATGGGTTCATCACTCCGAACTGAAAACAAAACGGCAATCGATGGAATGGCGCCACATCGCATCTCCTCCAAAGAAAAAGTTCAAATTCCCAACTTCAGACGGTGAAGTCATGGTAACGGTCTTCTGGGACTGTGAAGGGGCTATCCCATTTCGTGTCCACTATCATGGTGCAACGGTCAACTCTGAAGTGTACTGTGCTTCCCTCAGGAAATTGAAGAAACGACTTCAGAGTGTTTGACGCCACAAAAATGCAAACGGACCTCTCCTCCATGACAACGCAAGGCCTCGCACAAGACTGCGCACTAGAGTGGAGCTCACAGAACTTCGTTGGGCTCTTCTTCCTCATCCACCCTACAACCCGGATCTCGCACCTTCCGACTTCATCTGCTTGGCTCAGTGAAGGATGAACTTCGTGTAAAGCAGTGTAGGGAGTCGGGAGGCTACTGATACAGCAAGACATTGGCACCGACGTCGAGCAGTAGAGTTCCACCGCGCGGGCGTACTGGCCGTCCAATGAGGAGGCGTAAGACCGTCGCATTGAACGGAGATTACGTTGAAAAACAGGGTTTCGTAGACGAGGGAATATGCAAGAGGAATAAAATCTAACGGGATTACGATCGATTGCTGTATGCCTCCCCTTACTTATAATCTACGGTCGCTGTGCACATCAGTTCCTTATGTCTGCATATACATCTACGTGATTACTCTGCTATTCACAATAAATGCCTGGCAGAGGGTTCAATGAACCACCTTCAAGCTGTCTCTACCGTTCCACTCTCGAACGGCACGCGGGAAAAACGAGCACTTAATATCTTCTGTGCGAGCCCTGATTTCTCTTACTTTATCGTGATGATCATTTCTCCATATGTAGGTGGGTGCCGACAGAATGTTTTCGCAATCGGAGGAGAAAACTGGTGATTGAAATTTCATGAGAAAATCTCGTCGCAACGAAAAACGCTATTGTTTTAATGATTGCCACTCCAATTCACGTATCATGTCTGTGACACTATCTCCCCTATTTCGCGATAATACAAAACGAACTGCCTTTCTTTGTACTTTTTCGATGTCATCCGTCAGTCCCACCTGATGCGGATTTCACACCGCACAGCAATACTCCAGAATAGGGTGGACAAGCGTGGTGTAAGCAGTCTCTTTAGTAGACCTGTTGCACCTTCTAAGTCTTCTGCCAATGAGTCGCAGTCTTTGGGTTGCTCTACCCACAATATTATCTATGTGGTCGTTCCAATTTAGGTTATTTGTGATTGTAATCCCTAAGTATTTAGCTGAATTTGCAGCCTTCAGATTTGTGCGACTTATAGCATAATCGAAATTTAGCTGATTTCTTTTAGTACTCATGCGAATAACTTCACACTTTCCTTTATTCAGGGTCAATTGCCACTTTTCACACCATACAGATATCTTATCTAAATCATTTTGCAAGTCGTTTTGATCATCTGATGACTTTACAAGACGGTAAATGACAGCATCATCTGCAAACAATCAAAGGCGGCCACTCAGATTGTCTCCTACGTCGTTAATATAGATCAGGAACAATAGAGGGCCTATAACACTTCCTTGGGGAACGCCGGATATTACTTCTGTTTTACTCGATGACTTTCCGTCTATTACTACGAACTGTGACCTTTCTGACAGGGAATCATGAATCCAGTCGCACAACTGAGGCGATACTCCGTAGGCACGCAGTTTGGTTAGAAGACGCTTGTGAGAAACGATGTCGAAAGCCTTCTGGAAATCTATAAATATGGAATCAATTTGACATCCCCTGTCGAAAGCACTTATTACTTCATGAGTATAAAGAGCTAGTTGTGTTTCACAAGAACGATATTTTCTGAATCCGTGCTGACTATGTGTCAATAAATCGTTTTCTTCGAGGTACTTCATAATGTTCGAATACAGTATATGTTCCAAAATCCTACTGCAAATCGACGTTAGTGATATGGGACTGTAATTCAGTGGATTCCTCCTACTTCCCTTTTTGGGTATTGGTGTGACCTGAGCAATTTTCCAGTCTTTAGGTACGGATCTTTCTGTGAGCGAGTGGTTCTAAAGAATTGCTAAATATGGAGCTATTTTATCAGCATACTCTGAGAGGAACCTGACTGGTATACAATCTGGACCGGAGGCCTTGCCTGTATTAAGTGATTTAAGCTGCTTTGTTACACCGAGGATATCTACGTCTATGTTTCTCATCTTGGCAGTTGTTCTTGATTGGAATTCAGGAATATTTACTTCGTCTTGTTTGGTGAAGGAGTTTAGGAAAACCGTGTTTAACAACTCTGCTTTAGTGGCACTGTCATCAGTGACTTCACCGTTGTTGTAGCGCAGTGAAGGTATTGATTGCGTCTTGCCACTGGTGTGCTTTATGTATGACCAGAATCTCTGGGTTTTCTGCCAGATTTCGAGACAGAATTTCGTTGTGGAAATTATTAAAAGCATCTCGCATTGAAGTACGCGCTATATTCCGAACTTCTGTAAAACTTTGCCAATCTTGGGGATTTTGAGTTCTTTTAAATTTGGCATGCTTTTTTCGTTTCTTCTGCAACAACGTTCTGACCCGTTTTTTGTACCATGGGGGATCAGTACCGTCACTTATTAATTTATGTGGTATATATCTCTCAATTGCTGTCGATACTATCTCTTCGAAAACATTCCACAACTTTTCTACACTTACATGATCATATCGGAAGGAGTGAAGACTGTCTCTTAAAAAGGCGTTAAGAGCATTTTTATCAGCTTTTTTAAGTAGATAAACTTTGCGTTTCTTTTTGATAGTTGTTGGTGTTACGGCATTCAACCTAGCAGCAACTGCCTTGTGGTCGCTAATCCACGTATTCGTCACAATATTCATTATTTGTCCACGATTATTTGTTGCTATTGAATCAAAGTTTGTTAAACAAGGCTTTTTCTGATGCAAAAAAAACTCGTGGGCTACTTGCCTGTGTCATTAATGAAAGAACTAAAGTTGCTTTAATTAATTTTGCATTAATTTTATGTTACCAAGAAGTCTAAAAACACTTATTGACAATAATATAAAGATGTTTGAAACCATCATATACCCATCATTTACCTGTGGAGGAAGTTCTCTACCTGGCATTAGACACGTAATTGCTTGTGCACAGTTGTGTCTGCAGCTGGCTTGATAGTGTGCGTCGCTTATTCAGCTGTTTTACGCAAGACTGGGCCAGGAATAGTCGTCATATATTTACACGTATGTGTATTTCGCATCTGTACATTTTGGTAGGTCGTATTACCAGAACTTTATCGTGAGTGTGGCGAGATAGGCCCTCGCCAAATGTGCAGTCACATTGGGGGTGCAAAAGCTGACCGAAAAAAATTAAAGGAAGAAAGACGGTGTGAGAATTAACCGGGAGAGGTACGTTATTTTTCCTAGCCCCCATGTTCCTGTAATCCATCTAGAAGCTTTACTCTCGGTGCGTCACTGCAGAATCACGCCGTTGTCACAGTGTCATTTCGTTCAAGTAGGATAGTAAAAAAAACGATAACTACGTCTATTGCTAACATTTCTTGCTGCTTGCTGCTGCAATATTGTAGGAAGTGAAAGGTCAACAAAAGGGCGCTGAAGCAAATATGCTACTTGAGGGAAAGCTTCCGATTTTCGCTAGTGCTGCTGAGTAAGGGCTGGAGGGAGATGCTGCGACAGATGCAGAAAGCAGTATGCTTCGGGATACGGATTTTATTAGAACCTCCAGCCAGTACTTTTACTCTGAAACTTGAGCTTCTTCCGGAGTATTGAGTTTTCATATAACTTACGGGAATGCAGTCGGGTAAAATCCTCGACAACTGCAGGTGAAGCCCATCATTTTCACAATACACAAATGAGACGAGAGATCGCTGTGCATCTAAATTGGTGCCAGTAACATGTTTCAATAATTCTTCATTTTTGTTAAACCTATTTACAAAATTATAAAATTAGTAATTCTGCCAGGGGTTCTCTTGTCACCTCAGTACAGCTCTGAGTATCCCCTGTAAGAAATGTTTCTGTCACAGTGTCAACGGCTGTTATCCAGCCTGTATATGCTCGGTTTTGTTTATGTAAGTAAACAACAGCACACCCACAATTCGAGCTAAAGGACAGTGATGGTGGGGAGAGGGGGGGGGGGGCGGTGTAACTCATCAATTTCCTAGAAGAAGCAGGCTTAGAGGAATCGAAGCACACTGTTTAAAAATAATTAAACAGTGTTGAAAACCTGTTTATTAAGCACCGAACATACTAATGCTGCCACTTTATAACTGGTGCCTACTACCCACAATGAAGTTAGCAGGGACTGCTTTTTATGGGCTTTGTACATACAGTATCTGATCAAAAGTATCCGGACATTCCCATGTAATGCGGAATTGACCACTAGATGTCGCGAGACGTGGATCCGCCAATATGAAAGGAGGCGGGAATTATGTGTTGCCAGTAGATGATGATGTTTAGTTTTTAGGGTGCTCAACTGCGCGGTCATCAGCGCTCGGACAAAGTCCCAAGTTTTATACAGTTCAGTTTTTTTTACACAATCCAATCTAATCAGTGTCACGTATGATGATGAAATGATGACAACACAAACACCCAGTCCCCGGGCAGAAAAAAATGCCCAACCCGGCCGGGAATCGAATCCGGGACCCCGTGATCTAGAGGCAGGAAAGCTAGCCATTAGACCACGAGCTGCGCAGTTGCCAATAGAGCAGAACTGGTCGTCAGCAGACCTCAGTGAGTTCGAATGTCGACTAGTCATGGCATATCACCTGAGCAATAAATCCATCAGAGACACTTCAAACCTCTTACAGCCGCCCAGGTCGATGGTTCGTGATGTGATTAAGAAGTGGAAACGCGAAGGAACAACCACAACTAAGTCAAGACCAGACGGACCAGATGTACTGATGGATAGGGACTGTCGAGCATACGAGAGTGGTTGTAAGAAATCGCATGAAATCAGTGGAAGGAATCACTCGTGAGTTCTAGAGTGCTACCAGTAGTTCATCTTGCGCAAAGACTGTGCGTAGAAAGTTAAAAAGAATGGGGCACAATGGCCAGCAGCTCCTCATAAGCTAACATTTGTGTAGCCCGTTCTAAGCGACATTTGAAATGGTATAAAGAGCGACGTCACTGGACGGTGAATGACTGGAAAGAGTGATTTGGAGTTATGAATCACGCCATACCCTGTGGCAATCCTATGGAAGGATTTGGGTTTTGCAAATGCCTGAAGAACGTCACCTGTCATCACGTGTAGTGCGAACAGTGAGGTATGGAGGAGGTGGTGTTATGGCATGGTTTTTTTGTGATAGCGCTGTGGTCAACTTGTTGCGCTTAAGAAAACACCAAATGCAGAAGGTTACGAACATATCGTAAACATTGCATACAGTGAAAGACCAGCTTCGAGCCGATGATTGTATCAGCATGAAAATGCACCCTGTGAGAAAGCAGCATGTGAGATGCACTGCTTTGAGGACATCAGTATTCCTGAAATGGACTGCCCTGCCGAGAATCCCAACTTGAACCAAATGGAACACCTTTGACACGAGCTAGAACGTTGACTTCGCACTAAACACCAGTGTCCAAAGTCACTACCTTCTCTGATTTCGGCTCTTGAAGAAGAACAGGCTGCCATTTCTCCATAGACTTTCAGACATCTTATTGAAAATGTCCCCAGCAGAGTTCGAGCAGTCATAAAGGTGAAGGGTGGACACACCCCTCATTAATGTCCAGTAATAGGTGTTCGGGTACTTTTGATCAGGCAGTGTATTATTTTGATTTACTATCTACACTCACGCGTTTAGTAAGATTTAGTCATTGATTTGTAGTACGATGGAAAAAAACGTCGCGAACTTAGTTTACAACGTTACTGAAAGTTTTTAAAACTCAATATCATCAGTTGCAAGGGTAAGAAACAAAAGGTGAAATAGTTTTGAGATATCACACACATGTCGCTGAATATACTCGGACTAGTCAATACTCATCACGAGTTTTCCAAACTGATACTCGACTAACGGTACGCCCTCGTAAGTAAGAGTCTTAACTGAAATGACTCTTAGTGCAGAAACAAATACTTTATTTTCGAAGGAGCAATCTTGAGTGGAGCTTAAAATCACGAAATGATTTGATGCAGTATTTATGTGCCAGCAGACGAAGTGATGCCACTACAACGACAGTCCCACTAGAAGAATTCAATCAACATGTACATTATTTGTGGAATGGGTTACCTATGAAGTGCTGATGCAAATTTACTTCTAACTAGTGTGTGAGGAAACTTCGTAGTACTCAGCTGACTGAAGACAGGAAACAAGTTTCAAGACGCCTAACAGCCGGAGGCAAATTATTTAGTGCATTCGAATATCTCCTAACTTCCTTTTGGTCTTTGATAAGTAGACTTCGGAAGAGTCAGAGTTGTTGAAGAACTCATTACTGTCCGCAGCTCGTGGTCGTGCGGTAGCGTTCTCGCTTTCCACGCCCGGCTTCCCGGGTTCGATTCCCGGCGGGGTCAGGGATTTTCTCTGCCTCGTGGTGACTGGGTGTTGTGTGATGTCCTTAGGTTAGTTAGGTTTAAGTAGTTCTAAGTTCTAGGGGACTGATGACCATAGATGTTAAGTCCCATAGTGCTCAGAGCCATTTGAACCATTTTTTTGGACTCATTACTCTTGGTTCAAATGGCTCTGAGCACTATGGGACTTAATATCTGAGGTCATCAGTCCCCTAGAACTTAGAACTACTTAAACCTAACTAACCTAAGGACACCACACACATCCATGCCCGAGGCAGGATTCGAAACTGAGACCGTAGCGGTCTCGCGGTTCCGGACTGAAGCGCCTAGAACCGCTCGGCCACACCGGCCGGCTCATTACTCTTGTTGTGCTCCTATCACGTCTTTAACGAGTGTAGCAAATGAGGTAGGGCTGTAGCGAAGCAGTGGCCTCGTGTTGGGACTGAACTGCATTCGGATGCCTATCTGCATATTTCGATGTAGGCTTTCCGTAGTTTTGTTGAATCACTCCACATAATTTTTATTTCTTTTCCCACTATTGATCAATTAAGCTAGTGCACTGTCTATAATGATTGATGGGACGAGTTCAACCCAAAATTCATTAGAACGGAATGGATATAAATATTGTTTACATAGGAAGTACGCGCACACGAGTAGCATGAAAACTATGTGCGGGCAAAGTTGCGTTGCGTAAAACAAAAGAAATACTTGCTGAACAGTCTGTGATGATCCAATGAACGACTGGCAAGCAGGTGCAAGTGCGTCAGACCTAGACGCGGAGTGACGCCATCGTCAGATAAGCCAGGCTGCGCCAGCAACCTGGCAATGCCTTTAATAATTCATACACATAGCAGCGCGACTTGCCTCTGCGAAGCCAGCTGCTACTAAACCAGGTAGACCGCACAGGGTTCCACGGGGACTCTTCTGTAATACAGCAGAATATTCGGTATCGAAAGTGACAGGAAGCGTTACCAAGACCTATTCTCACCTTCGGATGGAGTAGAGAAATTATCGCAATTAATTATGTTGTTGTTGTTGTCGTCGTCGTCGTAGTCCTCATTTCAAAGACTGTTTTGCTGCAGCTCCCCGTGCTATTCTACTCTGTGCAAGCATCTTCATGACCGAATAACTACTGCAACATACACCCTTCTGAACCTGCTTGCTGTATTTATGTCTTGGTCTCCCTCTACGATTTTTACCTTCCCTCCAATGGTAATTTGGTAACCCATTGATGTCTCAGAATGTGTCCTATCAATCGATCTCTTCTTGTAGTCAGTTTGTTCCACAAATTTCTTCTCTCCTCAATTCTGTTCAGTACCTACTCGTTAGATTCGTGATCGCCCCATCTAATCTTCAGCATCCTTCTGTAGCAACACATTTCAAAAGGTTCTATTCTCTTTTTGTCTAAACTATGTTTCATCCACGTTTCACTTCCATGTATGGTTACACTCCAGACAAATATCTCCAGAAAAGGCTTCCTGAAACTTAAATCTATATTCAATGTTAACAAATTTCTCTTCATCGGAAACTATTTTCTTGCAGTTGCCAGTCTACATTTTATATCCTCTCTACTTCGACCGTCATCGGTTATTTTGCTGCCCATATAGCAAAACTTATCTACTGCTTTAAGTGTCCCGTTTCCTAATCTAATTCTCTCATTATAACCTGATTTAATTCAACTGCATTAATCCATTATCCTTGTTGTGTTTTTGTTGATGTTCATATGAAAAAATGGTTCAAATGGCTCTGAGCACTGTGGGATTTAACTTCTGAGGTCATCAATCCCTTAGAACTTAGAACTATTTAAACCTAACTAACCTAAGGAGATCACACACATCCATGCCCGAGGCAGGATTCGAAACTGCGACCGTAGCGGTCGCGCGGTTCCAGACTATTGCGCCTAGAACCGCTCGGCCACCCCGGCCGGCTGTTCGTCTTATATCCTCCTTTGAAGACGCCGTCCATTCCGTTCAACTGCTCTTCCAAGTCCTTTGCTGTGTCTGACATGATAACAATATCATCGAAAAACCTCAAAGTTTTTATTTCTTCTCACTGAACTTTAATTCCTATTCAAAATCTGTCTTTTCTTTTCTTTTACTGCTTGCTTAAAGTACAGATTGAATAACATTAGCGATAGGCTGCAACCCTGTCTCACTCCCTTCTCAATCGCTGCTTCCCTTTCACGCTCCTTGAGTCACAGAACTGCCGTTTGGTTTCTGCACAAGTTACAAATAGCCTTTAACTTCCTATATTTTGCCCTGCTACCATCAGAATTTCAATGAGAGCATTGCAGTCAATACTGTCATCAGCTTTCTCTAAGTCTAAAAATGCTGTAAACGTAGGTGTGTCTTTTCTTAATGTATCTTCTAACATAAGTCGTAGGGTCAGTATCACTCCCGGGTATTTCAGTTTTTTCCCGGACTCTACGTGTTAATTTTTCTGTCTTTCGCTCTCATTCTGCAGGAAATGCCTATAACCAGTGAGATGATTGCTCTAGAACACAGGATGCATATATTGCAATGTTATGACTCCGGAAAGCTGTTCCAAATCTGTAAATTATTTTTAACCAATATTCTGGATTATATAGGGATCCAAGTTTCCATGTACCTTTTCGAAAGCTGCAGCCTGCTCTTTCCTGGTTAGGCAAATATGGGATCAGTTCTCGGACATGCTAAGTTGTTTCGTTATTCACGAAGTTTGTCTGTGCCGAGAATACAAAGGTAAAATGCTACGTTTAGATGAAGAAGCATGGAACATGTCCGATTAGGAGATGGAGATCGTACGCTTTGCGTTCATCTGGTTTTCAACAAAGGGCATTTCTCGACTGTCTCAGATAAGATACCGCATCATTGTTTCCAAACAGCTCCAAAGCTATTAGTCGACCACGATATTATTGCACCTGAGAGTGACGCCGCCTCCAATGACTTATCGTGAATCAGCGCGTAATCGGGGTTGATAATAAATGTACAACTCACCCGAAAGCACTGTCACTGCTACATGTGAAATGATAATTAAATCAAGACCCTAAGCTGTCGACAGGCGTTGATATACATCAACGGGGACAGTTGAAAATGTGTGCCCCGACCGGAACTCGAACCCGGGATCTCCTACTTACATGGCAGACGCTCTATCCATTTTCTTTTCCCATCGTTGATCTCATTTTGTTCTAAATTGTTCGTTGCATTCGTTCGGGGCGGACGTCCCAAGATACCCATCAGGTTCTTTGTTGATCCGTCCACTCAGTTTCTTTTATTACAGAGGGTAGCTACCTAGGCCTTTTAAAAAATGAAATGATCGCATGGCATTGTTGGCCGGGGCGCCCCATTCGGGGGAGTTCGGCCGCCGTATTGCAAGTCCTTTTAAGTTGACGCCACTTCGGGGACTTGTGAGTCATGATGATGATGAAAACGATGATGAAGGACACAGAACACGCAGTCCCCTCCATACGAGCCACCGAGGGCACAGAGAATAGTGCGATTGCAGGGATTTATCCCTTGCACGCTCCCCGTGAGACCCACATTCCCAACTTAATGTCCACACACTACATTCGTAGTGCCCCTGCTCATTACACTCATTACTCGCGGCAGACAATCTTACCGACTCCCGTAAGTATTCGAGCAATCCGTGTGCATCCAACACAGAAGAAGAAGGTCAATGGCCGGTTGAACAGATACCATCTTCATACAGCTACATGTTTTCTTCAGTCACCAATGTACTTATTTACTGTAATGCTACAGCGTGTTACCGACAACGGTTAAATGTAGTAAAGTCGTGGTTGAGTAGTAATTCCATGAATATTCATACAAGGAAAATATTCTACACGAGCTATTAGGATCGTACGAATCATGCAACCACTTTCCTTCTGAAGCACAGGATGGAGTACGAAATTCAGTCCCCACTACAGAATACTCGCCAGTTACGCATGAATTGTTGCCCATCACGTGAAAATACAACAACAAACAGATAAACTTATAACAATTATATAATAAAGAAGTACCAAATAAGTTAATGCAAAGGTTTATATTCTCTAAACTGATCTTGTCTTTTACGTAACATTACATTAGGTGCTGAAAATGACCTTGCGCTTCAATGCACTCTTGCAAGCGCCCTACCACCTAAGTATCCACTTTGCGCAACTCTGCCACACCAATTCTCAAAACTTCATTACGAAGATTGTCCTTCAAGTATTCCAACATTATTGGGTTATTTGCGTACAGTTTTCTCCTTAGATTGATCCACAAATAAAAGTCACAAGTGGTTAGGTCCGGCGAACGTGGCTGCCACAATCCTTCGCTGATAGTCCTTTCATCTGCGAATCTTTCGTGGATTCGTGATACTAACTCACATGAAGTGTGACAGGTTGCCCCATCCTGTTGAAAGACAACATACGCACTTCCATTGTGGGTAACTCTGCGTAAAATTCCTGAAAGATTCGTATAAATACAGTAGTATTTATTGTTGTTTCAAAAAATATGGGACTCCAGTCGGACTTGGACACTGCACACCACACTCCAATTTTTTCACTGTGAAGAGGTTCCCCATTAATCGCATAGGGATTGTTTGTTGACCAATATCTGGTGCTCTGGGACTTCACATGCCACGTCAGATGGAACGAGGCTTCATCACTCATGAAATACAGCATCGGATCCAGCATTCCACTCTCATTTGTTTGACATACCATGTACACTAATTCACATGTTTTGCCTTATCTTTTTCCTTTAGTTCTTGGATACGTGTCGTTTTGTAGGACTTCGCGCACGTACATGTAAAACACGTTGATGAAACTTGCAAAAAGCTTTCACTTGTTGCAACAATTAACGTGACGACTTCTTTGAACTCTTCGTGCTTGAAGATCCGCAATCACAGCAGTTATACGAACGGAAGGGGCTCGATTCTTTTTTGCGTTTGTAGCTGACCCAGTAGTACGCCACTTCGTCACCGTATCCTCTATACTGCTATTTGATAGTATGGAAACGCCAGGAAACTTCTTTCCAAAAATGCTCCGCATTTCCTTAAATAGACCGGTAGACATTTACGCCTCCACTATTGCGATTCTTTCTTGAAGAGGAGACATCTCGCTGAGACATTTACTTTAGACGTCTTAACTAACAATAAGCTCAATGGCCTTCGTATTGACAGTACAAAATGTAGTCATTACAGCTTCGAAACGAAAGACGACAATTGGCGGGCGACAATGAACAGTCTAATATGCGGGAACGGGGTCTCTTGCCTAACCCTTTAGTTTCCCCCAAAGTTGCAGTTTACTAACATCGGTGAAAGTGCGTTTCCGAAGTTGCTAAGTGAGGCTGGACGTGAATACCACATCCATGCTGGCTAGCCCACCGGTAGTTGTTAAGGCGCCGGGCAGATTAATCCTGGGCCAATGTGCCCTCTCCGAATACCGGGAGCAGCGTGCTAGCGGGCGCGGCTGTAAGGGCAGTTATGTACTGGCAATTATCAACAACATTACAGAAACGATTTCCTCTGGAACGTAGGGCGTTGCATAACACTCAAGCGAAAGCAATCAGGCAACGTATGTTTTGAATTAGCGTGTGTATATATTACTTTCCTTGTTAAGTTTTGCACAACAGTGTATTTTTAAGAACATTATTTACCATTTCTTCTGCTGCTGTCTGTATCGGGTGCTTATAATTAAACTGACTGTATTCCGTGCAGTAGTGTGGGCTGTATACATCGTAGGACGCTGAAACATCGTGGCTATGCTCATTAATTGGTGCTCTCGACAAGTGTTGATCTCTTTTGTGAAGTGACTGTTAGTGTAACGGGTTAATTAGGTTGAAATTTTCCGTATGAAAGGCAATGACCTTTGATAAGAACGACCATGCACTGCTGGTAAACTTGTCTTATCAGAACAGCAGCAATATCAGCGCTGCATTGCGAGAATATCGCCGACAGAAAAATCTGCGAAGAAGCGCCACGTCAGTAAGTGGTTTAAAGAATATTATCAAGAAATTTGAAGAAACAGGAGAATTAGGTGGTGCAGCAGGGAGCGGTAGGCGGCACATTCCCATGGCAGTTGTTGAAGTTGCTGTGGCTGAAACCGACCTCGCAGCACATGTCTCAAATTCTGCAGCCAGTGCTCAAGATGTGTCACGGAAATTGTCTCTCTTATGGTCAACAGCTGAAAGGATTTTTGAGGCACATTTGACATTGGTACCCCTAAGAGATTCAGAATGTGCACCAAATGAAGCCCCATGATAGGCTACAATACCTTGACTTTGCCCTTTTTTTGGCACGCATGTTTTTGGTACGGGTGACATGTAGCTAGGAAATATTCTTTGGACGGACGAGGCACATTTTAATCTACACGGTACCGTGAATGCGCAGAACTGTCTACCCTGCCACGTCTTGTGCAGGAACATCCACTGCACTCAGCTTATGTGACTGTGTGGTGTGGTTTCACAAGCTCTTCTCGGTCCATTTTTCTTCGAGAAGATGAGGCCTCACAAGCCTCTTACGTGTACAGTGACATCTGCACGTTATAAGGACCTCCTTGTGCAACACGTGAGTCCAACTTTGCTGGGAAGGAACTGCGTCCACACCACTATTTTCATGCAAGTTGGGGCGATACCACATCTCGCTTTCCAGCTGATCTATTTGCTGCAGAAACTTCCGGTAACGACTGCATCACCTCTAGGCAGTTTCAAGATCTATGGTCTTCCAGATCCGCCGACCTAAACCCTTGTGACTTCTGGTTGTGGGGATATCTGAGAGATCGTGTCTATCAGGGATGTATCTGGATTCTTCCGGATCTGAAGGATGGCATAGACGACATATCGCACTGGATACGCTGTGAGCAACTATCGAATATGCTGTGTTACGAATGCAGAGTGTTGCTAAGTCGAGAGAGCACATTGAACACATGTTGTAACTTGTGATCATGTCCTAATAAACGTGCCAGGACTACCGTTATCATGTGTTTGATCGTCCTCCACTTTTCCTATCCCCTCACCACATTCTGACTGTTTGCGACGGTAGATTATCACCTGGTGGCACAGAGTGGAACTATTATTTTCTCCAACATACTCCCCAAGCAGCGTGGTTAATGAACATACCTACGATGTTTCTGCGTCCTGCGATGTATGCACCCGGCACTGCAGCACTCAGAAAACCGTCACTGCTGTATTTGGATTTATTAAAATGTTAATGCCATCTGCAAAAATAACTAAGTCTGCTTTTTGTACATTAGACAGAAGGTAGTTTATATACGTGATATACAATAGTGGACCTAAGACTGGGTCTTGTGGAACTCCATAAGTGATTTCTCCCCAGCGAGAAGAATCTCCCCTACTTATTTTCTGCATTCTTTTTGTTACATTCCTTCGATATACAATCAAGTCCATAAAACCTCAGATTATTTAAGAGGATATTGCGACTGACACAGTCAAAGGCCTAGGGCAGTTCGCAGTAAATAACAACAGGTGACGTGTTGTTATTCAGTGTTTGTAAATATTACATTATCGCAGTGTGCCTCTATTGTGATACATCTGCCAAAGTTTTCCAGCAGACATCTGCGTGCGAAATGATTAAGACCGGAGGTCGATGTAACGCAGAGGAAACAGCCCGGCCCTGTTTGGTGACGTCGGCCCGCTCTAGGAGAGGCAGGGCAGGGCGTTGCTTCAGGACGGCGCGGTGTGACGCACGCGTACCCGCGCCGCCTGTTCCAGCTCAGCGCTCCAGCTTGCTAAACACCGCGGCCAAGGTCGGGGGCTGGCCGGAACCGTACCTTGTCAGCCGGAATGAATCGACGCTTTCAGTGCCGACGTGCGCACTTTCTCAAAGCAAACAGCTGTCTCTCCTGATATCCACGCTATGCTTCAAGCGCAAGCTCCAACCTTGACGTCCACCATGACGAATCCAGCACATTTGGCGCTCGAATGAATAGTGGAAAGTTTATGGCGTTTCCTGGTGGTCTAGTCGTCAGAAATTAGACGCATAGACCCTGGATTACAAGCTAAATAACTATCTGTTTTCGAAACAGAAGTTCCGTTGCTATGCTTCGTTTTCATTTTATCTTTTTATTTTCGTATTGACCAACTAGGATCTTTCTTTATTTTTAGTATTTTATACATTTTCATCAACTGTGTTTCTATTTATTGAAATTAGCAACCAGTTGAACAAAAGAAATTTTATTTCCTTTAACGTTTTCAGGCACCTAGTGCCTATTCGATTCTTTGCGAGTGTCAAAAATAAGATGCATGCTGCATATTGCTGTGGTCATGTGGGTCATAATACCTATACAAAAATCGTATAAGGAAACCAGTGCAGAAAATCAAGTCAGAACTGAAACAAAACGGAGCATAGAATATCGTCGACGTACTGGTGTGCTGTAAGGGTGCCTCGGATAAGGACCAAAGGGGTCCTGCTATGGAAAGAAAAGGCACCGCAGACCATAACTCCCGGTCGTCTGGCCGTGTGGCCGGCGACAGTCGGGTTGGTAACCCACCGCTGTCTGCGGCGTCTCCAGACTGGGTGGCACAATTTCATAGCAGGACCTTTCTGTCATCCGCAGCACCGCTACAGCACAACGGAACGTCGATGATATTCTACGCCCCGTTTTGTTGCTCGTCGTGACAAGCCATCCTGAGATTAAATTTCAGCAAAGTAATGCCCATTCGCACACGGCGAGAGTTTCTGCTGCTTGTCATCGTGCTTGCCAAACCCTACCTTGGCCATCAAGATCACCGAATCTCTCTCCAATTGAGATCGTTTTGGAGCATTATGAGCAGGGCCCTCCAACCAGCTCGGAAATAGTTGACCTAACGCACCAGTTGGAGATAATTTCGCACAATGTCCCTGAGGAGTACATCCAGCAACTTTATCAATCAATGCCAAGCCGAATAACTGCTTGCATAAGAGCCAATCGTGAGCTAACGCGTTACTGACTTGTTCAATTTTTGAAGCTTTTTCTTTTGAACAAATCAAATTTTTTTTCTGTATTTGTAATCAGATGTTCATCTCAACATATACATCACATCTGCTGATTTCAGTCGCATTCGAATAATTTCTTTGTGGTTTGTCGGCTTTCGTTTATGTGTAATTCAAATTCCCTCTGTTTCACAATTTTCAGAAGAGAATTTATATTTAATTTTCCAAAATGGTTCTTCATACACTTTGAAAGCTTTTCAGTATATTCCGTCTCTTCTTCACTGCAAATATTGAGACTCCCTAGAATCATAAGTCCCAATGCATTAAAAGATACAATGATGGATTCCTCATCAGAGTTACCGCCTGTACGAAATTTCCATTTTGCGATTTGAAGTTACAAATTGTTGAAATCAGGAGACTCAGGGTTATCCTGCACTTTCAAAATAAGCTGAGGTTATTAGCCTGGGCCGCGCAGGATTAGCCGAGCGGTCTAAGGCGCTCCTGTCATGGACTGTGCGGCTGGTCCCGGCGGAGGGTCGAGTCCTCCCTCGGGCATGGGTGTGTGTGTTTGTCCTTAGGATAATTTAGGTTAAATAGTGTGTAAGCTTAGGGACTGATGACCTTAGCAGCTAAGTCCCATAAGATTTCACACACATTTGAACACTTTTTTATTAGCCTGGAATATTATTGGTTCAGCCGCCACTGACACGTGGAACAGACGCTGTGGGGGTACCGCGGCTAACATATGGAACCGTCGTGCCCTCTGTCCATTTTAGCCTTGGACAAGATGCTGCCTCTTTCGCCACTTCTCCCGTAACGAAGGCCATTTTCTCCGTCTTCGCTGCCTCTGAGGTCTTCACCTAGCCCTGGCAAGGAACCTTCACAAGATACTATCAACCGAGCCAGGTAAACCAAGTTTTTAAGAGGTGTTACCCCTCTATCACTCCTCCTTAATCCTGGCTCCTGACAGGTAACCGTGGAACCTTCAGGTCCCAGAATGGAGAAGTTTCTTATTTTGTTTATTTATAATTTTTCCCCGCGACTAGTATCGGGTCGCTGCCCCATTCTCAATCGCTCCTGTACAAAAGCAATACTTTAGGAGTGAGTCTTATCATAAAGAATCAAATGGTTGTTATGAAAGCGATATAGTGCTATTCATTTACATAATATGCGATAGGACTGATCCCTGCAAAGCACAAAGTTTAGTTTAAGTTAAAATTAGCTACATAATCTGCACCAAATGGCTTTAATTCGCTATAGAAATGAAAGAAGTCTGACAGTCATGCAGGTAGGAAAACAGCCAAAAAGGAATAATAATTATAAACCACACAATCTAAATAAATATATAATCAACTTTTGTTGTTCAGAGCAGAATGTATTTCACGGTTCGTACCTTATTTCTTAGCTTAATGTCAAGTGCTGTACGAGATAGTACGGAGAGACTTGGTCATAATGTGACGAGTTGCGAATGACATTTTAATAAGGATCAACACTGCCAAAGGGAATGCTTTATCAGCTACGGATTCCGTCGTAAATAATACAGATCACAAAAAAGTTAGATAAGTAATTGTTGTTATGCACACAGTTTTCGGCAGCCTTATGCATATAAGATGGTATGTGTATGAACACACAACAGATGGGAGGTGTTTCTATTACCCATGTTCTTGTTGTTGTTGTCTTCAGATCGAAAATTGATTTGATGCCTCTCTATCTCGGAATAATAATTGCAAGATACATCCTTTTCAACCTGCTTACTGGATTCATCTTATGGTCTGCTCTATAATTTTTACCCCTCACACTTCCTTCCACTATTAAATTGGCGATCCCTTGATGTCTCAGAATGTGTCATATCAACGGATCCCTTCTTTTAGTCAGGTTCTGCCATAATTTTTTTTTCTCCTCAGTTCTATTTAGTACTTCTTCATTAGTTACGCGATGTACCTATCTAATCTTCAGCATTCTTCTGAAGCACCACATTTCAGAAGCCTTTATTCTCTTCTTTCCGAAATGCTTTTCGTCCGTGTTTCACTTCCATACTAGCCTACACTCCAGATAAATGCCTTCAGAGAAGACTTCCTAGCACTTAAATCTATATTCGACGGTACAAATCCCTTTTCTTCAGACGCAATTTTCTTGCCATTGCCAGCGTACATTTTATATCTTCTCTACTTCGGTCATCATCAGTTATTTTACTGCCCAGATCGCAGAATTCATCTACTACTTTTTGTAAATCCATAACTCTTCTTTCATTTTTTTATCTTAAAGCCTGTTTTCAAGACATTGTCTATTCTATTCAAATGGTTTCTAAATGTTTAACTGTCTCTGACAGAATTACGATGTCACTGGCAAACCTCAAAGCTTGTATTTCTTCTCCATGAACTTTGATTCTTTCTCGAATTTTATTTTCCTTTATTGCTTGCTCGATGTACAGAGTGAATAATATCCGGGATAGGTTACAAGCCTGTCTCACTCCCTTCTCAACTACTACTTCCCTCTCATGCCCCTCGATTCTTATAACTGCCGTCTGGTTTCTATACAAGTTGTAAATAGCCTTTCACTCTCCATACTTCACCGTTGCTACCTTCACTGTTTCAAAGAGAGTATTCCACATTACCCATAGAAACTTTAAAGCATATAATTTAAGAATAGGTAAGAAACAGAAATTCCTTTGCTTCATATACTTACCTGCGAAAATTGAATGTTGCCATGTCAACACGCTCAGCAGGCAGTTCAAGTATGACGGGTGAACAGCAGCTGAGCGATACCCTTAGAGGTAGAGAGGTTCTACAGCTGTTGTTAAGAAACGTATTCCTTTACCTTATTGTTCATTACATATGTTCGTGATGCACCAGTAAGATTATTGAAAGGAGTAACAGGAACTGTACATAGCAAAACTTTACCACAACCAAATTCGAATGAATTTACAAGAGGTGATTAAAATTGTCTGCCCCGAGTATCATTACACGTTTGATACTTTCACAATAATGACTATTCATTTCCATCTTCCGTATTTTGCTTCGTGTGTGGAAATGCCGTAGCAACTGATCTAATGTACAACACCGTTTCTACTCATTCCCAAATAATGAAGTCTAGTGGGTTTAAATGGACCAAACGCACATTCCATACTACAAATGCTACCCGACCTATCCACTGTTCCCGTAGTCGAGACGTAACTGTGCTCACTCACCAACTCTGAAATACGCTGGGACTGCGTCATACACGGAACTAGGGGGCGCTGACTCCAGCAAGCGGAGCATTGTCCACCAGCTGCGTAACTGTGGTATGCAGAAAGTGATTGCAATCTGCTCCAGTTCGGGGTACTCGCAGAATAACAGGTCTTTCAAGGTCGTTAACAATCATGCTAGCTCTAAACGTTCGTGAAAAACCTTCGTTGTCGAAGTATAGCAGCAGTCATATGTGGGTTTTCACAGATCCGGTTGAGAGTACCACACTTGTTCAAATAACCATCAAGTGTAGTAACTGGCGGAAAATCATAGAGTAAAACACAAGTGAAACCTTGACGTTCCCCAACGAATTGTTATTGGCCCTCTGATCAGATAAGATTAGATTAATACTTGTTCCATAGATCATGAATACGATACTTCGTAATGATGTGGAACGTGTCAGGTAAATAAAAGATGTATGTACAAGATATTACATTACACAAAATATTGCGTGACACTAATGTTTAAGTTTTTTCCCTTAATTTATATCTAAAAATTCAGCCAATGAGTAGAAGGAGTTGTCATTCAGAAATTCTTTTAATTTATTTTTAAATGTTAGTTGGCTATTTGTCAGGCTTTTGATGCTGTTTGGTAGGTGACCAAAGACTTTTGTGGCAGCATAATTTACCCCTTTCTGTGCCAAAGACAGATTTAACCCTGCATAGTGAAGATCATCCTTTCTCCTGGTGTTATAGCTATGCACACTGCTATTACTTTTGAACTGGGTTGGATTATTAACAACAAATTTCATAAGTGATTATATATACTGTGAGGTTACTGTGAGGATCCCTAGATCCTTAAATAGATGTCTGCAGGATGACTGTGGGTGGGCTCCAGCAATTATTCTGATTACACGTTTTTGAGCAATGAATACTTTTCTACTCAACGATGAATCACCCCAGAATATGATGCCATACGAAAGCATTGAATGAAAGTAGGCATAGTAAGCTAATTTACTGAGATTCTTATCACCAAAATTTGCAATAACCCTAATAGCATACGTAGCTGAACTCAGACGTTTCAGCAGGCCATCAATGTGTTGCTTCCAGTTTAACCTCTCATCAATGGACACACCTAAAAATTTTGAAAATTCTACCTTAGCTACAGACTTCTGTTCAAAGTCTATATTTATTACTGGAGTTGTGCCATTTAGTGTACGGAACTGTATATACTGTGTTTTATCAAAATTTAAAGAGAGTCCGTTTGCTGCTAACCACTTAATAATTTTGTGAAAAACATCATTTACAATTACATCACTTAGTTCTTGGTTTTTGGATGTTATTACTACACTTGTATCATCAGCAAAAAGAACTAACTTTGCATCTTCATCAATGTGGAATGGTAAGTCATTAATGTATATCAAGAACAGTAAAGGACCTAAGACCGAACCCTGTGGGACCCCATGCTTGATAGCCCCCCAGTTTGAGGAATCAGCTTTTGTTTTAACATTACATGAACCACTCATTTCAACTTTCTGCATTCTTCCAGTTAAGCATGAATTAAACCATTTATGCACTTCCCCACTCAAACCATAATGATTTAGCTTATCTAGAAGAATTCCATGATTTACACAATCAAAGGCCTTTGAGAGATCACAAAAAATACCATTGGGTGATGTTCAGTTATTCAGAGCATTTAATATTTGATCAGTGAAAGCGTGTATAGCATTTTCTGTTGAAAAGCCTTTCTGAAAACCAAACTGACATTTTGTTAGTACTTTATTTTTACAAATATGGGAGGCTACTCTTGAATACATTATTTTCTCAAAAACTTTTGATAGAGCTGTCAGAAGAGAGATTGGGCGGTAGTTGTTGACATCCGACGTATCCCCCTTTTTATGCAATGGTTTTACAATGGCATATTTCAGTCGATCGGGGAAAACACTCTGCTCCAAAGAGCTATTACATACGTGGCTGAGAATCCTGCTTATCTGTGGGGAAGAAGCTATAAGTACCTTGCTGGAAATGCCATCAATTCCGTAAGAGCTTTTACTTTTCAGTGAGTTTATTATTTTATTGATTTCAGAGGGAGAGGTTGGTGGAATTACAGTTGTTTCAAACTGCACAGGTGTGGTTCCTAATGCCTATAAATAATTTATGAGAGCATCTGAGCAGCCGTCTTAGATTGTTTGCACATGGTGCTGTGATTTATCATCTAGTAAAGTCATCAGAAGACCAAAACCAATTGCAAAATGACTTAGAAAAGGTATCTTTATGGTGCGAAAAGTCGCAGTTGACCATGGTGTATTGTAGAGTGTCGTATAGATATAAATGTAAATGTAGAGGTACAGCAGACCTCATATTTAATGATGTGGTGCTCACAAAAGGTACTATATTGATGAAGAAATCACTGCACAAATTCCATACAACATGTGAAGTCTGGTGGTTCTAACGCCTGCACCTTATGAACACTATAGGGATGCCAAGTGGAGGTACCCTTACCTTATCAGGAAGGTGACGTGGACCTGTAGCGCGTGTATCAGTGCCAATAAAACATGATTAGCGTGTTAAGATTTATTTGGTTCAAGTTAGTTCAGTGTCTTCTTGCCAGTCTTGGTTGACACCTCATGCCTATGAGACAATGGAATTCCACTGATCCCTGTTGTCGTCTCGGCTTGGCTCGGGTCGGCTCTGCTGGTCGCCAAGGCCATTCCTCCAAGGATTTGGCTCAAGTCTTGCGGGCTGCAGCTTGACAGTCTGCAGGCAAAGCTGTACCATGAATGTTGGCCCACACCATTTAGAGAGTCCTCAATCCTGCTCTGGAAGATGTCGATCACCCACAATGACCCATCAGGATGCATCATGCTGTCAGAAGTCATGTAGTTGAATGTTCCTGGCGCCACCAGAGAGGTAGACCCTATCCAGAAGTGCCTGCAGCAATGGTCAGGAACACAGACACTGGATAGTCCTCTCACCCAGCAGTGACCATGATGTTAGTGCGATAAGCACAACGAGATGTGCTGGTGTTGGAAGTTCCTCAGTGTCCACATCAGTGATGTGGTAGGCAGCGACCAGTGTGAAGTCCTTTGAGTGACAGGTCTTGGTTATTCAGATGTTCTCAGGAATGGCAAGCACCATGTTTATAGGAAGTGCTGGAACATCTAACACATGAATGTCACTATACCATTATAATCAATTAATTGAGTGCTATCAGTACGAATGCTATCGATCCTAATGACCACCTGAATTCAGAGCTGGAGAACTGGTATATTTATGGAAACGAGTGTGAGGTAATAACTTGAGGTTCTGTTTCTTATGACTGAATGTGACTTGCTTCTTTACCAGTTGTCAGCAGTCCTCATTTTGCTGAGTCTGCTTAACAATTTGTTACAGATTCTCAACTGCACTGTCATGTTCCTGAAATGTGTTATTGTGTCTGAGGTAATGCTTGTTGCCGTACATCGCAAGATCTAATGTCTCTGTCTGTCTCTCTCTCTCTCTCTCTCTCTCTCTCTCTCTCTCTCTCTCAGTTGAAAGAACGTGACAATCCCAAAAACTACAGGCCGATCTCTCTGCTATGCCATATGTACAAGGTTTTGGAAAGGATGATACTCCACAGAATCACGGACGCCATCGAGCCCCTCCTGATCCCACAACAAGCAGGCTTCAAACAGGGCAAATGTTGCACGTCACAGGTGCTAAAATTAACGCAACACATAAAGGATGGGTTCGAGAACAGTAAGATCACTGGAGCTGTCTTCCTA
Organism: Schistocerca serialis cubense; assembly: GCF_023864345.2. NCBI lineage: Eukaryota > Metazoa > Arthropoda > Insecta > Orthoptera > Acrididae > Schistocerca > Schistocerca serialis. Next base: position 944,019,734 of record NC_064638.1, read on the forward strand.
GACCTATCAGCAGCCTACGTCACCTGGGGAAAATATACGCAATGAGTAGGGACTACAGACTAACCTCACTGATTGGAAACCTACTCCAGAATCGAAGATTCTTCGTGGATTTTCAGGGACAGAGAAGCCAGTGGAGGATACAGAAAAATGGCCTCCCCCACGGAAGCGTACTGGCCCCAACTCTTTTTAATATATATACTAATGACCAGCCCCTCCCCCAAGGCACCGAAAGCATCATATATGCAGATGATTGCGCCATTACCGCTCAAGCAGACAGCTTTGAAACTGTTGAACATAATCTGTCACAAGCCCTTGAACAGCTTGCCACCTGCTGGTGGGAACCATCTCAAACCCAACCCAGGGAAAACCTAAACCTGCGCCTTCGACCTAAAGAACAGACAATCTGCAAGAAGACTACAACTTAACCGGGAAGGAGTGCCCCTGGAACATTGCGAAACACCAAAATACTTTGGCGTCACCTTGGATAGAGCACTCATCTATAAAAAGCACTGCATGAACATTAAACACAAAGTAGCCGCGAGAAACAACATTGTGCGCAAACTAACGGGCACTACATGGGGCGCACAGCCTGGAGTAGTGAGAACCATGGCTCTTGCTTTGTGCTATTCAGCAGCGGAGTACGCGTGCCTAGAGTGGTACAATTCTAGCCACGCCAAGCAAGTGGACAGACCGCGTAATGAATCCTGCCGCATCACCACAGGCTGTCTGAGACCAACCCCGACTGATAAATTGTACTGCCTGGCAGGCGTGGCTCCACCAGATATTACGAGTAGAAGAAAGTAGCGGCCAGGAAGGAAAAGACAAAGGCGTTGACCTCACCTGCCCACGCGCTGTACAAACACCAGCCAGGCCGCCGTCGATTAAAATCTAGAAAAAGCTTCCTGCACACAGCAGAAAACATCGTCGGGACACCGCAGCAAGTGAGGCTGGCAATGTGGCGAGAAGAAAACGCGCATCTTGGAGAACGGTTAGTGCCAAACGACGAACTCCCTCCCGGCCATATGGAAGGATGGACGACATGGAAATCTCTTAGTAGCCTGCGCTCTGGTGTCACACGATCCAAAGAGAATATGCGCAAATGGGGCCTCTCAAATGAACCGGCGCTGTGTGACTGTGGACACACTCAAACCACTATCCACCTCACACATGTGTGCTGTGCCCAAGCACCTGCACCATGAAGGATTTGATGAATGCCACCCCAGAAGCGCTGGACGTGGCCAGGTTCTGGTCCAAGACTTCATAAAATAAAAAACTACTTGACCCTGCTTATATATCTGTATACCTTCATACTCTTTTTGTATTTGTTATATACTTGATATGCATGTGCTAATCATTCTGATTTTATGTACGATGCTTCTGACACGATTAAATAAATAAGTTGAAATTTTGGTGAATGTGTAACTTGCACTTGGCGATTGGTGCCGATGTACACTACTGGCCATTAAAATTGCTACACCACGAAGATGACGTGCTAAAGACGCGAAATTTAACCGACAGGAAGAAGATGCTGTGATATGAAAATGATTAGCTTTTCAGAGCATTCACACAAGGTTGACGCCGGTGGCGACACCTACAACGTGCGGACATGAGGAAAGTTTCCAACCGATTTCTCACACACAAACAGCAGTCATACACAAACCAGCAGTCGAGATGACAGGCATCTTATCCGCATGGCTGTAACGGATCGTGCAGCCACGTCTCGATCCCTGAGTCACCAGATGGGGACGTTTGCAAGACAACAACCATCTGCACGAACAGTTCGACGACGTTTGCAGCAGCATGGACTATCAACTCGGAGATCATAGCTGTGGTTACCCTTGACGCTGCATCACAGACAGGAGCGCCTGCGTTGGTGTTCTCAACGACGAACCTGGGTGCACGAATGACAAAACGTCATTTTTTTCGGATGAATCCAGGTTCTGTTTACAGCATCATGATGGTCGCATCCGTGTTTGGCGACATCGCGGTGAACGCGCATTGGAAGTGTGTATTCGTCATCGCCATACTGGCGTATTACCCGGCGTGATGGTATGGGGTGCCATTGGTTACTCGTCTCGGTCACCTCTTGTTCGGACTGACGGCACTTTGAACAGTGGACGTTCCATTTCAGATGTGTTACGACCCGTGGCTCTACCATTCAGCCGGTGTGGACGAGCGGTTCTAGGGGCTACAGCCTGGAACCGCGTGACCGCTACGGTCGCAGGTTCGAATCCTGCCTCGGGCATGGGTGTGTGTGATGTCCTTAGTTTAGTTAGGTTTAAGTAGTTCTAAGTTCTAGGGGACTGATGACCTCAGAAGTTAAGTCCCATAGTGCTCAGAGCCATTTGAACCATTTTTTTCTACCATTCATTCGATCCCTGCGAAACCCTACATTTCAGCAGGATAATGTACGACCGCATGTTGCAGGTCCTGTAAGGGCCTTTCTGGATACATAAAATGTTCGACAACTGCACTGGCCAGCACATTCTCCAGATCTCTCACCAATTGAAAACGTCTGGTCAATGGTGGCCGAGCAACTGGCTCGTCACAATACGCCAGTCACTACTCTTGATGAACTGTGGTATCGTGTTGAAGCCGCATGGGCAGCTGTACCTGTACACGCCATCCAAGCTCTCTGTTTGACTCAATGCCCAGGCGTATCAAGGCCTTTATTACGGCCAGAGGTGGTTGTTCTGGGTACTGATTTCTCAGGATCTATGCATCCAAATTGCATGAAAATGTAATCACATTCAGCTCTAGTATAATATATTTGTCCAATGAATACCCGTTTATCATCTGCATTTCTTCTTGGTGTAGCAATTTTAATGGCCAGTACTGTAGCAACATGTGCTTATGTACATGGCTCATTTACAGTGCTAATTGTTTCTTTCTGCTGCGTAGCTATGTCACCATCTCTGCCTGATGTCTGTGGCTGTGGTAGTGTGAACTTGCGAAAAATTATTCCTCTTTCTTTTTTGCTATGTGGCATTACAGCACTGAACACTTGTCCATTTTACGAGGGGGTAGGCACGCAGTCTTAACTGCCACTTCGGAAAATTCAGGTTGCATCCATAAAGTCGGTGGTGGTGTTTACCTTTCTCTACACATTCACTCTTCAACGTGACACATTTCTCCCAATGATGAATGACTTGGTGGAGACGTTGGCTGTAGAAGTATTTATTTTGGCTATTGAGGGAACGTGCCAACACAAAAATCAACTCGTTGTCATTCTGGGAATGCCTACCATGCGATAGTTTCTTCATAGGAGAAGGGTAGAGAAGTCACTGAACGCCATGTCAGGAGAATACGGCGGTGAGGTAAAATTTGATAGTCCAAACAAGCAGCGTGTGTGGATGTGCTCTGAGCAGAATGACAGGGCATGTTGTTATGGAGGTGTTGGACAGCTTCCTGCTCACTTCGTTTTGACAGCCTTCCATGACCTCGTCAAGAGACTTTGCTAGTAAGCTCCTTTGAGGATCTGCCCTTTAGAGCATAATATGTTAGCACCACAGCACTTCAGTCCCAAAAAACGCTCAGCGTCACCTTGCGCGATGATGGTTGTGTCTTCACCTTTCTCGGCGGTGGTGGATCTGTATGTTTCCACTGCTTGCTTTGTTCCTTTCTCTCGCTGTCACACTGATTCACCCAGCACACGTCCATGGGGAAAAGTCTGCTAAAGAAGTCGTCTGGACTGGCCTGACACAGTTGAAACATTTCCACTTCTGCCTCGTTCTGGCAACCTTCAAACGGTTTGATATGCCAGTCTCTGAGCACCAGGGTCTCCACTTCTCCAGGATCCTTATAGACATTCGGTCTGCCTCTTCGTTTATCGTCATTCAGATTTGTCTGACCACACTGGAAGCCCCTGCGCCACCTAACCAATGTGTCACATAATGGTGTACTGTTTCCAAACATTTACAATAACTCAGCACAGATTGTGGCTGCGTTTTTCCTTTCCATCGCAGACACTCCACTTTATCGTTGGGCTGCGCCATTTTGTTTTAGCTTCTCTAGCGGCATATAGCGTTTGTCTGATACAAAAACACTAGTTTTTCACGTGACTGAGCACTGGTCCATCCATTCGCTTATGCAGCATGATGCCATTCAGGATTCAGGTGAAGTAAGATCTTGTGGCTCTTAAGAAAACATTAATGCTCTAGCCCGGACGTGAACCTGGATACCACCATGACCGCTGAGGAGGCCCAAAATGGTTACAGAATTATTCGAATACATGGCAGAGCACATATTTTGCTCTCCGAAAGCCACTGTAAAATCCATGTATCCATGAGAATAACTAGAGCTGTCCATCCAGGGCTCCCTCATTCGCTTACAGAATTACCTTGTACACCACATACCACAACCACACCCCTCTTACTGTTCGATTCACAAATGGTGTACCGGAAGAGAGATTATCGGCTCTCAGAATTAGTTCAGATTTCTCTAATTTAACTGTTGCAGTTATGAAATGAATAGTACAGTTCTATGTATTCAGGTTTCTCCAATGAAACTGTTGCAGTCATTAAATGAGTAGTACAGTTCTATGTATACAGGGTGGCCAGAAACATTCTGAAAAGCTTGAAATACCCTTACAAGCTTTCAGATTGTTATATGAATACGTGACGTCTGTTCTTTCGAAAGTATCTGAAAGAACTGACACCATTGCATTCATACAATCGATACGCCTCGATGGGCAATGAACACACAACCTTCAGTGCGGATGCACAACGACATTCGACCTCCGGCAGGAATCTTAAATTAGCGAGCGTGGAGGACATGGACTGGCACTGTGGATAGGTGGCACTAGGAGGGAGTGTGGGTCGGCTGGGGAGAGTACTGAGACAGTCCACGCATTTGCGATAAACACACTGTCCGGACGGCGCAGTGGTTGACTCAACCGCCTAGTAAGCAGGAGGTCCCGCGTTCGAGTCCCGATCCGGCACACGTTGTCACTCGTCGCCGTTGAAACCTCATAAAGTCTCGATACATCTGGTATCATTATGTCCTTCACTTTCCATGCTTCTCTTTCCACCTTCAATTTACATAATATTTTCAGATTGTTTCTGATCACCCTATATACAGGGTAGTTCATTAATAGTGACCGGGCCAAATATCTCACGAAATAAGCACCAAACGAAAAAAAACTACAAAGAACGAAACACGTCTAGCTTGAAGGGGGAAGCCAGATGGCGCTGTGGTTGGCCCGCTAGTGGCGCACCGAGCGAGGTGGCGCAGTGGTTAGCACACTGGACTCGCATTCGGGAGGACGACGGTTCAATCCAGTCTCCAGCCATCCTGATTTAGGTTTTCCGTGATTTCCCTAAATCGTTTCAGGCAAATGCCGGGATGGTTCCTTTGAAAGGGCACGGCCGAATTCCTTCCCCTTCCTTCCCTAACCCGAGCTTGCGCTCCGTCTCTAATGACCTCGTTGTCGACGGGACGTTAAACACCACTAACCTAACCTAACCTAACCGCTTGTGGGGCTGCCATAGGTCAAACGGTTATCAACTGCGTTTTTTTTTAATAGGAACCCCCATTTTTTATTACATCTTCGTGTAGTACGTAAAGAAATATGAATGTTTTAGTTGGACCACTTTTTTCACTTTGTAATAGATGGCGCTGTAATAGTCACAAACGTATAAGTACGTCGTATCAAGTAACATTCCTCCAATGCGGACGGTATTTGCTTCGTGATACATTACCCGTGTTAAAATGGACCGTTTACCAATTGCGGAAAAGGTCGATATCGTGTTGATGTATGGCTATTGTGATCAAAATGCCCAACGGGCCTGTGCTATGTATGCTGCTCGGTATCCTGGACAACATCATCCAAGTGTCCGGACCGTTCGCCGGATAGTTACGTTATTTAAGGAAACGGGAAGTGTTCAGCCACATGTGAAACGTCAAACACGACCTGCAACAAATGATGATGCCCAAGTAGGTGTTTTATCTGCTGTCGCGGCTAATCCGCACATCAGTAGCGGACAAACTGCGAGAGAATCGGGGATCTCAAAAACGTCGGTGTTGAGAATGCTACATCAATATCGATTGCCCCCGTACCGTATTTCTATGCCCCAGGAATTGCATGGCGACGACTTTGAATGTACATAACGTACAACGTTCAAACGTACCTACGTTCTGTATTTTAATATAAAAAAACCTACCTGTTGCCAACTGTTCGTCTAAAATTGTGAGCCATATGTTTGTGACTATTACAGCGCCATCTATCACAAAGCGAAAAAAGTGGTCCAACTAAAACATTAAATTTCTTTACGTATTACACGAATATGTAATAAAAAATGGGGGTTCCTATTTTAAAAAAACGCAGTTGATATCCGTTTGAAGTATGGCAGCCCCATCTAGCAGGCCAACCATAGCGCCATCTGGTTTCCCCCTTCAAGCTAGACAAGTTTCGTTCTTTGTAGTTCTTTCGTTTGACGTTTATTCCGTGAGATATTTCGCCCGGTCACAATCAACGGACCACCCTGTATATAAAAATACTAGTATTATTTTACAATATTCTACGCTGCATCGCAGTAATACGCCGCTACATTGCTGTGTCAAAACAGGGCGGCAACTTTTGTTGTCTGGCATTTACCTTGATAATATCCTCATGATTTGCTTACTGAATGAAATTAGCGTCTACGGTAAAGATAATGTACGCTACCTTGCGGACAAAAGAACAGATTTGTCGTATCAGAGCTAAGGAATTGTGATCTATTCCGACTCTCCTAGTGCTCTGAAGGCATTCCATTACACATACCTACCAGGGAAACTAATGTAGGCCACCCATCGCCAACAGATAGCAGAGACTCATGTAAACCCTGAAAATTGTTAGCGGTTAATGGGTAAAAACTAAGATCATAACGTAAACATCACAGTTCTCAGGCGAATGCCGGACAGTTTCTGTCGCGGACATTTGCGTCAGGCAGGGTTTGCCGAACATTTGCCGTCACCGTATTTCTATGCCCCAGGAATTGCATGGCGACGACTTTGAATGTACATAACGTACAACGTTCAAACGTACCTACGTTCTGTATTTTAATATAAAAAAACCTACCTGTTGCCAACTGTTCGTCTAAAATTGTGAGCCATATGTTTGTGACTATTACAGCGCCATCTATCACAAAGCGAAAAAAGTGGTCCAACTAAAACATTTTAAAAAAACGCAGTTGATATCCGTTTGAAGTATGGCAGCGCCATCTAGCAGGCCAACCATAGCGCCATCTGGTTTCCCCCTTCAAGCTAGACAAGTTTCGTTCTTTGTAGTTCTTTCGTTTGATGTTTATTCCGTGAGATATTTCGCCCGGTCACAATCAACGGACCACCCTCAGGCAAGGGAGGCCCTTCCTCGTACTTACCGTGATGCTTTCAAGCCGCAGTCTCCGCGTCTTACCCGACACAGTCAGCACGTAAGGGGCTCCTTCTTCGACCTCTTGGCTTCTTAATATCACGTTTTCAAATGAAAGACTAATACACTCATGCTCATAAATTAAGGATCATGATGATATGTGGTGAAACTACGCTCCGGCTCTGGTGGGCGGTTTGCGGGTTTAAATCACGGAAAATCCACGATGGCTGCGACAAGTGGAACATCAGCGAACATGGCGGGTTAATGTATGGTGCGGCATTATGGTGCGGTCGTCGCACGGTGGCGCTGGCAGCAGTCCAGGTATGCAGAGGTGTGTTGGTGCAGCGAGTAAGTGTGCAGACGTTTTCAGACCCGCTAATGGTGACTGTGTGTTGAGAATGGCTCAAAGAACACGTATTAATGACGTTATGAGGGGTGGAATACGAGAGCGACTGGAGGCTGGTCAAACACAGCAGGTCGTAGCACGGGTCCTCCATGTGCCACAAAATGTGATCACAAGATTATGGCAACAATTCCAGCAGACAGGAAACGAGTCCAGGCGCTACAGTACTGGACGTCCACGGTGTAAAACACCACAAGAAGACGGATGTCTCACCATCAGTGCTTGCAGACGGCCACGGAGTACCGCAGGTAGCCTTCCTCGGGACCTTACCGCAGCCACTGGAACGGTTGTCTCCAGACACACAGTATACAGACGACTGAACAGATATGGTTTATTCGCCCGGAGGCCTGCAAGGTACATTACACTGACCCCTGGCCACAGGAGAGCCCGAAAAGCCTGGTGTCAAGAACACAGTACATAGTCATTGGAACAGTGGTCCCAGGTTATGTTCACGGACGAGTCCAGGTATAGTCTGGACAGTGATTCTCGCCGAGTTTTCATCTGGCGTGAACCAAGAACCAGATACCAACCCCTTAATGTCTTTGAAAGGAACCTGTATGCAGGTCGTGGTTTGATGGTGTTGGGTGGTATTATGATTGGTGCACGTACAACCCTGCATGTCTTTGACAGAGGAACTGTAACAGGTCAGGTGTATCGGTACGTCATTTTGCACCAATATGTTCGCCTTTTCAGGGGTACAATCAGTCCCACCTTCCTCTTATGGATGATAACGCACGTCCCTATCGAGCTGCCATCGTGGAGAAGTACCTTGAAACAGAAGATATCAGGCAAATGGAGTGGCCTGCCTGTTCTCCAGACCTAAACCCCATCGAGCACGTCTGGGATGCTCTCGGTCGACGTATCGCTGCACTTCTTCAAACCCCTAGGACACTTCAGGAGCTCCGACAGGCTGTATTCCAGGCTGTATCCCAGAAGCTCCTCGACCACCTGATCCAGAGTATTCCAACCCATTGGGCGGCCTATGTACGTGTGCATGGTGATCATATCCCATATTGATGTCGGGGTACATGCGCAGGAAACAGTGGCGTTTTGTAGCACATGTGTTTCGGGACGGTTTTCTCAACTTATCACCAATACCGTGGACTCACAGAACTGGTTCGTGTGTGTTCCCTATGTGCCTATGCTATTAGCACCAGTTTTGTGTAGTGTCACGTTGTGTGGCATCACATTCTGCAATTATCCTTAATTTATGAGCATGAGTGTATAATTGATGATCGCACCCGACTACATACATGGATTTTACATACAGTAGTTACATCTAATACCAACGCATTTCCAACTACCGTTCCACTTGAAACGTAGCAAATTATTACGAGATTCCATCTTGCATTGAAAGCGTAGCTTACCCTGGAGCTGGGAGGAGAGCAGATTTTGGTTCTCTCGCTGACACAGCTGACGCTGGCTACAGGGCCGAGCGTGCCATATACATCTCTACCGCTGCTATTAACATTAATCGACCTTTTTCATACTTAGTATACCAAATTCTATGGATAACACAACCACATTGTTAAAATTTCAAATCAGTAACTTCATTAACTCCGGAGATATAAATTTTTACCTAAAACACATAACAACCTTTATGAAAATGAGTTATGAACTGTAATGTTTTAATCTATAGTATCAATTGAAACTACAAACAAGAGGACAGGTTCATACAATCTAATTTTTTGGGATTTTCTTTAGTTTTATTACTACAGATTTCTGACGTCATTAAAAGCACTCTGGAAAAATATTGTTTTGTCGTGTTTTGATTGTGTGAGTGTTTTGGAGAGACTGAGAGAGTGATTGTAGTACGTACGTAAAGTGAGGAAGTGATATTTTATTAAAACTATGTAAATGTATGTGTGAGAAAGTTGTTGTGCAACAAGGAAATTTGTGACGTATGTCTGAGTGAGCCTGAGTTTGTAAAAGGCAGACAGAAGGGGCGTTGAGTATTGAATTTATTAGTAAGTTATTTTTTGGAAAGAAATCGTATTTTGTTTTCATCAAATTTTAGTTAATTTCGGAAGTACGAAATTTCTCGTCTAAATTGCTTGCGGCAATCTGATTGGCTGACATTAGAAATATCGCAAGTATAGAAGTGCTCGAGATGATCTGATTGACTGCTTAACATACTAACCAATAGGAATTCAGCATTTCACGCGCGTTTCAGTAGGGTGTTGTGCCTCGAGATAGTCACTCGGGAGCCGTCTTCTGGCAAATCGCGATGTTGACATTTGTACCAAAATGAAGAAATTCGCGCGTCTGACGAAAAGCGACTGCAGTATTGAGTGTTTTGTGAAAGTTTGAGTTTTGTGAGTGATTTATTTTAGGAGATATTTGCGTGTGAACGTTTCATGTCGTACATAAACTCCGCGTGGTGTGTTTCGTGTAGATTAATAGAGGTTATGGCGAGCACTTAATTTCAAGAAGCCTACCGAACGACTGAATGTGTTAACTCGCAAGTAGTCGTGGGTCAGTGACTGTTAAGGACGTTCAAAATATCGGGTCGGACTGTATATCTTCTAGCTGCTTTCGGGTGTGCACTTGCACAGAAACAAGTCAGTAACATTGCATAACTGATGTTGAGATATTAAATACGGAGGAACAGAGAAACAGAGTTGCCTTTCAATATACAGAATTCAAAATATTCAAAACCTTTGGGAAACGAAAGCAATATCATCGAGTACGTCAATACGTAATTAGTTCTTTCACTCAAAAATATAGCCCCATCTTCCTTCTGGGTGCAAGGTATATTATTTCCACACTTATTGACTGCGAAAGAAACAGCCCACTGCCATAGGAGGAACAGGAAAGGAACAATGTAAAAAGAATGCGTGTGTTCACTAATCCCTTTCAACACTGCGTTTGTGGCTGTTTTAATTACTATGACTGACAGTTCAAAAACAATAAAGAAAGAAGAATTGAATACGTGAATGGCTGAAAAGAAAATTAGTTTACACACTAAAATCCGATATCCCTTGCGCCCAAAAATTCATTACTAATGTTTCGCGGGACAACATTCAAAATAGAGAAAGAGACTATTGTCATTAAATAGGAAATTACAGTTGAAAACTTTAGAAGTAACTATAATTTCTGTGACAGGAGAGTCATCTGAGTGACATTAAACGTTGGTTTCGTTAAGCCAAATCCCATTGCTTATTGATCAAACGCTAATGAACCGAGCTGTAACCAGCTAATTTCATCATTAACCTGTTTAGGGATACTGAAACACTCTTTAGTTTTTATAGCTAATAGAGGCTCATTCCCATCACACTTTGCACGGTCTTTGGACTGTCAAAATCATAAGTGGCCATTTGCCATTTTGGCGTGTTTAAAATCGGCCTAAATAGACCCATATGCTTTACTTATAACTGTAACTTAGTATTAGCGCCGGTCGCTGTGGCCGAGCGGTTCTAGGCGCTTCAGTCCGGAGCCGCGCTGCTGCTACGGTGGCAGGTTCGAATCCTGCCTCGGGCATGGATGTGTGTGCTGTCCTTAGGTTAGTCAGATTTAAGTAGTTCTAAGTCCAGGGGAGTGATGACCTCAGATATTAAGTCCCATAGTGGCAAGAGTCATTTTTAATATTAGCGCCAATAATGCTGATTCAATATACTTAATTTTTACTTAATAATCTGCGAGGACTCAGTGGTCTTCATAGCTTTCTAATACATTACTATTTAGCAATTTTATCTTTTTAATACATTACTTTTTAACAATTTTAGTCCAGTGTCTGAATATGGGCAATAGCTCTCAAGCAGGACCTAATGTTGCCAATATCTTCATATTTTTGTACGGTTCTCTCTGTTCTCTCGTCCAGATTCAAGCGTTTCCTCTTTCTCTTCATCCCATGAAGATTCATCTCCAACTCCACGCACACGCAGTTTGTGAGCTCCGTTTCCTTCTTCATACAGTTCATCAAATACAAGATTCTAGGCTGAGGGTTTCCAATAATGTTATTTATTTTGTTGTGCCTTGCTTCAACAGCATTCGTCGTTCGGTGATTTTTTTTTCGTAGCAATTCCACATTGCTATGGGGATATACTCATTTTGTAGCCAGTTGTACACAAAGCAGTCATACAATTTAGAGAACTCTTCCTTATTAAGGGTTTTACTAATACCAGCGCTGCACACATGCTCACGTGAAGTCTTAAATCTTAGCTCTGATGGTAATCCTAAGTTAGACCGAGATCTTGTAGTCCTCTCCATAAACTCTTCTTCATGTGGAAATATCATTTATTTATTTCGCTTGGGGGGAAAACCGGATGAAGAGTCGATATCGCAGTTGGCTCAAAATCGACGTTTACTTCTCTAGGACACCGCTAACGAATTGCTTGCTTAATCATATGAAACAGGCGAACAGATGTTTCTTCTTATTAGAGAGCAGTGCAAATACAACAGGAAGAATCATTGTGTCGTCACTCGGGTCTCCTAAGAATGCGTGTATAGTGTAGATTAGTGCAAACTGTATGCTGCAGCTCTTAAATGTTCCATGGGTGGGAAAAAAAATAAAAGAGAGAGAGAGAGAGACGGAGAGAGAGAGAGAGAGAGAGAGAGAAAGGGAAGACTTTAAGCTCTCTTCTCCTTTGTTTCCACCAAAAACGATTATCCTTTAATCTAATCTATCGCCTTCTAAAAGAACGCTTCTGTTATTTCCTATAATAAGAGATCTTAATAACCCCTATGAGGAATGGACCTTGACGTTGGTGGGGAGGCTTGCGTGTCCAAGAGATACAGATAGCCGTACCGTAGGTGCAACCACAACGGAGTGGTGTCTGTTGAGACGCCAGACAAAAGAGTGATTCCTGAAGAAGGGCAGCAGCCTTTTAAGTAGTTGAAGGGGCAATAGTCTGGTTGATTATCTGATCTGGTCTTGTAACATCAAACAAAACAGAGCTGCTGTGCTGGTACTGCGAATGGCTGAAAGCAAAGACAAACGACAGCCGTTGTTTTTCCCGAGGGCATGCAGCTTTACTGTACGGTTAAATGATGATGGCGTCCTCTTGGGTAAAATATTCCGGAGGTAAAATAGTCCCCCATTCGGATCTCCGAGCGGGTACTACTCAGGAGGACGTCGTTATCAGGAGAAAGAAAACTGGCGTTCTATGGATCGGAGCGTGGAATGTCAGATCCCTTAATCGGGCAGAAATTTAAAAATTTAAAAAGGGAAATGGATAGATTAAAGTTAGATATAGCGTGAATTATTGAAGTTAGGTGGCAGGAAGAACACGACTTCTGGTCAGGTGAATACAGGGCTATAAATACAGAATCAAATACGGATAATGCAGGAGTAGGTTGAATAACGAATAAAAAATAGGAAAACGGATAAACTACCACGAACAGCATAGTGAATGCATTATTGTAGCCAAGATAGACACGAAGCCCACACCTACCATAGTTGCACAAGTTAATATGGCAACTAGTTCCGCAGATGATGAAGAGATTGAGGAAATGTATGATGCGATAAAGGAAATTATTTATATAGCTAAGGGAGATGAAAATTTAATAGTCATAGGGGACTGGAATTCAGAAGTAGGAAAAGGAAGAGAAGGAAACGCAGTAGGTGAATATGGACTGGGGGTAAGGAATGAAAGAGGAAGCCGCCAGGTAGATTTTTGCACAGGGCGTAACACTTGGTTTAAGAATCATGAAAGAAGGTTGTATACGTGGAAGAGGCCTGGAGACACTGGAAGGTTTCAGATAGATTATACAGTATATTGGTAAAACAGATGTTAAGGAACCATGTTTGTAATTGTAAGACATTTCCAGTGGCAGATGTGGACTCTGACCACAATTTTTTGGTTATGAACTGTAGATTAGAACTGAAGAAACTGCAAAACTGTAGGAATTTAAGGAGATGGGACCTGGAAAAACTGAAAGAACCAGAGGTTGTAGAGAGTGTCACAGAGATCATTAGGAAACGAGTGACAAGAACGAGGAGAATAAATACAGCAGAAGAAGAATGGGTAGCTTTGAGAGATGAAATAGTGAAGGCAGCAGAGGATCAAGTAGGTATAAACATGTGGGCTAGTAGAAATTCTTGGGTAACAGAAGATGTATTCTGCTTAATTAATGAAAGGAGAAAACATAAAAATCCAGTAAATGAAGCAGGCGAAAAGGAACACAAATGTCTCAAAAATGAAATCGACAGGAAGTGCAAAATCGCTATGCAGGGATGGCTAGAGGACAAAGGTAAAGATCCATTTGGTGAGCGAGATGTATGAGACAGGCGAAATACCTTAGACTTAAAGAAGAATATAATAATTACAATCCTAAAGAAAGCAGGTGTTGACAGGTGTGAAAATTAGCGAATTATCAGTTTAATAAGTTTCAGTTGCAAAATACTAACACGAATTCGTTACAGACGAATGGAAAAACTGGTAGAAGCCGACCTCGGGGAAGATCATTTTGGACTGTGTAGAAATGTTGGGACACGACAGGCAATACTGACCCTACGACTTATCTTAAAAGACATGTTAAGGAAAGGCAAACCTACGTTTCTAGCATTTGTGGATTTAATGAAAGCTTTTGACAATGTTGACTTGAATACTCCTTTCAAATTCTGAAGGTGGCAGGGTAAAATACAGGGAGCGAAAGGCTATTTACAATTTGTACAGAAACCAGATGGCAGTTATACGAATTGAGGGGCACGAAAGGGAAGCAGTGTTCGAGAAGGGAGTGGTATAGGGCTGTAGTCTATTCCCGATGTTATTCAATCTGTATATTGAGCAAGCAGTAAAGGAAACAAGAAAATTTTGGAATAGGAATGAAAATCCATGGAGAAGAAACAAAGACTTTTAGGTTTGCCGACGACATTGTAATTCCGTCAAAGACAGTAAAGGACCTGGAAGAGCAGCTGAACGGAATGGACAGTGTCTCAAAAGGAGGATATAAGATGAACATCAACAAAAGCAAAACGAGCATAATGGAATGTAGTCGAATTAGATCAAGTGATGCTGAGGGAATCAGATTAGGAAATGAGACACTTAAAGTACATGAATTTTGCTGTTTGGGGAGCAAAAAAACTAATGATGGTCGAAGTAGAGAGGATATATAATGTAGACTGACAAAGGCAAGAAAAGCGTCTCTGAAGAAGAGAAATTAGTTACAATCGAGTGTAGATTTTAGTGTCAGGAAGTCTTTTCTAAAAGTACAAAGGGCGTTCAAAACGTCTTGCACAGTCGTCTCTATTTTTTTATTTTTTGCAGAAGGAGAATTAATTTTTTTGTGAACATACTTGGAATATTTAGCTATACATTGAGCCTACTCAATGTAGCCTCCATCATCTGTGACGCATCTGGCCCAACGTTCTTTCCATGATGCAAATGCACTTTGGTAAAATTCTGGGGACTGGCTTGTACACCATCGCTTGAAACAGGAAATAAGGTCTTTCTCACTATCAAATGTTTTACCGCGCAGGTGGGCCTTCAGACGAACAAAGAAATAAAAATCAAACGGAGACACGTCCGGATTGTAGGGAGGATGAGGAACAATTTTCCGACCCATTTTCATGATTTTCTACTGCGTCATAAGAGCTGTTTGGGGATTGGCACTGTCATGGTGTAGTCTGATGAGATGACCCTGAAGCTGTGGTCTGTGGGTCTTGATGGCACGTCGCAGCTAGTCCAATGACAAACAGTAACGGTCTCGGTTAATTGTGGAGCCATGTTCCAAAAAGTCAATGAAAATGACACCACACTGATCCCAGAAGAAGGAGGCCATCACACGTTGCCCGCATCTCGTGGTCGTGCGGTAGCGTTCTCGCTTCCCACGCCCGGGTTCCCGGGTTCGATTCCCGGCGGGGTCAGGGATTTTCTCTGCCTCGTGAAGGCTGGGTGTTGTGTGATGTCCTTAGGTTAGTTAGGTTTAATTAGTTCTAAGTTCTAGGGGACTGATGACCATAGATGTTAAGTCCCATAGTGCTCAGAGCCAGCCATCACATCGAATGTAGAGAGTTCAGATAAAGCTCGAAGAAATTTGTGTCACTAATATTTGGTCAGAGCGGGGAGAAGAGATGGTGACGTACACTTTCTGATCGCCACCTATAATGCAACGTCTTGGATTCATTTCTAAATCATTGCGCAACGTTCGCTGGAGACTGCATTGTTGACGGTGATCCATACGTGAGATGGGACGTAAGGTTCGGCGGCCCCTTTGGTGCTCGCTATTTGAAGGAACAGGCAATGCATCGGCACCGGCTTTCATCTTCCCCCTCCTCTGTAATCACAATCGACACCAAAAATACACTACGCTCCACATATACTCTTCACTCTCGCCAATATGAAACAGCTACACTCAAAACAGCGCAGCGAGGTGGTGCAGTGGGTAGCGCACTGGTCTCGCATTCAGGAGGACGACGGCTCAAACCCGCGTCCTGCCATCCTGATTTGAGTTTTCCGTGACGTCCCTAAATCGCTTCAGGCAAATGCTGGGATGGTTCCTTTGAAAAGGCACGGCCGACTTCCTTCCCTGATCCGATGGTAGCGGTAACCTCGCTGTTTGGTCCCACCCCAGAATCAACCAACCAACCTGAAACACTTCACACTCAAGCTGTCGAGAGGGCGTCTGTTATTTGAAAAGTTGCACCAGGTCATGAGTGACACATATAGACACCAATAATGGAAAAAAATCATAAATATCGTCCTGCGTGCACTCTTTATCCTTCCTTACAGGCAACAACATCGTCAGCGAGCAATTAATAAGTGCTGCTCGCATTGCCTGATAAGTTTTTTTTTTCCGCGAGTTAATGAAGTAAGTGACAGGAGTAGAGACATAAGTTACAATTTGATGTCCTTTTATATCAATGCCTTCGAAGACGAACTACTAGCTCAGTTGCTCAGTTGGACAAAGATGGAGAAAACAACTGAGCGTGCTCTACGTGGAGAAAACTTCATAGCATTCGCCGGAAGTGATTACCAAAACATCGTAAAACAATTTGGATCACTTTACAGAGATTTGAACTCCACTTCTCCCTCAAGCAACTGCTTCGTGTTAAATGCTTCACTAAGTTGTTCGTGAGAGATAGACTAATCCAGTCACCTTTCTCGATGCACGTACAATATTAACTTCACCTGTGATGAATTCTTATGCATCGTGGTAAGGTACTGAGTTAATGTTAAATATTCTTCAAAGAAATAACGCATTCTAGAAAAAAATCTTATGTATCTTAAACCACTTGCCGCGGTTGGAAGCTCGAGAGAATTTTATCAGCACATATTGCCGCTAAACCATGTATTCATATACACTTCTTATGATCGTTTTTTCGCCTTGAAGTGAAAGAGTGGTGCTATTGCTGTTGTATTCTACTGGGAAATCTGGGAATCTATTTGCTCCACGATATCCAGGTGGACGTGTGCAGAGAAGCATTTCTTGAGCGGGGACGTAACGTCATCCATCGGAAGTGAGCGGCGGGTGAGGTGGCCAAGTGGTTAAGGTCATACTGATTTAGAATTTCTGTGTCCCCAAATTATTTCTTTGAAATCGTCACAGCCGAATTCTTTTCCCATTCTTCCCCAATCATAGCATGTGCTCCGTCTCTATCGGCGTCATCAGTGACAGTGCGTTAAACCAAATTCTTCTTTCCTTTCCCTTGTTCCTCATGCAAGAGCAACTGATTATTCTAAAATAAAAGATGGCTCTCTAGTTGACAGGATATCAAATTCAAAGGGGTGACTATTCCACCGTAGCATTATTAATGGTATGGCTACGCTACACCATTAGTGTGGAACAACACATCGATTGTTTTTCGAATAGGACAGTATCGTAGAAGATGGAGAACATATAAAATGAGCGTGACTGCAAGATTTATGCAGTGAGATCAATGCCGAAAACATGGTGCGTAGCTGGCATCAAAGGCGTGACACGCTCCCTGTATGACGAGTGGGCTGCACCCGGATGTGTATGTGGAAATGACCGATATTAATGCAGAAGATTGCGTGGTACAAAGATCACACATTCCGCGCCAACGACAGTTTTCTCACGCTGACGGATGAACTCGAGCACTTGCCACGTACTGATGTCACTCCTGTAAATGAACGTGAATAGCGTCGCATTATTGTTCGGAAATAATGCTTGCAAGTTGCACCGTCAGATGTCGTCAAAGTTGCCCTTACTGCACCCAAAGGTAAAGCGACCTATAAACACTAATGCGAAACTGACCCCGCTCTCAGAAGATGGGGAAATCAAATAATTTGTTAAAACTTTTTTTGGCATTATTTTTAGATATAGAGAAGACCACAATAGCGGAATTATGTAGTTTTAACACGAGTACTGTTTTTTAACAAGAACCAGTGAAACCCATGGACAACACTTTTGCGAAAGAAGCATCAAAGGTGTTTCATTGGATTCACACTAAACGGGAAATAAAGAATACTACGTAAGTCTTCACAATTCAATGATTAATGGATATGGTTCAAACTTTCATTCTCGTCCCCCCATCCCCCGCCTTTCTCCCATGCCCCACTTTCTCTCTCTGTCTCTCTCTATGAGGTTTTGAACTACTACCGTCTAAACTTATACAAATAGTTTTAAAATTATCTTACTTTGACGTCGTTTCAAAGGAAATACTGATAACAGCAGTGAAACGCTTGCACTAAAATTGGAGGGACCTTGGCCAGGAGAAGATACTTTGTGAGAGTAGATGTTGAGTGCGTCTGAAGGTATAATATGTGGGGTATCACTGGAGCAGAAGAGTCGGTATTTGGAAATGGGTGTAAAGTGGGGGTTTGTGTGATTGTATACTAGGAACAAAATGGATCTAGGACGGAGGTCAGGCCTTGGTTGTAAGGAAGAAAGGATAGGAGAGGGCGGGAAGAGTAGAGGGTTCCCTGATGCAGGAGAAAGTAGGCAATGGGTTATATCTAATAGGTGGGATTAGGGTACACGGATTCAATTGTATGAGAGTCTATTAAAATTGCATACAGAGAGGACATGGAAAGTGTACGTGTAGTATTACTGGAATGTGTTGGGGCAGAATACCAGGTTTGGAGATTAGAGGGGAAACAGAATATGGGTTGTTGGAGTCAAGTTTCCGGGCTGCAGAGAGACATATTCGAAACATCTGTTGACGGGTTGTCGAGCGACCAGTGCATCAACACACGGCAGCCACCGCAGTTGAAGAACCCTACCGGGTTAGAGTGAGTGTTTCTCTCTGAGACGACAGGTCTGTGTACCGAATTTCGGTGTTACAAATTTAATTATTTAATCTCCTTACTATGCTGTACACACACAATAAGTCAAATTTCGTTATTTTCTCTTCTTCTGGTGTTGCATTTTTAATGACCATCGGTGTAAAATTTAACCAAGAAACGTCAAATTATTACTCAGACATTCCTACAATTTACCTCCCCCCCCCCCCCCCCCGCCATAGTTCCCGCCGTCAGCGGGTGTTGCATTTTAATTAACTCTTATTTACAAACAGAAGAGCCCTGGGCCTTTTTTTAAAGGCTTCTCCTTGCTGTACGTTGTCTCACAAGCAACTGTTTCCCCGAGATTAGGGTTGCCAGGTGTTCGACTTTAACCGGACATTTTGGCTTTTTACAGGGCTTTCGTTTGGTTTTTTACAGGTGAAATACAGAACCCACTGCTTACTAGATATACATCAAAATCAATTGGCAGAATTTAGAGCAAACGCGAGTAATATGTACATAACTACCAAAGACTGCTTAAAATCTCGGCCATAGGAGTTTAACACCCAATTAAAACACTTTTTGTGGATGACATTAGCTGAATTTTTAATCCGAAAACAAGTAGCAGAAATTATAGATATTTTGTCAAGAAAAAAACGAAGTTCGGTGACATCAACTTCCTTGATCATAGGCAAAATTTCACATTTATACAACAAAAAATTAAGACAACTCTACCTCTAAAAAGCTTTTGGCGCATGATAGTGGACAGCTTACTTCAAATTGCGGGATAATGAATAATTTTATACGGAATTACTGAAATTGGCAAAATATAACTGTGTTATTCAGGTCGTAGTGCAAACATCTAAAGGGTGTTCTCTTTCATAAACGAACGCAATAAATTGCAAATTAATAAATATTATGTTTTTGCTGTGTAATTTAAAATTATTCTGTCAATAATTCCACAAAATAATTTCCAACAATAATAACGTTCTTAATAAAGTGGGTTTAGTTCAGAAATATTAATACTTAGTTACAGATTACTGTCATTTATTTATAAGTGTAATCGAAATAACCAAAGTTATTGAATATCTTTTTATATTCCATCCTAGGAGAATAGACGATTTTTTTAATGTATATTGAAGAACGTTTATTTTGAAATAAGGTTACCTTAGGAAGAGTGTTGTGCAGTTAAGAAGACTGAGCAGCTGTCTGCTGTCATAACTGCCATATTATAAGGCTGTTTGCTGATTGCTTTTTAGTTTTAAGCATGCTAGAGTTATATTTCGCATAGATCTAACTGTACCTGATTATTAATAAATGATTAAAAATAACAAACTGAATTTATTTCTATTTGAAACAGGTAGCCCGGCTTTTGGGGCAAAATATCCGGCTTTTGTGTCTTTGGACCTGGCGCTCCTATAAGAGACTTGTTTCACCCGTCCCTGCCTGGCATCTGTAACAGCGTGAGGTCCGCTCCAGGCGGGCTACTGCTCCTAAATCGAGCCTGGAAATGGTCTGCCCAATGCATCATCATTTAATAGAACACAGTATTAACGGAATTTGCTTAAATCATTCGAAAATGAAGTAACCGATGAAAAAATGAAAATAAGCCACCGATCAGAGCCTAACAGGCGACAGTGAAAAATAGAGCAAATACATATGCATTTGTACATTTCGCGCACGGGGAGCTCTCGACTCATCGGTCCATGCACGACGATACACGGTACCAATACGTTCCACAAAGTTGCGCACGAAAATGCGATTTTTCAGAGGGTCATACCTCGGGTTCTATTAATCACAGAGATAAGAGGTAAAGTATTTTGGACATCCCTCGGCCTAGCGACCATTTGTATAACTATCTAAAGACCTGGGATACACTAGGTGTCCTACAGTACAGGGTCAAAGTTTAAAAAGTACACACTTCCACCAGCCCAGGTAAATTGAGCAAATCGGTCGGTTCTCTTGCATTATGTGTGGTCTATGGTGGATCTTAGGCGGGTTATAAAAGCAACATTTATTCATTGGCGATTCCTGAGAAGACATCGGTGAAACGTGATTTTCGGTTCGGAGAGTACTAATAATGGGGATGGCCACTTTTATAATTCCTATTCATGATAAATCGAAATTTTTACTATATGATGTTCTCGGGGAACCTTGAAGCTTTTTACGATATTATTACCCGTTACCAAGGTCCAGTTACCGTACTTATGCACGTAATAACCTGTCTGAAGCGTAAATGTAGTTCTCTGCCTCGTGATGACTGGGTGTTGTGTGATGTCCTTAGGTTAGTTAGGTTTAAGTAGTTCTAAGTTCTAGGGGGCTGATAACCATAGATGTTAAGTCCCATAGTGCTCAGAGCCGAGCGTAAATGTAGTTTTAACTGACGCAGTGGACGTATGGAAAGAGTTACAGGGTCATCGAAACGGTTCTGAGGTCACCAGACTGATTTTAGGCAGCATTTTCTCAGAAAAAAGTTTTATGTCGCTTTGTCTCTGCATAATTGGCACGTCACGCCTACAGAAATATGCCCAAAGTGATACGGCAGTGACAGTCTTAACATGACTGAAGAGAATTTAAAATAACTGCCAAAAATTATGTAGAACTGGAAAGACTACAAATTCAGTAAAATGTTTCTACAAACTCAAACTAAAAAATACAGTTCATAAGCCAGAATTTCTGATGAATTGTGATCGACGACCAAAGTGTCCAGATAAAATTAAAGCAAATGATTTTGTATTAGTCTTATATTATGCATGCTTAGTTGTGTCGAAATATATAAATGTATCGAAGTATATAAAAACTGTCAAAACTTTACTGAACTGTAGAATTCGTTTCATACAAGCTGCACAGCCTACTGTAGCAGGGAAAAGAAGGGAACCATAGGAAAAATGCTGCTGTCAAAGCACAAAAAAGGCAAGTATGTTCATCTTTCAAAGACTCTGACAGGAAAGTTACGAACCAGAAGCCTCAATCCACATTCTGTCTTCCGCATCAAAAATTTTGGCATGGGAACATGTTGGCGCTTTTCGTGTTGAAGGAGAGTAGCAGAGAGACAGTGACGATGGAAGAGAGAAGACACAGATGGAAGAGAGAGGAGACAGTTCCAGTGGTACAGAAAGAGAGAGGAGACAGTAATAGTTAGAGACAGGAAGTGACAGTGAAAGAGAAAGAAAGGCATGAAGACAACAGCAGTGGAAGCAAGAGAAAAGGTACTGACGGTCAGTGAAAGACAGTGGCAGTAAAAGAGAAAGAGAGATGTATGCAGATGGAAGCAATGGGAACAAAAGAGAAAGGACACAGTGGAAATGAAAACTACAGATGAGTGACACCACACATTTGCTTGTGGGTCTGGACCCTTCCAGACTGGCGAACACGTGGTATAAGGGAAAAAATAAGTTGAACTCCCAGATTTTTTGAGCTGCCGTGGTATGGTGGAGACAGCAGCAGTGGAAAAGAAAGACAAAAGGAGACAGTGCAAGTGAGTGAGAAAACAGGGACAGCAGTGACAGCGAGATATCTAAAAATCGATGGGAGATAAAGGAGGCAGTTGCAGAGACACATACATATACACAGTGGCAGTGAGGGGGGGATGCTGAGTATGAAGGCTTAACTACAAAGAGAGACTGGATAAGGGATTTAGAATGTTGCGTGTTAAAAGAACGCGAAAAAGTTCGCATGCCAAAATTTTTAATGAAGAAGACGGAATGAGAATTAAAGCAGCTGGTTCATCACTTTCTTGTCAGTATCTTTTAAAGAGAAATATATTCGCCTTTTTGGTGCTCCGACAAGAGCATTTTTCCGCTGGTATCAGTGCATATTCGAAGTCTAGTCGACCCCCTTCTTTCTGTTCCCTAGCGTTTACCCCGTCTAGCACATGGTCCGCTTTTTTAGGATTTGGCAAATTTTTATTTATTATTTAACTGTGTGGCCGGACGGATTTGCTGAAGCCATTCATCAATACGGGGACCATCCCAGAATTTGCCTAAAGTAGCGTGGTAGCCTCCTAAAAACCACACTCAGGGTACCGGGTGTACCAGCACACAGTCGTAAATCCACCGCCTCTCTCAGTCTCGCAATCTAGCGTGTTGTGCTTAACGCTACACGAGCAAGGCTGACCCCGACTTAGTTCATAAACAAAAATACGCTGTATCTGATTAAAAAATGGAGATAAAACTACATGTGATCTTGTGTATTAAATTATCCGTCATGTAGGTTATTCCACTAGGTTTGCAGTGTCACAGAAGATCAAACTCAAGCGCATTAACTGTTTTCTATTATATTTCGGAGATAACGTCAAACATCTATATCTACATACATACTCCGCAACCCACCGTACGGCGCGTGGAGGTAGGCACCTTGTACCACTACTAGTCAATCACTTCCTGTTCCACTCGCAAACAGAACAAGGGAAAAACCACTATTCCTTCGTATGAGGCCTAATTTCTCGTATTTTATCTTCGTGGTCCTAATGCGAAACGTGTGTTGGCGGCAGTAAAATCTTTCTGCAGTCGGTCTCAAATGCCCGTTCTCTAAATTTTCTCGATAGTGTTCCGCGAGAAAGACGTCGTCTTCCCTTCAGGAATATCCATTGGATTTTCCGAAGCATCTTCGTAATACTTGTGTGTTGTTTGAACCTAGCGGTCCAGTCGCACTTCCCTGGAACACTCCTGATGAAACCCTTATCTCTGATGAACACTCGCCGTCGAGGGCAACGTACTGGTTTCTATTACTTAAGGAGTCTTCGAGCCACTCACATATTGGGAACAAATTCCGTATGCTCGTACCTTCGTTAACAGTCTGCAATGGGGCACCGTGTCAAATGCTTTTCGAAAATCTGGGCATGTGGAATCTGCCTGTTGCCCTTCATCCCTAGTTCGCCGTATATCATGTGAGAAAAGGATAGACTGATTTTCGCAAGAGCGATGTTTTCCAAAACCGTGGTGATTTGTGGACAGAAGATTTCCGGTCTAAAGGAACTGTATTATATTCGAAGTGAGACTATGTTCGAGAATTCTGCAGCAAACCTTCGTTAATGATAGTGGTCTGTATTTTTTCGGGTCAGTTTTTTTTTACCCTTCTCATATACAGGAGTCACCTGTGCTTTTTTTCCACTCACTGGAAAAGTAAGGGACCAATGCGATAGAGTACTGTTTGTAAAACGAAATTGGGAGTCCATCCAGATCTATGTTCGCTGTATGACGGATTAGTCATTCTTTTCCATGTTTCTGTACATCACATCTAAGCGACGAAACAGACTTTAAAGAATCTAAGGATTCAGTTTGCGGCGTATTCAGTGAACTAGAGAATTGCTTTAGAAAAAGGAAATTCGTATAGTATTGTCACAAATTTCAGATCTTTTTAATTTAGCACTCTTCCCAGCTTCTGGCAACGTTCAGGGCCAAATGTGACTCTAAAGGGCTGAACGACCCAGTTCTATGTTCTTGACTCAAAATTATCCCTGCGACCGTTGAAGTGGAAACGATTTTTCAGATTCAGTGACGATGATTTACGAAAGTCAGTTTCTCCAGCCGACTTGAGTAATGAACAAGGACAGGGAGTCCTAGATCCCTGGCACTCGTATCTGTGGTTCGAGTTTCACAAGTCGTCTCTGCTATGTCCCCCGCTCCCCTTTCCTGCCATAAGCCAATTCTCTGCCTCAGTGGTCAACAGCGCCACAGTGATTTGTCGTTCGTCGTAGACAGCTCCCCACAATTACTTAACAGCTAACATATTTCATTTTGTGGCAAGCGATAGTCATTATAAGCTGTCATTCATTTATCTGAAGGCAACGCAAACAAACCACAAATTGAGTTGCCGAAATAATCAAGAACAGATATGTTAACCCACATTTAAAGGCAGGAAGGGTACTGGTATTCGACAGGAGTATAGTCAAATTAAGTAATCTCCTGTATATTACTGGGCATGTACCACGTTACAGGTAGCGCGAAGCAGCTCTTTTTCACCTTGTGGTGACGATTCTCCTGACTGTACAAGACATCAGAATGGCAGGGGGCCTTGTAGATTCAAAATGCTCAACAGCCCGCCATAATTCATGAATGTTCGTTGGAGTAGGTTCGGTGGCAGGCATATGCCTTCTGATTAACCTTATTTGTTCTATGGAAGAACGTACTACAGGTTTCTAGCGAGGTTTCTCAAAGCGAACATCTACCATCAAGTGTTCACTAAGGCGTGTCTAATTTGGCATTCCTTAAACATTTTAAAATTATTGTGGGTTACATCCCCATTTCGGTTTCATTACATGTAAAAATGAGCTGTGTGCAATTTGGGCTCGTTAAGGTGCGGTGAATGGGTACACCTGGGCCTTCAAAATAGGAAAATCCGGAAGTGTAAAGCCATGAACTTCTCAAAATATTAGTTCTGCATGACAAATTAATTCATTATCCAATGTTTGCAGCTTGTTTGTATCAGCCTTCTTAACAAAAAGCCTTCTCATGTCAGAGATTCGTTAGGCAATGTGAAGAGGCAGGACTTCAAGCAGGTAAAGGGAGGGCAGAATGATCCGAGCAGTCCCCTTCCACGACGCTATTTTGACAACCCCAGTAGCCTCTTACTTTCGAGGAAGGTAGCAGTCGTAACAAAACCGCCTTATTCTTCAGCTGTTTTACAGGGGAAAATTTATTTACTCGGGTGTTACACATATGAAATAACTGAAGCAAACTGCCACCTGGTAGCCAAACGTTACAGGCTTTCTTTTACAATTTGTGGGCGTGTAAATCACGGTG
This sequence comes from Schistocerca serialis cubense, assembly GCF_023864345.2. Taxonomy (NCBI): domain Eukaryota; kingdom Metazoa; phylum Arthropoda; class Insecta; order Orthoptera; family Acrididae; genus Schistocerca; species Schistocerca serialis. The sequence goes on from NC_064638.1 coordinate 944,045,354, forward strand.
CGCCAAAATACTGCAGTAGCTGTACAGGAAATGATTATTCATTTCGAAGAAGCACCAATTCTAACACATGATGTGAGAAACTGCATACCAAAAATGTCAGTTTTGTATCAGCTATGGAGGCAACTACAAAAATGTGCCGGAAGATAGACGGATATTCGTAAGTGAAAAGAAACATTATCAGACGCTAATTCTTTAAACGGCAGTACTATTGTAGAAGACAAACAGTGGTTGAAAGGGCGGAATTAATCACCTGCTATTTGAAAAGGAGATAAGAGCATCTGAGCCAGCAGAGACGGTTTCCAAGAAGAGAAAGCGAAGCGAATATGAAATTCAAGACTTTGATTAATATTAATTTCTAACATACTTTTTATACATAAATATATTTGAAAATAAAATAAAAGAAAGCTCCACCACTAATTCAGTGCTGAAAATTTTACTATTATTTTGGTAGTGCCATTGTCCATATCTTACTTATCTTTTTTCTCAGGTCAACCTGGCGAACTGATGATTTCAAGTTTATTTAGTACTGAATCAGTTACTTTCGAGGAAGCTCCAGGAACATCGATTGACAACACTGTTCCAAAAATTCCATTGCCACAAGAAAGAGAAGATTACGTCAAGTAGTAAAGACTCCCAAACTCGCAGCTGTCTCTGAAAAATTTAAGATCAGTGACACGGAACCAGTTTACACCCTGATAGCTAAAATCGAAGCGTTAGGTGAAGATGTTTAGCGGTTAATCTGGGGTTTCATTTACAACTCCAGAGAGAAACTCCCGGATCGAAAGGCTACTGAAATCAAGAACCAGTTTAAGAATAAGAAATTGCAGACTACCACCATTCAGACGGCGAATTACTACCAGAATTAACAGGTAGCGATACGGTAGAAAGACTTCCTATGATTCTTTCAACTTGTGGTACTGAGCAACTTCTTGGAATACCTGCATTGCCATCTGTGATTGGGAAAGTGCAAGCTACAGCTGTGCGTAAAACTCTCACTGAAAGAGGTCTTCAGTTCTATGTTCAAGCGTTAGTTATTGACACAACAGAGTCAAATACGTGAACTTTCAGATGTGCATATGTAATGATGGAAAATATATTAGAGAAACACACCTTGTACACTGAAGCGCCAAAGAAGCAGATATAGGCATGCGTTTTTCAAATAGAGAGAGATATGTAAAAAGACAGAATACTGCGACCCGTTAGGCAATGCCTATATAGGACAACAGGTGTCTGACGCAGTTATTAGATCGATTACTGCTGCTACAATGGCAGGTTATCAAGCTTTAAGTGAGTTTGAACGTGGTGTTATACTCGGCGCACGAGTAATGGGATACAGGATCTCCGACGTAGCGATGAAGTGGAGATTTTCCCGTACGACCATTTCACGAATGTACCGTGAATATCAGGAAAGCGGTAAAACATCAAATCTCCGACATCGCTGCGGCCGGAAAAATATCCTGCGACAATGGGACCAACGACGACTGAGGAGAATCGTACAACGTGACAGAAGTGCAACCCTTCCGCAAATTGCTGGGCCACCAACAAATGTCAGCGTGCGAACCATTCAACGAAACATTATCGATATGGGCTTTCGAAGCCGAAGGTGCACTCGGGTACCCTTGATGACTGCACGACACAAAGCTTTGTGCCTCGCCAGGGACCATTAACACCTACATTGAACTGTTGATGACTGGAAACATGTTGCCTGGCCAAACGAGTTTCGTTTCATATTGTATCGAGTGGATGGACGTGTACGGGCATGGAGACAACCTCATGAATCCATGGACCTTGCATGTCAGTAGGAGACTGTTCAAGCAGGTGGAGGCTCTGTAATGGTGTGGGGAGAGTGCAGTTGTAGTGATATTGGTCCCCTGATACTGTAAGTAGGCTGTTTAGGTTTTTATGTTGGTAACGTCACGTAGCGCTCTATATGAAAATCACTGACTGTGTTGTGTGAACTCTGTGGCTGGTTGGCGTTGTTGGAATATTCGCTATTGTAGTGTTGGGCAGTTGGATGTGAACAGCGCGTAGCGCTGCGCAGTTGGAGGTGAGCCTCCAGCAGTGGTGGATGTGGGGAGAGAGATGGCGGAGTTTTGAGAGCGGATGATCTGGACGTGTGTCCATCAGAGACAGTAAATTTATAAGACTGGATGTCATGAACTGATCTATATATTATGACTTTTGAACACTATTAAGGTAAATGCATTGTTTGTTCTCTATCAAAATCTTTCATTTGCCAACTATGCCTATCAGTAGTTAGTGCCTTCAGTAGTTTGAATCTTTTATTTAGCTGGCCGTAGTGGCGCTCGCTGTATTGCAGTAGTTCGAGAAACGAAGATTTTTGTGAGGTAAGTGATTTGTGAGAGGTATAGGTTAATGTTAGTCAAGGCCATTCTTTTGTAGGGATTATTGAAAGTCAGATTGCGTTGCGCTAAAAATATTGTGTGTCAGTTTAGTGTTGATCAGAATAGGTAAAGAGTGAAATGCCTGAGTACGTTTTTTGCTCAGCTGTTTGAAAATCAAATAGCGTAAGCACAGTAATTCATAAATTTTTCTAAGGGGACGTTTCCATACGTCTAGATTCGACTCTCACAGATGACACGTGCGTAAGCATCCTGTCTGATCACCTGCATCCATTCATGTTCATTGTGCATTCCGACGGACCTGGGCAATTCCAGCAGAACAGTGCGACACCTCACACGGCCAGAATTACCACAGAGTGGCTCCTGGAAAACTCTTCTGGCTTTAAACACTTCCGTTGGCCACCAAACGACCTAGACATGAACATTATTGACCATACATGGGATGCCTTGTAACGTGCTGTTCAGAAGAGTCTCCACCCCTTCGTACTCTTAAGGATTTATGGACAGCCCTGCAGGATTCATGGTGTCAGTTCCCTCCAGCACTACTTCGGACAGTAATAGAGTCCATGTCACGTCGTGTTGCGGCACTTCTGCGCGCTCGCGGGGACCCTACACGATATTAGGCAGGTGTACCAGTTTCTTTGGCTCTTGAGTGTAGTATGGCGAATAATCTACAGTTAACGCGTAAAGGACGAAATATCGTCGTACAAAAATGTGGTAATGTAATGTGAAAAAGATATGTATACACCAGCTTTATTGATCTCCAATACTGAGTACGGGTGGAGAAATGTGGGGTCCCCCTGAATATGTCAGGCGTGCACTACACGCAGGAAGCGGCTACAAGGCAGCGGAGTACGTGTGGAGTGCACATGTGGGTTTTTTAGGTTAGAGAATTCCCTCCCTAGGCCCGACAAGACGCCTCCTGAGAAGCGGCAAGGTAGGAGTAGGCAAAATCCAACAGGGAATAACAATATTAATCTGCTAATAGAAAACTGCAGGAGCGTCTATAGAAAGGTCCCAGAACTACTCTCATTAATAAACAGTCACAATGCCCACACAGTAAGTGGGACAAAAAGTTGGCTGAAACCAGATGTAAACAGTAATAAAATTCTAAACTCATATTGGAATGTATATCGCAGAGACAGGCTGGACAGTGAAGGGGGAGGCGTGTTCATAGCGGTAAAAAGTGCAATAGTATCGAAGGAAATTGACGGATATCCGAAATGTGAAGGTCACGGTTAAAGCAGCCTCAGACATGGTAATTGGATGTCTCTATAGGACCCCTGGCTCAGAAGCTGTTGTGGCTGAGCACCTGGAGGATAATTTGGATAATATTTTGAGTAGATTTCCCCACCATGTTATAGTTCTGGGTGGAGATTTTAATTTGCCGGATATAGACTGGGAGACTCAAACGTTCATAACGGGTGGCAGTGAATTTTTTTTAAGTGCTTTATCTGAAAATTACCTTCAGCAGTTAAACAGAGAACCGACTCGTGGCGATAGCATATTAGACCTTCTGGTGACAAACAGACCCGAACTATTTGAAACAGTTAACGCAGAACAGAGAATCAGCGATCATAAAGCGGTTACTGCATCGATGATTTTAGCCGTAAATAGAAATATTAAGAAAGGTAGGAAGATTTTTCTGTTTAGCAAAAGTGATAAAAAGTAGATTTCAGAGTATCTGATGGCTCAACACAAAAGTTTTGTCTCAAGTACATATAGTGTTAAGGATCAGTGGACAAAGTTCAAAACCATCGTACAATAAGTGTTAGATGAGTATATGCCAAGCAAGATCGTAAGAGATGGAAAAGAACCACCGTGGTTCAACAACCGAGTTAGAAAACTGCTGCGGAAGCAAAGGGAACTTCACAGCAAACATAAACATAGCCAAAGCCTTGCAGACAAACAAAAATTACGCGAAGCGAAATGTAGTGTGAGGAGGGCTATGCGAGAGGCGTTCAATGAATTCGAAAGTAAAGCTCTATGTACTGACTTGGCAGAAAATCCTAAGAAATTTTGGTCTTATGTCAAAGCAGTAGGTGGATCAAAACAAAATGTCCAGACACTCTGTGACCAAAATGGTACTGAAACAGAGGATGGCAGACTAAAGGCTGAAATACTAAATGTCTCTTTCCAAAGCTGTTTCACAGAAGAAGACTGCACTGTAGTTCCTTCTCTAGATTGTCGCACAGCTGACAAAATGGTGGATATCGAAACAGACGACAGAGGGATAGAGAAACAATTAAAATCGCTCAAAAGAGGAAAGGCCGCTGGACCTCATGGGATACCAGTTCGATTTTACACAGAGTACGCGAAGGAACTTGCCCCCCTTCTTGCAGCGGTGTACCGTAGGTCTCTAGAAGAGCGTAGCTTTCCAAAGGATTCGAAAAGGGCACAGGTCATCCCCGTTTTCAAGAAGGGACGTCGAACAGATATGCAGAACTATAGACCTATATCTCTACGGTCTATCAGTTGTAGAATTTTGGAACACATATTATATTCGGGCATAATGACTTTCTGGAGACTAGAAATCTACTCTGTAGGAATCAGCATGGGTTTCGAAAAAGACGGTCGTGTGAAACCCAGCTCGTGCTATTCGTCCACGAGACTCAGAGGGCCATAGACAAGGGTTCACAGGTAGATGCCGTGTTTCTTGACTTCCGCAAGGCGTTCGATACAGTTCCCCTCAGTCGTTTAATGAAGAAAGTAAGAGCATATGGACTATCAGACCAATTGTGTGATTGGATTGAAGAGTTCCTAGACAACAGAACGCAGCATGTCATTCTCAATGGAGAGAAGACTTCCGAAGTAAGAGTGATTTCAGGTGTGCCGCAGGGGAGAGTCGTAGGACCGTTACTCTTCACAATATACATAAATGACCTGGTGGATGACATCGGAAGTTCACTGAGGCTTTTTGCGGATGATGCTGTGGTATATCGAGAGGTTGTAACAATGGAAAATTGTACTGAAATGCAGGAGGATCTGCAGCGAATTGACGCATGGTGCAGGGAATGGCAATTGAATCTCAATCTAGACAAGTGTAATGTGCTGCGAATACATAGAAAGAAAGATCCCTTATCATTTAGCTACAATATAGCAGGTCAGCAACTGGAAGCAGTTAATTCCATAAATTATCTGGGAGCACGCATTAGGAGTGATTTAAAATGGAATGATCATATAAAGTTGACCGTCGGTAAAGCAGATGCCAGACTGAGATTCATTGGAAGAATCCTAAGGAAATACAATCCGAAAACAAAGGAAGTAGGTTACAGTACGCTTGTTCGCCCACTTCTTGAATACTGCTCAGCAGTGTGGGATCCGTACTAGATAGGGTTGATAGAAGAGATAGAGAAGATCCAACGGAGAGCAGCGCGCTTCGTTACAGGATCATTTAGTAATCGCGAAAGCGTTACGGAGATGATAGATAAACTCCAGTGGAAGACTCTGCAGGAGAGACGCTCAGTAGCTCGGTACGGTCCTTTGTTGAAGTTTCGAGAACATACCTTCACCGAGGAGCCAAACAGTATATTGCTCCCTTCTACGTATATCTCGCGAAGAGACAATGAGGATAAAATCATAGAGATTAGAGCCCACACAGAGGCATACCGACAATCCTTCTTTCCACGAGCAATACGAGACTGGAATAGAAGGGAGAACCGATAGAGGTACTCAACGTACCCTCCGCCACACACCGTCAGGTGGCTTGCGGAGTATGGATGTAGATGTAGATGTAGATGTACCTGAATGTAAGCCATCTGGGCACAAGCCTGAAATCGGTCGTGTGTTAAATGAAATCGTCTTCTGTTGTGACTGGTAGCGGTTGTTATTATACACAATTATTGCAAGGAATACTAAGATATTGCAAGTTTCTCATATGCCCACTCGAGGGCTTGAATCCTTGATGTCTGCACGACACAAAGCTTTGCGCCTCTCCTGGGACCGTCAACACCGACATTGAACTGTTGACTGGAAATATGTTGCCTGGTCGAAAAAGTCTCGTTTCAAATTGTATCGAGCGGATGGACGTGCCCGGATATGGAGACAACCGTCTTCATGTGGTTGCCTTCTTGGACCTGCGTGTCAGCAAGGGACTATTCAAGCTGGTGGAGACTGTAATGGAGTGGTGCGTGTGTGCAGTTGGAGTGATATGGGACCCTTGATATGTCTAGATACAACTCTGACAGGTGATACGTGCATAAACATCCTGTCTGATCACCTGCGTCTATTCATGTCCATTATGCATTTCGACTGACTTGGGCAATTCCATCAGGACAACGCATCACCCCACAGGTCCAGAATTGCTACAGAGTGGCTCCAGGAACACTCTTCTGAGTTTAAACACTTCCGCTGGCCACCAGACTCCCCAGACATGAACATTATTGAGCATGTCTGGGATGCCTAGCAACGCGCTTTTCAGAAGAGATCTCCACTCCATAGTACTCTTCAGTGTATTTACCTTGCAGGCCTCACATTCCTAAGATACATCCTCTTCACTTCTACATCTAGTCAGTAAATTGAAAGCTGTAAATGTAAGGAAGAAAGAGGCGTCAAGCTCGTGGAGGATTACAATAAATTATTTACAAAAAAAGAAAAGTACGTCCTTCAGGTTGTATGTGCTTAACGCAAAAATTTTCCAGGGTACAAAAAGAGGTTATCAAAGAACAATGATTTGTAAAAGAAAATTTTATTTTCTCATCATATTTTCCACACAAATATTGTAGGCTCTACATAGTTTTATGTACGAAACCGTTAAAGTTAACATAACTGATTTCACAATTCAGTTGAAAGTAAGTCGTTAATGTTGAGTTCCCCGACGTATAAAATGTTAACACTTTTGCATGTTCTCCGCATACCGGAGTTTTAAATTTGCTAGCGCAGCAGCTTTTGGTTGCATTTGTGCCTTGAAATTGATGGGGTATGCACCTGTCAGAATACCGGCATTTGTCGAATACCTTATCTGTTGCATTCCCTAAGTTATCTGAACAACTGATAAATCAGTTACTTTAGTATAATAATTCTTAAGATGAAAAGTAAACGAGACTTGATGTGATTCTTCCATTTCTTTTAAAATACGGACGTCTATGGACACGGCTTCAAGTTTCCTCACGAAGACAAAATTACACACATCTCATTTATTCGTGCAATGGAACCAAACTAGGGGACTCGCAAAGAAAAAATCAAACTTGAAAAATTAGAGCCACCCTACTGCTCACTCAACTCTGAGGATGACGGCGAACACGCCAGGTGTATCATTATGTGCGAGTGAATCATGCACATGCGGGAATATGATGGTGACGATGATGTTTAGTTTGTGAGGCGCTCAACTGTGCGGTTGTCAGCGCCCGTACTAAGCCCCAATATTTACACTGTCCAGTCTCGCCACGTTCACTATGATGATGAAATGATGAAGACAGCACAAACACCCAGTCCCTGGGCAGAATATGTGAGAACAGATGTTCATACACTCCTGGAAATGGAAAAAAGAACACATTGACACCGGTGTGTCAGACCCACCATACTTGCTCCGGACACTGCGAGAGGGCTGTACAAGCAATGATCACACGCACGGCACAGCGGACACACCAGGAACCGCGGTGTTGGCCGTCGAATGGCGCTAGCTGCGCAGCATTTGTGCACCGCTGCCGTCAGTGTCAGCCAGTTTGCCGTGGCATACGGAGCTCCATCGCAGTCTTTAACACTGGTAGCATGCCGCGACAGCGTGGACGTGAACCGTATGTGCAGTTGACGGACTTTGAGCGAGGGCGTATAGTGGGCATGCGGGAGGCCGGGTGGACGTACCGCCGAATTGCTCAACACGTGGGGCGTGAGGTCTCCACAGTACATCGATGTTGTCGCCAGTGGTCGGCGGAAGGTGCACGTGCCCGTCGACCTGGGACCGGACCGCAGCGACGCACGGATGCACGCCAAGACCGTAGGATCCTACGCAGTGCCGTAGGGGACCGCACCGCCACATCCCAGCAAATTAGGGACACTGTTGCTCCTGGGGTATCGGCGAGGACCATTTGCAACCGTCTCCATGAAGCTGGGCTACGGTCCCGCACACCGTTAGGCCGTCTTCCGCTCACGCCCCAACATCGTGCAGCCCGCCTCCAGTGGTGTCGCGACAGGCGTGAATGGAGGGACGAATGGATACGTGTCGTCTTCAGCGATGAGAGTCGCTTCTGTCTTGGTGCCAATGATGGTCGTATGCGTGTTTGGCGCCGTGCAGGTGAGCGCCACAATCAGGACTGCATACGACCGAGGCACACAGGGCCAACACCCGCATCATGGTGTGGGGAGCGATCTCCTACACTGGCCGTACACCACTGGTGATCGTCGAGGGAACACTGAATAGTGCACGGTACATCCAAACCGTCATCGAACCCATCGTTCTACCATTCCTAGACCGGCAAGGGAACTTGCTGTTCCAACAGGACAATGCACGTCCGCATGTATCCCGTGCCACCCAACGTGCTCTAGAAGGTGTAAGTCAGCTACCCTGGCCAGCAAGATCTCCGGATCTGTCCCCCATTGAGCATGTTTGGGACTGGATGAAGCGTCGTCTCACGCGGTCTGCACGTCCAGCACGAACGCTGGTCCAACTGAGGCGCCAGGTGGAAATGGCATGGCAAGCCGTTCCACAGGACTACATCCAGCATCTCTACGATCGTCTCCATGGGAGAATAGCAGCCTGCATTGCTACGAAAGGTGGATACACACTGTACTAGTGCCGACATTGTGCATGCTCTGTTGCCTGTGCCTATGTGCCTGTGGTTCTGTCAGTGTGATCATGTGATGTATCTGACCCCAGGAATGTGTCAATAAAGTTTCCCCTTCCTGGGACAATGAATTCACGGTGTTCTTATTTCAATTTCCAGGAGTGTATATATGTTCGACAGGAATTAATATTAGGTACAAACAATAACAGGCAGGAAGTTTAGGATGCAACATCCCGTCGATGATAAAATCTTTAGTAACCGAGAAGAAGCTATTCGGACATATGCCTTTGCGAGAAGTCTGAGCTTCGAAGCGAAGTTGATTAAAATTCCTGCTACCCTTGGAGCCACGTGACACAAACTGCTCCCACTAACGCAATTAATTAAAACAGTCGCGCAGTGGAAAACGCTAGCAAGTACCCCAGCTGCTAAGAAATTCAGGTAATGAAAATCTAGCCCTAGTAACGGAGTTACGGCGACAATAAAGGAGAGGTACCAACTCTTAACGATGAAATTATATGCAATGTCCAAGATATTACAATTTTAATGTTTCAAGAAACTTTCCTCAATTTTATAAAAATTTAAGCAAATGCAAATTAAAAGATAAATAGACCAACATAAGAACTCATAAACAGGAAAAATAATGATATTAACGTTCAATTGAAACACTGAGAGGTAAGACCACACTCTCAAGGAATAAGGAAAAGAGTTCTGCCATATAGTACAGTAAAGTAAGTCACAAGTTCCCGTCGATGAATTACCGTCACGAGTGATTACTCGATCACAAGGGAAGCAAGAGACATAGCTCAAAGCTCAAAACTGTACATTAGTAAACTACGGTAAGCCTCTCACGCATGTGTGCCCAAAATCGAACAATCCCATGTTAAATGAAATGTATATTGACCGCTCTTTAATTTCGTTACTGGTTCGATGCGCAGCGCCGCGGAGTTATCTTTCCATCACTGAGCTGACAACTACCACAGCAAAAGAAGCGTCGCAGTTTCTGAAGAAGCGGCTGCATCTGTAACGAGATAGGCAGATGTATATCGCTAGTTACTTCCCTCCACGTCCCTGACTCATCAGCATGAAAAGACTGAGTTACTGTAGGTGTGTAAGCCAAGTCCAAGACTGCTTGCTGCTGAATAGAACAAACTCTCTCGAACGCTACCGGTAACCAAAGAGTCCCCCAGACTGCTCGCTTTTGTAAGTGCTGTGCTACGTTCACCGACAAGTCCACCGAGCGAGGTGGCGCAGTGGTCAGACACTGGGCTCGCATACGGGAGGTCGACGGTTCAATCCTGCGCCCGGCCATCCTGATTTAGGTTTTCCGTGATTTCCCTAAATCGCTCCAGGCAAATGCCGGGATGGTTCCTTTGAAAGGGCACGGCCGACTTCCTTCCCCGTCCTTCCCTAATCCGATGAGACCGATGATCTCGCTGTCTAGTCTCCTTCCCCAAAAATAACCCAACCAACCGACAAGTCCCAGAGATAACTGGAGCACTGGCTCATAGGTTACTACCAATGAAAAGATCATGCAATAACAGTCCAGCTCCTACCTACTGAATCTGTAAGCAAAAGTCAATTAGAGACGTTTCCGCGAATAGCGAAAGCGCACCCGAATGTTTTCACAGGCTCTGCTCTCAGATGACACTTTCCACCCTCACAAGTGGGGAAAAAACATTGGCCCTGAGGGTTCATCGCTTTCAGGAAACATAGGAAAGTGCTTCAGTCACATTCCAGAGACCCTCCTTTTATAGGAATAGAATGCTATTAATGTTCCCCTTCGCCATAGGATACTCTCTTGAAAGACATTATATTGTCCTGTTGAGTCCCTCATAGTGTCTGCAATCGTATTCTCCGCCTTGGAGTCTGCAGTTCTCTTGTTCCGCTGGTAGCTCTCTGTACACTTCGACGTCCTGGTGATCGTCACTTCAGGGTTCAGCACAGGATGCCTCTTTGGGATTATTCTCCTCCAGACTTCCTGAGGGGCCACCTCTTTTGCCAGGTGGGCTTTGGTTGTATATACCTACCCGTCCCACTAACACTAGGTCCCACACAGTTTCCCAGAAAAGTTGCATCCTGTATCGCCAAAGTCATGAAAAGAATGTATTCAGGATGAAACGAAACAAGTACTAAGGAACAAATTGCAGATGAATCACTCATTGCCCTGGCAAAATCAAACGTATGTTAATAAAAATGATCAGACCTTAGATTAGTATTAATTAAAGAAATAAATGAACTAAAAGATGCGAGGAAGTTCAGCCTCCGGCTGATGCCTCTCATCGGCTCCGCCATAGGGAAGGAAATTAATGCGGGAGCTATTACACCAGAATAGACACAGTGTAGCCTTTCCCAATCAACTTTTCTAAACCCATAGCTCCCAAGAAAATAATAGGACGTGGTAGCTGGACTGGCCTCTCCCATTTTTCTCTTTCCGTGTGGCAACCAGCTGACATACGGCTGTGACTATTCCCTCGAGACAGAGCTGTTGCACGGCCTCGAGAATATATCAGGTGCGCCTACCCAACAGCACTCATGCCGCCAAGTCAGCTGTCTCTCTTTGTCAGTCTTGCCACCATCTCTCTGTGCCAGCTGTCTGCACGTAACTTTACCAAAAATATTACTACACATGTCTATACTAATACATTTATTTTTATCAACTATTTAACCACATCGTTTAAGATTTTAGATTACCATTCATTAATCTCCTATCTTTTACATTAAAATAATTTGTTTACAACAAGTAATTTTATACATATTGTTGATTACAAAAATAAAGATTCCTAAAAATTTTCATTTCTTAACATATTCATGGCTAAATTTTTAATATCTTGACATTTATCGCTCAGTATTCTTTACAATACACACCAGATCATACTTTGACCACCTTTCTACATGATCCTAACAACTTTCAGTAATGACTCTCGTTTTTTCCTTCTAGCAAAACTTGCGGTACACTTTCACTCACACCTGAAAACATTAGTTAGCTGTTAGTTATTATTAATCATCGTCCTCCATCACCATTTATGCTCCTGGACTTACAGTTCGGTTATTCCTTAACGTTAGCCAGTCGCTATAATTGCATTGATCACATGCAACTAAATGTCATCACCCAAAATCCGCAATATATGCTGTCAGTTTCCTTTCCCTATTGATTGATTTAAATGTTCATCATTCAGCTCCCTTCCTCTTCCTATTCAACCAGTAATCCCTTGATAATTAACATGTTAAAAAAGGTACAAAATTTAATACTTCCTACTCCCTGTCTCATATCTGTCTGTTAGCTTCCTTTCTGATCCGTTCATCGCATCTCTGCAGTGTGTTTTCTCTTTCTCCTCATCGTCTTTCACTCCTCTCGTCATGCTCTCCCATGTTCGTTATTATGCCCTCCACACATGGGTCCATTGTTATTCTGTTGATATGAAACATAAATTAACTGTGCACCATGTGATTTTCCTTTCTGTTCTTACTGGCACCTACATTACATGATCCCTTAATTTTACATATCAGTTTCTACAAACTTTCGAGCAAATCTTCATTCAAAAATAATATGAAATTCGTGAAAAATTTATCTTACCACATTCTTATCCGTGAGCTCCCCTGTTTGCTCAATCTCATTTTTTCCAGTGTAGTATACCTCTCGACTTCGCAGCTTTCTGCACACATCTTGTTTAGCATAATCACACATTGTCCACTATACCGTTTCTTCATAGTGCTTCTCCGCAACGGTTGGTATCCGTTTGATATCTCTTCATCCTTGACTTATTCCGTTCTCAATACGGTGACCCAAACTGAAATATATGTTAGCAAAAAAAGAAAAAAGTGCTCATTGCCGGTTGTATCAATATGCGACGTGATTCCTATTACTTAGTGCACGACTTCTCTGGCAGGTTCTTTAACCTAATGCACTGACTGATTTCGCTGGTCTTCTCTCCTAACAAGATAGAGCACGAAAATTGCCTGCCAGTTCTACTCTTAATAGTTACTCGCGGCTCCTTATCAATAACTTGACTTCTCCCCCACAGTACCTCAAATCTTCGCAATCCCAACACTCCCTGGCGCAGCTGGCTCTCCTTCCCACACACTCATTACTTACAGTTCCAGCACACCCGACATGAACAAAACATAACTTCCATCATTCCGGCACCCCTTCGATTTGGACTACAGCTCTTATTAATCTCTATATCTCTAAGATTCGACTCACAAGCTCTTTAAGACATTACGCATTCAAGTTGATGAGAGTCAAATCATTCAGACTTACCAGTACTCAGGGGACAGAAATGAATAACTCTGACTCAAAAGATTACCTGACTCTTGCCTGCACGTTTTCTCACACTCTTCTGCACGTTTTCTCACACTCTTTAGTTTATACCACGACTGTTTGCCTGCGGCCTTGCATAGCCTATCCTACTACATTCATACTTGCAAATACTGCCTTAGAATGGATCTCTTTTCCATCTCGCCCTCAATTATCTACAATCTAATAACCCCCTTAACATTATAGTTTCACGTAATAATCATCTTCTCAATCAGTACAACACACCAAAATGTCTCGAAGAGAACCACGGCCTACAATTAAAGCAAAAATTGCCTGTAACACACAATAATTAAATCCAGACAGACCACGATTAAAATTCTCTCGAAATTAATGAACATTACTTCAGTCTATTGCGCTTCCCGGGACTGTAAACAACAATTGAAATCACTTAATATCACATAAGTAACTAAATGATTTAAAGTACCTAAGTTTCAAAAAACTCATCGTAAGTCAGTAAATGAACAGCAGGTTCATTTCTCGTCAACCCAGCGAACATGATCTCTTAATAAAGGGATTGATGTTCAGCACATCATGCAGCAACTATGATTTTCCCGTATTAATGGACTCTAGCCCTACAGCCTTCCTGTGAACAACCCTACCAAGACGTACTGTAGCAGATCGGTATACAATGAGAACATTGTGCGATACTGCATTTTCTGCTTGTTTGATAATCTCTGAGATCTCGCCAACACTACCCTGCCAACACGGTACTCCAGTGTGGTTGCCTTCCGATCTACCCATTCCTTACGCTTGCGTGCCACACCTTTAACATGAGTAATCGCCAACTTTACAACTTCTTTGTGTTGGAGGGCTCACTGTGGTGGACAATCTACAGTCTCCCAGATCCTATCTGATGGTGGGTGATTCCTCAAAATTGTAACTGGTGGTAAATAAGTCAAGAGAACATCACACGATATGGGCTGCTTTTCATAATACATCCTACATAGACTCCTTCATTCTCCATGTACATCGCTGCTAGACTGGATGATGGATGGTATGCTGAAATAAACGCTAGTGTATTCAGTCTTGTTTAAGCACTGCCACCCACCGACCCGACCAAAACCGCAAAACTATGATCCATTATCAGAAATTACTTTTTGCACAGACCCCACTTCCTACAGAAATCGCCTCTCAAATGCACCTGACACGGTGCATCCCACTACTTTTCATAATGGCATGACGGTCGTGTACTTTGAGCTGCGTTCTACTGTGACGAGAACACTCCGGCATCCGCTGTTCTTTCTCAGAAGAGGACCAAGATCTGTTGCCGCAAGTGTCACAATTTCAATGGTACTAGGGGGGATTAAGAGTAGCTAGTTTGAAGTAGTCAATGGATTCACATTCTGGCTGTCCTCACATGCCAACAAGACCTTGCGTATGCTACACTTCATATCATTGAAATAGCATGTGGTTCTAAGATTCCTAAAGTACTTCTTCAGCCCGAAGTTGGAATAATTCAGATTGATATACCACACAAGTTTATTTAGCTATTCATCATGGATACACAGCAGACACTGAGGATCATCCAAATGCCTCCACCTTAACAACTTTCAATTTCCCAGTAAATAGTATTGTCTAATCTGAGCGTAGGTTGTATCCTTGTGCTTACTCTTAATATCGGGAAGTGTGGGGTCTTTGTCTTTCGCCACCACTATTTTGGACTCGGGGATCGCAATATAATGCTGAAAAGAAACGTTCTTGATGTGGTGTACGCTGAAGTGATTCTTCTACTCCATCGGCTAACCCTACAGGCAAGCATGACAAAGCAATTGCAAGGGTATTTGTTGTATCTGGTACATATAAAGCACAAACCCGCATTCTTGAAGGTAAAGTACCTAACGAGTGAATCACCCATGAGTGAGTTTCGCCATCAGGAGAAAACTGCCTTGCAATTTGTAAAGATCATGATCATGCATCCAAACAAGAAAAATCTAATCTCCTGCAATACCCACACTATTAAAAGTACCTCTAGCTCTGGCACTGAGAAATTCTTTTGGCTCTTCGTCAGCAGATGGCAACCAATGCAATCCTCTTCCTAACTACCGTTCTTTCTTTTCCAGCTTGCTGGAACAGGGCAATGCCTTGACCTGTCTTAGCACTGCCCGTAATCATGTATTTTGCAATGAGAAAACTGAATGACGTATGAGGGCAGACATAAAGGGGTGACTTTAATGCCTGGAACTATGTTTCCACATTTGCATCTCACATCCCATTACATTCTTACAAATCACCTCACACAACCTTTGTGGGGGGGGAGGGGGGGTGGAGGACAATCCAATCTTTCGAAATTTATGAGTCTTTTATAGAAGTTTACTAATCCTAGACATAAACACTATATTTTTTGTTTTAGGTTTCGGAAATTGCTGTACTATCTTAATTTTCGATTGATCTCGCAAAAGTCTTCTCTCGCTGTAACATCTCCCGAGAATTTAATTTGTGAAGTACCAAGACTTGATTTCTCTAAAGTGACTGTCACGCCGTGACTGCACGTTGTATGAAGCAACCTACCGAGCATGTCATTGTGTTCTTCCCATTTATTTTCTGCAATCTGCTTATTGCCTGCTTACCACATTACTCATCCCATGACTCCTGCAGAACACTATCTAACTCACATATGAATGCTGCTAAAAACGTGTTAAGTCTCATGGGAAGTCATCTGAACTCATAGCACCTACCAAACATTAAGAATGCCTTATATGACGACATGAAATGTTTAATTCGCCCTGTCAGTAACTCGACCTCAAGCTGAAGGAAGAAAAAAATCTGCACCACATGAAACTTCTGCAATAATTCTTCCTAGCTCTCCCGTCTCTCTGTCTCCATTTCAGTGATTGCATTAATAAGTCGTGAGTCCGGAACCTGCGTAATTATACCATTAATTTTTGGAACACCTAAAAGTGATATACTAAACAACGAAATTGCCATCTCAATTATTCCCCGGTTGAGCATTGCCTGTACCTCCCCAAAAGAATTTTTTGTAAGCCAGAGATGTTGGTATGGACATAAAAAATTTTACTTGTTTCTTGACTTTAAATTTATATTGAAAGTACTTCATTGACCCCAGAAAGGGTGAAAATACTCCTACATTCTCTCACAAGGCTCCTAATAACGCATTTTCATCCCTCACACTGACCTTATTATCCCATCAGCCTTCTCTTTAATTTTCATTCCAACCCGTACTTCCCTTTATGATTGACGCTCCACATGTTCTTCCAATTCAACTACCACAATTCTTCCAGTTTCGGTATCTACTCCAGCAATCTCTAAACGTATTTTCAGACAACTAGGCAGGATCTCTGCGTAAATTACATGTTCCTTAAATTGTACCTGCATTGGCATTCCCTTCCTTAAAATAGTCTCACAGTGGCCTAGATCTATAACTACTTGATATTCCCACATAAAATCCATTCAAAATATTAAACTAACAGACAATTTTGGCACCATCATAAAATTCCAGTTTAATGTATGCCTTTGATGCTCAATAGGATGGTGAAAAGGAGTTTCAGAAAAGATCAGAGAACCTTCATCAATAATCTCGCAGCTAAGGCAGAGGCAGCAGCTAACAGAGGCAATAACAAGACACTATTCAACATCACAAGAAAACTGTCAAATAAGAAATTTGGGGGCGATATGCCAATCAAGGACAAGCAAAGAAAACTACTCACCAATCGAGAAGACCAAGTGCAGAGATAGAGAGAACACTTTGAGGACGTTCTGAACCGCGAAACTACAGATGACAGTGTAACTCAGCTGAATGTGGATGGGGAAGAACTCCTAAAAGATATTCCAATTAACGTAGAGGCGCCATCCTGAGAAGAAACCGCCAAAGCTGTCCAACAAATAAAAAACGGTAAAGCGCCAGGCTTGGACAACATCAACCCAGAGTTACTTAAAGCAGATCCCTCTGTTGTTGTTGTGGTTGTTGTGGTCTTCAGTCCTGAGACTGGTTTGATGCAGCTCTCCATGCTACTCTATCCTGTGCAAGCTTTTTCATCTCCCAGTACCTACTGCAACCTACATCCTTCTGAATCTGCTTAGTGTATTCATCTCTTGGTCTCCCTCTACGATTTTTACCCTCCACGCTGCCCTCCAATACTAAATTGGTGATCCCTTGATGCCTCAGAACATGTCCTACCAACCGATCCCTTCTTCTGGTCAAGTTGTGCCACAAAATTCTCTTCTCCCCAATCCTATTCAATACTTCCTCATTAGTTATGTGATCTACCCATCTAATCTTCAGCATTCTTCTGTAGCACCACATTTCGAAAGCTTCTATTCTCTTCTTGTCCAAACTATTTATCGTCCATGTTTCACTTCCATACATGGCTACACTCCATACGAATACTTTCAGAAATGACTTCCTGACACTTAAATCAATACAGATCCCTCTATAACAGCAAAAATTTTGCATACACTCCTAACAGCCATATGGATGAATGAATGGGTACCAAATGACTGGAACAGAGGCTTGCTCATCAAGCTCCCCAAGAAAAGGAGACATATCCGTTTGTGATCATTGGAGAGGCATCACCTGTCAGTCACAAGTAAGATCTTTTCATGAATAATCCTAAATAGAATAAAAGCACATGTAGACAAGAAAATAAGAAGGGAACAAGCAGGATTCGGAGAAGGTCCCTCTTGCATTGACCAGATAAACACCTTGAGAATAATAGCAGAACATTCATATGAATACCAGTCACCACTTTACATGCTGTTTGTAGGCTTTGAAAAGGCATTTCACAGTATAACTAGAACAAAAATTTGGAGTTCACTGCGAAATTTTGGAATCCCCAAGAAAATAATAGCTCTCGTTAAGTGCATGTATGAATACTACACATGCCAGATTCAACATCAAGGTCTGCTTTCAGATCCAATAGCAGTGAAAACAGGAGTTAAGCAAGGCTGCATGCTCTCACCGATACTTTTTAACATAGTACTTAATCTTGTAATGGCGCAAGCAATAGATAAAGTGAGAGGAATAAAAGAGAGCAATGGGACACATCTAGAAGACCTAGATTTTGCAGATGACTTTTGCCTTCTATACCACAGCCTTAATGACGTGAAAGAGAAGCAAGAAGATCTGAAATCTGCAGCGAAGGAAGTTGGCTTGGAAATTAACACCCAAAAAGCTAAAGACATGCGGGCAAATGATAACAGCACTGCAGAGCTTAAGCTTGGGAGCCAGATAATTGAGAAGGTGAATAAGTTTTGCTATCTTGGTATCATGATTACACCAGATGGCGGTGCAACGGAGGATATTAACAGCCGCATCAACAAGCAAGAGGAGCTTTTACAACTCTACGCTCTATCCGGAGAACGAAGGAAATATCACTGAGGACCAAATTGCGGATATTTAAAAGTAATGTAAAATCGGTGCTCATTTACGGATGTGAAACATGGAAAGTGACAAAACAATTAATCCACAAGCTGCTGACATTCAACAGCAGATGCCTGAGGAACATCCTGGGGTTACGGTGGCCAAATGTCATCTCTAACGACACTCTTTGGGAAAGAACAAACCAGAAGCCAATTGAGCTGCAAATCAGAAGCAAGAAGTGGAGATGGTTAGGACATGCTCTTAGAAGAGCATATTGCGAGAGAAGCACTTGTTTCGATCTCGCAAGGACGACGGAGACGAGGCAGGCATAAAATGACATGGAGACGGTCAGTTGAAGCAGAAGGCCATAAGCAAGGAATAGGATGGGAGAAAATGAAGATACTAGCAGAAGACACAACAAGATGGTGATCCTTTGTTGCAGCCCTATGCTCCACATAATGATTTAAAGGAATTAATAATATTAATAATAATAATAATTTGATGTTGAAGTTCTAAACACTTTTGCCAATTGAATTTCACGGAACTCCACTGACGGCCGCTATCCCAGCTTGCTTCCAGTGTAGTTCCTCCTACTGAAACAAACACCGCAGAATAAATAGTCTTGCCACTCTACTTGGCCCTTTTTGCTGTAGTTTTAAATAATTTTATTCTTTTATATAAAACTAATCTTTTTTTTTAAATTCCAAAAGATTGTGAATAGAGCAATTAAATGAAAATTAAATGATACTGCAATTACTTTTGTTTATAGAAACAAAAAAAAAAACATTTCAGTATGTGTTGGGTTGTAACATATCAGGAAGGACTGGACTGGAGTATGGTTGCGTGTTCTTCTAGGATAAGAGCAGATTCAGTCTGAGTAGTGATTCTGGATGCACCCTCATTTGGCGAGAGGTGGGAACACTTAATGTCGTTTTGGTGGTCCATGTGCTACAGTGTGGGGAGGCGTAATGTCACATGTGCGCACTGACATCCAAATCTTTGAATAAGGTACACTCATCGGTCAACCTTGTTGTGACGCTGGAATCTTTCTCATTTGCGTTCTTTCAGGGGTGCATTTGGTCCTCACTTCTTTTTTATGGATGACAATGTATGACCACATCGAACAGGGTGGGTGGAGGAGTTCTTAGAACCAGAGGATACAAGGCGAATAGACTTCTCTGCCCGTTCCCCAGTCTTAAATCCCATCGAGCATGTATGGAATGTTGTGAGGAGATGTACTGCAGCACGTCCACACGTCATTATAAATCGCGGTGACTTCAGCGTAATTATTGTCTTTGAATAAAAGTGTCATTTCTGCTCGTCTCAATGAATGTTTCTTTCAGTTACCATCTGTAATATACTGTAGCTGTTCTTTCTATGTTTGGTCCAAGTTTCATCGAGCTGTGTTACTTCGCAATAACACATCATGCGAAAGTTACTTTCGTCCTTAGTTTTGCTTAGCTGTCTAAATGTCCACCAAATGCAACTCAAACTTACCCATTTCTGTTTTTAAGTTCTCTAACCAAGCTATCTAATTAAGAGATCTGACATTCCACGCTCCAACCTGTAGAAAATTGGATTTGTCTTCTCTGATGAATACATCCTCTTACTGTTGTCCCACCCGGAGATTTCGATACGGGTCTTTTCCACCTCCAAAGTATTGTATGTAAGAAAATACCATCATTACATCGGAAAATGTAATGGTTGTAGTTTCTCCTTTCTTTCACCCATCCGTAATATCAGCATAGCAAAGCTTTTATGCCTAATTTTCTAAGGTCACATAAGACAAGACAGTTACCCAAACTCCTGAAAAGACTGATGACCCACGTCAGTCTGGCCTCTCCACATCTACCTCTCCTCTGTCGTTGTATCTAAAGTACTGCTGTCTGTATTGTTGACACAAGAAAGCCCACCCTCCCCAATCTCGGCACGGTGCATGAATTGTGTGAGCAGAGGCATTTTTTCACACATACAAATAATGACCAGCGGGATGGAATGGATAAATGACAGAAAACGTTCTAGAACCGACTGAAGTTGGAATCCTAAACCTTTCGATAGATAATATGACTCTTACCAGCTTAGCCACCAAGCCAATTTAGTTACGTAGACGTCATTAAATTAAATCAGAACTGAAATTTTAATACGAGGGGCCTCATATCATGAGGAACATACGAAAAATAATTTCCCTTTGTATTTCTTTCCGTGACAGTGCTACAAACGCAGTTCAGTGTTAAAATGGCTCTGAGCACTATGGAACTTAACTTCTCAGGTCATCAGTTCCCTAGAACTTAGAACTACTTAAACCTAACTACCCTAAGGACATCACACACATCTATGTCCGAGGCAGGATTCGAAACTGCGACCGTAGCGGTTGCGCGGTTGCAAACTGTAGCGCCTAGAACCTCTCGGCCACTCCGGCCGGCGCAGTTCAGTGTATGCGCAGTAGATGCTTTGAGACAAGAAGGAGATGACACAATTTTGAGTTCTTTGTGTGTCGTTTTCGCTGTATACTGCTTGTCTAGTGTGAAGAAGTTGATTGAAAATCCCGCCGTTGAGAGATTTGATTTTTTGTCCGTTTTCTGAATGCGAAGAACACCAAATCAGTCGACATTCATTGACAGATTAGTAGTATTTAAGGTAAAATGTAATGACTGATTCAATGGTGAGCAGATGGATTCGACAATTTAATAAAGGACCAGATCAGTTGTACGATGACGGACGAAGTGTGTGTCCATGTTTGGTTAAGGAAGTACGGGTCTGTGGAGTTGTAGAAGTCACAAAGAAAAATCGTACTTTTTCTCAGCAAGCTGGCGGCCAGGGAAGGTACCTGGCTCGCTTGCGAAACTCCTAAATCGAAACGATAATCAATAGAACGGAGGAACACTTCATCACCAGTAAAGACTAGAGCAAAAGGAGTCTTGACATCGCGAATAGTCACGTGCACTACTTAAACCTAACTAACCCAAGGACACCACACACATCCATGCCCGAGGCAGGATTCGAACCTGCGACCGCAGCGGTCCCGCGGCTCCGGACCGAAGCGCCTAGAACCGCACGGCCACCACAGCCAGCGAGGAAGACATACAAACGCTTATGCCACGCTACAACAGATGCCTGCAAACTGACGGGAGCTATGTGGAAATATAGCTTAAGATTTGTAGTTTTTTCCAATAATTAGTTGGTGTGTCTGTACTCATTTTGTTTTTAAGCTGTCCAGTGAGATTAATGCGTCGACCTGTCAAAAGCCTGAACAACCACTTTTGCACCACAGACCTCTGTGAGCCGTACAGGTAGAGACTCAATGAATTTCTGGAAGGTACCGACAGGGATATTGAGTCATGCCGACTGCGTGCCTTGACAAGTTCGGTTGAGGATCCACGGCGCGAACTCCCCGATTCAGATGGTACCAGAGATTGTCAATTTGGTTTAAACCTGGGAGTTAGGTAGCAAGGAGAGTTCGGTAAACTGTGGTGCTCTTCGAGCGACGCAGGTACAGTGTGAGCTGTGACGCGTTGCGTTGTCTTACTGGTAGACGCCACGGTGCCGAGGGAAGACACGCTGCATGTAGGGATGGACACGGTCCCAAAGGATACGTACATACTTGTGTTGATACATTGTCCTTGCAGAATGATGAGTCCACCCAGGGAATACCACGAAAACATGCCCCAAATCATAACGCCCCCTCCTCCTTCTGATGAGTGGTGTAGAGTGTTTGCTATCTGTCCGATGGGGCATAAAACGTCCTTCTTGTGAAATACCCACCTATCGTCTCCCAGTGGACGTCCAGTTGCGGTACTGGCGTGCTAATTTCACTCTTCGTCGCCGATGAACAGCAGTCAGTATGGGTGCATAAACCAGGTGCCCTCTGCATAGGCCCATACACAGCAACATCCGCTTGATGGTCGTGGAGGAGACTATGTTGGTAGCCTCTTGGTAAATCGGAGCAGTTAGCTGCTCAACAATTGCACTTCACTTCGTCTGTATACATCTCCGCAGTCGTCGTTCACCCGTGTCATCCGTGGACTGTGGTGCACCACAATTGCCGCGACGTTGGTTTCGGATAACAAAATTTTGCCAGGCGTGGTATGATTTAACCGAAACGGCCCCCGAGTGGTTTACGAACTTGGCCGTTTCCACTAAAGCCAACGATCAGGCCGTTCTGTGGACGACAGATAAATCATTCAGTTTCTGCATTACGACAATGACTGCATTGTTTTCTGCATCCACCCGACGCGCCTTTCATATCCTCCAATAATAGCGTTGCCACCTCCCGTTGTGAGTGGTTACTGCAAATTGACGCCGAACATAGGCGGTCGTCAGATTAATGTGACTTGATTGTATTAAAAGGAAGGAGGAAAGAAGCCAGGACGCTGTGGCTGCATAATAGGGAGAGTGAGGACAGGAGGGAGACGTTCAATGCGGTTAGAAGAGAAATAGCAAGAGTTCTACGAACAGAGAAAAGGAAATATCTAACTGGAATCCTAGAATCTATAGAAGTGGAAAGCAGGAAAGGAAACTCAAAGAAGTTGTTTCAAAATACAAAGAAAAGCAAGAGAGGTTATCAAAGTGAAAACCTATTCATAAAAGATAAAAATCGAAATATGCTAACGCAGCTGGAAGGTATCCTAGAAAGATGGAAAGAGTATTTCTCAGAAGTGTTAAATTGAACTGATCCGCACATAACCTTCAATTATGCAATGTCTGAGAGTGACAGCATTAATAATGACGAATGTAGAATCACATAACAGGAAGTGATCCACTCCATTCAAAAGCTCGAAAACAACAAAGCAGCAGGCGAGGACCAGATATCAACAGAGATGTTAAAAGAGGGCGGAAGCAAACTACACAAAGAAATTTATAACCTTATCACAATGATCTGAAAAACTGAAGCACTGCCTGAAGATTGGAAAACTGCGATAATTTGTCCCATACACAAGAAAGGAAACAGAATGGAATGTGGAAATTACAGAGGAATCAGTTTGCTGAACATAACATACAAAATCCTGTCAATGACCATTCTGGCAAAACTTAAATCTTACACAGAAAACATTTTTCAAGATTACCAGGCTGGATTTCGAACAAACCGTTGCACAACTGATAATTTGTTTACTATACGACAAATCTTTGAGAAATACTGGGAATTTAACAAAAACATCCACTGTCTCTTCATTGACTTCCAGCGAGTCTACGAGAGCATCCACAGAAGTAGAGTCTACAACACATTACGAGAATTTAGTATACCCAGTAAAATCATTAGGATGATACAACTTTGCATGGATGGCTCCCAGGCAGCAGTGAAGTTCAGAGGATCCATATCCCCCACCTTTCCATTTAAAACAGGTTTACGACAGGGAGACGCTCTTTCATGTGTCCTCTTCAACCTTGCATTAGAGAAAGTGATTCGGGAGAGTAATTTACATCTATACAATGGTCTCCGATTCGAACACAGTTCAAAAATGGTTCAAATGGCTCTGAGCACTATCGGACTCAACTGCTGTGGTCATCAGTCCCCTAGAACTTAGAACTACTTAAACCTAACGAACCTAAGGACATCACACACACCCATGCCCGAGGCAGGATTCGAACCTGCGACCGTAGGAGCAGCGCGGCTCCGGACTGGAGCGCCTAGAACCGCACGGCCACCACGGCCGGCTTCGAACACAGTGAAGTAAAACTCCTGGCTTATGCAGATGATACACTGTTGCTGAGTGAAACTGAAGAAGAACTAAAAGACATGTACAGATCTCTCAGGCACAGTGCCAGCAAAATCGGCCTATTGATTAACGGAGGGAGAACCGCATATATGGAAATAGGTCGAGTCATAAACCCAAATCCTTACTTTGAAATTGACCAACAATCTAAATTCAGAAACGTTCTCCAGTTTAAATACCTTGGATCACGTTTCAACAGTAAAAAAATATCACAACAATGGACATAAATGAAGGAATAGCCTCAGGGTCAAGATGTATGTACTCACTGAGCAACCCACTCAAAAGTAAAGCTTTGTCAATCACCACTAAGATGAAGATATACAACACTATTATCCACCCCATAGTACTATATGGCTCAGAAAGCTGGACGCTTACAAAGAATGAAAGAGAAAAACTGAATGTTTTCGAAAGAAAAGTAATGAGAAAAATCTGGGGACCTGTGTTGGAGAATGGTGCATGGAGAATTCGAAAGAACAATGAAATTTATCAGTTAATGAAGCAAACCACTATCATCCAGAAATTTAAAAGTAGGAGACTGCAATGGGCTGGACATGTGGCCAGAATGGAAAACAACAGGATCACCAAGAAAGCATTTGAAGGAACTCTCCAGGCAACAAGACCATTGGATTGACCTCATACAAGGTGGAAAGATGACATAGAGAAGGACATCGCAGCATTAGGAATTTCCGCAGGGTGGAGAGGGCTGCGAGAGATAGAAGGCGGTGTAAGCAGGTCGTTGATGCAGCGCGTGGTCTACAGGGCCTGTGATCGCTGAGAAGATAGATAGAAAATCTGAACGTATTCTCTGGTCGCACCTTGTACTTTCTTGAACTCCTGCAAGATGATAAGACTGCAATGAGACCCTCGAAAGCAAATGAGGTACTGTGTTGTGGTGTGGACCACGCAAAAGTGGGGGAGGCGGGCAGCAGGCAGGTGCGCGCACCGCCGCGCCGGCCGGCGACCTCCGGAGTGGGAGCGGCGGCGTGACTTTCTAGCCGCTGGCCGTGCCTCCGCTGTAAAAAGCGGCGCGGCGCGCGCGCGCGCTCAGTCGCCGTCGTGATGCGGCGCCCCCAGCAGCTGCCGGCGCGCGCGCTCGCCTGGCCCTGGTCGTGGTCGTGGCCGCAGGCGCAGCCGGCCGCCGCCCCCGCCGCCTCTGCCGCCCCCGCCGGCCTCGGCGTCGCCACCGCCTCCGCCGCCGTCGTGCTCGTGCTGCTCGCCTCGCTCAGCCTTCTGCCCGCGGCCGCCGCCGCCTTCTCAGGTCAGTCATACGACCTCTCACCGAATCCAATTTGCACAAAATCGCGATTTTGGGGTGGCTGTTTTATCGGCAGAAAAAGGACCTAAAGCTCGGGACATCAAAAAAGATTCGTCGAGTCCGAGTAGTACTCGCGCACTGTGGGTTCTACATCTACATACATACTCCGCAATCCACCATACGGTGCGTGGCGGAGGGTACCTCGTACCACAACTAGCATCTTCTCTCCCTGTTCCACTCCCAAACAACGAGGGAAAAATGACTGCCTATATGCCTCTGTACGAGCCGAAATCTCTCTCACCTTATATTTGTGGTCTTTCCGCGAAATGTAAGTTGGCGACAGAAAAATTGTAGATCTACTGCAGTCAGCCTCAAATGCTGGTTCTCTAAATTTCCTCAGTAGCGATTCACGAAAAGAACGCCTCCTTTCCTCTAGAGACTCCCACCCGAATTCCTGAAGCATTTCCGT
Organism: Schistocerca serialis cubense; assembly: GCF_023864345.2. Taxonomy (NCBI): domain Eukaryota; kingdom Metazoa; phylum Arthropoda; class Insecta; order Orthoptera; family Acrididae; genus Schistocerca; species Schistocerca serialis. The sequence goes on from NC_064638.1 coordinate 944,071,506, forward strand.
AACACTCGCGTGATGATCAAACCTATCAGTAACAAATCTAGCAGCCCGCCTCTGAATTGCTTTTATGTCCTCCCTCAATCCGACCTGATAGGGATCCCAAACGCTCGAGCAGTACTCAAGAATAGGTCGGATTAGTCTTTTATGAGCGGTCTCCTTTACAGATGAACCACATCTTCCCAAAATTCTACCAATGAACCGAAGACGACTATCCGCCTTCCCCACAATTGACATTACATGCTTGTCCCACTTCATACCGCTCTGCAATGTTACGCCCAAATATTTAATCGACGTGACTGTGTCAAGCGCTACACTACTAATGGAGTATTCAAACATTACAGGATTCTTTTTCTTATTCATCTGCATTAATTTACGTTTATCTATATTTAGAGTTAGCTGCCATTCTTTACACCAATCACAAATCCTGTCCAAGTCATCTTGTATCCTCCTACAGTCACTCAACGACGACACCTTCCCGTACACCACAGCATCATCAGCAAACAGCCGCACATTGCTATCCACCCTATCCAAAAGATCATTTATGTAGATAGAAAACAACAGCGGACCTACCACACTTCCCTGGGGCACTCCAGATGATACCCTCACCTCCGATGAACACTCACCATCGAGTTCAACGTACTGGGTTCTATTATTTAAGAAATCTTCGAGCCACTCACGTACTTGGGAACCAATCCCATATGCTCGTACCCTAGTTAGGAGTCTGCAGTGGGGCACCGAGTCAAACGCTTTCCGGAAGTCAAGGAATATGGCATCCGTCTGATACCCTTCATCCATAGTTCGCAAGATATCATCTGAATAAAAGGGCGAGTTGCGTTTCGCAGGAGCGATGCTTTCTAAAGCCGTGCTGATGCGTGGACAGCAACTTCTCTGTCTCAAGGAAAATCATTATATTCGAACTGAGAATATGTTCGAGAATCCTGCAACAAACCGACGTTAAGGATATTGGTCTGCAATTTTGAGGATCTATCCTTCTACCCTTCTTATATACAGGCGTCACCTCCGCTTTTTTCCAGTCGCTCGGGACTTTAAGTTGGGCAAGAGAGTCGTGATTCGGTACAAAGGTAATTATGAATATAGGTAGTTCATCTATTCCGGGAATCGAGAATCTCGAAGATTTTTGCCTGTTATCAATATTAATACTGGAAAGATATCGGTCACAATAATACCAAGACTGTATCAGAATTTCTACAGTAGTTCCTAAGACTAGCCTGCACATACAGAAACCAGCGAGCAGAGGACTTAAAGTTTACACGTGCAAAGAGAGAAGATTTCATAAAATATGTATTTGCTTACTTAAATATGATTACAGTAATTCACAAAAAATAATGTTTTTCGTGATGTAACTACAAAACAACAATTTTAGAATTTTTTCCTTTACTTGTACTTCGAAACCTTGCTTCTTGCCAAATTTCGTGATTCCAGGCCAACAGGAAGTACCCTGCAAGTTTTGATGAGTGAGTTTGCCAGTATCAAAATACGTGACATAAATTGCCTGATCTTTTGACTGTATTGACTTAGCAACTTCAATTGTTTGCACCACCAACGGACCGAAGAGCTCATTATGTGACTCAAATTTCAACTTGATACATCTACTCGTTCCTGATAAAACGGGGTCTTAAAAGAGAGATAGAGAGAACAAAAATCACAAAAAAATTTCGTACGGGATAATTACAAATTAATGTTTTTTTCGGATTTTTACTTCTACTTCTAAATGTTGCTTCTTCCTAAATTTCATGATTCTAGGTCAACGGGAAGTACACTATCGTTTTCTACGAGTGAGTTCGGAGTATCAAAATATGTAACATAATTGACCTATCTTTCGACTGCATTGTCTTAGAAGCTTCAGTTGTGTTCACTGCAAAGGGGCCGTAGACCTTAGTATGCAACATAAATTTTAACTTGATATGTCTACCCGTTACTGAGAATAATGGGTCTTAACAGACGGACAGGCAAAACAGAGAGACCGACGGACAACGAAGCGATCCTCTAAGCGTTCCGCTTTTACCAATTGCGATACGGATCCCTAAAGGCTAATTTTCAATCATTCCATCAGTACTTCCTTATAACATGTTATGAACGAAGTTGTTACACTGGTACAACACCTACAGGTAAAACAGATTTATAGGGTCTCAAAAAAATTATATGTATATGTATATATATATATATATATGGTCAAAGGGCTCTAAACACTATGCGACTTAACATCTGTGATCAGTCCCCTAGACTTAGAACTATTTAAACCTATCTAAGCTAAGGACATCACACACATCCATGCCCGAGCCACGATTCGAACCTGCTACCGTAGCAGCAGCGCGGTTCCGGACTGAAGCGCCTAGAACCGCTCATCCACAGCGGCCGGCTATAGGGTCTCCTTACAGCTTCTAGTTTGAGATGTTGCTTTTGGCTCTTAATATATACAAGGTGTAGTGAAACCTATACAACAAATGTCTAGGGATGATAGATCACGTCAAGGGGAGGAACGTTTTTTTGGAGACAAAATATTCACTGAAACTTCCCGGCCTTCTGTGTTGACCATGGCCATGAGGGCGGCAGGGTGTAGGTGTTCTGCAGCCTGCGAATGTCCTGTGTTGCGTTTATAATCCAGTCTTCTGCTCTGTACGTAGGGCATTACGCCAGGCAAAACTTAAGTTCCCAATTCGCTTCGAAAATAAATTTTTCTGCTCAGGGACGCTCGTTCTTAAAGTTTTTTAATAAAAATAACTTTATCACTTTGATTCAGCAGGTGGTATGCAGCACACCTGATTGGCAGACCCTGCTAACCGTGTCTAATCTCGTCGTCCCAGGGTCGTCGAATATTAAAGGAACCTAGTGTTGCCGGGAAGCGTCAGCAAACATTTTGCCTCTGACAGAGGTAGTTCCCTACCACGCGATCTTTCGACCCTAGACGTTTGATGCAAGGACTCTGAAACACTGCATAGATATAACTTCGACCCATCATGGAATAGGCATTGAATCTGTTCCGTTCTCACTAACTATCTGGACATGTCTCCCTAGGTCTTCCAACTTATCTTCTTCCCGTCGGTCTATGAGCTAACGCTGATTACGCAAATAGTTTACTGTCCGTTCTTTGTACTTGTTCGTACCAGATGTTGCGCTGTTTAGTTATGCTGCTTTCAATTGGCCCTACTGTTAGTTGTCATTGCACTCTTTCGATTTTTTTACAGTCCGTTCTTGAGTAGCTTTTTGTTGTTCTTGGAAATTTCATTTCTACACTTTCTATCTTACGAGATGTTCTTTATGTAGGTATCCAGTATTCACTCCTATGAAAAATTTCTGGAAGACCTATAGCTTTATGAAATTTTACTCTCGTTTCTTGTCTGGTTTTATTTTTAAATATATCGTGGGTGGTGTCACATATATTTCCGAATGTAGCCAATTTTACACCTAGATCTTTATTACAGTCTATGAAAATTTGACATCCAAACTAAATGAAGGACGATACATTTTTCTAAAGTCACATTATCCACAATGGTTCTGAAACTGAACGGAACTCTGCCGAGCGGGTCTAGGCGCTTAAGTCCGGAACTTCGCTGCTGCTACGGTCCCAGGTTCGAATCCTGCCTCTGGCATGCATGTGTGTGATGTCCTTAGGTTAGTTAGGTTTAAATAGTTCTAAGTCTAGGGGACTGATGACTTTAAATGTTAAGTCTCAAATTGCTCAGAGCCATTTGAACTATCTGAACCGGAACTCTGCCCCAGAAAGCCATCACTTTAATCTTGGTTTCAAGGAAATGCAACATCACATTGTTCACAAAGGTAATTTTGGTGGGTCATTGCAGTCTGTAAGTTCTCTTTTTCTCGTTGCAATATTACGATTAAATAAGCATTTAACATGATATCTTTTCATATACCGTTTGAATACCTAGATATGTCACGGTTAGGTGGGAGTGAAAGTTGTGTGTCTTTTAACTAGTCTCTGAAGCAGTTAAAGTTCTCGCGCATCTCGCCACCCTGAGCTACAGTGCTTTTTTCGTAGCAAATGCTATATCGGTAGCGCTTAGTTAGTGGAATTCAGGATTTGTAACAAATTTCTGGAAACATAATAAATTGTAGAAACGATAAGAGTTCTACGGTCCATGCTTTTTACCAGTCTGATCTGTACTGCACGTATGCAGTATAAACAAAGATATTTTGCAAAAAAGAAAAAAGTCAATTTTTCATCTGACTCGTATGCTCTCCTATCAGTGGCAAGTATAAACAAAGATATTTTGCAAAAGAGAAAAAAGTCAGAATGAGATTTTCACTCTGCAGCGGAGTGTGCGCTGATATGAAACTTCCTGGCAGATTAAAAATGTGTGCCGGACCGAGACTCGAACTCGGGACCTTTGCCTTTCGCGGGCAAGTGCTCTACGGGGAGTGAGTCGTGCTTGGGTAGCTCAGTTGGTAGAGCACTTGCCCGCGAAAGGCAAGGGTCCCGAGTTCGAGTCTCGGTCCGGCACACAGTTTTAATCTGCCAGGAAGTTTCATATCAGCGCACACTCCGCTGCTGAGTGAAAATCTCATTCTGCAAACATGTCCCAGGCTGTGGCTAAGCCATGTCTCCGCAATATCCTTTCTTTCAGGAGTACTAGTTCTGCAGGGTTCGCAGGAGAGCTTCTGTAAAGTTTTGAAGGTAGGAGGCGAGATACCGGCAGAAGTAAGGCTGTGAGGACGGGGCGTGAGTCGTGCTTGGGTAGCTCAGTTGGTAGAGCACTTGCCCGCGAAAGGCAAAGGTCCCGAGTTCGAGTATCGGTCCGGCACACAGTTTTAATCTGCCAGGAAGTTTCAAGAAAAAAGTCAATTTTTCATATGACTGGTATGCTCTTCTATAAGAAATACTTAAAACGGAAAAACTCATGCGTTAAACGGTTAAATACGACGGTTCACATGCACAAAAATGAATTGTATGTTTTGTGTTCTTAAGAATATTAATGAAACTTCGAAACTAAGACGGGCCGATCTTAGGATAGTTAGTGTAGCTACTTAATACATCTGATTAGCAGATAGGTCTACTTCATTCAGACTGTATTTACTGGCTTTCGGAATAGATACACTGGGCGTCCCAGAAATATTACGACAAACTTCGAGGGGTTGTAGAGCGTGTCTGAAGAAACAAATCGAGAATAGTAACGAGTAGGCTAATCAGAAACGTCATCCAACGACGCTACAGAGCGTCAAAGTTACAGGCGCCGGCTCCTGCCGCTAGGTCACCCCTTCAGTAGCAAACGTGACTACTCGTTGACGGACGCTAGGCAGATGTCCCGCAATATTGTTTGTTATTCAGCGATCGCGACTGGTTTCCACGCTCGCCAGCAGAGGAGATGGAGCTACCTGATGTGTAGACAGGCCCGGTCTCCGACGAATGCGATTCTCTGTTGCTTTGATGGATGACAGTTTCGGACACAGGTTACCACCTGCGAAACGTTCCGCAGTCACGTTTGCTGCCGAAAGGGTGCCTTGTGACAGGCGCCAGTAACTTCGACGCTCTGTAGCGTCGTCGGATGATGTTTCCGGACACGGATCCCTATTCTCGATTTGTTCCTCAAGACACACTCTACAGACGCTCGAAGTTTGTCGAAACGTTTCTGGGACACGCTTTATATTCTATAAATTACTTGTCAGCCGTATTTCCACTGACAGAACAAATTGATAATGTGAACGATTGTTCGCCACACACCAAAAGTTCACTCCGATTTTTATTTTTTATTTTTTCGCGCTATAAACGAAATCACGAAGCGCTCACAGGCAAGGAACCGAAACACAGTACTAACTGATGCGCTAAGACAAGTCACGTCCAGTGGATGATGGAGAACAGGAGTGGAACGCCGGGGGGGGGGGGGGGGGGGGGAATAGAAGAGAGGTCAAAACACTATTCAGAAAACAGTGGCGTTCGGTGTGGCGGTAATAATGCAACAATGGAGGCCACGCGGCTGATTGTCTTCGAAACTTGCTAGCGACCTCCTTGTGCACCGTATGGTTACCGCCATCGTAGCATTCAGAAACTCATCTCGGAACTTTCACGTACTCGACCATTTCTGACGCTGCGCGGGATTAGCCGAGCGGTCTGGGGCGTTCCTGTCATGGACTGTGTGGCTGGTCCCGGCGGAGGTTCGAGTCCTCCCTCGGGCATGGGTGTGTGTGTTTGACCTTAGGATAATTTAGGTTAAGTAGTGTGTAAGTTTAGGGACTGATGACCTTAGCAGTTAATTCCCATAAGATTTCATACACATTCGAACCATTTCTGAAGTGAATATGCGTTATATTTAGAATTGTTAGCACAGCCCAAAAGTCCGAACATATTGCGCCAGTGTAACGTTTACGCGCGACTGATCATGACACCCCTAAAAATTGGTGCATCTGAGAGCACTAGTCACACACAGCGACTTTCAATGTCCACGTAGCTTTCTGTTAACGACCCGTTTCGGCACTTCTTTGTCTCATAAGGACGATATTATTTCTGTAAATTATTGAACTTGATTCATTGTTCGTTTCATAGCTACAACAGTTAGGAGTTTCTCTTGGATGTGGAATGTATCGCAAAACCATAAGAAAGAGTACACAGTAATAAATATTGTTATGTTTAACATTCATTCCACAGATAGCAAGTGGAGTCTTCTGCAGACTCAATGCTCTCCAGCTAACACGAAACTCAGGAACATAATTTGTACTGACTAAAATGTCGACACCGGCTGCGTAGGAAATATTTTAAATTTATTATGCCGTTTCGGTACGGGGCCACATACTCATCGTCAACGGAACGCTGTCAATATCTTTATGTCAGTCGTAATCGTTATGAACAATCTTTGAAATACGAGTTACGATTGTGGTAGTACTGTAAATGCTTCATCATGTTAAAAACAAACGGTGACCAAATGCGCGAACGCCCGTATAACAACTAGGCTCAGTTATTCTGGCCTTGTGCTTCGCTCTGTTAATACGTTGTCTGATGAATAAATTGGGTTCTCCCCTGTGTTCTATAATTTAGATACACTTAACTAGATACAAATGATCATGACTGGATTCGCGTCCTGTAATTAATGTTGTAGGTTTAATGTAAAGTGACATACTGTGGTAAATCATGATTTTTCTACAGAAATTTCCATTAATATACAAATGTGTACTCACTAAAATGCGTAAAGTAATTCCTAGGCTATAACAGCTTAATATCGTCAAAAGAAAAGTTTTCATTGTGTGCGTGAGTCGATCATATTGTTGCAATTATTTTACAATAGCTAAGCATGACATATAACTCATATTTTTGTGATGTCATTATTATTAAGAGCATAAAGGAATTAGTTGTAGTAAGAAATTTGTAACTGTTCAAATAATTTACGGGTTTGCTGCCGGGTAACGTCGTCGACCACCGCCGATATTTCGACAGCAGCACACCCTGCCATTCTCAAGGCACAACAGTTGTGCCTGGAGAATGTCAGGGTGTGCTCCTGTCCAAATATCGGCAGTGGTCGACGGCGTTACCCGGCAGCAAACCCGTAAGTTATTTGAACATTCAATTCGCCGGGAAAAGTTAAGGTCTCACAATTCGTATCTGGATTATAAAGAACTTACAGTCAACCAATCTTCGCGCTCCTTTTAAAATATACATTATTAGTAGGTATGATACCTAAGGTTTCTGAGAAATTATTGAAAATGGGTACTCCTGGACAAAGTACACGGTTTGGCTCACAGACATAACTCTTACCCTTTATGTAAATTGTTCTTATCCGTAGTATTTATTGTGAAAACTGAGCTGTTGAAGGGAAGGAACATGTGTTTATAAGGCAAATTTCGGTAGGCTGTTAGACTATTGTGAAGCGGAAGCAAATATAATCGACTCTTAGAATTGACTTCTACAGGACAAATAATACATCTTACATTTTCAGCCTTAGGTTAGCTTGAGAAATTACTCCAAAATATGTTTCTGTGTGACACAGTGAAATAATAGCAAGCCATCTGTACAAGCTTCTATAATTTTATGTCATCCACCTGAGACAATATTCGCGCTACAACATTCAAATAAAGGTTTGACTAGCTGTTACGGCAGTTCTATTATATGTTCCTCCCAAATGAATTTATCGCGAAGCTATTATTCAAGAATTTAACTTTTAAGTTTTTTGTATGAATGTTACATTTTATCCGTATTTTATCCATATACTAGTTGCAGCTTTCTTACCGGTTCCGAACCACACACAGCAAGTTTTTTCAGATTTTGATAAATACGCATCGAGTAAAAGTTATCTAACAACATCCATGAATACACGCTCTGCTATCTGTCGCAATATTTGAATCATCTACAAACGAAAGAAACCTGGCATCTGGCAGTTTTACAGATGAAATATTTATAATATACCAAAGACAAAGCAATGGCGTAAGGTAGAACCTTGGGAGACATCAGACGTAATTACCTTCTAGTTGAGTAATGAGTCATAGATTAACTTATGAGTCTGCCTTATTTAAAAACTTCTTTCATGTTAGAGAAACATGACTTAAACTACGACGGTGTGCTGAAAAGTAGTGCCCCCGAATATTTTATGTGGAAACTCTTAAAGCTTTTTCAATAAAACAAACGTTATTAACATTATAAATCTTTTTTCTTCACGTCTACATATTTGCAGCCCTCTGCCGCTAGAGAGTTACGATTCCTAGCTTGTAAAACAGTGGTCTTTAACGTAATTATACAGGTGCGTGAGAAACAGCGTTCTGTGATGGGGTTCCGAATTGGAAGAGATCGTCCACACATGGAGCACCTCGTCCTTCAGCATCACAATGCCAGACCACACACGAACGTTGCGACAAGTGCAACAATCCGACACAATGGTTTCACTGTCCTCGATCGTCTTCACTACAGTCCCGACTTGGCCCCTTCCGATTTCATCTGTATCCAAAGCTTAAAGAACACCTTCAAGGAATTCACTTTGGTAGTTGGAAATTGTACAAGCAGAGATGAGGTTGTGGCTCCGACAACAAAGTCAAACCTTCTAATGACGGTATCAACAAATTGGTGCTCGTCACCAGCGTGACTATATTGAGTAAACATGTAGACTTGAGGAATAAAAATGCAGAATGTTAATGATGTTTGCTTCATTTAAAAAGTTCTAAGAGTTTTCACATTAAAAATTCGGAGGCATTACTTTTTACGACTACCTCGTATTTTCCAAAGTTACCTACGACGCTGTATAATGCTAATTTACTGAGACGGTTGCTGTGATTTGAACTGTCAAATGCCCATAACAAGTAACTGAGAATAACGTAACCTGTACTTCTTTTATGAAATGCATTATATTATAGATGTCACAATGTTTGTTTCAATGTACGTTTGTACCCGTGCATGTGCCTGTAACTTTTCCGGTTAGGTTGTTTTCATACGACGGAATCTGGGAAAACTGTCGTTTACACTCAATCAGTTCGCCAACGTCCCATCCATAGCATCGATGACGAAGCGAACATACGACTTCACAGCCTTGTTCAGTTAGCAGTACTGCAACAATGAGGTATTGGACACAACAAACGCACAGAAAGACAAATCAAGCTGTGAGCAGGACCGCGACCGTATAAGGCTTCACAGATTTGATGAGTGGCTCCAAAATTACATCGCCGTAAGTATAACCTAACTGACCAGTTACAATTTAAGATTAATCTACGTTCGAACCTAGTCACTGCCTCTCATAAAAACGCTCAAATTTTTTAAATACCTTGCACCTGTCACGCACCAACTCAAAGCTTTCATCTGCTTGTCATACTTTTGCAAATCCTTTGATTACCACGATTAACGAATGACGAATTGAACCAACCATGCCGTATCAATACCAGACATGATATGGTAAGAGGTTAATAAATCGTGTGATCATACAGCTCGTGGTAGGCAATACAGAGGTTACTGGTACCCGCATAAATGAATGTCATGTATTGAAGACAACGCTTTGGAAACTACTCGGTCCAGTCATACTAATGTGATCACCGCCTATGTTCGACGACAGTGTGCAGTGACCACTCACAGACGGCAGTTGGTAGCACTAGCACTGGAGGGTATACAGGGAGGTCCATTGATCGTGACCGAGCCAAATATCTCACGAAATAAGCGTCAAACGAAAAAACTACAAAGAACGATACTTGTCTACCTTGAAGGGGGAAACCAAATGGCGCTATGGTTGGCCCGCTAGATGACTCTGCCATAGTTCAAACGGATATCAACTGCGTTTTTTTAAGTAGGAAGCCACATTTTTATTACATATTCGTGTAGTACGTAAAGAAATATGAATGTTTTAGTTGGACCACTTTTTTCGCTTTGTGATAGATGGCGTTGCAATAGTCACAAATATATGGCTCACAATTGTAGACGAACAGTTCGTAACAGGTAGGTTTTTTTAAATTAAAATACAAAACGTAGGTACGTTTGAACATTTTATTTCGGTTGTTCCAAATGATGCATGTACCTTTGTGAACATATCATTTCTGAGAACGCATGCTGTTACAGCGTGATTACCTGTAAATACATACAATAAATGCTCAAAATGATGTCCGTCAACATCAATGCATTTGGCAATACGTGTAACGACATTCCTCTCAACAGCGAGTAGTTCGCCTTCCGTAATGTTCGCACATGGATTGACAATGCGCTGTCGCATGTTGTGAGGCGTTGTCGGTGGATCACGATAACAAATATCCTTCAACTTTCCCCACAGAAAGAAATCCGGGGGCGTCAGATCCGGTGAATGTGCGGGTCATGGTATGGTGCTTCGACGACCAATCTACCTGTCATGAAATATGCTATTCAATACCGCTTCAACCGCACGCGAGCTATGTGCCGGACATCCATCACGTTGGAAGTACATCGTCATTCTGTAATGCAGAGAAATATCTTGTAGTAGCATCGGTAGAACATTACGTAGGAAATCAGCATATTGCACCATTTACATTGCCATCAATAAAATGGGGACCAATAATCCTTCCTCCCATAATGCCGCACCATACATTAACCCGCCAAGGTCGCTGACGTTACACTTGTCGCAGCCATCGTGGATTTTCCGTTGCCCAATAGTGCATATTATGCCGATTTACGTTACCGCTGTTGGTGAATGACGTTTCGTCGCTAAATAGAAAGCGTGCAAAAAATCTGTCATCGTCCTGTAATTTCTCTTGTGCCCAGTGGCAGAACTGCACACGACGTTCACAGTCGTCGCCACGCAATTCCTGGTACATAGAAACATGGTACGAGTGCAATCGATGTTGTGTAGCATTCTCAACACCGACGTTTTTGAGATTCCCGATTCTCGCGCAATTTGTCTGCTACTGATGTGCGGATTAGCCGCGACAGCAGCTAAAACGCCTACTTGGGCATCATCATTTGTTGCAGGTCGTGGTTGACGTTTCACATGTGGCTGAACACTTCCTGTTTCCTTAAAAAACGTAACTATCTCATTTTGTTCGTTTACGTTCGTTGCATCTGCTCGGGGCGGGCGTCGTGAGACACCTGTTTCAGTTCGTCGTTGATCGATTAACTCAGTTTTTTTTTATTACAGGGGGCAGCTAACCCTCTGACCGAAAACGGTCCGGACACTTGGATGGTACCGTCCAGGATACCGAGCAGCATACATAGCGCACACCCGTTGGGCATTTCGATCACAATAGCCATACATCAACACGATGTCGACCTTTTCCGCAATTGGTAAACGGTCCATTTTAACACGGGTAATGCATACCGAAGCAAATGCCGTCCGCACTGGCGGAATGTTACCTGATACAACGTACTTATACGTTCGTGACTATTACAGCGCCATCTATCACAAAGCGAACAAAGTGGTCCAACTAAAACATTCATATTTCTTTGCGTACTACACGAATATGTAATAAAAAATGGGGGTTCCCATTTTTAAAAAAAACGCAGTTGACATCCGTTTGACCTATGGCAGCGCCATCTAGCGGGCCAATCATAGCGCCATCTGTTTCCCCCCTCAAGCTAGACAAGTTTCGTTATTTGTGGTTTATCGTTTGATGCTTATTTCGTGAGATATTTGGCCCGATCACTATCAATGGACCACCCTGTATACTGTTATTCCATGTACTGACCCTGTGAACTAAGCTCTAGGGTATCAGTTATCTGTCCGGACTACCAGTTTTCCTCCGGTTACAAAAGGGAAAAGATGAGGTGGTTGCACTGACAAGGACAGGATCGACTTCCTTCTTCTTTCCAGATGAGCCAGAGCTATAATCGTCCTCTAATGACGTTTTAGTTGACCGATCATTACGCTCTAATCTCCCTTCGTTCAACTGCCAGAAGAACATATCGCAATGCACATTCTCAGCGTCGAACTTTTTCAACTAGTCAAGAAATTCCATTGCACTGTACGATTCGCTGTAATTTGAGATACCACATTCTGAATGACTTAACGATACTGTACAATAAGATATAATATCTGTCATGCGTTACACAGTGATTTGTTCAATAGAGATGTAGAGTTCCTGCTACAACCTTTATGAAATTTAGTGAATTCTGCTCGTTTGTTTTTTGAAAGCACCTAGAGTATACCATGTCAGTGTATTAGAAGGTGCTCGCGTTGTAAAGATTTTTAAAGCGTAATGCAAGTTACTTTTGGAGCCACTCATCAAATTTCTGAAGGCCTTTACAGTCGCGAAACTGCTCGGTCTGGCACTGTGAAATGTGGTAAATAAAATTTCTTCAATCATAAACAGACGTATTGAATATTGTGGGGAGAGTATCGTAGTGATCAACCGACTAGTTCTGTAAATATGCACTCATGCGAAAACCCATCGAGTCAATCATTACAGTCGATGACATAGCCACATGATAAGAAAAAATTTCAAACCGTTTTCCACACCTGCAAGAGTCGCTTGTTCTGCTCCCCAAGATTCTGCTTCATTCGTGATTAAAAGAGAAATTTTACGCACATTTTCATCATAGTCTGAATGTGGGGAACACCTAGGAGTAAAGCTCCACGAAGAGTGCGTGTGTGTGTGTGTGTGTGTGTGTGTGTGTGAGTGTGTGAGTGTACATGTGGTGCAGTTGTGTGTGTGTGTGTGTGTGTGTGTGTGTGTACATGAGGTGCAGTTGTTAAAACTTAATTAATGCTCTGGCTCTGGCGACCAACGAAAATAGCTTTTGTGGCTTATTTTCCAGCTTGCTCTCATTATTATCCAAGACATTTACCCCCGAAAAAAACACTTATATTCTTCAACTTTAGAAAATAGCTTTTGTGGATTATTCTCCAGCTTTCTCTCATTATTATCCAAGGCATTTACCCCCGAAAAAAACACTTATATTCTTCAGCTTTAGAAAATAGCTTTTGTGTATTATTTCCCAGCTTGCTCTCATTATTATCCAAGACATTTACCCCCGAAAAAAACACTTATATTCTTCAACTTTAAACTGTTCAGAAGTAGAAAGTACTCATACATTATTTATCATTTTATTTGACATCTTATCCTTTTGCAGATTTTTTCCCCCATTGTTTACTTATTACAGCGTCGCTGGCTACCCTCCTTGCGCAGTACGTAACAAACTAAGATGACATTTCTGTAATCATATGCCTATAATTACGTATTTCCTTGTTCACTTAGACACAAATATTATCGAAATTCTGTTGTAGAGGACATCTTGCGTTCTAGTGATACATGTCGATGCTCAGCTTCATACAATACAAAACCAAATAAGTAAAAAGTATGAAGTGGTGCAATAGTTAAGACAATGAACTTCTGTGTATGGGGAAACGCCACCTACATTTATATTTGTCGAAATTTTCCAGAATCTCTTAAACCAGAAGCCAGGATGGTTCCGTCACTAAGGCTATGGGCTAATCCCTACCTGTCACTTAGCAACCCTAGCGTCCACTTGCAAGACGTTAAAATACAACTTATCCTTCCTTCTGTTACGTAAGATAAACGGCCATATTTTCACTTCTTGTAAACACTCGTCGACGTTGCGTTTGCGTTAATTTTAAATTGAATGCTCGCAAACTTAAGTAGGATCTTCACTGGTTGGCGTTTTTAGTAAAGTAAAACGAACATAGAAATAACTTTGCTATTACATCTCCAGCACCTCATTGTTCCTGTAGAAGCAGTATAACGGTCAGAATTTAATATAAATTTAAACTGAAAATCTAATAGAATGGGTAATCAATCAACAGCAGATTGATGACACATCGTTCATTTGGGTTATTAGAGTTCAAAGGTTGGTTTCCGTTGCCAGATTCCGATAGTGATACTTAGTCTTTTGCCTTTTGTGTTACTAAGTTTTATGTAATGCACAACACTGGAGAAATTACATCCATTAGATCCATGTCTGCTTAACTTCCTAAATCGTGGTTAAAGAGTTTCATCAATTCTCTGGAGGAAAACAAACGAGATGGTGCGTTGGCAAATATACGATGAGCTGCGGTTTCAAACTCGCCGGGTGTCCAATCTAGTTTAGATTTTCGCAGTTTTCCTAAATCGCTTTGGATGAACGCTTGGGTGGTTCCTCAAAAATGCACTTTCTCCCCTTCCTTCCATTTTCCTCCATAGTAACTAGATGTCTCTCTCTAATAACATCGACACTGGCAAGACGTTAAAGATATTTTCCTTATGTTTAGAACAGAGTGCAGCACTTAGTACGTCAAATTCTCCTTCATAGTATTACACGAGTATTTCTGGAAATATGTACCGTCTATAAATTAATTGAAGGAAGTTTATTTATTGCCATACGCGTTTCGCTTCTTTTATTTGGGAAGCATCATCAGTGGCTTGTAAAACATGTTTCCATTTATAAGCACGAATTTAAAGCAACTGAGGGACAGACGGAAAACAGAAATAATGACGGAAATAAATTCCCCACACATTTTCGTCTCTGTTAATGCTGCTTGGTTGTATAAGGAGATTACACACATGAAAGATTCTTCTCCCGAAACTAATGAATTGAGCATTAATGTGAGATCGACATCTCGGCTGCCAAAAGTGCTCAAAACCTCTCCCGCCTGTTTTATATTGGCATATAATGAAACAGCGTTATTTTTTACCACAAATGTCTCTTTCTTTCATCTTGTTTCTTATTTTACCAGACTAATAACTATTTCATTTTTGCTGATTCGACTGAATTAAGTGATATACCATGAGATCGATCACACTGTTATTTACTTGAACTCATTTTAGCTGATTACTTGGTACAGGCAACGTCTATGAGTCCAGTAGTAATCTAATAAATTATTCTGACAGCAATAACGACAGTCTGCTCATATACCTCTCCTACAAAATAATGTCTGTTCTTCTCCCAGCAATACACAAAGGCCTATAAAATATGGCGAGATAAATATTGTATTATCTGCGCCCATGAATGACAGATGTTTCACAACGTCAGATGAAGACAGATGCGCTGCAGACTGGAAGCCAGTAATCCAGCGTATACAGCCAACTGGCAACTAGTTTATCTCGCATAGTAGCACTGACATTACTTCCATGAAATAAAACCCTTTAGACGTGAAAACTGTAATCCAGAAAATCAAATCCCTATGGCTAATACCCCAACTATATTTCCATCTATTAAGTCGCTTTGTTGGTATATTAAATTTCCACTGCGTTGTCGCCGATGTCGTGCATATGCAGATAATTAATTCATGATGAGTTACAGCTTTGGTCGAATCCCACAGACGCCTCTGTTAGTAATAAAAAAAATGTGTGTGAAATGTTACGGGACTTAACTGCTAAGGTCATCAGTCCCTAAGCTTACACATTACTTAACGTAAATCATCCTAAGGACAAACACACACAC
Source organism: Schistocerca serialis cubense (assembly GCF_023864345.2). NCBI lineage: Eukaryota > Metazoa > Arthropoda > Insecta > Orthoptera > Acrididae > Schistocerca > Schistocerca serialis. Next base: position 944,087,278 of record NC_064638.1, read on the forward strand.
CCATGCCCGAGGGAGGACTCGAACCTCCGCCGGGACCAGCCGCACAGTCCATGACTGCAGCGCCTGAGACCGCTCGGCTGATGGTAATATCTTAAGGGACGTGATATAGTAATGCGGTCCTCAGATGTGAGCATAAAAGGTAAAATGTGTATTTATAACGCATGGATGACTGTATGTTCTGTGTATTGTTGCCATGTCTTAGTTACGTAGACTTTCAAAGCCGACATTGCTAATCCACGCCACTGCGGTGGCACGCGTCCGGGGACTGGTGTTTCCAACTCTAGTGAAGAAATATTTTTCATAATGAGCAACTTCGAGTCGCTAAAGGCGAGGACTGTTGATTCGAGCACCGCCTCCGCGATAGACGTGTGGTTTGAATCTAAATATATGTCAGACAATTCATAAGAGATGTTATACGCTGTGTCTCTTCTAAATACACCGAGACTGCCAATAAGATCTAATAAACTGGCTGAATCGCTAAGTTTAAAAATACTAATAAACTTTTTAAGTACCAACACCGGAACTCGGCAGGTAATTGTAACAGAGAGATGCTGGAGTAGATTTTCTTATCAGCAGACTGGACAGCAATATCATGGGACAAATGTCAAAATTCCCCAAAGTACCACCAGAGTTGTATGTGATAAAAGATCGGTAGCTCCCATGATGCTGTTTGAGAGGAGCAGGTTATGACCTGGTGCTAGATTTCGCCCTCTCTGCTGCCATTAGGATCAGTCTCAGAAAACAGCAGTGTATATGCTCTCTCCACAGTCATTTACAACGAACAGGTTCACTACATCCTCTCCATTCTTGCTTCGCGAAGACTATGTCCCTAATGAAATTCTCATCCTGCTTCATCAGTCAGACAGATATGTCAAATTCTCATCCTGCTTCATCAGACAGACATGTCATTTGAGTGTCGAGTAGATAGAAGGTAGAACACGTGGCGGATATTGACTAGTAGCACGTGTACGCAGATCCATTTGTCCTGAAATATCACAATTTCGTCATTCACTCCCCATTACCCTTATCTCAGATCCTGAGTACATTGTCGTGTAAATAAAGAAAACATTTCCGACTTCGTCTATTGAACCTCCAAGGTCATATCCGCCAACAATACCGCAAGCTTCTTTATGTGATTTTTATGTGTCAGAATGGAACCAACAGGAGGGAGAACCGGAGAGACAGCGCAGTTTAAACACGGGTGTCGTATTCTGCGGGTGCGGCTTTCAAATCCCCGTGCGACCATCTTTATTTATGTTTTCTATTGCTCCCCGAAATATCTATATGGTTCCCTAGAACCGGTCAGAGCCGATTTTCATCTCTATCCTTGTCTATCCTGAACTAGTGTCCCGTTTCTAATGATGTCATAGACAACAAGATGGTAAACTCTAATCTGCATTCCTTCCATTAGAAAGAAGACAGAGGTTCCCCCTGCCACCTCACAGTCTGTTCTCCACCAAAAGGAGCGATAGTATTATCAGTCTTAACTCTGAGATCCGACGGGTAGATCACCATATGGTCCCATAAGACCAAACGATTTTCCGTGCTACGCAGAATACCGGAGCTCAGATCAAAATGGTTCAAATGGCTTAAACCCAAGTAGCCTAAGGACATCGCACACATCCATGCCAGAGGCAGGATTCGAGCGCGGTTCCAGATTGAAGCGCCTGGAACCGCCCGGTCACACCGGCCGGCTCGGAGGGCAGATCGTCGGAGGTAATATGCTACTGCATGTCTTAGAGTCACACTGCATGTTGCTGTAACGCAAATTAGTTCCCCCACCCTGATAGAGGGCAGATCGTCGGAAGTAATATGTCACTGGATATCTTACAGTTGCACTTCATACGGCTGAAGCGCAAGGTAGTTCCCCAACCCGGAACAAATTAGGTTATCCACAAGTCGTATGTTACCACTACTAACGTTATATGTTAGGTTATCCACAAGTCGTGTGTTACCACTACTAACGTTTTATGGTGCTACACTTAAGATTTTTTTTTTTTTAAAGTCCGGGGTGATATGGCAGAGGAATTTTGCTTAACATGGGCAGGTGAGGGTGTGATCGTACACCTAACATTTATTTTTAATTTTTTAAATGGACTTGTAGTCCGGGGTGATATGTTACAATACAGCATCATCGGTCTATTGCGGTCTAACAGTGTTGGTGAGGCAGTGGATTTACGTTATATGTTAGGTTATCCACAAGTCGTGTGTTACCACTACTAACGTTTTATGGTGCTACACTTAAGATTTTTTTTTTTTTTAAAGTCCGGGGTGATATGGCAGAGGAATTTTGCTTAACATGGGCAGGTGAGGGTGTGATCGTACACCTAACATTTATTTTTAATTTTTTAAATGGACTTGTAGTCCGGGGTGATATGTTACAATACAGCATCATCGGTCTATTGCGGTCTAACAGTGTTGGTGAGGCAGTGGATTTCCGTCACTGCAATTCACTTTGGAGGTGTGGCGGTGGGACTTTTTTTTTTTTTTTTTTTTTTTTTTTTTTTTTTTTTTTTATGTTACAATACAGCATCACCGGTCTATTGCGGTCTAACTGTGTTGGTGAGGCAGTAAATTTCCACAGGGCAGTGACTCCGTCACTGCTATTCACTTTGGAGGTGTGGCGATGGGACTTGTAGTCCCGTACCACCCTCTGACGGTGATAGTGCTACATGAGTCGGGCAGAAGAATTTTGCCTAGCATGGGCAGGTGAAGGTGTGGCGGTGGGACTTGTAGTCCCGTACGCCAGGGCAGGGGTGGTCTAAGGCGGTGGGACTTAGTGCAACGGAATATTTATAGGACGATAAATGTAAAATACCTGCGCGAGAGATAAATACTCTGTGGAATTTAAGAATTTCCGTGCGAACTCCATAACAAAGATATACAGACTGTATTAAGCTACGGCAAAGAGATAATTATGTTGGACATTCGAAGGGAGATGCTGTTGTCGGATTGAGAGGAGATTGTTGGAAGCCGCCGTTAAGACAGTAATCTATGTTTTACGGTATTGAAGAAAATGAATACATATAAAACCACAAAACGAGTATCAGGTGTGTAGCGTTCATAACCCTTAACATTTCTAAAGAAATACTCACTAATTATAAAGACGCAAGTCGTTCGGAAGTGTTGTGTGGTTTGATGGTGCGAACCTGCAGTTTTACACGATTTTAGGATTCGTCGAGAATATTTCTCCGAAGACCTAAATAATTTCACGAACTTAAATTGGACGCCACATTCCATACACATGACACAGCATAGCACTTGGCTATGCTGTGTCGATTTCCGTAGAGCGATAAATTATCTTTAGCGATTTCAGGTGGAGAAGTTCCAGCAAGGAGACTCAACGAGATCTGCTGCTGTGAAACGCATATGGTATTACCGTAATCTTTAACTTACGGAGAACTGTAAGCAATATAGATTTCATAACCCCCGCAAACATAATTAAAAGGACTCAAATAAAAGGAGCAAACAGTAAAAAGGAATCGCTAAACCAAACCATAAATAAAAAATCAATTAATAATAATACGCAATCACATTAATAAAAAGCTCATTAAATAATAGAGAGAATAAAATAAGAACTTTAAACACTCTACAGTGCGTCAGTGGCCTCGACTTCGGCACAGCTCAACATAAATCCTAAATAGCACTATAGATAGTGACACTATCTGCATCTGCGTCACACTGAGGCTACGACGAGGTTTTAACTCTTATGTTGTTCTTTGTACTCTAGATTTGTCTTCTCAAGAACCTTACGTAAGAAGGTGAAGCTCTTGCCTGTCAGAATTATTTCTTCTCTGCTACCGAGATAGGGGATTGTCCCTTAGCTGCTCCACAAACTTGTCATTTATTCTTTAAACCCGAGCCCTCTGCAGCGTTTCAAAGCCTTATTTGCGAGATGTCTAGTGTCTACAGTGGTCGGCCTACACACGGTCGCCAGGAAGTGAGAGAGGTAGGGCAGCGTGTCTCAGATCGCTGCCAAGGGCCGTTTCTATTCAGTCCGTGCGCTCCACGTGAGAGGAGTCTAGCCTTCGTGGAGGGAATAAATCATCCAGACAGCGGCGAGCGCCTGTGGACGCCGCGCCACTAGCGTCCGTCCTCAGCGCCTCATCCAAGCGGATTGTTTGTACTCAACACCGGTCAACGCCAATGGCACTGGAGATGTGGCCATAGACCATTCGGAGAAGGATGGCATAACAAACCCGCTGGAACCTGTTTAAGGAGCCATCAGTACTTTTACACTGCTACCCACTAAAACTTAAAAATCATTACGGCGACATGCAGTATACGTCATATTGGCCTGAAGTGTACTACATGCTTGGATATGCACATGATTAGCATTGCAACAAGACTGCGCAGAAGAGATAGGGATCACACTATTTAGTTTATGTACACATGGTTATTCTGTGATGATGATATAACTTTCAGGGATGATGGAAAAGGGTTAATGTATCAGTTCGAGGTAAGGCACCATGGTCTCTAAACACCGAGTCGAAATTTATAAGCGAAATTCATTCCGATACCTCTGACAGTACAATACATGTTATCGGTACTGTTGTTGGTAAGATTGTAGGCTAGGCAGCTTCCAGAGGTGGTGGTATGGACCAAATCCAAACAAAATCTGGCCTCTAAAATGCTATGAGCACTTGTTCATCTTCCATACTGTAAAACAGATCTCTTCTGCTGCAAGCACTTATGTCCATATTTTTTTGAAGACGTAGTACGACCAAAACAAGAAAGAAAACCAGTAAATATGGGCTGTAAAAATGCGTGCATTAGGAGCTACAAGCACTGCTCGTCTTTGCTACTGTGAAACACGTCTCTTCTACTGAACAAGTGCCCATAATTCTTAAGATATGTATTTTAAAGCCTATATTTACTGGACATTTTTCCTTGTTTTCTTTGTTTCCTCCAAAAAATATGGAAACCAAAGAACTTGTAGCAGAAGATATGTGTTTCACAGTATCGAAGATGCACAAGTGCTTAGTTTACAACTCTTAGGGTATGCACTTTAGAGCCCACATGTACTAAACTTTTTTCTCTGGCGCATCCACCACCTCTAAAAGTTGCCTATCGTACAGTCTTACCAACAACAGTACCTGTATATGTATTCCACTGTCAGAGGTATTAGAACAATTTTCGCTTATTATTTTCGACTCTGTTGTTTTTGGACCAGTCTCCTTTACCTCACATTGATATATTTGTCTTTCTCCTCATCCCTGTGAGTTTGTAACGCCATCACGGAATCACTCTCTGTAAGGAAAATTTACGCAGAGGGTTCCTCATTCAGAAATGTCAACATCGGACACCATGTGGAAAGGCGAGACATTGCTACTCCTGCGTCCTGGTTCTTTGTACTGTATGACAATGGCCGTGTCCATGCATTGAGTCCCCGAGGAGAACGTGCTTCGTCAGATCGCCTTCATCAATGACATGCGAAACCAGCACCTGTCGTGATGGTATGAGGAGCCATTGGATACACAACACGATCAGCTCTGGTTCACACAGCCAGTAATTTGGACAGCAGACGCTATATTTCTGACGTTTCAAGACATGTGTGTGTGCCCTATTTCGAGATCTCCGCGACGATACCTTTCAACAAGATAAAGCAAGGCCGCATGTTACCTGTACATCCTTTACCTACATCGTTCTTCCGAATCTCTCACCTACTGAAAACACCTGGTCATGGATTGAAAAGACACGCAAAATCACCTATCGCCAGCAGTCCGGAATGATGTATCCGGATCTCTCATGTAAGTTTAGCTCGTCACCCTGCCCAGCCGTGTCAAAGCCACTGTTGAAATCAGAGGTGGCTGCTACATTTCACCCACAATCATGTATTCTTACTGCTATACTGTATACATACAATAAGGACTATTTCGTTATTTGCTACGATTCCTGCTGTTGCAGTTTTAGCCATTGCAATACCTAAAGAGGGCGGGTGGCAACTTTGTGCGAATCTTTTGAAAATCTTCTAATTCAATCAGGTGCTTTATATTTTAAAATTTTGGAAAAAAATATTTATTGTTCTTAATGAAGTCTTTCAACAGATTCTACAAAAGTTTAAAATTTTTCTGTTAAACTTAACTTTTCACATTGAATATCATGTTAAATAATTTAGGTTTAGGATTCTACTTACACGTTAATATCTCTTTAAAAAGAATTATTGTTAGTAAAATTCAACAATAAGTAATAATTTTTTTGAGATAGTCATAAAGTACGTCCCATCCTTGGTAGTTCGCGTTGCTCAAAGTGCGTTTTAAGATATTTCTGAAAGTGTGCTAAAAGATATTTTTAGGTTCTGGACCCTACTTAGGTATCAGTACCTCTTAAAAAAAATTGTCGTTAATAAAACTCAGTAACTATTAACAAATTCTACTTTTTAATAATATTTTAGGGTGAGCATGAAGTACCGCCTCCCCCTTAGGTCATATACGTAATTGAAAATGCATTGGTATCTGAGGGGGTTAATGGCCAGTAATACACGTGTAATGATCGTGGGAAACGGTAGAAAATCGAAAGTACAAGGACCGGATGGGGATTGGAAAAAGAAAGAAGGAAGATTAAGGTTTTCCGTCCCGTCGATGATGAGGCCATTAGAGACGGATCGAATTGGTGAAAGATGGGAAACCAAATCTTCCGTGCGCTTGACGTGCTACCATCATGGCGTTCGTCTTAGACAATTTAGGGAACACACAGAAGCCTAAATTGAACTGCCGTGCCGCCCTCCGTAATATGTGTCCAGCGCATTACCTTTGCGATACCTCGCTCGGTCCGGGGATTGCAACCCTGCTGATCCAAGGAACGCCTTTGGTGTCTTCGTCAGCGTATCAGATCACAGCTCGACAAGAGATACGTATCTTGATCGATGCAGTGAACTCACGTTTAAAATAGCCGCTGGCTTAAACATGCTGTTGTGCGATGGTCAGTGTGTGGTGTCGTTAATAATTATCATAACAGAGCTTTTTTTTTAAGGCTTCATACTTATTGGAAATATAAAAATTGTTGAGTCTTAACGTCGAAACAGACAAATGGTTCAAATGGCTCTGAGCACTATGGGACTTAACATCTGAGATCATCAGTCCCCTAGAACTTAGAACTACTTAAACCTAACTAACCTTAGGACATCACACACATCCATGCCCGAGGCAGGATTCGAGCCTGCGACCGTAGCGGTCGCGCGGTTCCAGACTGAAGCGCCTAGAACCGCTCGGCCACCAGCGGCCGGCTCGAAACTGACAACTTCCCACCTCTCTCAGCATACGGGAATACAAATCGACTCCAATACTCAACCCGCCCTTTTCAAGACTCGACTGCATTTTGTTGTCAACTAAGACTTTCACTGGTACAATAGAATGGTGAAGAAAAGGGGTCTACTAGTGTTTAAAAGCAATGCTAAACGTGAAATGTAAGCAAAATCCGTTATATTAAGCGATTGTGTTGTTAAATTAGGGCACTGTCAATCAGAACTTGAAAAGAGAAATGTCTCCAAACATTACAGCAGAGAACAGGACATGCCTCAAACGCGATAAGTATGTGACAAGCGGTAAAACGTTTTCGATACTTCTCGGAATGTCCCCTCCCCAACATTTAAAAGTAAACAACGTTCACAAAAACTTATTTTGAAGCTCTCGGCTTCTTCAGCTGGAGTTGGTTGATGATTTATATGATGCTACCGGGCAACAAGTCTGTGTGAAATACCGTACGTCTCCTCTGAATCTTCTATATTTTTTCCGTTAATCCAGTGTGATAAAGGTCCTACTCTGCCAATCAACACTCAAGAATCGATCAGACGAGAGTTTTATAATGCACCACCAGTGTGAAAGGATTATACTTTTTAAAGGTTTCTTCCAATTATTTAACTATCATTTATGACTTCCTGACAACTATATTTCTCTCGTCGTTTCATTTTAAATTGTTCTCGATGGACACCAGTGGATATGTGACGGATGCGACTGATAACGGTGATTGATCGATGGTGCTTAATCAAGCATTATAGTGTCTTTTCTTGAAGTCCTATTCGTTACATCAGACGTTCGAGGTTTGGCGAATGTCTTCGCACAAAGTATTCATCATCTGTAAGCCATTCCACATCAAGTGACAGTTTTCGACTACCCTGTGAAAGACTGTATGTTCTGTGTGAAGGCTCAGCTACCGACGTCATCTGCCATCTCATTTACATAATTAGTGAATACTATTTACTCTACTACATTTATTATATGCAGACTACACCCGGCATCTGTGACAATTTGAGCTCAGTCTTTTAAGAACTCTTCAGTCCACACGCATGATAACTCACTGCTCGGAAGCACATTTTTTGTTATCTTTTTATTTTAGTAATAAGCACTGTAGAATCTAATGGAAGGCTTTCGGAAAGTCTAGGAATACGGCTTCAACTTGGACTCCGCTGTGTGAGGCAAATGAACGGAAACATAAAAAAAAAATCACATGTCATGGACGGGTGCTGTAGATTGCAAGTGAGCGGGATGTGAGTGGCTCTGAAAGTCCCTCGCCAGCATAAAAGGCTTCCTCCCAGTAATCAACCGGATTTCGAAACTATCGACCGTCCCAAGCACAGTACATACTCTAATGGCATAATTAAAGCCGTGGGTCAAAAGGTGCTTTTTCAGAAGCGTTTCATTCAGGGCCACTCCGGCGCGGAGCAGGAGAATATTTTCTTGTGTCACAATCATAAACGATTGTAGTTAGGTTGAGTAATATCTAACTGGTAAAACACAGTCCACTCTCAACAGATAAAAAGCTGAACTTTAATGTACGGTGAAGCAATCTAAAAGAATGGTTAGCATCTCAGTCCCCATTAAAGACCAAATACACCTCCTTTCACTATAAAAAAAAAAAAAAAAAAAAAAAAAAAAAAATCTTGCAACTTCCTTCATTTGTTTCTAGTACTTAGCGATTGAGCCATGGAGCCCGACTGCAACAAGCCACAGACCGTCAACGAATGATAAATCCAGAAAATTGTACGATACTGACGTTGTAACTGGACAGCTTTTGATTACAAAATCAGTAATTTCAGGAATTTTTATGAAATGTTGTAGAATTAACACTTCATAGATCAAAAAAGGGAAAATGTTTTCACGAAGTATGCTTTTAGTTTTGCATCATTTTCGTTAGTGCGGTGTTCTACAGTTGTCCATTGCACGGAGCCTCGAGCAGGCAAGCTGGAGTACCATCCTCTCCTACAAATACACAAGTTGTGCCACAAAACGCCCATTCACCTCAAGCAGTTACCAGGAATACGCGGCACAGATCACTCTTCCCTGTGCCACGTATCTACAGGCGGTGATTTACTAATGACCTCTGACAAACGGAGTAATGTCTAGATCAAGCACTTGCTGAAGTTATTAAATGGAGCAGTTTCTCTGCCTGCTAGTAGTGTTTCATGTCTTTTGCGTCTACATTTACTTTTCAAATTACCTGACGATCCAACATAAACATAATAATTATTCAAATAAAAATCAATCCAGCCAAGCACTGGGTGAAGTTATTCAATGCAGTAGTTTCTCTGCGTGGTACTAATGCTGCAAGTCTATTGCGCCCACGTTATACTTTTGAAATTATCTGACGGTCCAACAGAAACACAATACTTATACTTATACCACATTTTTAAAACGTACTAAAAATCTAAAATAATTTCACCTAGCACCTACAGTTTCCTACTCTCATACAGATAGTCCTGAAAAAACATGTGATATTGAATTTTTAACAGCTATGAAAAAACTTGTAAGAATTAAAACGAAAAACGTGGAGTGCATGCAGTACATAACACTGGAGAACAAAAAAATATTTTTCTGCGGCCTGAGTTTACGGAGTAGATACATATGATAATGAAGTACTTAGCCTATAAATTATTTTGTTTCAATAGACTCTGGTTCTCATGATAAACCTTTCTATAAAAAGTACTCGTTTATTACTAATGTACCCCCATTAACATCTCTTTTTCGAAATAAGGTAACTGCACTCAATATAGCCTGTGACTCAACACGGCCTAGTGCCTTTGTCTGGTAACTGTGGTAGGAATCCGACAGATGGCGCCTCATCCGTATTTGCAAACTACATTAATTATCTCTGCTTCACACAGAGAGCGCCATGACTATCAGCCATTTCACAGATGAGTTATTTTGGTTGGTTGGTCGCTTTGGTGGAGGGGATCAGAGAGCGAGGTCATCGGTTCCATGGGCTTAGGGAAGGAAGTCGGCAATGCCCTTTCAAAGGAACCTAGTCGCCATTTGCCTGAAGCGATTTAGGGAAATCACGAAAAACCTAAATCAGGAAGGCCGGACGCGAATTTCAACCGTAGTCCTTCCGAATGCGAGTCCAGTGTGCTTACCACTGCGCAACATCGCTCAGCGTGCTTTTGTTGTTTGCCATTCAGTCGTTATTATTTTGTGCAGGTGAGCTTTCTGCATTACTCATACGTTACAATTTTTCTTCAAACGTGACAATGTGTCAATTACTTCATGCAACTGTCGTGTTTGAGAGTTTTTGTTACAGAAAGTATGAGTTCTTCACGGATGTCTTGTGTGAATTACCCCACCATTTCTGCTACATATATGGTAAATATTGTCAAGAAAATCAACGACGGACTATAAAAGATTTCGTACAACAAAGCTATCATTCATATTTTGGAAAACAACTTGGAGAACAAGATAAATGTTGAGCACGACACAACGTTTGTAAAACTTGCGTGGAGTCGCTTCGATATTGGAATCATGGAGGACGAAAAGGGCCTCCGTTTGGAATACCGATGACGTGAACAGGGCCAAGAAGCCACCTCGATGATTACTAATTTTGAGCTGTCAGTGTAAAAGGTATGAATCGATACAAAAATCTTACAGTATACTAAGCCACCAGTCTTGCATAGTGAAAATTTGCCAATACCGGTGTCTACTGTACTTCCTTATCTGACGATTACTGTGATGCTGTCGAAATGTTAGAGAGTGAGAGTAAAAGCAGGAGTGAAAGTGAATTCGAAGAATGCAGTTCTACTCTCCAAGGCTGTTCTCAGGGCGAGCTAAACGACTTGATTCGAGATTTAAATTTAATTAAGAAATCAGCTGAGCTTGTTGCGCAAAGACTAAAAGGAAAACATTGCCTTCAGCCTGGCGTATCAATGATTACATCGTATCGAACTAGAGAGCATGACATTCTTCCATATTTTTAACGAGGCGAATGATATTGTATATTGTAGTAATATTTCTGGGCTTTTAAATTTGATGAGCCTTTCAACACACCAAGCAAAAGACTGTCGACTTTTGCTAGATAGTTCCAAAAAAAGTTTTAAATGTGTGCTAGTGCATAATGGAAATAAATCAGCTTCGATCCCGATAGCTTATTCAACTACTCTTGTTGTTGTTGTTGTTGTTGTGGTCTTCAGTCCTGAGACTGGTTTGATGCAGCTCTCCATGCTACTCTATCCTGTGCAAGCTTCTTCATCCCCCAGTACCTACTGCAAGCTACATCCTTCTGAATCTGCTTAGTGTATTCACCTCTTGGTCTCCCTCTACGATTTTTACCATCCACGCTGCCCTCCAATAATAAATTGGTGTTCCCTTGATGCCTCAGAACATGTCATACCAACCGATCCCTTCTTCTAGTCAACTACTCTTACGGAAGAATATCAAAATGTTAAACTTGTTTTAGAGACAACTTCACTTCATCAACATCAGTGGTCAGTATGTATAGATTTAAAAATGGTGAATTTCTTATTGGGTCAGAAAAGTGGATACACTAAATATCCTTGCTTTCTTTCTCCGTGGAACAGTTGTGCAAAAAATGAACTGTGGTAGGAAAGACTGGACGCCGGGAATGAACTTGACAACATCGTTCATGAACCGTTGGTCAGTCGGGAAAAAGTCATTCTTCCGCCGCTACATATTAAACTTGGCCTTATAAAACAGTTTGTTAAAGCTTTAGACAGGAATGGCGATTGCTTCAAGTATATTTGTCAGGCATTTCCTGGTCTCAGTATAGAAAAGCTAAAGCAGGATTTTTTAATGGGTCACAAATCCGTACTCTCTTAAACAACGATGATTTCACAAACCGCATGACTCAAGTTGAATTGGAAGCATGGAAAAGCTTTGCATCAGTTGTCAAAGATTTTTTGGAGAATCACAAAGCTGAAGAATATTCCGAAATATTAGACAAAATTCTTCAGAATTTCCAAAAACTGGGACCTAATATGAGTGTCAAATTGCATTTTTTGCACAGTCCTTTCGATAAATTTTCTGACAACTTAGGCGATTACAGCGAATAACAAGGGGAATTGTTCCACCAGGACATCAAGATTACGGAGGAAAGATATCAAGGCCGTTGGTATCACCATATGGTGGCAAACTACACCTGGAACTTGCAGAGAGGCTGTCCAGACCAAAAGCACCGAAGAAAACCCTACACAAAACGTTTTTCTTGATAGGTTTTTATTGTTATTATTAAGTTTATTATTCTTTGTAGCTTTTATAGCACTTTCTTTGTTTGAGTCGTCTGATAACTTTAAAGTAAACGTTTTAAAAGGGATTCTCCCCTTTTTGTATAATTTAATTTCTAGTATAAATTGATTACCTTTATCTCAAAAAGTAAAAATCAGTTCAACAAGAATATTATTATTTTCGTATTCGGCAGACCAAAATTACCTGAAATTGATTAATAAACCCCATGCCGCAGAAACAGTGTTACCGTGTGTAATTAATCCATGAACAGTTCACCTCTTTATTATTATCTATTGCATACGACCCATATTTTTCGTTTTAAATCTTACAGTTATTTTCATATTCAAAATCACTCATTTCAAGATTATCTCTATCAGGTTAGGAATCTGTATGGGACAAGGAGAAATTATTTTATACGTTTTAGACCATTTTAAAAGAATAGTGTGGTAAAAATTAATTTTTATTTAAATAATTATTTTTTGCTCTTTAGTCTTGTATGTGTGCGTTTCTCAATTGATTTCAAACATTTTGATGAGGTTACAAAAAAAATGGCTCTGAGTACTATGGGACTTAACATCTATGGTCATCAGTCCCCTAGAACTTAGAACTACTTAAACCTAACTAACCTAAGGACATCAACACCCAGTCATCACGAGGCAGAGAAAATCCCTGACCCCGCCGGGAATCGAACCCGGGAACCCGGGCGTGGGAGATGGGCTTACAACAGAGACTTATAAATTTCAGTTTTATTTCAGTTTCTCTTCACCTGACTCAATCAATACATTGCTTCCTCCTACGTATATCTCGCTAAAAGACCGTGAGGGTAAAAATTACAAAGATTCGAGCTCAAACGGAGGTTTGCCATCATGTTGTTGGGCCCATCTGTACCGCGCTGCATGGTGTCGTGGTTGCAACGATGGACCTCGCCATGGACGTCGGGAATGAAGTTGCTCATCATGCAGCCTACTGCGCACAGTTTGAGTCGTAACACGACGTGCTGTGGCTGCACAAAAAGCATTATTCAACATGGTGACGTTGCTGTCAGAATTCCTCCAAGCCATAATCCGTAGGCAGCGGTCATCCACTGCAGTAGTAGCCCTTGGGCGGCCTGAGCAGGCATGTCATCGACAGGTCTTGTCTCTCTGAATCTCTTCCATGTCCGAACAACATCGCTTTGGTTGACTCCGAGACGCCTGGACACTTCCCTTGTTGAGAGCCCTTCCTGGCACAAAGTAACAATGCGGACGCGATCGAACTGCGGTATTGACCGTCTACGCATGGTTGAACTACAGACAACACGAGCCGTGTACCACCTTCCTGGTGGAATAACTGGGCCGGCCGAAGTGGCCGTGCGGTTACAGGCGCTGCAGTCTGGAACCGCAAGACCGCTACGGTCGCAGGTTCGAATCCTGCCTCGGGCATGGATGTTTGTGATGTCCTTAGGTTAGTTAGGTTTAACTAGTTCTAAGTTCTAGGGGACTAATGACCTCAGCAGTTGAGTCCCATAGTGCTCAGCGCCATTTGAGCCATTTGGAATAACTGGAACTGATCGGCTGTCGGACCCCCTCCGTCTAATAGGCGCCGCTCATGCATGGTTGTTTACATCTTTGGGCGGGTTTAGTGACATCTCTGAACAGTCAAAGGGACTGTGTCTGTGATACAATATACACAGTCAACGTCAGGAGTTCTGGGAACCGGTGTGATGCAAAACTATTTTGACGTGTGTATGTACCGAATGGTACAGACAGACAAGAAAGCGACCTAATAAAAACGTGGTAAAAATGTAAAATACACACTCATTCCAAAAAATATTTTTGGCAGTGCAGCGCTGGCAGATGCAAATCAATAATAATGAGTCGTGAGTCTTTCACGCCAGCACACAGACAAGGCGCATTTTTCAGTTCCGGAAGTGCGAATATTCGCAACCACGAACTGCACTATGCTACTAAAGAAACAATTGATACAACCAAAGTTTCAGTCGAAAAAATAATTATGGTGTTCCTACCTTTTTTCCTTTATCGCAAACACTCTCATATCTTTATGCCTGCATCTCTAAAAATCGTCTGAGAATCGTTGGACTCTCCTTTCAGGTAATCCATCACATTTTTTCGTAAGTATATTTCGGTTGAATCTTTGTGGAAATTCCAAGATAAATAAAGAATATGTAGAAGAATTCAACTAACGGCTATTGCAGAGTAGCATCGGCCATGCAAATAAGTAGAATTCCAGAGCAAATGCGACCTTCGCTTCATATTGCCCGTTGAACGATTAACGTAAATGCAAGAGTTCTGAGGAGCTGCACTGGACTCGCATTCGGGAGGACGACGGTTCAATCCCGCGTCCGGCCATCCTGATTTAGGTTTTCCGTGATTTCCCTAAATCGCTCTAGGCAAATGCCGGGATGGTTCCTTTGAAAGGGCACGGCCGATTTCCTTCCCCGTCCTTCCCTCATCCGATGAGACCGATGACCGCACTGTCTGGTCTTCTCCCTGAAACAACCCCCCAACCTCTGAGGAGCTGGAAGAGAAGTATACTGTTCTTAGTGAACTCAAAACACTGGCAGGTGTCGCTATAACTCATCATCATTAGCCTTAATCTATTTAGGAAGAGGAACGGAAAACTGAAATCTGCACTGTCGGACTAGCATCTGAATCCCTTCTCCCGAATGCGAGTCCCGTGAGTTAGCCGTTGCTTCACAAATAGGTTGTACACCAGCACCGAATTACACACCTTTCCCCCGGAGCGCCAATAAAGCACTAAAGAGGCATTCAAAGACTTTGAGGGTTACATTAGTCTATGCTTTCTGGATTACAGTAATATTAATTTTAGAACAGTGATATTTCTATATTTCATTTACGATGTCTAGACCATACCGTCGTCTATATGATCATGTCTGAAAAGGATCGAGATAGTCCAATCTACCTTGGTATGAACGACTGGTTTACATTTTACTTTTTATGTGTGAAATAAACCCTTACTGCGGAAATACTTTATATCGGCAAACGTAAGCAACTCACGTCTACTAGCGTACAAAATTAAACGTATGTTCATATTGACAACTGTGTAGACTATAAACCTTAAAATTTTTATTTCCTATGGTTCCTACATTTTCGCAATGGTAACTAAGGTAGCACTCACGCAGACCTCAGATATAAAGAGTATTGCAGAGAATAACAAAACACAATGTGGCTCGAGAAGAAGCCGCAGTTAGTAGTGAATGCTACAAACAGATTTCGCACGCTCTCGGCCTTAGAGTCTGCTCTCAGTTCACAGTCCCAGAGCTGCGTTTGGTCTGAGAGTTTGCAGCTGCACCGTGTTGCGTTTTTAAACATTTAGCAGTCAGAGTGTAACGGGGGACCCACCTCTGTAAGCGAGTTCATTAACTCCAAGTGACGGCGTGCTGCCTCAAGATGACTACAGCATACACAGGTAGAATTTCTTTGTACAAAAAATTTCGAATGTCATTTGACCCAGTGCTGGGTGCAACCATTTATTCGACGGCACTACGGTGGATTGCGTGTCAACATCTGTGCAGTCAAGAAGCTTCTCAGATGGCCTCATGAGGCAAGTCTTCCCAATTCAGAAAACGAGAGGTGCGCTCTAGAATCGAGTTTGGAATCTCTAGGCCACAAGCCAGCGACGCTAAAGCGACACTGGAGACACGTCTTGGGGGCCACCGTGAGACAATGTTATAAACAGACTGCAGAAGAGGAGACCATCACAATAGCTAACAAACATATTCTCAGCACTTACATAGAACGTCGCAATTTACATGGAGTCGTATTGTTCAAAACCTATATTCGCCAGTCTCACAGTATATGGTACAACTATCGTAACTTACTGAGGCTCAAGAAAACAAAGAGCAACATATGAAAATCACGCAATATTAACGAGTGACATCTTGACAGCAATTCCTCGCGGCATTCTTCCCCCATATTTCAGCTGTGTAGTATTCCCTAAAATAAAAGAAACCTTTGCCCTCTTGAAATACAATGTACTTTCATTGCAGGTATCTACGAGCTGCTTCACGCTCTTTGGGCATAAAACTACATGATAAATGAAATGGTGGGCCCACACAGAATACAGCAATGTCTCCTTCCAGAGGCGATTAGCCCAATTAACATAGGGTGAATAAAAAATGCCTCACTTGGCGGTCAGCATGACATTCTACATCCCGATTCAAGACAAAAATGTATGTAGCGAAATCTAGTCCCGTCAACAGGTTTAACAGATATGCTGTTTAAAAAAAAAAATAACGAAGCTGTGGCTATGCTATAGCTGTGTGTAGCTTGGTCAGAAACAGGTAGCATGAACTTTGCGCTGCGCAGGAGCTGTCCCATTAGCTCACTGAGACGAGGCAATTTTTTGTTTTTCAGTTAAAGCTTCAAATTGTATCCAATTTACACCTCCGCAATGCGGTGTCTTGTGTATTTCTCTCTGTTAGTGTTACCTTTCTTTAAACATTAAGACATAGCGTACACTTCTTACAGACGTAGTAGACCACTTTGTTTCGTCCACCACACAAAAAAAAGTCAACAGAAAATAAAAGTATATACATTAACATCGCCAGCATACAATGTCGTACAAAAACACAATAGGCAGGCTACACTAGACTGCGAATACTACGCGTATTAAATCCATTCCATATGACTGAAGTCCCGGTTTATCTTCACTGAGCCGGTACGTACACGTATGACCAACGTTCACTTTGGAGAAAATGCTCAAAGCGACGACTTCGCCACTCGCTGGATCATACTTTGTGGGACCCTGCGCAATACACTGCCGAAGTGGATTGGAAGCGAACTATTATGTCGTGTACATCCGTGACGTCCGTGGGTGGAGTACTATAAACTTTTTCCCTTAAGTGGCCCCACAAATAAAAATCTAGTGGATTAAGGTGCGGGGAACGAGGAGGCCAGAACATTGGACCTCTATGACCAATCCATTTCGTTGGATACGCCTCATTTAAATAGTTATGCACAATTCATTTCAAAGCAAAGTGTGACGGTGTACCATTATGCTGAAACCATAACTATTGCGTCATCTGTTTCTGGAGTACGTCTTGTCCTTGGATGACTTCTGTCCATTACATGAAAATGAAAATTACCTGTTTCCCGTAGGCGTTGCTCCAAGCGACGAAAAAATTCTTATCGGGATGGTGCCTTTGAGGCTACCGTCCACACACGCAAGAGCAGCATCAGCAGCTCTGTTGTCGGATGCACCCAGCACCGAATGCATATCGACGTATATATCGTTTGTGTACTCCATTGGGAATTCTCCGTACATGAACTTGACAGGACTGCAGGACGAGTTATGGTTGTGCACTGCGCGGTTAGTAAACACCAGCATGCAGTTTAATGGATCCACTGCCACGTTCAAATGGTTCAAATGGCCCTGAGCACTATGGGACTTAACTGCTGAGGTCATCAGTCCCCTAGAACTTAGAACTACTTAAACATAGCTAACCTAAGGACTTCACATACATCCATGCCCGAGACAGGATTCGAACCTGCGACCGTAGCGGTCGCGCGGTTCCAGACTGGAGCGCCTAGAACCGCTCGGCCACTCCGGCCGGCCACTGCCACGTGACAAAATGTTGTGCTTTTTATAAACGACGAGAACTGAGGAATGGACATCTAAAAATTAAAAGGAGCCTAACGATGATTCGAACCACAGCTCCTTTTGGATGTGCGTTCGATGTCACACCAGTCTACTAAGTGAGCTGCGACGGCTGGCATGGTAGCCCCGGGTGCATTTCGTTGCGCTGCATGATGTGACACTGTTGCCAAAAAAATGGCTCTGAGCACTATAGGACTCAACTGCTAAGGTCATTAGTCCCCTAGAGTTCAGAACTAGTTAAACCTAACTAACCTAAGGACATCACAAACATCCATGCCCGAGGCAGGATTCGAACCTGCGACCGTAGCGGTCTTCCGGTTCCAGACTGCAGCGCCTTTAACCGCACGGCCACTTCGGCCGGCACACTGTTGCCAGCTCCTTGTTTAAATGTAAGTGTTTTCAGAATGCACCCTATCTGATTTGGCTACATAGGCTTTTGTCTTGAATCTGGATGAGGAATCGCATGCGACCTCCAAGTGCGGCATTTTTTACTCAGCCTGTATGCTACATATACTGCTGTTACTGAAACTTCTCTAACAACGACTGTTGAACTGTTTCAACATGTGGACGAAATATGCCCACAGTCAACTGCAACGTCTGCCTACCCCTGCCACAGTCTGTATCGTGTGGCCATGTTACTTGACGGTTGGCTGATAAAAAATAGGCCAGTAATATCACTTCACAAATACTGGTGTTTACTTGCAAACGTCTACAGCGCATTCTCTGTAAATGAAATTGTGACACAACAGTAACATCAATTACGCAGTTCCTAGGACCATGCACGAGTGACGTAATATACCCTTTTTTAGATATCTGCTTCCGAGGCTCGAACAAGCAATAAATGTTACCCGTTCACTTGCCCAATACTTAGTTCGCTGCTTCTCGCGAGTAGTCGCCTTAAGTTTTTTTTTCCGTGGCCCTTCCTTTCGTTCACCAAAATCGACAGATATAAAGGTAATTTCAGGGGTGCCCCAAGAGAGTGTGATAGGACCGTCACTGTGTTGTCTACTTTCCGGGAAGACCCGGGCAACGTACTACTTCCTCTCACGTACGTCTCGTAAAAAGACCACAACGAAAAAATTCGAGAAATTAGTGCTAATACATAGGCTTACTGGCAGTCACTCTCCCCACACGTCATTCGCCAATAGAACAAGGAAGGGGGATCCGTTAGAGGTACCAGAAATACTCTCCGCCACACACCGTCAGGTAGCTTGCGGAATGTTGGTGTCGAAGTATCAATGCCAGTTTTACCGATGTTTCACCGGCATGTTTGTCTTCTTTCTCTGCCTTTTTATTAGAAGGTGTTACATCTTTGTCACACTCATGCTATTGCTTTTGTATCTTTCCGTATAGTCTTCTATGTTACATAGTAATTATGATGATAATTGGAGAAAAATCTAAAACATGCAAGTAATTAAAGAAACCTATGAAAGAATCAGATGGTACTCTCAAATTTCTTCGTCAGTTTTTAGCAGGATTACGAAATTCGAAGTCTGCATACAGTAAGAAAATATTTCTGTCATGAAATGTTCGTCAGCTTGCGCCGAACAGCTCATCTATCTATATTTATCGTATATATTACAAAGAACCCCGCCACGTTTTTCCGTCTACATATGAAGGCTAATCTCAGGAACTACTGTAGGGATTTTGATACGATTTTCAAAAATGGTTCAAATGGCTCTGAGCACTATGGGACTTAACTTCTGAGGTCATCAGTCCCCTAGAACTTAGAACTACTTAAACCTAACTAACCTAAGGACATCACACATATCCATGCCCGAGGCAGGATTCGAACCTGCGACCGTAGCGGTCGCGCGGTTCCAGACTGTAGTGCCTAGAACCGCTCGTCCACCCCCGCCGGCCGATACGGTTTTCACCAATAGACTGATTCACGAGAAACGTTTGTATGTATAATCCATTACAGCCACGCTAGATAAGCCATCTTGCAGTGAATACTTACTGCTACCCATACGAAAGCAGGTCGGGTCACTAGCCTAACATAAAATTTACAAGTGTTGCAGTACCAATATCTGTTGATGTGCCCGCGGAAGTGTCCTTTTCCCTATGTGATTCTGAGGCTAAAAAGAAATTAAATGCTTTCTGTCTTATTCCTATGATACTCATGTATGATGTTCATATAAGTATTTTGACTTTAAAATTGCAAGAATTTGCTAGAGAAATAACTTCTTGTACCTACAATTAAGAAACCATTTCTGCTGAACCACGGGAGCTTTGTTTAGCACAATTTGTACACTCGTTGGCGTGATGTCGAATCAAAATAAGCGTCTAATTATACCACGTCCCAAATAAGCTTACTCATTGCAAACAAAAATAGAAAAAGACAGCGAAACTCAGATCTATTTGGCACAGCCATTTTTCAACTTAATATCACTTTGTTCTCCTGATTAAAGTGAGTGTTTTCTTTCTACACATTTCCATCACTCAGAATGTCGAGACGGTACATATTTTTTTTCTTGAGGAACTTGAAGAATTGAGGAAAGGATATACAATATTGTGTTTATACCTTGTAGTGCATGTTAATTGTGGTGGTAAATATTGTGTTGCACGTATTGTACGCTGTGTGAGTTAGCTATGGTGACAGCAGAGCTACTTGGACCACAGATGCTGGCAGTCGTCTACATCGTGAATCGGAGAAGATGTGGTCGTTAACAGCGAAGGCTGTTGTTATTACAGTGATTGTAATGAAACCATGGAAAAGACGCTTTCTTTTTCAGTACAAGATGATCTGTATAAGGTTTATCAAGAGTATGAAGTCGGAGCCAGCCATAGGAATTTGCTGACGTACAATATGGTATACGTTTATGTTAAGAAGCTGGAATATAGAAGAAGAGCGTTCTTTAATTCTCAAGCCAGACGTAGTATTTGAGCAGGATTGGAAGAAATTGTGTAGATTTATGCTGGGTGATTTGTGATGAGAAGATAAAAGGCAACGACTGAAGAGGAAAATCTCTTGTAAAGATGTCATAAATACATGCGGTGGTGCTTTTGACATTGCTCGTTTATACAGATTATTTCTAAATAATTTCGTCCCAATTATGTTACCTGGGTGTTAAGAGGGACTAAGCTGATCGCAGGGTTCTTGGTTAGTGGTATAAGCTCTGGAAAACGTCTTTAGGTGCCATTTACGATCGTAGCAGGGCTTTTAATGTAGGTGGCCCTACAGTGCCCCCAAACGTTGTTCAATCCATAACCTCCCTTACTCCATTTTAGCGCTGTAGTTTAAAACGCGACTGCAAACAGGTTTAGTTGCCAGATTTACGAACCGGCCACCGAAAAAATTCTTTGCGCTATCGTTTTAATTATAGGTAATGCAGCCATATGTGATCCAGAAGGACGATGACATAGTTATGACGTTATGACATATGTGACTGTTTGTTCAAAATGGCTCTGAGCACTATGGGACTCAACTGCTGAGGTCATTAGTCCCCTAGAACTTAGAACTAGTTAAACCTAACTAACCTAAGGACATCACAAACATCCATGCCCGAGGCAGGATTCGAACCTGCGACCGTAGCGGTCTTGCGGTTCCAGACTGCAGCGCCTTTAACCGCACGGCCACTTCGGCCGGCTGACTGTTTGTACTCTGTCCATTACCCTCATATACTGTTCCCCAAGACTTGCCCTAGTCATCTGCATTTCTGAATGGCAATTGATGTGCATTGGGTTGTTATATACAGTTACCTATTCTGTAAGTTATTACAGTTAGACGTCTCTCGAGTTTTAGTGCGGAATTACGACCAGCTGTACAGATATACGTACACATCATACTTATTTTGCAGCTGATTTCACTTAATAGTGAGTGTATCAGTTATATTTGCATAAGAACCTAATTGGTCGTGAACATTCAAGTATGCATCTGAAAGGGAGATAAATCTGTTCTTCTTTTTCTGCCGTTCGACTCCAGACACCTGCATGGCTTGCTTCTTGTTCCTGTCTCTAAGTTCTTGGCAGATGGCTATCTTGCCAACGGTCTCACTGAGTTGTGTCTATCAGCTGGGTAATATCCTCTTGCACTCATGACAGCGTTGAAAGGCAATGGATTTTTAATGGTTGTGTACCGGTTACTAATAGTGTTTCGCGCGCCGATTTGGATTCTCGTGCTTGAATGTGGGTCGTGTTGCGCGCATTCTGCTAGCAAGCTGGGTGTGCTACTACGCCTTTTCCACCCTCGCGCTTTGAGTAATTGCTGGGATGGTCCCAAATTTTCGCCTCACAAAGTACGATATACAACCAGTTATATAATAACACCATGAGCTAAGTTTACACAGACAGGTGCCGCACGAGACTTCCCTTCCTTAGGTTAACTGACGACTGTGGCACCAGAAGGGACTTTCGGCCACAAAGTTATAAATAAAACAGATGTTCGCAAAAAATAAGCAGCACGTTTTGTGCGACGGGATAGACCCTAGAATAGAGAGAAAGACCGAACGAGGTGGCTCAGGGATTAGGACACTTGACTTGCATTCGGGAGGACAACGATTCAAACCCGCTTTCGACCATCCTGATTTAGGTTTTCCGTGATTTCATTAAATCGATTCAGGCAAATGCCGGGATTGTTCCTTTCAAAGGCCACAGCCGATTTCCTTCTCCAGCCTTCCCCAATCCGATGGGACCGATGACCTCGCTGTTTGGTCCCCTCCCCCAAATCAGCCAACCAGCCAGAGAGAAAGTTTCATCAAAGCGTTACACTCGAGTGGATTTCTCAGCTTGTGAAACGTTTGCCAAAAATCGCCTTATTGCCTATTTACACCAGCGGGTGTTTAAAAGATTAGAGTTACAATTCTCTGTGAGAAGTAGAATGGCCACCAGAATGCATTAGTTCTGTTCTTGTTTGTTATATCCTAGCCAGTAATGCCACCCGAGCCCGCTGCCAAAAGGTTGGCAGCATCAAAGTCCGGACGCCGTCCGTATAAGCAGCGCCAGCGAGACAGGAAATCGCCGCAAGTCTGCGCGCGCCACCGCTGGCTTCGGGGTTCTTCAGCGCTGGAGTCGCGAGCGCTAGGACAGTTCTGTATTCGCCGCTCAGCTGTATTCTCGCCACCGAATTGTGTACTTGCTAGTCAGTTGTGTGTTCATCGCAGCAGAGTTGTTGTTTGTCGTCAGCCGACGCTGACCTAGCCGCTCCGACTCGAACTAGACAGATCTCTGTAGACACGGAGTTCACTACTGTATTTCTGTATCTTCGTTAAT
The DNA here is from genome assembly GCF_023864345.2 of Schistocerca serialis cubense. Taxonomy (NCBI): domain Eukaryota; kingdom Metazoa; phylum Arthropoda; class Insecta; order Orthoptera; family Acrididae; genus Schistocerca; species Schistocerca serialis. The sequence goes on from NC_064638.1 coordinate 944,110,554, forward strand.
AAAGATAAGTACCGACTTTTATTTAATCAGAGTGTTTGGGTTTTCACCTTTCTGTTCACTGTTCCAGCGGACCGGTCGGCCCGCTATTAAAAGTGTGGCGGTGACTTCGTAAGCCGTTCTACAGCGAATTGTTTGTCGCTACGAACGCCGCCACAAAATTGTTAGCGTTGTTATCACGCACCGTTAAGTATACAGAGTGGGTCACTAACTATTGGCACCTAGAATAACTCCGGAAATATGACAGTCGCTGAAAAGCTTGTGGGACAAAAGTTGCATGGAGCCGGCCGAATTGGCCGAGCGGTTATAGGCGCTACAGTCTGGAGCCGCACGACCGCTACGGTCGCAGGTTCAATCCTGCCTCGGGGATGGATGTTTGTGATGTCCTTAGGTTAGTTAGGTTTAAGTAGTTCTAAGTTCTAGGGGACTGATGACCACAGAAGTTAAGTCCCATAGTGCTCAGAGCCATTTGATACAAGTTGCATGGGATAACGGGGCCATAATATAACGTTGGTTATTTGTTGGTAGGTGGGATCGCTTGAGAGATATTAAGATCAACTTTTTTTTTAAGTGGGATGCTGTAGTTTGGTACTTATTTTCTGATAGCGGCTATCGGGAGGAATCCATTGATGTGTAACAGTAAGGTCTTTGAAGGTCAACGAAGGTCAGAAAGGTGGCATGAACGTCCGTTTACAGAAGGTGTTCGAAATGATTATCATTGGTATCAATGCAGTGTTGCAATCTTCTTATCATGGATTGAGTGGTAATACTTATCACTTCGGCACTTATCGAAGCACATGCTCTGACAGTTCTCTCTCGTATATCGTGCAAATACTAAATGTTCGCCGAATACGGCGTATCCATCTAACGTGCCACTGACATGTAAACACCATTCGATGGTTTCACAATACAACACTAAAAGAAACGGTAAGACTAGTATAGTCGAATCAAGGGAAGTGAATGATGTATTCCTTCGAAGAACAAGTCGATATGCTTTCATTTACGGAGAATACCAACGAAATGCCCGCATCTCGTGGTCGTGCGGTAGCGTTCTCGCTTCCCACGCCCGGGTTCCCGGGTTCGATTCCCGGCGGGGTCAGGGATTTTCTCTGCCTCGTGATGGCTGGGTGTTGTGGGCTGTCCTTAGGTTAGTTAGGTTTAAGTAGTTCTAAGTTCTAGGGGACTGATGACCATAGATGTTAAGTCCCATAGTGCTCAGAGCCATTTGAACCAACGAAATTCAGTGAGAGCTAGAGACTTATATGCTGAAAGATATCCTCAACGTTCTCACCCTATACGCCGTACATTTAAATATGTGTATGATAAACTGAGAACAACCGGATCTTTAACGCATCGGAAACATATCCGGCAAAGGAAAGTTACTAACGAGGAATCGGAAATTGATACTCTTGCCACTGTGGTTCGAGATCATTGTGTTAGTTCGCATCAAATCGTAAGGGAATCTGGCATGAGCCAGAGTATTGTTGAAACTTCCTGGCAGATTAAAACTGTGTGCCCGACCGAGACTCGAACTTGGGACCTTTGCCCTTCGCAGGCGAGTGCTCTACCATCTGAGCTACCGAAGCACGAAGCAATTCTGGAAACATCCCCCAGGCTGTGGCTAAGCCATGTCTCCGCTATATCCTTTCTTTCAGGAGTGCTAGTTCTGCAAGGTTCGCAGGAGAGCTTCTGTAAAGTTTGGAAGGTAGGAGGCGATATACTGGCAGAAGTAAAGCTGTGAGTACCGGCCGTGAGTCGTGCTTCGGTAGCTCAGATGGTAGAGCACTTGCCCGCGAAAGGCAAAGGTCCCAAGTTCGAGTCTCGGTCGGGCACACAGTTTTAATCTGCCAGGAAGTTTCATATCAGCGCACACTCCGCTGCAGAGTGAAAATCTCATTCAGAGTATTGTTGTTGGTGTTCTGCATCGCCATAAACATCATCCTTACCATATCAGTCTCCACCAAGAATTAACTGGTACGTATTGTAAGTGTCGTATTGAATTCTGCCGATGGGCTCAACTTCAGATTTAGAGGGCTGACACATTAATTAATTTGATTTTATTTACTGGCGAGGCTACATTCACGAACCATGGAAATGTTAATTTGCATAACACGCATTATTGGGCAACTGAAAATCCATGTTGGCTACGGCAAGCTGCACACCAAAAACCGTGGTCGGTGAATGTATCGTAAGATGGCAAGAACTATGCCTCTTACATGAAGTCATTAAGGATCACCTAACTCACATTGAGCGAACAGTAGGGCTGAACAAAAATGACTGACAAGGCACAATACATCTCGTAGAGGGTATAGTATGGACGTATTGGAATAATTAATGTCGGGTGATGGTTTTAAAGTAATTCACACGACATGAAAACTTTGTGGAAACGCGTTGATTTACTGGAGGCTAGTTTATCCCAGGGAAGTATTCGAGTTGACCGTGGCCGGGTAGCAGCGTGCGGCTGGGGAGTGGACAGGGGAAGCGACAATAGGCAGCTTAGGGCGGCTCAAGCTCTGAGAAAGCGGTAACGGGGCGCAGCCTCCAGCTGCCTTAAGATGAGTGACAGTGAGGGGGCAGACGACCCCATGCTGGTGTACTGTGAAGCAGACGGAGAACTTGTACACCTGTTGATAAGTGTCCGTCGTCCTATTTTCAGTGAAACATGCGAGAAGCCGCGCAAAGCTACGGTGGAGCGGTCAACAGAGGCCAAAATATGCGTGCTCGTGACTAAAGCAACTTCATGCTGAATTCACGGTGTGCAGAGTCTGAAGTAAATCAGGTGAAGAGCGACAGAATGAAATACGCCGGCCTCCGATGGGAACGTAGGACTGAGGAATCTGAAGTAATTGGTGGTTTGTGCAGACGCTAACCTTGATGGGTGGCCTGGGAGGAGCTAAACAGCAGAAGTTGAGAGGAAGGGAAATTTTGTGGGAATTTGTTCACTTCCCACAGCAGACATTGGTCAGCGCTGGGATGCGACGCATAATTAACGCGAGTTGCGCTGCAATTGGCGTAAGTGATTTTGCTGGAGGGTAAACCGAGGCGAAGAGCGGGCTGGGAGAAGTCTTCGTGGGGGTCTTCCGTTCCCAGCCTGCCTAGAGTGCGGACGTGGCGTTCTTTACTCAGCTTGCCTGAGAAAGAGTGAGCATCTCTGCAGTTTAGGACTTAGCAAATGGAACGATTGAGCTTGGAGATAGGAAGTTTTGGTTCAGCTATATAATGAGCAAGATAGCTAGGAGTGAATAGACGAGCGCAGCCTTGCAGCACCACGAGGTCGGCTGTCGTCCGCACAACGACGCCGCAACGCCACACTGTACTCGGTGATATTGCGCCCGCTCCGGCCACTGATTAATTTGTTGGATCACGTCGGCAAAGTTTCCACGAGGGTTTCATGGGCCGTGTATTGTAGAATTCTTCTCGCATCACATTACGCCTGGGTCAGTCGATAGGAATTACTTTGAGTTATCGCGCTTTACTCCACGCAAACGCAATTTATTACCACTGCCTGATAGGAGAGTCATGTAATGTGATGATTGAAGATCGCGAGTTAAAATGAATTTGTGCTAATCGACTGCATCTGTTTTCAATCAAGTAGTTGAAATCCCAAGTCATTTTCTTAATTAATTTTATGTCCAACATTTGCATCTGGTGTTCAATAGCTGAATATAACATCAATGTGCACCCCATTTTAATTAAAAGTGATCAATTCTGAATCAGTTAAAGTCAACACTGCCACCGCAGTTCAATCAGGAGTGGCCTTATTACTTTCTTTGCGTTATCCGATATTGTGGCAGTTTTGCACTCTCTGTTGATCTGTTAGTCAATTAGCAATAAGTGACGGGTGGGCTGTTACAGTATGGTGTGGGATTCAGGAGGACAGAATTACAGGCCCCTATTTCATCGAATGAAATCTTAATGGTAGGAAGTAGACCAGATTCCCGCAAGAAACATTAGGTCTGCTATTGGAAGAAATACCTTTAGGAAAAAGGAACAGAATGTGGTATCACGGGTGTCCGGCACTCTTTTCGCTGATGGCTAGAAATGAGTTGTAGAGACAATTCCCAAATCGTTGGATTGGACGCATAGGAGATGTGTCGTGGGCTGCTCGTTCGCCAGACTTGATGCCTCTGGATTTTCTCTCGTGGGGATTCGTAAAAGACATTGTTTATAAAAAAACGTTCCAGTTACACCTGAAGATATGCGAGAGAAAATTGTCAGAGCATGTCCTCCGATAAGTGCCGATGTTATAAGGAATACCACTCAATCAATAAGAAGATTGCAGCACTGCGTTTATACCAATGGTCATCACTTCGAACAGCAAATGGACGTTCATGCCACCTTTTTGACATTCGTTGATCTTCAAAGACCTTACTGTTACACATCATTGGATTTGTCTCGATAGTCACTATCAGAAAATAAGTACCAAACTATAGCATCCCATTTAAAAAAACAAAGCTGACCACCATAGCTCTGGCCGGCCGCGGTGGTCTCGTGGTTAAGGCGCTCAGTCCGGAACCGTGCGACTGCTACGGTCGCAGGTTCGAATCCTGCCTCGGGCATGGATGTGTGTGCTGTCCTTAGGTTAGTTAGGTTCAAGTAGTTCTAAGTTCTAGGGGACTGATGACCACAGAAGTTTAGTCCCATAGTGCTCAGAGCCATTTTTTGAACCATAGCTCTGACGCGACCCCACCTGGCAACAAAAAACCATCGTCATATTATGGCCCCCGTTGTCCCATGCAACATTTGTCCCACAAACTTTCCAGCTACTATCATTCTCTCTGAGTTATTCTAGGTGGCAATAGTTAGTGACTCACCCTGTATACAGGGAGTGAACAGCGTCAGATTTTGAGTGTCTGTGAAGGGCACGGAGATGCCACTAATGTGAGGCAGCGTTATCAGCACCAGACAGGGTTTGAAAGGGCCTTATTGTGGGTTTCCATTTGGCCGGCTGGTAGGACCATCAAAAAATCCATGTTTCTATGGCGTTCGGAAGTGACAATGGCCCACTGTTGGACTGCAAGGGAACGGGAGGGCAGTGAACCAAGTACGTCGTAACTCTCTGACATCTGCGTCTGCCAGCCGAGCACAAGTAGGCTAATAGACTCGGTGCAACATTCTTTGTCATCCCGCACTTTTGGTCGGAGACTACCGGCAGCCGGACTAGGGAATTACAGTCCCATGCGTAGGCTGCCGTTAATACACAAAAGACTGCTTTTGGAGTTGTGACGTGACGAGGAAGCAGGGACTACTGATGAACGGCGCCGCGTCGTATTCAGCGATGAATCGCGGTTCTGCACTGGCCCCCAGTAATATGGTCGGCGAGTATAGAGGCGACGTGGGGAGAAATACCATTTTTCCAATGTTTTGGAGAGGCGCAGCGGTGCCACTCCTGGCATTAAGTTGTGGGCAGCCGTAGAGCATGACTTCAGGTCACGGCTGGTAGTGACTGAGCAATTTCTGACGGCACAACAGTACGTCACGGACTTCCTGCGTCGTCAGGTTTTACCTCTCGTGCGACAGTATCAATCTGCCATTTTTCAACACGACAATGCTCGCCCATGCGTTGCACGTGTCTCTATCAACTGTCTGTGTGATGTTGAGGTACTCCCGTGGCCATCAAGATCTCCAGATCTGTCCCCGATATAACATAGAAGGGACCACTCCAGACGTCAACTCCTCCACAGTGGCAGTAGTCAATGATATCAAACACCAGTTACAACAATTGTCGGAAAGTGTACCTCTGCCGGTCGGTGTGGCCGAGCGGTTCTAGGTGCTTCAGTCTGGAACCGCGCGACCGCTACGGTCGCAGGTTCGAACCCTGCCTCGGGGTTGGATGTGTGTGATGTCCTTAGGTTAGTTAGGTTTAACTGGTTCTAAGTTCTAGGGGACTGATGACCTCAGATGTTAAGTCCCATAGTGCTCAGAGCCATTTGAACCAAAGCGTACCTCAGGGGAGGATACACCGGCTTCATGAAACACTTCCCAGTCGAAATAGTGAGTGCGTTCAGGCCAGAGGGGGCGCGACGTCGTACGTGTAGATGGACTAAAGTTACGTTGTGCAAGACGCGACAGTTGGCTGCGACTGCGACGCTGCCCCCTCCTCTTTTCCCACCCTGGCAGACGGCGATACGGCCGCAACACGACTGGAGTCGTCGCCGTTTCCCAAGCTCCGGTCGGCGGCGGCGGATTCAAATACATAAGAAAAATAAGAATTCCGATTTTCTTGCTGTAAAAAATACTGTATGTTAATGCAACAAAGTTACATCGCCTCCCAGAGTTAGTTTTTAAAAACAGATTCACCTTTTACTTTAAAAAATTGAAAAGTATCTCTTCCGGTTTTGCGTGTTTTTTTCGCTGTATATTACTTCTCTATCAATTGTGAGGAAAGTAAAAGGCACAAAAAATTGATGTTTGCGTATCTTACAGTTTCACATCACAGCTTGATAATGAGGTATCTATTTTTCCGATATTCGTCACAGTTATTCCGATAGTTAATTTACAAGTAACCTACTACATAAAATTTGAATTGTGTACAGTGAAAAATGTGGTCGCTGGCTACTTTACGTATGGTTCACGTTAGGTCATACATCGTTGCCGACGAAAAGAAGCTAACATATCGAAATTATTTTTAAAGTTGAGATCAGAATGATATCGATCTCCGTTTCCGAGATTTGCGCTCATATATCTCCGGGAGCGTCGCGACTAGCCGCCAGTTCTGTCGACGCGCAACGAGAATCGTGTGGTCATCACACGATAGAGAACGCATTTGTTTTGTTTCGCTGACACATTTGGACCTAATGAAACCATTTTATGTCATATTTCTCCGGTATGAGTTACTAATATTTCTCCATATGCTCTTGACAATTTCATTTAAAATGCCACGAAATGTAGGTTTCTTAAAGCCAAGTGATCAAGCAGAACCCATTTTCTTGGTTTTGCTGAGGCATCTGAACCTGTTCCAAGCTTTCTTTCTCGTTTATTTCTCTGATACGAGTCCCGAATATTCCTCCATCTGTTTTTGCACATTTCACCTAAAATTCCAATGAAAGATAAGTTTATTAACAATAAGCGCACGATAGCGTCATTGCATTGTTTCAAGTTCTTGACAACAAGATAGGGTTACACCTTAAACATCTCTAGAATTTTGATTCTGAACGTCTACAGTATACACTGGCAGAAATGTGGAAGAAATAATGTCCGTGCTTGTTCACAAAATTTCCCCAAATTATACTTGTCAGTTTCTCCCATGCAGAAACTTTTGGAACAAGCTAAGGCAACTTTCATAGCCGACTGAATCTTTATTCCCATCCAAATGAACTTCCATATTCTTATATTCTCACACCATACATCGTTATGGATGACATGAACATTTAATCTTGCCAAGCTGCACTCAAAAGATGACTCCAGGATTTACAAAAGACGAATTTCAATTGTGAATTGTGTCAGATCAGAAGGGCCTTGTAAAATAGTAGTGCACTTTTGGCACAAGTTTTTTGAGCATCATCTTCTACCAATTAATTGAAGTGAATGTGACAAATTACTTATTGCAGCATAGTGTTTGCGCAATCTGTTGAGAAACGCCTTCCTCAAAAACGAACATCTATTGATTGCAGAAAGCTGTACAACAATCTGGTGGTGGTTTTTCACAACTAGAAAGTATCATCAAGACACCAATCTACCGTTTACTTTCAAAGTGAAGGTATTCTAAAATGTAACTTTAGCGTTTTACTTTAGATTGTTCATTTTATAATGTACTTGCCGTTTTCAATTTTTATCGTCACAAAAAAGAGTAATGCGAAAATTGACCTTCAAGTTCATTTTCATCATTCTAATTCTATATGTGCATGGATTATACTGATTTTCATAACAGGCCTGAAAAATTTGCATTAATGGGAAATTATTATATATTTCACTCACCTGCCAGTTTCAACTGTGCACCAATTTCTTCCCAAATTCTGTCTGAACATAGTGTCTCTATATTTAGGGTTCTTCAAATCGTAAAGGCAAGGGTGTTGCGAGACCAGCTCACAGAGCATCACATCCTGTGAGTGGCTCATTTCAGTTTTCCTTGACTGGCTCGACATCTTTCTCGCAGCCGTACGTCTTTGTGTCGTGCGACTTCCGTCGCAACACTGCTCACTGGTGCAGTGCTGCGACAGCTGCCGCAACAGTCGCGCGTCGCATCCCAAACTCGAACTGCGCATGCGCCAGCAGGCAACTTCTGACGTCACGTAGCGACCCGTCGCAGTCGCTAGTGTGCGTCGCGTCTTGGACAACGTACCTTTACTGCCGAGTTCTTTGTAAATTTGACTCTGTATAGCATTCGCCGAAATAAGATCAAATGCTCTCTTAACCCTTTTCATTGCCTTTTCTCATATTCTTCTGGGTGCTTCACTTTTTTTGTCCGACAGTGTTGCTGGCAGCTTCAGGTACAGTCTGTTGGGGTGCGGACAGTAATTGCACTCTGTGTACCACCGAAAGGTAAGTCACAGGCGTATCCTGTGTTACGATTGGATACTGAGGAACAAATAGCCACGTCCGTTTCTTATGCCTTTCTCAGGGGAATGGTAATGCGTAGGTAAATGGCGTGCCGGATTTTGTGCGGCTGCGCTTGCAGATGGCCTCGGCTGCAGAGAGGGCAGCCATCTGCGGTCAAGGACCAAGTGCGATGGGCCGCGCCAAGCCGGCGGGGAAACCAGAAGCTCCGGGTGGCTGCACCCGGCAGTCTGTTTCCCTTCAGCAAGGCCAGCAGGCTGCGGCAGCTGGGACGCGGCCTCTGTCCTTTTGTTGCGGAGAGACGACTGGCTGACCGCCGTGTCTGAAAGTGAGCCGCTACTGCCGTTCCAGAAACGATTCTGTATTCGCGCTTCTTTCCATTTCATCGTGGTCGAGTTTACTTTCGCTCGCAGCTGCGGTGGCGCGCATACCCTGAGATAGACGATGCGAATCCTGGTAGCGGAAGAAATTTTCGTCACCGGTGCTTGGCCAGCTACGGGGAAGAAGTAATATTGTCGAGTTCTTAAACATTAAGCCTTGTGACAATGTACAGGATTAAATTTTAACCCCCTGCACAGTGTGAAAGAATTGACATTCGGGAACACGGGGTTCAAATCTCCGACCTGACATCAAATTTGGGTTTTCAGTGGCTTCCTTAAATCGGGTAAGGTGAATGCCGAGATGGTTTCTTTGAAAAGCACTCTGAGGATTTTGTCCCCTATCCCTCCCCAATCCGAGGCTGTACTGCGTCTCCAATCTCCTAGTCGTCGACGAGGCATTCTTTTGCATGATGTCCTGGGTCTGTGGGTAAGTGACACAGTCTCTGGTTGACCGCATTCGGAATAGTACTGTTCGAATGAAGTGTACTATGAGCAGGCTAGGATTTTTCCCGTCTCTCTCTGTCACCAACACCACAAATTCAGCTTTACTCTTTACAAGCAATTAGTAGAGTCACCTAGCCGAAAGAGACGGGACTTGTGCTTCTGAGATGACTTGTGGATACAAATAACGAAATCCTTTCTAATTTGTGAGGGTTACCCTTGGGGATTTCCCAGACAACGGTGCCTTAAGAGATTTTCATTGCCATTATTATCAAACAAGTGCCAGAATCCGTGACAGTAACAACTCGAAACTAAGAAGGTGACATTAAAGGATATTATGCTCTGTTTGTACTTTTCGGGATTCATGAGATTGTTAGTCTTAAAAACCAGTATTGATACTTCGCAGTGATAACCAGTCCACCACCGGAGCTGAGTGGTCAGCGCGAAATAATGTCAATCGACAGGGCCCGGGTTCGATTCTCGGCTAGGTCGGAGATTTTATCCGCTCAGGGACTGGGTGTTGTGTTGTCCTAATTGTCATCATTTCATCCCCATCGACGCGCAAGTCGCCGAAGTGGCGTCAAATCGAAAGACTTGTACCCGGCGAACGGTCTACCCGACGGGAGGCCCTAGCCACGCGACATTTACATTTATTTTTACTGATAACCAAGAGCAAACAATACCTTTCGGTAGCACGTTAAATGTGTTGCTGACCGACTTCGTACATTGAGTCAATTTGACCTGCCTGAGTCGGACGAATTGCTTGAGGCAGAGACGTAATGGTTAATAATCATATTCTGGAAGAGCTGCCCTCGTCCCTCCATCTCATTTCAGGTTTTTTTTTTCCTTGTGTGACGCGACGTCTCTCAAATTAGGAGCTGTGCCTTTCATTATCGGCATTGTCCTTCTGATCTGTCTGAATGTGGCTTTACTCTTTTACACTCCCAGCTCGGATAGTTACTGTCGTGAGACTTACGAAACAGTTTATTAGGAGCGCTTAAAAGTATTGGTAAATGGAATCTGCATCGTTCTAAAGTTAAGCGAGGGGACAAGAGTCGGCTGCTGAATAAAGAATGGAGGTATCGAAGCAATCCAGTCCCATGAAAATAATGTTTTCCGCCTGTAGTCTGTTAAATCTGATTGCTATAGCGCATACCTCGCATATGCTGATTTGTACTGTTGCGAAGTGCTAACAATCTAGTACTGTCGAATTAAAACTGTAATTATTCTTCGCCGTCTTTGCACTTTCCCGTTTCAGCATCGTTCGCTTCTTCGGAAAACACTCTTTTCGGTTTCTTGCGTCTGCCTAGAAGAGATCAAGCATTTTATCTCTGTTAACGACCTATTGCTATCTCTGCTTGGGTTCCCCATGTCGTCAACCGCCTTTGTTTTCCAAACTGCGTGCAGTTTTTCCCAACAGTAGGAATGCTACTATCGTTCACAGGAGCATCACCCTCCCTTCATTTTCTTTTCAATGGTAGATAAGCCAAATTTCTGCCGGGTAGTGGTTTTGGAGACAGAATCAAATAGAGAAATACCCATTATTGCGCATAGCATACGCGTTGCCATAGGATGAAAATGTAACTCTGTGGCCGCTATTATTGCTTAGCACATAGTGCCATAAAGCGCTACGGCATGAACGACCATCTTGTGCATCTTGACATTGCGGTATACTGGCATTTGTCACGCAGGAACAAGATGAGCCCCCGCGATTGTATCCAGGTTGCTTGATTTCCAAGTCTTTCATCGCTGTTGATGGTGTCAACACTTTGTAAATGGCTCAACTCCCCAGTTATTTGGTTTTGGGGATACCCAACTGGAGTCCAAACTGATTAAGTCGGTCGCACTATAACTGGACTTACTACTACAGTTCCTATCTTATCGAATCAGCAACGATGACATCACTGGATTAGATTAGATTAGATTAGTACTTTTTCCATAGATCATGAATACGACACTTCGTAATGATGTGGAACGTGTCAGGTTAATAAAAGGTGTCTGTACAAGATATTACATTACACAAAATATGACATGACACTTAATGTTTTTTTGTGGGGGTTGGGGAAATTACCCACTAACTACATCCAAAAATTCCTCAATGAGTAGAAGGAGTTACCATTTAGAAATTCTTTTAATTTCCTTTTAATTGCTATATGGCTATCTGTCAGACTTTTGATGCTATTAGGTAAGCGACCAAAGACTTTTGTGGCAGCATAATTTATCCCCTTCTGAGCCAAAGTTAGATTTAACCTTGAGTAGTGAAGATCATCCTTTCTCCTAGTGTTGTAGCCATGTAAACTGCTATTATTTTTGAATTCGTTCGGATTGTTAATAACAAATTTCATAAGTGAATATATATATTGTGAGGCTAAAGCAGAGATCTCTAGCTCTTTAAATAAGGGTCTGCAGGATGATCTTGGATGAGCTCCAGCAATTATTCTGATTACATGCTTTTGTGCAATGAATACTCTTTTACTCAATGATGAGTTACCCCAGAATATGATGCCATACGAAAGCAGAGAATGAAAATAGGTGTGGTAAGCTAATTTACTCAGATGTATATCGCCAAAATTTGCAGTGACCCTAATAGCATAAGTAGCTGAACTCAAACGTTTCAGCAGATCCTCAGTGTGTTTTTTCCAATTCAACCCCTCATCTATGCATGCACCTAGAAATTTTGAATATTCTACCTTAGCTACCGATTTCTGATCGAAGTCTATATTTATTAATGGTGTAATTCCATTTACTGTGTGGAACTGTATATACTGTGTTTTGTCAAAGTTTAATGAGAGCCCATTTGCAGAGAACCACTTAATGATTTTCTGAAAAACATCGTTTATAATTTCATCAGTTAATTCTTGTCTGTCGGGTGTGATAGCTATACTTATATCATCGGCAAAAAGTACCAGCTTTTGCATCTTCGTGAATATAGAATGGCAAGTCATTAATATATATTAAGAACAGCAGAGGACCCAAGACCGAACCTTGCGGCACCCCATTCTTGATTGTTCCCCAGTTTGAAAAATCACCAGTTTTTTTGCATATTATGTGAACTGCTTACTTCAACTTTCTGCACTCTTGCAGCTAGGTATGATTTAAACCATTTGAGCACTGTCCCATTCATACCACAATACATGAGTTTATCTAGAAGTATTCCATGATTTACACAATCAAAAGCCTTTGATAGATCACAAAAAATCCCAACGGGTGACTTCCAGTTGCTCAGAGCATTTAATATTTTATTAGTGAAAGTATATATAGCATTTTACGTTGAAAAACCTTTCTGGAAACCAAACTGATATTTTGTTAAAACTTTATTTTTACAAAGGTGTGAAGCTACTCTACAATACATTACTTTTTCAAGAATTTTGAATAAGGCAGTCAGAAGAGAAATTGCGCGGTAGTTGTTGACATCAGACGTTATTCCTTTTTATGCAGTGGTTTAACAATGGTATACTTCAGCCTATCTGGGAAAATACCCTGCTCCAGAGAGCTATTACATATGTGGCTAAGAATCCCACTTATTTCTTGAGTACAAGCTTCTATTATCCTGATGGAAATGCCATCAATTCCATGTGAGCTTTTATTCTTGAGAGAGTTGATAATCTTCCTAATTTCAGAAGGAGAGTTGGGTGGAATTTCAATTGTATCAAATGGTGTGGGAAAGGCCTCTTCCATTAACTGCCTTGCTTCTTCTAAAGAACATTTAGATCCTATTTTATCTACAACATTTAAAACATGATTATTCAAAATGTTTTCGACTTCCGGATTGTTGCTTATCAAGTTTCCATTCGCTTTGATGGTGATGGCGTCATCCTGTACTCTTGGTTGCCCTGTCTCGCTTGTAATAATATATGGCGTAGTGCAAACTCCAGAGTATGTCTGCAGAAAGTATCGTATGACGATGACCGTGAGCAAGAGGAACAATAGTGGTGACACTGCTTGCTGACTCTTGGTGCACTACACTTGTCACTGTAAAGCTGGAGGATGTCCCACATAAAACCGGTACGCCTCACGTAGCTTGTGAAGTGGCAACACTGCCTCGAAAGTTGGCTACACTGCATTTTATCGAAAAGTTGATTGCAGCTATGTGTTGATGCGTCAGCTGTTGTGGGAAACTCATATTGTTCATTTACAGAAACGGGGCAGTTTGCATTAGAACTGATATTGCGGAACTTTACATAAAGATGGGTTCCACTAAAGAATGTAAAAAAAATGCTTCAAGTTGAGTATCCAGATAGGATACTCCCAACGAGCGGCACTATTCAAGATCGGTACAAGAAATGGAGGGCAACAGAATCCGTTCAGAATGGCAGAGGAATAGGCGACCGACCGTGAGGACCCGTGAAACTATAGACAGAATTTGCATGGACAATACGAGAAGAACTCGCAAGTCGGTGAGGAGGTTATCACAGCGGGTTGTCGAATCTCGTACATCGTGTCATCGTGTGCCAAAAGATATGAAATTAAAAGCCTATTGTATGGGCGTGGCGAAAGAGTTGAAATTTGAAGATCAGGAAAAAATAGTTCATTTCTGCAACTGACCGTTAACTTCAGTTGCTAACGGTTACTTGGACACATTGCTTTACTTCGTGTCAGATGAGGCCTGGTTTCATTGGTCAGGTTATATTATCTCCCAGAATTGCACATACAGGACAATCCACACATACTGCATGAAGAACCCCTCCACTGAGAGAAGATAGGGGTTTAGAGTGCGTTTTCCGACATCAGCATTATGAGCATTATCGTCCCAATATTTTTCAATTAAATCTTAAACAGTGCCAGATATCTAAAGATCTTTGACTAATTCGAAGCACAATTAAGAGGTGCAGAGAAGCTGTATGCAATATTCCAAGATGCATCAACCGCTCACACATCCAACAGAAGTATGACCCACGTAATTAACTTGTTCCTCGAAGACAGACTTGTCAGTAGTCAGTAGACGCCTCTAGACCCCAAGATCTCCGGAGTTAACATCGTGTGATTTTTATTTATGGGGCACACTAAAAAGCAAAGCGTATACTGACAATTCTCGCACAATAGATGATCTTATATAGAAATTACTGGATAAATTAATAACATCACACAAAGTCAGCGATGCATAGATGTCCATTGCCATCACTTCCAGCATCTCTTATATAAATAGGTAAATACATGTCCTTAACATAATTATTATATGTTATTTTGCAGTTAGTTCATTGTTACTTGAATCGTGGGCGTGAGGCGTTCCGGCTTTACACTGAAGAGCCAAAGAACCTGGTACACCTGCATAATTTCGCGTAGGGCGCCCTTGAGCAGGCACAAGTGCCGCAACACAACGTGGCATGAACTCGACTAATGTCTGAACTAGTGCTGGAGGGAATTGACACCATGAATCCTACAGGGCTGTCCAGTAAGAGTACGAGGCGGTGGAGAACTCCTCTGAACAGCACGTTGCAAGGCATCCCAGATATGCTCAATAATGTTCATGCTGCGGAGTTTGATGGCCAACGGAAGTGTTTACACTCAAAAGAGTGTTACTGGAGCCACCCTGTGGCAATTTTGGACGTGTGGGGTGTCGCATTGTCCTGTTGGAATTGTCCAAGTCCGTCGGAATGCGCAATGGGCATGATTGGACGCAGGTGATCAGACAGGATACTTACGTACGTGTCATCTGTCAGAGTCGTATCTAGACGCATATCACTCCAACTGCACACGCCCCACACAATTACAGAGCCTCTACCAGCTTGAACAGTTCCCTGCTGACATGCAGGGTCATAGATTCATAAGGTTGTCTTCATACCCGTACACGACCATCCTGTCGATACAATTTGAAACGAGACTCGTCCGACCAAGCAACATGTTTCCAGTCATCAACAGTCTAATGTCGGTGTTGACGGGCCAAGGCGAAGCGTAAAGCTTTGTGTCGTGCTGTCATCAAGGGTACACGAGTGAGCCTTCGGCTCCGACAGCCCAAATCGATAATGTTTCGTTGAATGGTTCGCACGCCGACACTTGTTGATGGCCCAGCATTGAAATCTGCAGCAATTTGCGGAATGGTTGCACTTCCCTCACGTTGAACGATTCTTCCCAGTAGTCGTTTGACCCTTTCTTGCAGGATCTTTTTCCGGCAGCAGCAATGTCGGAGATTTGATGTTTTACCGAATTGCTGATATTCTCGGAACACTAGTGAAATGGTCGTACGGGAAAATCCCCACTTTATCGCTAACTCGGAGATGCTGTATCCTTTCGCTAGTGCGCCGACTATAGCCCTACGTTCAATGTCACTTAAATCTTAATAACCTGCCATTGTAGCAGCAGTAACCGATCTAACAACTACGCCAGACACTTGTCTTATATAGGCGTTACTGACCACAGCGCCGTATTCTGCCTGTTTACATATCTCTGTATCTGAATACGCATGCCTATACCAGTTTCTTTGGCTCTTCATTGTATGTGGGACGCCCTGTACTTTTTGCGTTAGACAAAACTCGTCGTTTTCTGCATATTTCTGCAGAATTTTGATAAATTTATCGAGTTGTTCAGGCACATTGTGGTCGTTTCTAGGCTTCCGTACCTTAGTCGGTAAAAACGGAACCCTTAAAGCAGGATCACTTCGTTGTCCGTCCGTCTGCCTGCCTGTTTGTCTGCCTGTCTATCTGACTCTTAAGACCCTTTTTCCTCAGGAACGGTTGAAGATACCAAGTTGAATTTTACGTGACGTACTGAAGTCTACAGTTCCTTTGTGGTGTAAGAAATTTAAGCTTCTAAGTCAATGCAGTCAAAAGATACAGCCATGTACGTCACGTATTTAGATACTCGCAAACTCAGTGATCAAAAACTATAGATGAACTGTCCTTATACAGGTTTTTTCACATTTCTTGTTACACACTTCCAAAGGTTGTAGAGGGGACTTAGTAGATCAAATTTGACAAAGGAACCCAAGTCCGGAAGCGTCATGCAACGACGCTGGAGAGCGTCAAAGTTATAGGCGCCGCCGCCTGTAAATGTATGTGTATGTAGGGTGATTCCGTGATGATGTTACAGACTGTCAAGGATGATGGAGATCGGTAAATGTATCAATTTAAGATAAGGATCGCTATATCGAAAACAAATGAGTCGAAGCTTATAAGCGAAAACAGTTCTTGTACCTCAGAGCCAGGAATACTTGTACCGGTACTGTTGTAGCTAATATTGTAGGGTATGTAACTTTCAGAAGTGGTAGTTTGGACCAAAATAAGACAAAATGTCTCATAAACATGAGCTCTAAAATGCATGCCTTAAGAGCTATGAGTATTTGTTCAGTAGAGGAGATGGTTTCACACTAGCGTAGATAAACAAGAGCTCATAGCTTCTGAGGTGTGTATTTTAGAGCCGATGTTTACTGGATTTTTTTACTTGTTTGGGTGCATGCTACCACCTCGGAAAGTTGCATACCCTATGTTCTTAGCAACAACAGTAGCGTACATGCATTACACTGTCAGAGGTATCAGAATGATTTTAGCTCATAACTTTCGACTTGTTCGTTTCCGAAATAGGGACCCTTTTCTCAAATCGATACACTTACCGGTTTCAGTAATCCTTCAAAGTTTGTATCATCATGACGGAATCACCATGTTTGTACTTACATTTACAGGTGCCGGCGCCTATAACTTGGACGCTCTGTAGTGTCGTTGTAAGACGTTTCCGGTCGTGGGTTCCTGTGTAAAACTTGATCTACTAAGTCCCCTCTACGAACTGTAGAAGTGTGTAGTATGAGTTGTGAAACACCCAGTACAGGTTGGACCTGGTGGTATAGAGGTAAAGCGCGTGCATGAAAACAAAGAAGTCGCATGAAAGCATATTAGCCAGGCGACAGGTTTTTCAGTATTCGTTTTAAACTATCCTTCACCTCTGAGCGATGTGGGAAGTCCTCAGAAGCAGCTCTATATTCGGCTTCCATGTTAATCTGTAGGTCCCCTTCTCTGGTTGGATAACTGAGGCGGGTTAGGGAAACGCAAGTGGCCAAAGTGGCGTCCAATAGAAGCACTTGCATCAGACCGCTGAGCTACGCGAAATTATTAATACTATATGTATACCCAACTAAGTTCGTATGTCGTATGGAACCCTCAGAGCCGCGCGGGATTAGCCGAGCGCTCGATCGCGCTGCGGTCTTGGACTGTGTGGCTGGTCCCGGCGGAGGTTCGAGTCCTCCCTCGGGCATGGGTGTGTGTGTTTGTCCTTAGGATAATTAGGTTAAGTAGTGCGTAAGCTTAGGGACTGATGACCTTAGCAGTTATGTCCCATAAGATTTCACACACATTTGAACACTTTTTTTTTTTTTTTGAACCCTCAGAGCGCGAGCCCTACTCGCATTTGTCCGGTTTTTTATTTTTATTTCATTTTATCCTGCTGCAAAATTTTGCAGCGTATTATGGTGTACATGAGAGCATGCGTACGAGAGAATGTGTGTGTGTGTGTGTGTGTGTGTGTGTGTGTGTGTGTGTTGTGTGTGTGTGTGCAATTTGTACACAGATTTTATAGCGCATCCTGCTGCAAACCTTCATGCCAGGAACCTGCTAAAACAACGGGACACGAAGCAGCGATAAAATCCATTCAGGAAGTTCATTGTTGGCGCTGTAGCTCGTGTAATACTGTGCTTGTTACGTGGAACGAGAGGACGCAACGGGAAGTTACGCTGATGAGACTGTGTTTTACGTTAGTCATTTGACGTTGCTTCTATACAGCACTATTTTTAGATCCGCTTGAAAAAGACACGTTGTAAAGGCAATTCTTCTTTGCAACTGGAGCGGCTTTTTACTAACTAAACACACAGTTGCAGAATCAGTACCCTCCGAAGTTGGACAACAACTACAAGATCATACATTTTAGTTAATTCATTCAAACTGAGTGCCAGTAGCGTATAGCAGTCTTGAGCTTATTCCTCCGCTTGTCCTTGACGGTAGGTTAACGGTGTCGATTGATGTCGATGTTGTAGGAAATCGACGAAAACTGTGGGCACTACTGCAAGTACGATTTACTTAGCTATTGCAGTAGGATGTTTAGCAATATCTTTAGTACGATAGCATGATTGTATCACACCTAGCCGCAACTAAGGCAAGAATTAGGTTTCTTAAAGTTGTGATCGGCGCTCATTAATCATTGGTAGTGTATGACTCAAATATAACGTTTAATCATTCATTCTTATTTTAACACTTCATCATATTCAAGCATAGGGTTCAGTATTAGAATTTTTTGCGGTTTCTAAACTGAGAAATTTTCTACTATAGGTACGCTTTTGATTTACTGTTGCTTACCTAGGTGACGTACGTCGCTTGACGTTCAGCGACTGGGTTTGTCGATCGTACCCTTGCACGCAGGGGGCAGTGATACACATCGCTCCCCTGGGCTACTCTATTTTCGAACATCTTTTGTATATGTGATCTGTCTGAAGCGTAGAACTCACAAAATTATTGTCCTCACTGTAACCAAGCAAAAGCTATTCTTATTTTGTGTTTCTTTCCTTTTGTTACTTTTTTTGTTTACCGACTTTATTTAGTAAAGAACACGTAAGTCATTTAGTGGTAGCGATGCAATTCTGAAGTTTATGTTTATTTACTTGTGACACAGTATGGCAGGTTTTTCTAACCGGAGGAGACCGCAGGCCCAGTAAAAAACAAATGAATATTATTTCCTCATAAACACACAATTGTCTAACGCAGTGCACAAAATACTGTCTGCCGCAAGACTCGAACCCTGATTCCCACACGCCACAGTCGCGCGCGTAGGTCCGGAACCACACCGACATGAATACCTCATTTTGGTTGCAAGTGCTGTGGGGCACGTCATCTGGTGCCGTCAAAGGTTAACATTTCTCACCCACTTTTGGGGTATATTTCCCAATATTCCCGACCTCATGTGTCTTGTACTAAATTATTTGCCTCAATGTTATCTATGTCGCTTCGGGGGTTTTTAAACATTAACAAAAATCATCTACAATGTGAACAGGAAGACGAACTCTCAGCCGTTTTCGAGAAAAACGAGATTCAAAATTTTGGGCGTGCTATATGCTTTGCATGGCCGCTACTGAACAACAAGCTAGCAGCCGAGAGAATAAGAACTAGTTTCATAAGCACGAGCGCTTTGGATTGAATCTCGCCGCCGGTACAACTTTATTTTGTGAGCAGTCCGCACCAATATATGGTGATATGTTTCGAGATGCGTTGTAAGTCACTAAATTGTGTGACGACCGAGAACCGTTTCTGAATGTAAATCAAGGTTCTTTTGCAATAGACATATTGAGAAAACCATGCACATACTAAAATTCGCCGTTCATTACATGTGCTGTACACTGTGCTATAATGGGACAGCGATACACCAAGTATGCAGATTACGGTAGTATCACGTAAAAACGGTATAAAAGGGGAGCGCATTGGCGGAGCTGTCATTTGTACTTAAGTGATTCGTGTGTAAAGGTGCCCGACTGATTATGGCCGCACGACGCTAATTAACAGACTCTGAACGCGGAATGGTAGTTGGAGCTCGACGCATGGGACATTCCATTTCGGAAATCGTTAGGGAATTCAATAGTCTGAGATCCGCGGTGTCAAGAGTGTGCTGAGAATATCGAATTTCAGTCATTACCTCCCACCAAGGATGACGCATTGGTCGACGGGTTGGGCTACGGCAGCAGAAGACCAACGCGAGTACCTTTGCTAATACACAGCACAATATCGCCTGTAGCGTCTATTCTGGGCTCGTGACAATAAATGTTAGATCCCAGACGACTAGAAACCGTGACCTGGTCAGATGTGTCCCGATTTCAGTTGCTAAGAGCTGACGGTAATGAACGAGTGTGGTGCAGACACCACGAAACCACGGACAAGGCATCGTGCGAGCTGATGGTGGCTCCATAATGGTGTGGGCTGTGTTTGCATGGAATAGACTGGGTCCTTTGGTTCATCTGAACCGAACCCGTGACTGAAAATGACGATATTCGGCTACTTGGAGAGCGTTTTCAGCCACCCATGGACTTCACGTTCCCAACCAACGATGTCATCCCACTGGGCCACAATTGTTCGCGATGAAGTACATATGGAAAAAGAGAACAATTCGACCCTTATGCACGTTTTGTTACCGCCAAGGTACCACAAATTAAAATATTTATTGTCGCGTTTAAAGTGAAACTACACATGGCGTAGTCGGCGAGGTGAGCTTGGCGAGAGTTAGTAATCAGTTGTACTTCGCTAGAGAGATTTCACACGAGTTACACTCGCCTGGTTCCACTATTTATAATGTTATTCTGGAGTAGAAACGTTATAAATTTTATGAAACTTAAATCTTCCGGCATGCTGAACAAATTAGCAGAGATAGCGTCAATTAAAATGTTACCCTTCACCAAACGTCCTAATCAATTTTTTTTTTTCGGAGATTGACCTTGCAGTTCAAGTGCAGAGTTCATTAACAGAAATTCCGTCCAGAGGCACTAGAACTCGGTTACGATGTGACTTATCACGGAAAAGAATGAGCGACGCCGCTTAGAATGGAACAAACAATCCCATTATATACCTGAGGAGCAACGGAAGAAGCTGCTTCGGAGGGCTTAACCACGATACACCATGACGAACTCGGATGGGTGCGTGAGGGCCCGACAGGTGTCTGGCGAACGGTATTTACCTGAGTGTACTGTGGGAACTTGAGAAACTCGGTGAATGCGCTGCGATAATGTGAAACTCTTTAGGTCTGACAGTCATTTTGGGCAATGACAAAACGATCACAGGTGTTGCTAGATACATTTAGTCTACTGCAAGCTTCTCAAATATGGCATAGAATACAACTAGGCTTTTGCTGTATTAACATGATAACGAGCCGGTCGATCTAGAAGCAGGTGTATTTACTGAACTGATGTCATGATCGAAGTACTGACCCGAAACCCGTAAATCGCCTTTGAAGTGGTCTAGACACCGGTTGCGTGCCCCACATCAATTCTCACAAGTGCCCAGCAACAGCTACCCTCCAAATTCCAGGGAGGCTGGTATCATAACACGCCGCCAGTGCACTGCAACCTAGCGGATTGTGTGTGTGTGTGTGTGTGTGTGTGTGTGTATGTGTGTGTGTGTGTGTGTGTGTGTGTGTGTGTGTGTGTGTGTGTGTGTGTCTGTGTGTGTATGTTTGTGTGTGTGTGTGTGTGTGTGTGTGTGTGTGTGTGTGTGTGTTTGGATCTTATGGGGGGTCAACAGTGAGATTATCAGCACCCTTACTCTCATTAAAACGAACTAATGTGGAGATAAACTATAAAACTGTTGCACTCTCAGGCACTCGAAATAATCACGCAGTGATTCTATCTCACATGTGCTAAAGCATTTAGAAAGAGGGTAAACATGAAATTAAAACACAGAGAAAACAAAACACAGAGGAGCTAAAAGAAAAGTATAGGGAAATATGACTGGTGACCAATTACAGACAACTTGGGTGAGGCAGTGTGTGTGTGTGTGTGTGTGTGTATGTGTGTGTGTCTGTCTGTGTGTGTGTTTGTGTGTGTGTGTGTATGTGTGTGTTTGGATCTTATGGGGGGTCAACAGTGAGATTATCAGCACCCTTACTCTCATTAAAACGAACTAATGTGGAGATAAACTATAAAACTGTTGCACTCTCAGGCACTCGAAATAATCACGCAGTGATTCTATCTCACATGCGCTAAAGCAATTAGAAAGAGGCTAAACATGAAATTAAAACACAGAGAAAACAAAACACAGAGGAGCTAAAAGAAAAGTATAGGGAAATATGACTGGTGACCAATTACAGACAACTTGGGTGAGGCAGTCACCCTTTTAATACATTAATATCATCTCCCTATAATCTTGGGAAAAATTTTGGATAATTCATAAAACTTTAAAATTGGAACCACATTCGTTTAGCCGTTACTTAAAATAGAGGGCAGAACCGCCGCGGCCCGCTGGTCAGAAAATAAAAACAGTCCAATAAAATGTGGTGCAAAGTGATCTGCACGCAAACATTGGAGGGTCCTCTCGCCGGAGTAAGTAGCCATGCGTCATAGGGCTGTGGCCTATGCGATGACGAGTAAAAAGTACCTCGTCCCGTCCACCTGGCAAGAAGGATGTACGCCACGGCTGAGTTTTGGGCTTTACTACACGGAGCTTATTGTCGGTCACTTCCAGCCAAATCGTCTTCCCATCGACGCGTGACTTTGCATCTCAACAACGAGGTGACAGCATGCAGGGGGAAAGCACACTGAAATAACTGAGGATCACGACACCGCTTCTTGGCTTCTAGACCCGCCGTTTCGCTCCCCGCAATACTCATGTGCCCTGGTACCCAGCAGAATGAGAGCTCCCTCCCCAGTCGTTGTAGTTGGAGGAGGGCATTCGGAACCTAGTGGAGAGCTCGTATGGCATAACAGTAGCAAAACGAGATCTTACATTGCAAAGGGTGTCCGGGCGCCGGACGGAGTGGCCGAGTGGTTCTAGGCGCTACAATCTGGAACCGCGCGATCGCTACAGTCGCAGGTTCGACTCCTGGCTCGGGTATGGATGTGTGTGATGTCCTTAGGTTAGTTAGGTTTAAGTAGTTCTAAGTTCTAGGGGACTGAAGACCTCAGAAGTTAAGTCCCATAGCGCTCAGAGCCATTTTTGGTGTCTAGGCACTTTTGATGACATGGTATTTACCTGTGTCTCTTCCGAAAATTTGTAACACAGAGGAGTTTTAATTATTAGAAGGACAAGAAAAAGTCATGAATAACAACACTAAGAAACTTTCTTATTATTCTCGACTAAATTCAGGCAGGTAATGAAACAACGGTTCATGAAGCACCTGTATCACGAACTATCCACGTTCATGGCGTACTCTGTTACTGCCTGTAGAATTTGAACCTGTGCTGACTGAAAAAGTGAGGAGGAATTAGTTGTAGTGTGATCATCCATTGCATGACTTCAGAGTCCGTGAAGCGCCTTCTAACAGGGCGGCCACAGACCACTGGGCCTTGACATTTGGCCATTCACTGCAGAAATCCCAACCAACTGGCTTCTGCTCTCTCCCATGTCACGAATAGCAGACATACACAGTGTACGTTGTAAAGGAACTGATTATTATATTGTTAATCACTAAGTGACGACATTTTAAGTACGTGCCGCCTCTTAACAGTCACTGTGTTTTCACAACGATGGATTTACGACGCTCGGGGCCATAACCTACGTTGGTGTTAAATTCAAAGAGGCACTTGAGTGTGTCATTGTGATGTCCATCTGTGAAAAGACCAGTCTTTCCCTCCGCTCTGCTCCTTCGGAGCATTCATTTTAATGTTGACTTTTCTGCTGGGTCAATCCCAACTGATTTTTTCCAAAGAGGTATGTACATAAGAACTTAGATTCTTCTGCATATCAACTAGTTTTGTGGGTAGCGTCCTCCTCAGTGAGTGTTTCATATCTTCTTTTATACAAACGGATCAATTAGTTACTGTGTCTGCTGTTTTTTGTTTTATCTTAAGAAGATAAATTGAAAGTTAAGGTACTCTATCGCCTTACACCTAACTGTAACGAAAATTTAGTACATAAAAAGCGGCAAATATGATACGCGTCGAAAACGACTTGCCTTTGATTAGCACGTGGCTATGAGATTTTCATCTTAAGGTCCGTGTTTCGATTTATAATACTTACGTTTAAGAGATTCTGTCTTGAGCATAACAGAATTTCTTGTTTTTTCTTCACTCATCCATGTTTCGGTGATGCTTCACTGAAGTGGGTTTCCTTTTACTTAACAACACACATTGTTACTTAAGCCGCAACCTGTCTTCTGCAACCCAGCCGATTTTTCGACACACTTTGTCACGTGCAGTTCTGTTGTCTGCGGCTATGACTTTCCTTTATCAACACTCCGTGAACCGTATTGGCAACGTGCTGTTTCACTGTTTGCGATACTGTCAGCTGCGACACATGGTTATGTGAGTGCAAAGAGAAAATAGCTTTACATAAATCTCGCTCCGCGCTGACGTCACATAGGTTTGTTGCCGTTATGAAGACACATCTATTTCATTCCTTCAGTGGCGATGGCACCAGCCTGTATATTAACCACCGGCCGCCACCGCATTGTTTTCATGGAATAAATATGGAACGCGTGGCAGCGCCCTTACATATATCATTTGACAAACGATGTAAATTAACTTGGTCACCTCGTTGAAGACAGGTAGCTTTAGGAAGTAGTTAACTGCTGTGGAAGGCGTGCCACAATCAGTCGCTATTGTGTTATCAAATTTGTTTTATCCTTCTTCAGCGATTTCTGTTGTTCTCACACCAATTTGCGGGAGATGTACAGTGAGTTTCTCACACAGAAAAGATAGAAGGCCCTAGATTTGTTCTCAACGTAGTATTCTCTTCTTCCATTCCGTCGGTGTGACAATCAAAAGATGAGCACAACGCACCGAAAACGCAGTTACGAAGTTACAGCACAATAACACGCAGCTGACGGGAACCAAAATTTACAGTCAACCTTTTTTTAAATAATCGATTTGCGCAAATTTTGCCAGTTGATTGTACACAGTTTTTTCGTGTATTGTACTTGCGACACTGGATAGTGCTGCAGATTTATCTTATTTTATAATATACAAACACACAAAATATTTCATTTAAATAGGCTACAGTAAACATTAATATATGACATCTATTATGATAAAACTGTTGTATGCATTTCCAGGACAATTTTTTTTTTAAGATCATCGCGATTGCCAATTATTTCTTAACAACTGCAGAGATTGACAACAGGTATAATTCAAGACAGTGTATGTAAGTATTGGTGGGGCATGGGCATTTTTTGTTTGTTTTTTTTTGTTTTGTTTTGGGGAAGGAGACCAGACAGCGAGGTCATCGGTCTCATCGGATTAGGGAAGGACGGGAAAGGAAGTCGGCCGTGCCCTTTGAAAGGAACCATCCCGGCATTTGCCCGGAGCGATCTAGGGAAATCACGGAAAACCTAAATCAGGATGGCCGGACGCGGGATTGAACCGTCGCCCTCCCGAATGCGAGTCCAGCATGGGCATTGAGATGATGTATGTGTATGTTTAGTTTCGTCATTCAATAGACAATTGCTGTATCACTAGTTTTATGTGAAGATTTCAGTTTCTCATTGCAGATCCACATTTTTAGTTTTTGTTTACAATGTGTATTATTTCCGTATTCTTTACAGTGTCTGTGGTTATGTTCGCCTCAGCTAGGTGGCAAGCAATGGCCGACCTGTTTATACTTTTTAATCGTAGTGCATCAATATCTTCTCTGTATAGGGAGCCGAATCTTCTCCCTGCCTGTGCCACATAGTAACAGGGACAATAATCGCAATAATCTTGTAAATTACTGACACACTGTGAATTTTCAGGTCTTTTTTAACTGTATGTGTACGTCTGCCACACTGTTACTTGTTTTCGTACTGCTATTACAAAGTAAGTTTTCCTTTCTACATGACAAAGTTTCTATCAACAACAGGCTGACATACTTAATTTTCGTTTGTGGGACCTGAGGCTATACAGTCATTGCTAATTTTATATGATTTCGTCATAATTTTACCGTGGGGATCATCAATTAATGCAGGAATGTAACTATCATTTTGTATAATGGTTTTATATTTTGTAACACAAGCTGTTGTTTCCGATCTAGTCGCATTTTACATATTCTGTTAAGCATTGCCCTGAAGTAAGTTACTTTATGTTGTTTTTGGTGACATACACATGTGTGGTGAAAGGGTTCCTAAAGATCTGGAACTCTTGTCTGTTATTCTGTCTAATTATTAGGATGTTGCCGGCCGAAGTGGCCGCGCGGTTCTGGCGCTGCAGTCTGGAACCGCGAGACCGCTACGGTCGCAGGTTCGAATCCTGCCTCGGGCATGGATGTGTGTGATGTCCTTCGGTTAGTTAGGTTTAACTAGTTCTAAGTTCTAGGGGACTAATGACCTCAGCAGTTGAGTCCCATAGTGCTCAGAGCCATTTGAACCATTTTATTAGGATGTCAAGGTAACTTAATGCACCCCCCTTTGGTTTGCTGCTGTGAATTTGGTCTTGTGGTGCATTTTATTTAACTTATCTGCAACTAAATGGATTTCATTTGTGGAACCTCGAAACAGAATCAGAGAGTTATCAACATACTTTCTACATTTTGAATACATTATGGGAGTGACAGTGATCAGTGTGTTACAAATATTTACTATCAAAAACAGTCTTGATCACAATTTATTTACTACGGTGACCGGTTTCGACCACTACTGTGACCACAGTAGTTGTCGAAACCGGTCACCGTAATAAACAAATTGTGATCAAGACTGTTTTTGATAGTAAACACTTTCTACAACCTACAGTTTTGTTCTTTATCTGGAAATACTTTGCAAAAGAATTAATTTCTGTGCTATTGATAGTAATTTGATTTTTCCTTCATGAAAAAAATTGAAATTTGTGGTAAGGTCTTATGGTACCAAACTGCTGAGGTCATCGGTCCCTAAGCTTACGCACTACTTAATCTACCTTAAGCTAACTTACGCTAAGGACAACACACACACCCATGCCCGAGGGAGGTCCCGAACCCCCGACGGGAGAAGCCGCGCGGGCCGTGAGAAGACGCCTCAGATCGCACGGCTACCCCGCGCGGCTGTCCTTAATGGCTAATATGCATCACCTGTCATGGAAAAATTTAATAACTTGTCTTGAAATTGCACCCTTCCTCGCTGTTATCATTGTTACTTTATAAATCATTGCACTTTCCTCCTCCTGTGTTAGTACTGAAGAAAGTTAGCATCGAAAATAACTTTCGGCGCTCAATTTGGAGCTCTAGTAACTCAAGGCGAACCCTGCGTACTTAGCAAGAGCGGCACGGAGTACGCAGCCTCTGGGGTCTGCCACACGTTTACGGCAGCAAGCGCAGTGCTGCGTTCTGCCAGTGCGAGTGAAAGCTGCAGCGGACTGCCCGCTCCCTCATCTGTTGCGTAGTGTCAGCTATCCGGAAGCGTTAACGGCGCAGGCGCCACACTGCAGGAAAGCGAAATCACCCATCAGCCTCCGCCGTCTCGTCGGGCATGCAGCCGTTAGCACTTCTGGTTTACGCACAGCGACGCACAATAGTCCACTTTCAGCACGCTTTCCCTCTCTTCTGTTTACAGCTGAGTTGCAGCAACAACTAACAAATACACATTTTCATTCACTTCGTGTATATTGCAGCCTACCTCATATTACGTTCATATTTATGACGTAAATTTTATAAGGGCAGTTTTCTTCTTGAAGTCTGAGGGTATTTCGCCTGTCTCATACGTCTTGCGCACCAGATGGTAGAGTATTGTCAGGACTGGCTCTCCCAAGGCTATCAGTAGTTCTAATGGAATGTTGTCTACTCCGGGGGCCTTGTTTCGACTCAGGTCTTTCAGTCCTCCTGCAAACTCTTCACGCAGTATCATATCTCCCATTTCACCTTCATCTACATCCTCTTCCATTTTCATAATATTGTCCTCAAGTACATCGCCCTTGTATAGACCCTCTATATACTCCTTCCACCTTTCTCCTTTCCCTTCTTTGCTTAGAACTGGGTTTCCATCAAAGCTCTTGATATTCAAAAGTAGTTCTCCTTTCTCCAAAGGTCTCTCTAATTTTCCTGTAAGCAGTATCTATCTTACCCCTAGTGAGATAAGCCTCTACATCCTCACATTTGTCCTCTATCCATCCCTGCTTAGCCATTTTGCACTTCCTGTCGATATCATTTTTGAGATGTTTGTATTCCTTTTTGCCTGCTTCATATACTGCATTTTTATATTTTCTCCTTTCATCAATTAAATTCAATATTTCTTCTGTTACTCAAGGGTTTCTACTAGCCCTCGTCTTTTTACCTGTTTGATCCTCTGCTGCCTTCACTATTTCATCCCTCAAAGCTATCCATTCTTCTTCTACTGTATTTCTTCCCTTCATTCCCGTCAATTGTTCCCTTACGCTCTCCCTGAAACTCTGTACAACCTCTGGTTCTTTCAGTTTATCCAGGTCCCATCTCCTCAAATTCCCACCTTTTTGCAGTTTCTTCAGTTTTAATCTACAGTTCATAACCAATAGATTGTGGTCAGAGTCCACATCTGCCCCTGGAAATGTCCTACAATTTAAAACTTGAAATCTCTGTGTTACCATTATATAATCTGTTTGATACATTTTAGTATCTCCAGGGTTCTTCCATGTATACAACCACTAGGCCATTATAAATGATGCAGGATTGCTGCCCATAATCCGTACATCGAAAGAAACAATAGAATGAACGGAATACCGCGCAACTGTGATACCATGTATTATAAACACTCCACGTGGGAGTGGTAATTTGGATGTCCGATCCAACTCTCTCTTGGGAGGTTTGTTATAAACAAAGGCAACGTGTTATTGAAAACAAGGTGAAATTCGCCTCATCGAATTTTATCAGTCACTTGTAATCATCTTTGTTCGCTGTCAATTAAAATCGCCGTTGTCTATCTTCTTCTGAGCAATTATAAGGTGATGAATTTAAAATGATCGTATCGTATTGCTGGCCGGGAGACCCTATCAGTTCGGCTGCCTAGTGCAAGTATTTTTATTTGACGCCATTTCGCGTGCTGCTAGTCGATGATAATGGAATGATGATAAGAACAACATAACACCCAGCCTCGAAGCGACTAAAATCTTCAACCTGGCGGGGAATCGAAGCCGGGCTCTCTGCAGAGTTGTCAGCCGTACTGATCGCTGAGCTACGCAGATGAACGATAACGTAATGATAAGAGGTTGGAATGTTTCTCTTGCGATTGTTGAACATCTTGTGCAGCCAGGGGTGGAGTGTGATTACTACAGAATATTCTTCGCTATCGTGATAGGGTCCAGAAGCAACATGGACAATGCAGTCCTTTGTGAAGATCCCTTTCAATAGTCGAATACTGATTTTCGTGCATCATTATTATTTAATGATAACGACTGGTCCTCAGTAATCTGTCCGGTGATCACCGTGCACACTGCTGCTCTCTATTCGCGTAACACGCGGGCGGTTGTCGGTACAGTTGCACCAACTGACCGCTCTTCAGTATTGTTTTCTTGTTGAAAATCAGAGGTTTCTCCCATTTAGCTTTCCTTTCGCCTGGACAAGTGCAAGGACGAATACGTAATAAGTCGCCTATAGTGCGGCAGAGAAACTTCCTTTCCTGTAAACACCAACGACTTTTACAGCGTGCAAAATATCAGTTTTAAAGCTAACAAATATCATGGTTTCCGGGACACAGGAGCTTCTATCAATGCGATAACCGTTTTACGTTTGTACTGTTTAAAAATGAATAAAACTGTAACAAAAAGTTGCAGTGACCAGTTCTGCTATCTCCGGTCTTATTTCACTAAACTAGGAGCAGTCCAGTAATAACCCAGAGACGTGAGGCAGTGGTCGGGCACTGGACTCGCATTCGCGAGTGAGGCGGTTCAAACCCCCATCCATGCATCCAGATTCAGGTTTTATTTCGTGATTTCTCTAAATCACGTGAGGCACATGCCGGAATGGCTTCTACGAAAAGAACATGACCAATCTCCTTCCCAATTTGATCTTCTGCTTCCTTTTAAATGACCACGCCATCGACGGAACGTTAAGCCGGTATCTTCTTATTCCTTCGAAAGACGCATGCTTTTTCTAGTTTTTCCTTCCTCATACATTCTTTCTATGTAATTTATACCACGCGTTCGTTCTTGAGCTGCTTTCGCAAGTCACTGAAATTTGAATAGTCTTCTGTGAATATACACCGATCTTCCCATAATACGAGTACTTCTCGTGCGTATCAATTGAGGATTCCCGCAATATTTTCGTGGTAATCAGTGAGTTCTGTCACGTGTAGACAACTCTTCTTTGGACATCCCAACATTTTTTGGTTTCAATTTCTCACATTCGAAAAATATTCTCATTCGCAAGCTACATATTAAAGTGGTGGTGGCTCGTACTCAGCAATTTGACAACGTCACTGCTTGCTATACAAACGCATATGAGCAAATTTTCGAGAGAGATAAAAATGGTTAAATCAACATAAAGTGTTGTTAACTGCTTTTTACACCATGTTACCAAACGTCTTTGGATACCCATTGGATCACCACCTGTATGACGTCGGCTGTGGATGGAGGGATGTATTTAAAACTGTTGGACAGTTAACATCACAGGAAGCAAATCAATGAAGGAATAGAAATAGTAAAGTAGTAGAGAAGCAGTTAATAGCAGACTGGGTGGGTCGGGAGAACTCGGTGACCTCGAACGTAGACTATTCATTGGACATTACCTGAGTAACAGATTCATCATTGACGTATCAACCCTTCTAAAGCTGCCCAAGTCGACTCTTGGTGATGAGATTGTGAAGCGAAAGCCCGAAGGAACAACAACAACTAAACCAAGGCCAGGCAGATATTATACACTGACGGACAGGGACCGTCGAGTACAGCGGAGGATGGCTGGAAAAAAAAATCGCATGAAATCAGCAGAAGGAATCACGTGCGCCGGCCGCTGTGGCCGAGCGGCTGTAGGCGCTTCAGTCTGGAACCGCGCGACCACTACGGTCGCAGGCTCGAATCCTGCATCGGGCATGGATGTGTGTGATATCCTTAGGTTAGTTAGGTTTAAGTAGTTCTAGGAGACTGTTGACCTCAGATGTTAAGTCCCATAGTGCTCAGAGCCATTTGAACCATTTGAATCACTTGCAAGTTCCAAAGTGCAACCAGCTACATTGAAGCGCCAAGGAAACTGGTACGGGCATGCATATTCAAGTACAGAGATATGTAAACAAGCAGAATACGTCCCTGCGGTCGACAACGCCTATATAAGACAACAAGTGTCTGGCGCAGTTGTTAAATCGGTTACTGCTGCTACAATTATAGGTTATCAAGACGTAAGGGAGTTTGAACGTGGTGTTATAGTCGGCGCACGAGCGATGGGATGCAGCATCTCCGAGGTAACGATGAGGTGGAGATTTTCCCGTACGACCAGTTCACGAGTGTACCGTGAATATCAGGAATCACGTAAAACATCAAACCTCCGACATCGCTGCTGCCGGAAAAAGATCTTACAAGAAAACGACGACTGAAGAGAATCGTTCAACGTGACAGAAATGCAACCCTTCCACAAATTGTTGCAGATTTCACGCTGGGCCATCAATAAGTGTCACCGTGCGAACCATACAGTGAAACATCATCGACATGGGCTTTCGGAGCCGAAGGCCCATTCGCATATCCTTCATTACTGCACGACACAAAGCTTTGCGCCGCGCCTGGGCCCGTCAACACCTACATTGGACTGTTGATGACTGGAAACATGTTGACTGGTCGGACGAGTCTCGTTTCAAATTGTATCGACAGGATGGTCGTGTACGGGTATGGAGACAACCTTATGAATCTATGATCCTGCATGTCAGCAGGGGACTGTTCAAGCTGGTGGAGGCTCTGTAGTGGCGTGGTATGTGTGCAGTTGGGGTGACATGCGTCTAGATACGACTCTGACAGGTGACACGTACGTAAGCATCCTGTCTGATCACCTACATCCATTCATGTCCATTTTTTATTCCAACGGACTTGCGAAATTCCAACAGGACAATGCGACACCCCACACGTTCAAAATTGCTACAGAGTGGCTCCAGGAACACTCTTCTGAGTTTAAACACGCGCAGTCATTTTGCTAGCCGGACTGCTGGTAGCACTTTGGAACTCACGAGTGATGCCTTCCGGTGATTTCATACAATTGTTTTTCGGAGCCACCCTCTGCAACACACGACGTTTGCTGTCCATCAGTGTATGATGTCTGCCTGGTCTTGATTGAGCTGTTGTTGTTCCTTCGCGTTTTCACTTCACAGTCTCATCACTAAAGTTGATATGGGCAGCTTTAGAAGGGTTGAAATGTCCATGATGGATTTGTTGCTTAGGTGAGATCCAATTACTAGACCGCGTTCGAAATCAATGGGTTCTCCTGACCGACCCATTCTGCTGTTACTGCTTCTGTATTGGCAACACAATACTGATCGCCTATTTTCTTATTGGGCAGGTCCACGTGTCATGACACCTCATTCCGTAGAGGAATCCGGATACTTGTGAGCAGGCAGAGTATTTGTTATTACTGTCAAAATATCAACCGTCTGACCCCCAAAGAAGTTGTCTGCAGGCTGAGGTGCAGATCCAAGAAGTGAGTCCTGGAGATCTCACCAGATAACATTTTATTAAAAGCATTTAGATAATTTTCGGAACACAAGGCAGCACGGAAACAGTCAACATATTAAACGTATTTTTCCATAATGGGTGCAGTTGAACTCCATAACTGTTCCTCTATAAGGTGTAGAATAATAGCCGCTACTATTCACAACAGAAGGCGATTTCATTTAACAAACTACGGGTTTCAGGCGTTTATGTGTGTCTCAAGTTACCAGATCTAAAGTGCCACTACTTTATCAAAAATGTAACATGGAAACACCAATAATTACACTGAAGTGCGAAAGAAACTGGTATAGGCATGCTGATTCAGATACAGAGATATGTAAAAAGGCAGAAGACGGCACGGTCGGCAACGCCAATCCAAGACAACAAGTGCCTGACGCGGTCGTTAGATCGGTTACTGTTGCTACAATGGTAGGTTACCAAGAGGTTGGAATGTTTCTCTTGCGATTGTTGAACATCTTGTGCAGCCAGGGGTGGAGTGTGATTACTACAGAATATTCTTCGCTATCGTGATAGGGTCCAGAAGCAACATGGACAGTGCAGTCCTTTGTGAAGATCCCTTTCAATAATCGAATACTGATTTTCGTCCATCATTATTATTTAATGATAACGAACGGTCCTCAGTAATCTGTCCGGTGATCACCGTGCACACTGCTGCTCTCTATTCGCGTAACACGCGGGCGGTTGTCGGTACAGTTGCACCAACTGACCGCTCTTCAGTATTGTGTTCTTGTTGAAAATCAGAGGTTTCTCCCATTTCGCTTTCCTTTCGCCTGGACAAGTGCAAGGACGAATACGTAATAAGTCGCCTATAGTGCGGCAGAGAAACTTCCTTTCCTGTAAACACCAACGACATTTACAGCGTGCAAAAGATCAGTTTTAAAGCTAACAAATATCATAGTTTCCGGGACACAGGAGCTTCTATCAGTGCGATAGCCGTTTTACGTTTGTACTGTTTAAAAATGAATAAAACTGTAACAAAAAGTTGCAGCGACCAGTTCTGCTATCTCCGGTCTTATTTCACTAAACTAGGAGCAGTCCAGTAATAACCCAGAGACGTGAGGCAGTGGTCGGGCACTGGACTCGCATTCGCGAGTGAGGCGGTTCAAACCCCCATCCATGCATCCAGATTCAGGTTTTATTTCGTGATTTCTCTAAATCATGTAAGGCACATGCCGGAATGGCTTCTACGAAAAGAACATGACCAATCTCCTTCCCAATTTGAACTTCTGCTTCATCTTAAATGACCACGCCATCGACGGAACGTTAAGCCGGTATCTTCTTATTCCTTCGAAAGACGCATACTTTTTCTAGTTTTTCCTTCCTCATACATTCTTTCTATGTAAGTAATACCATACGTTCGTTCTTGAGCTGCTTTCGCAAGTCACTGAAATTTGAATAGTCTTCTGTGAATACACACCGATCTTCCCATAATACTTCACGTGCGTATCAATTGAGGATTCCCGCAATATTTTCGTGATAATCAGTGAGTTCTGTAACGTGTAGACAACTCTTCTTTGGACATCCCAACATTTTTTGGTTTCAATTTCTCACATTCGAAAAATATTCTCATTCGCAAGCTACATATTAAAGTGGTGGTGGCTCGTACTCAGCAATTTGACAACGTCACTGCTTGCTATACAAACGCATATGAGCAAATTTTCGAGAGAGATAAAAATGGTTAAATCAACATAAAGTGTTGTTAACTGCTTTTTACACCATGTTACCAAACGTCTTTGGATACCCATTGGATCACCACCTGTATGACGTCGGCTGTGGATGGAGGGATGTATTTAAAACTGTTGGACAGTTAACATCGCAGGAAGCAAATCAATGAAGGAATAGAAATAGTAAAGTAGTAGAGAAGCAGTTAATAGCAGAGTGGGTGGGTCAGGAGAACTCGGTGACCTCGAACGTAGACTATTCATTGGACATTACCTGAGTAACAGATTCATCATGGACGTATCAACCCTTCTAAAGCTGCCCAAGTCGACTCTTGGTGATGAGATTGTGAAGCGAAAACCCGAAGGAACAACAACAACTAAACCAAGGCCAGGCAGATATTATACACTGACGGACAGGGACCGTCGAGTACAGCGGAGGATGGCTGGAAAAAAAATCGCATGAAATCAGCAGAAAGAATCACATGCGCCGGCCGCTGTGGCCGAGCGGTTGTAGGCGCTTCAGTCTGGAACCGCGCGACCGCTACGGTCGCAGGCTCGAATCCTGCATCGGGCATGGATGTGTGTAATATCCTTAGGTTAGTTAGGTTTAAGTAGTTCTAGGAGACTGTTGACCTCAGATGTTAAGTCCCATAGTGCTCAGAGCCATTTGAACCATTTGAATCACTTGCAAGTTCCAAAGTGCAACCAGCTACATTGAAGCGCCAAGGAAACTGGTACGGGCATGCATATTCAAGTACAGAGATATGTAAACAAGCAGAATACGTCCCTGCGGTCGACAACGCCTATATAAGACAACAAGTGTCTGGCGCAGTTGTTAAATCGGTTACTGCTGCTACAATTATAGGTTATCAAGATGTAAGGGAGTTTGAACGTGGTGTTATAGTCGGCGCACGAGCGATGGGACGCAGCATCTCCGAGGTAACGATGAGGTGGAGATTTTCCCGTACGACCAGTTCACGAGTGTACCGTGAATATCAGGAATCACGTAAAACATCAAACCTCCGACATCGCTGCTGCCGGAAAAAGATCTTACATGAAAACGACGACTGAAGAGAATCGTTCAACGTGACAGAAATGCAACCCTTCCACAAATTGTTGCAGATTTCACGCTGGGCCATCAATAAGTGTCAGCGTGCGAACCATACAGTGAAACATCATCGACATGGGCTTTCGGAGCCGAAGGCCCATTCGCATATCCTTCATTGCTGCACGACACAAAGCTTTGCGCCGCGCCTGGACCCGTCAACACCTACGTTGGACTGTTGATGACTGGAAACATGTTGACTGGTCGGACGAGTTTCGTTTCAAATTGTATCGACAGGATGGTCGTGTACGGGTATGGAGACAACCTTATGAATCTATGACCCTGCATGTCAGCAGGGGACTGTTCAAGCTGGTGGAGGCTCTGTAGTGGCGTGGTATGTGTGCAGTTGGGGTGACATGCGTCTAGATACGACTCTGACAGGTGACACGTACGTAAGCATCCTGTCTGATCACCTACATCCATTCATGTCCATTTTGTATTCCAACGGACTTGGGAAATTCCAACAGGACAATGCGACACCCCACACGTTCAAAATTGCTACAGAGTGGCTCCAGGAACACTCTTCTGAGTTTAAACACTTCCGCTGGCCACCTAACTCCCCAGACATGAACCTTATTGGGCGTATCTGGGATGCCTTGCAACGTGTTGTTCAGGATATATGTCCACCTCCTCATACTCTTACGGATTTATGATCAGCCCTGCAGGATTCAAGGTGTCAGTTCCCTTCAGCACTACTTCAGACACTAGTCGAGTCCATGCCACGTCGTGTTGCGGTACTTTTGCGTGCTCGCGGTTGCCCTACACGATATTAGGCAGGTGTACCAGTTTCTTTGGCTCTTCAGTGTAATACAACGACTGTGCATAGGGAGTTAAAAAGAGTGAGGTATAATGGTCGAGCAGCTCTTTGTAAGCCACGCATTTTTGTACTGAGTGCCAAGCGACGCCCGAGCTAGTGTAAAGAGCAACATCAATGGACTTTGGATGACTGGCAACCGGTGGTCTGGAGTGATGAATCACGCTATAGTCTCTGGCAATCCGATGGAATGTTTTCGGTTTGGCGAATGCCTTCAGAACATTACCTGTCGCAATGTGTAGTGCCGACGGTGAAGTTCGGAGAAGGCGATGTTACGATATGCTGGCGGTTTTAGCGATCAGGATACGGTAGCCTTACTGCAAACGGCTGCGCCTTCTGCAAGATTTGATTTGGTTCTTACTAGTGACACATGATGCAAGGCAACGTTCTCTAGGCATTCTCCAAACCCAATACCTTCTATCGGATTGCCACAGGGTATAGCATGAGTTATCACTCCTAGGCAGCTATTCTGAAAAGGTAACCCTCGGCTTCAAGTCCAGGTATTTAAAACGTCATCTTTGGAGGATTTTAGGTTAAAAAGTAGCAGTGGTAATTCGGAAAGAAAGATAATTGTTTTACTCCAAGTCTATCGTTGCCAGTCATCCGCAGTCCAGTGAGGTCGCTCTTTACACCACCTCAAGCGTCGCTTAGCGTTGACTGCAGAAATGTGTGGCTTATGAGGAGCTGCTAGACCACTGTACGAAATTCCTTCTAACTCCCTACGCGCAGTCATTTTGCTAGCCGGACTGCTGGTAGCACTTTGGAAGTCACGAGTGATGCCTTCCGGTGATTTCATACAATTTTTTTTCGGAGCCACCCTCAGCAACACACGACGTTTGCTGTCCATCAGTGTATGATGTCTGCCTGGTCTTGATTGAGCTGTTGTTGTTCCTTCGCGTTTTCACTTCACAGTCTCATCACTAAGAGTTGATATGGGCAGCTTTAGAAAGGTTGAAATGTCCATGATGGATTTGTTGCTTAGGTGAGATCCAATTACTAGACCGCGTTCGAAATCAATGGGTTCTCCTGACCGACCCATTCTGCTGTTACTGCTTCTGTATTGACAACACAATACTGATCGCCTATTTTCTTATTGGGCAGGTCCACGTGTCATGACACCTCATTCCGTAGAGGAATCCGGATACTTGTGAGCAGGCAGAGTATTTGTTCTTACTGTCAAAATATCAACCGTCTGACCCCCAAAGAAGTTGTCTGCAGGCTGAGGTGCAGATCCAAGAAGTGAGTCCTGGAGATCTCACCAAATAACATTTTATTAAAAGCATTTAGATAATTTTCGGAACGCAAGGCAGCACGGAAACAGTCAAAATATTAAACGTATTTTTCCATAATGGGTGCAGTTGAACTCCATAACTGTTCCTTTATAAGGTGTAGAATAATAGCCGCTACTATTCACAACAGAAGGCGATTTCATTTAACAAACTACGGGTTTCAGGCGTTTATGTGTGTCTCAAGTTACCAAATCTAAAGTGCCACTACTTTATCAAAAATGTAATATGGAAACACCAATAATTACACTGAAGTGCGAAAGAAACCGGTATAGGCATGCTGATCCAGATACAGAGATATGTAAAAAGGCAGAAGACGGCACGGTCGGCAACGCCAATGTAAGACAACAAGTGCCTGGCGCGGTCGTTAGATCGGTTACTGTTGCTACAATGGTAGGTTACCAAGAGTTAAGTGAGTTTGAACATAGTGTTATACTCGGTGCACGAGTAATGGGATACAGCATCTCCGACGTAGAGATGAAGTGTGGATTTTCCCTTACGACCATTTCACGAGTATACCGTGAATATCAGGAATCCCATAAAACATCAAATCTCCGACATCGCTGCGGCCGGAAAAAGATCCTGCAAGAACGGGACCAACGACGACTGAAGAGAATCGTTCAACGTGACAGAAGTGCAATCCTTCTGCAAATTGCTGCAGATTTCAGTGTTGGGCCACCAACAAGTGTCAGCGTGCGAACCATTCAACGAAACATCATCGATATGGGCTTTTGGAGCCGAAGGTACACTCGTGTACTCTTGATGACTGCACGACACCAAGCTTTGCGCCTCGCCAGGGACCATTAACACCGTCATTCAACTGCTGATGACTGGAAACATATTGCCTGGTCAAACGAGTCTCGTTTCAAATTGTATCGAGCGGATGGACGTGTACTGGTATGGAGACAACCTCAGGAATCCATGGACCCTGCATATCAGTAGCGGACTGTTCAAGCTGATGGAGGCTCTTAAATGGTGTGGGGAGTGTGCAACTGGAGTCATATGGGACCCTGATACATCTAGATACGACTCTGACGGGTGACACGTACGTAAGCTTCCTGTCTGATCACCTGCATCATTATGTCCATTATGCATTCCGACGGGCTTGGGCAATTCCAGCAGGACAATGCGACATCCCATACGTCCAGAATTACTACAGAGTCGCTCCAGGAGCACTCTTCTAAGCTTAAGCACTTCCGCTGGCCACCATACTCTCCAGATATGAACATTATTGAGCATTCCTGGGATGCCTTGCAACGTGCTGTTCAGAAGAGTTTCCCACCCCCTAGTACGCTTAGGGATTTATGGATAGCCCTGCAATCCCCCCCAACAATACTTTAAACATTAGTCTAGTCCATGCCACGTCGTGTTGCGGCACTTCTGCGTGCTGGCGGGGGCCCTACGCCACATTAGGCAGATGTACCAGTTTCTTTGGCTCTCGAGTGTTGATGATGACGATGTTCGGTTTGTGCGGCGATCATCAGTGCCCGTGCAAAGTCCCAATTTTTACACAGTCTAATTTGAATTCAATCCAAGCTATCAACTGTCACGGAAGATGATGATGATGATATCATGAGGACAACACAAACACCGAGTCCCCGGGCAGAGAAAATCCCCAACCCGGCCGGGAATCTAACCCAGGACCCCGTGATCCAGAGGCAGCAACGCTAGCTGCTAGACCACGAGCTGCGGATCTTTTGGGTGTAGTGTGGTGACTAATATACAGTTAATGCGTAAAGGACGAAATATCTTCGTACAAAAACGTGATAATGTAATGTTAAAACAATATCGATACTCTAACTTTATTGATCTCCAGTACTGAGTACGGAAACATGTATCTGAATGTAAACCACCTAAAGATGGACACAATCCTGAAATCGGTCGTCTGTTAAATGAAATCACCTTCCGTTGTTGCATCTACATATATACTCCGCTAGCCACCAAGCGGTTACTGGTAGCAGTCATTATTCTACATTTTAGTGATATATTATAGGAATACTAAGATATTGCAAGGTTTTCATATGCCCTCTTAAGGGCTTGCACACATAAATGCGCTTGTGGGCTGATCCTCTGCATTCCAGCCAGGTAAGGGCGACCGTCAATAAGTTGGTCGTACCTGCTGTGAACGACAAACCCGACACAGATCTGGAGTTGACGGTTGGAACCTACAAACCACAAAAAACGGCAGAGGTGCTGACTCTCCCGACCGTAGGTGCAAACGACTGAAAAAAAAACAGCCTTCCTCTTATTTACACGCTGGCATGCTGATATTCCGCAAAACCTGTGTTGACAGTCATAATGCTAAGTGAAACACTAATAATGTGAATGCACATTTCGTTTTTATGTCGTTTGAATCATTATTCACGAACGTTATGCTAAAGCGATGTACTAAGCATTAATGTTAATAAATTATTATAGGCAACTGCGGTATGTTAGAAGTTGGAGTGATAACAAATTATATCTGGGGAGGAGAGGCGGAGAAAATAAGAAACTGTGACCCCTCCCCACCTCCAGAAATCACTATGGGCCTGTGACTGTGTGTGCTACTGTCAAGTACATTGCCTGATGAAAAAGATGAAGCACCCAGAAGGCATGGTTAGATATCACTGTAACTTTCTACATGAGCAAACCATCGGCGGGTATGTGAATAACTATAGTTGCAATTCTCTGTGTCAGATGGAAAGGCCACAAAATGCATTAATGTTGTTCGTGTTTAGTTTTCTTCCTAGACCTGGCAGGGTGTATAACAGCGTCAGATGTAGAGTGATGACTGTGAATCACACGGAGATGTCGCATATTCGTGTGAGACAGCGTTATCTAAACCTGACAAGAGTTTGAAAGGGGCCTCAAAGCGGGTTCCCATTTGACCGGCTAACCGAAGGGTGCAGCATCCAGATTTAAGAGGAATTCGAATGTGACAGTGGCCCGCTGTTGGACTGCAGGGCAGCCATACACGTCGTCAAGGTTGTGGTCGACCATGTTTGATGACCACCAGGGAAGATCACCAAATTGTGCACCAAGCGCATCGTAATCCCTTGACATCTGCGCCCACCATCCGAGAACAAATAACGGACTCCGTGCAAAATTCTGTGCCACCCCACACTATTGGTAGGAGTTCGTCAGCATTCAGGCTACATAATTACCGTCCCACGAGCTGTCTGCCGTTAACACCACAACACAAACGGCTGTGTTTGGAGTGGTACCGAGCCAGGAAGCAGGGGCTGCTTATGTATTGCACTGCGTTGTATTCAATGACGAATGACGGTTTGTAACACGCCCGGGGATACAAATGGATGGGGGCACCTTAAACTGGTTGTCATTTCGGACCGTGCACCCTGTCCACAAATGGTTCAAATGGCTCTGAGCACTATGGGACTTAACTTCTGAGATCATCAGTCCCCTAGAACTTAGAACTACTTAAACCTAACTAACCTAAGGACATTACACACATCCATGCCCGAGGCAGAATTCGAACCTGCGACCGTAGTGGTCGCGCGGTTCCAGACTGTAGCGCCTAGAACCGCTCGGCCACTCCGGCCGGCCGCTGTCCACATCACGTACCTGATAATCGCGCGGCGGTCGTACTGTTCTGCTCCACACTGCTGCTGGCTTGCCTGAAATTATCTATCGAAATATGCAGGCGGGTTTAGGAGAGCCACTCAACGTTAAAACACAACACTGTCCTACGCCTGGTATGAATATCTGTATTCTGAGACGATAAGAAATCACAGGTTGCACTGTTTACACTCTAAGTCGTAAACGTTTATCCCAGTTAAAAACCTTGATGTTTATCTGTCCACAATATCACTTGGACGAGCGTACGCGTTCCGAACACAGCGCGGATGATTGTTGATGATGCGAAAGCCGAATAATCGAAAGAAAGTTCTTACGCACGCCACACATACACAGATTTCTTTTGGTACCAGTCCTCCTTGACACTAGTAATGATATCACACTGTTCGTAAAGTTAATTTTTCAGTTCTCAGTTCCCAGTTCCCACTTGTACGAGCGTGCGCGTAACCGTCGCGGCGCGGCTGTTTGTTGATAAAGCGGAAACGCGATGATCGAACGCACATCCTCACGCTCGCTACAAAACACTGGCACATAACTGCACTCTTTTATGGTAACTAATTTCTACTGATTCACATCGGTTCATTCTGGGAGGCCGAACACGGCGCCGATGATTGATGCTGTGCGACACGCAACGAGAGGAGACACAAATACGTTATCGGCGGCACTGCTCATTTTTAATTACATCTTGACGCACTTTCCTCTGAATCATTTACTTATTTTATCACTTTATTGTAATAGCACTTGTAGCAACACTTCAACTTCCGTACTAACAATGCCTCTCACATGCAGAGCTACCCACAACACAACATAACAGTTCCGTGTCCCGCGCTCGACTCTGAAGACGCGGCTGCCCGCAAAGATACTCCGCAACCAAGCCAGCGATGTGACAATACGCTTACAGGTTCTGCACTACCCCGGATGACCAACGTCGGCGAGTACGGCACCGACCTGGGGAGAGGTCCCACTCTTCGAATGATTTCGAGAGGCACAGCGGAGTTACTCCTAGTGCCAAGGTGGGCAGGGGCCCATCGGGAATGACTTCACGACACGGGAGGTAGTGACCGAGGGAATTGTGTCGATACAACGGTATGTCACGGACATCTTGGGTCCTCTTGTCTTACCTCTCATAGCAGAATGTCATGGTACCATTTTTCAGCAGGACAACGCTCTTCCACACATGGTAAGTGTCTCTATGAAACGTCTGCCCAGTCCCAGTGCCGTTTTCAAGGATATCAAGGACCAGTTGCAACTGTTCTGGGCCTGTTTGCCACAGAAGAGGATATCTCGGCTTTATGACACCTTTTCTAACCGCATCAGTGCGTGCATCCATAACAATTGGGATTGAAAGTCGTACTAATAGGTGGCCTCATACTACCAAGTTATTCGTAAATTTACTGTACTGTTTATTCGGTAAATAATATCGCATACCCTCTCAACCTCTTCCTTCCCTCCTCCTCTTTTGGGTCCATCATGCTTTCAGCACCTCTGGTTTTCCATGTCGTGGTTTTGCATCGCACCAGTGCTGTAACAACAGACACGAGTAGCAACTTTCCTGCAGCGACTACAGCCTTTCCCCGTAGTGACGCAGAGCTTGTACGGTGTTGCAGGCCGCAGCTCTGCACAGCCGCACTACAAGCGCTACAGCGGGCTGCGGGTCAGCCAGGACTCGCTGCTGCGGCTGGTGCACCACGAGCAGACGGTCGCACTCATAGAGCTCGCCTCACCGTCGGGCCCGCTGCTCAGCTGCGAGTTCATCGAGGTCTAGTGAGTGCATACCCACTTTTTTCCCTTTACTGCTGCAGCTGAATGTAGCTATTCATCAGCCTTGCAGCATTTTTGATTCTACTTTGTTAAAACAACCATTAAAAAGTGAAAAACCAAACGGATAATATTAAAACTTACCATCATGTGGCAGTAGTTATTAGCATATTATAACTGTGGCACTGACATTGCGTATCCAGTGTGGTGATGGCGGATCAATAGAATGGCTGGACGCCTAAGATTGAAGGCTTCATGACAAGATCTGGGTGAACAGTTGGATGCAATAAGATAATGAGA
Organism: Schistocerca serialis cubense; assembly: GCF_023864345.2. NCBI lineage: Eukaryota > Metazoa > Arthropoda > Insecta > Orthoptera > Acrididae > Schistocerca > Schistocerca serialis. Next base: position 944,153,529 of record NC_064638.1, read on the forward strand.
TCAGTAGGGGGGAACGTATCACGCCCGGTTAGCCGATCGGCCTAACGCACGTCTTTCCGCAGTGGGAAGGAGCGCCTGGTCCACGGCACGAATCCACCCGGCGGACTAGTGTCGAGGTCCGGTGAGCCGCCAGTCTGTGCATGGTTTTTAGGCGGTTTTCCATCTGCCTCGGCGAATGCGGGCTGGTTCCACTTATTTCGCCTCAGCTACACTATGTCGGCCATTGCTGCGCAAACAAGTTCTCCACGTACGCGTACATCACCATTGCTCTACCACGCAAACATACGGGTTACACTCGTGTGGTGTGACACGTTCCCTGGGCGGCGAGGGGGGGGGGTGGGGGGGGGGGGGAAAGCAGGCCGAACCGCACAATAACCCTGGGTTCGGTGTGGGGCGGCGGAGGGGAGAAGTGGACTGCGATTGCGATCTGCGATAGTCGTCGTGAGGTTGTGGACCACTGCGGTTGCGGCGGGGATGGAGCCTCTCCGTCGTTTCTAGGTCCCTGGTTAACACACAGTACAACACAATACAAGGGGGGAACGTAGAAGCGAAGCTATGGTAGGGAGCTGATATATCGGGTACTGGGACAGGATATGGTTGTATTTGTTATGAGGTTTTGATGAAATAGGACCGGAGTTGCGATGAGAGTGTGATGAGAGAATGGTATCTAGACGGCAGAGGTTGACAGTGGTTCTGGGGGTATGTAGCTGTGTCATAAAGGCAAAATGTGGGACAAGCAGCCAGTGTGATTTGATGAAAGCTGTGGAATGGCTCAAACGAAGTCATATTTCGGAGGACAGCGGTGACAAAACGGATTATGTATCGTGTAGTGAAGGTAGGATGTACAGAGATATTAGGATCGTGTTGTGTTCGTGTGGGGCGGATGGGTACAGCCATTTCACTTTTTGTGAGACTGGTTTTTACCTTGTACTTGTAGAAGTGCAAATGGTTTCGATAACACACTAGACCTCTTAACGAGAAACAATTGAGAGCAAATTGAGAGGGTCATGACGGGGACACGAAGTAGTCGCCATAAGGCCATTGTCGGTAGACTGAATATCGTTAACATTCAAATCTACTTACAAAAAACACAAAACATATCTCTTTTAAAAAAAGTACCAACGATGTAAGCGTCTACCAAATATGGCTTAAATTCGAAGAAACAGGGTTGAAGGCAATTGAAAGATTTATATCAAGTGCATTAGTAATAGTCGGAACACATCACTTATGGTACACAAAGCATGCCAGGACACTGTTGCACAAACAACGAAAAAGCATGACAGTTTTAAAAGAACGGAAAGTCTTAAATACTGGCGACGATTCCCAGGTACGCGAAACTTTTTGCACACTTCAGTACGAGATGCTTTTCATAGTTTTCACCACGAAAGTCTGTCTCGAGATCTGGCAGAAAATCCGAAGAGTTCTTAGTAGCATGTAAAGTATATCAACGGCAATACACAATCATTACTTTCACTGCGTGACAGCAACAGTAATGTTACCCACGACAAGGTCAATAAAGCGGAATTGCTAAACACTGTTTTCTGTGATTCTTTCATCAGAAGAGATGCTGTAAATACTACAAAATTCGAATCAAGGACCTCTCCCAACATGACTAATTTCCAGACATATGCCACCTGGAAGCAAATGAATTCAGTTAATAAAGGAAAATCGTACGATGCAGATTGTATACCAGTTGCGTTTCTTTCAGTGTGTGCTGAAGAAATAGCTTCATTTTTAGCAGTCATATACAACCACTCGTTCGACGTAAAAGGCTGTAAAATTTGCTCAGGTCTCAACAAAACGCCAAAAAGGACACAAACGTAATTCATTGAATTATCGACCCATACCGACCCATACCATTGCAATCAGTTAGTAGTAGGATATTGAAGCATATTCTGTATTCCAATTTTATCAAATTCCTTGACGAAAACGATCTATTGACACAAGTCGTCACGGATTCGGAAAATATTGTTCTAGTGAAACACAGCAGGCTCTTTAGTTGCACGAAGTAATGAGTGCTATCGACTGGCGATCTTAAGTTGATTCCGAATTGTAGGTTTGCCGAAGGCTGTTGACACCGTTCCTCACAAGCTGTTTCCAATCAAATTGCGTGCCCATGAAGGGAGTATCCCCTCACCTGCGTGACTGGATTCGTGATTTCCTGTCAGAAAGGTCACACACACACACACACATATATATAGGGTCCCCAAGGAAGTGTTACACTGCCTCTACTGTTCTTAATCTGTATAAGCAATTTAGGAGAATATCTGACCAACCATCTAACCGTCTTGTTGTTCGTAGATGATGCCGTCGTTTATCGTCTAGTAAAGTCATCAGGAGATGAAAACGAATTACAAGATTATTTATACAATATATGTGCATGGTGCAGAAAACTGGCAATTGACTCGGAACAATTAAACCATGACGTCCTCCACATAAGTACAACAAAACATTTCGTTTAAATTTCGTTAAATCCCGATCACAAGTATGACCATAAAAAGTCATATTATGGCAATCCTCAGGATTATCGTGAGAAGTTTCCTTTTCCAACTCGATACAACGTTCACTGTACTTGTTCCACTTCGAAGCTCCAAAAGATCTCATGATCCCATTGTACCCACCTATTTACCTGCATCTGGTCACAAGGCCTCTAGGCACCGCCTTCCATTCAACCTCCTAAAGTACCATCATCACCAATCAGAATAACAGTAGTAGTAGTAGTAGTAGTTTTATTCATCCATCTGTGATTTATAGCGTCTCCGAAATTTAAACGAAATGTTTTGTTGTACTCATGTGGAGGACGTCATAGTTTAATTGTTCCGAGTCAATTGCCAGTTTTCGCACCATGCACATATATTGTATAAATAATATTGTAATTCGTTTTCATCTCCTGATGACTTTACTAGACGATAAACGACGGCATCATCTACGAACAACAAGACGGTTAGATGGTTGGTCAGATATTCTCCTAAATTGCTTATACAGATTAAGAACAGTAGAGGGAGTGTAACACTTCCTTGGGCACCATATATATATATATATATATATATATATATATATATATATATATATATATATATATATATATGTGTGTGTGTGTGTGTGTGTGTGTGTGTGACCTTTCTGACAGGAAATCACGCAGGTGAGGGGATACTCCCTTCATGGGCACGCAATTTGATTGGAAACAGCTTGTGAGGAACGGTGTCAACAGCCTTCGGCAAACCTACAATTCGGAATCAACTTAAGATCTCCAGTCGATAGCACTCATTACATCGAGCAACTAAAGAGCCTGCTGTGTTTCACTAGAACAATATTTTCCGAATCCGTGACGACTTGTGTCAATAGATCGTTTTCGTCAAGGAATTTGATAAAATTGGAATACAGAATATGCTTCAATATCCTACTACTAATTGATTGCAATGGTATGGGTCGATAATTCAATGAATTACGTTTGTGTCCTTTTTGGCGTTTTGTTGAGACCTGAGCAAATTTTACAGCCTTTTACGTCGAACGAGTGGTTGTATATGACTGCTAAAAATGAAGCTATTTCTTCAGCACACACTGAAAGAAACGCAACTGGTATACAATCTGCATCGTACGATTTTCCTTTATTAACTGAATTCATTTGCTTCCAGGTGGTATATGTCTGGAAATTAGTCATGTTGGGAGAGGTCCTTGATTCGAATTTTGTAGTATTTACAGCATCTCTTCTGATGAAAGAATCACAGAAAACAGTGTTTAGCAATTCCGCTTTATTGACCTTGCTTTTCAGTAGCTGTCTAATTACCTGAAGAAGGCCAGACGTCTCTTGGCCGAAATATCGTGGCAGAATGTTGACGGCAACCGGCTGCTCACCCGAAAATTATTAGAAGAAATACGCCAGGAAAATTTTAGATCATGTCTTCTTTGTCCGCCCCCGGTAGCGGAGTGGTCAGCGCGACAGAATGTCAATCCGAAGGGCCCGGGTTCGATCCCCGGCTGGGTCGGAGGAGATTTCCTCCGCTCAGGGACTGGGTGTTGTGTTGTCCTAATGATCATCATTTCATCCCCATCGACGCGCAAGTCGCCGAAGTGGAGTCAAATCGAAAGACTTGCACCCAGCGAACTGCCTACCCGACGGGAAGCCCTAGTCACACGACATTTACATTTTATATCTTCTTTGACGAAGTTCGGGGTCGGGTGGTTGTTAGGATGGAGTGGTGGATCTCTAGGACAAATGGAGACGGTCGCCACTTTTTGTGGGAGGTAGTTTTTCGCTGCACTATATTTGTTACATGCCCACATCGGATCAAAGCACTTGACCAGCATGCTGTGAGCGCAAACGCAGAGTGGCTGTAAGCCGAATGCGAAAGAAAGTCGACGACCTCGTGCCGTGTATCGGCACGTGGAGGCTGCTGGGCCGCGGCGGCGTGTCTGGGTAGCGGCGGGAGGAAGCAGACGCGGAGTGTGGCAGTGAAAGCTGCTGCCACTGGCCCACTGACACGCTCAGCGGCATACTTCGCCCAGACATCCGCCCTCTTCTGATTCCAGTCGGCAGCTCTAATAGCTGTCCTATCCCAGGCTATACCGAGTATCGGAGTACGACACGCATTATTCTATAAGGGGCTGACAAAAAATTTTTGTCTAGGGTGTTGCTGCAATGTAGCGTGACTCTGTTGCGGGTATATAAGCACCGACATGTAGGCGACGGATTAGTGTGGCATTCGTGTCTTCCCGACGTGCGTGGGCGCAAATGCGGAACTGTGACTTTCGTCGACGGTATTACCAAATGCATCCAAACAGGACCAATATGCTGTTATTCTTTTCTCGACTGCCGAAGAACAAGCAGCGGTAAATATCCGTCGGAGAACGAAGAACGTGTATGGGGCACAATATATGTCGAAAAGCACCGTTGTGGAACAGTGCTACAAGGGTTGCTGCTGCTGATAAACTACACCCCTATATCGGAAATGTCGTAAAACAGAAGTTACGTCAACTCAAGTGGGAGGCACTCGGGCACCCGCCCTATAGTTCTGATCTCTCCCCCCCTGCGACTATCACACCTTCGGTCCCTTAAAAAAAGGCCGTCAACGACCGACGATTCCTGTCGGATGAGGATGTGCAGCAGGCTGTTACAGACTTCATGCACCAGGACACGAAGTTTTACCAAGCAGGGATCTTCAACCCTGTGGGTCGATGGGATGATTGCCTCATTGCTCACTGCGATTTTGTCTGATTGGCATATCGATTCCGGACTGTGCGGCCTTCCGAACGGTAAATTTTTGATCGCCACTTATGCCACTGTTGAACTTCGCGTACTAGGCTACCTACGAGCGCGTAGGCCGTTGACCCCGCTAGGTTTCGGGGTTCTCTGACTCTGTAGCGCGTCCCAGCGGCTCTCCAGAACTGGCGCTCGATTACTGGGCGACACGGCCCACGGCGGAAGTCTCAGCAGGCTCATTTATTACAACGCTGTTTTCTCCAACGATGAAGATTGCCTTGTAAAGTTTCTTCGCGGCAGCAGTCGTTAACAGTCTTAATGAATTTAATGGAAGACGTTCTGGTAAAACACTATAGGCTGTGCACATAAAACTTTTTTATTTCATTCGAGTAGAAATGGTTTCGACCTCCTTGGTTATGATTAGCGCAGAGTAAAGAGCCGTTACATAACAAACCACCAACTGTGCTCCATGTAATCACATATCTCAATAACTGTCTTGATCGTATAATACGAATCAGCGTTCCACGACAGTACTGAGTAGCAGATGGTCCAACCATGTAAATCTTTTTCCGATTGTCATTGTCATCACACTAGTTGTGCGAATGAGTCTGAAAATAGCACAAGGATAGTAAATGAGGTCAGACGAGGACGTTGTGGTAGTAGAAAATAGTGTGATGCTAAGCTTTTGCCTTACTTTTATTTTTTAATATAATTAACGTTCAACTAAGCGCTCGCAAGAATATAAAAACGTTACACAGTTGCGATCAATACGGAGGAAGTTTATACACACGTACAGAAATATTCGTACTGAAATGACAGTTCCAAATCTTTCGAATTCCTAAAAAGTCAGTAGCTTCTAGTAAATCATATTTCAAACACTGAAATTTCACACGTGCAAACAACATATTCCAACAGAAAGAAAACTAAATGTAAATGTACTGCGAAATGCAAACAATACTGACCTTATGGACAATGAACCCAGTACATAAATATTCATACGAATCCACAATCCCGTCATCACGACCACCGCCAAAACAAAAATCCGTTGATTCTTTTTGAGCATGCCTGTCCCACTAGATGAGCCTGAACTCCACCCGCTAATCGTCATACATTTCCTGTTTTGACCTAAGGAAACCTTGCTCTCGATTATCATGAAATATAATTATTCGTTCGAATTTTTGTACCATATTTCCTTCTGTGATCTAACTGCACAGAATGTGTCACTTACTTTAAACCATTTGTTTCAGCGCACAGGAGTTGAGTCAAGTGGGTGCCACTATTGCTCCGTTATTCTCGAGTAATTTCTTCGACTGCCCAGTGTTATCTATAAAGAGTATCCCTGATATATTCCTGCATATCTTTCGCTCCCGTAAAACATACTTTTCTTCCCCAGGAAGGCATGAAATAATCATCCTCTCATCTGCTTACGTCGCCCTCTACTTAAGCCCTGTTTCCGATCTCCCACGTGAAAACCTGTAAATTTAACGAATTCCTGTACGCCCGGCAGGTAACGGTGCAGAAATCGGCGAGCGTCCCTTCTCCACTTTTTCTCGTCTAAGTACTGTGTAGAAACGCATTTGTCCTGTGTCGCCAACATAAAAGCAATTTCCTTCCGCCTCAAGCTTGTGTTCACTAGCTTATTATGATGTAATATTAATAAGCGCACACTGGAGTATAGTAAATTACGTGCAGAGCATTTGTATCAATAAACTGCTGCACTTGTCTAACAAGGAACCTGGGAGGTCGCTAAAGGCCAATGATGTTTACGGCGTTCGATGCTCCACTTATTGTCTATGATGCAACTGCAATATTGCCTGCTAATGGCAACAGGGGGTGGGGGTGGGGGGGGGGGGGGTAGGGGGAGACTAGGGATGTTCAGTGGTGAACACATAATGAGGCTACGGAGCGTAGTTGAAATGCTTAGTCGACGAGTGACTCACAACTGTGCCACAGTGTTAGTGGTGTTGATACAACACTGAGCAATGGCAACGATAAACAAAGCAAACATTGCATTATATCCATAACAACGGTTGCCTAGGTGGACATTTCGTCATAAACGAACCAAAGAAATTTCGCAGAGTGAGAAAGAAGTGACACATGAAATATTAGTGTTTCTGCAAGATGAGTCAGTGAAATGTGTGGTGTCGTAGCCGCTCAACTGTGGGGACGATGACGATACGTGTTTAACAAGCGAAAGTGATACTGAAACAGTTGTCGAGCCATGTAGTTCATCATCCTTGTCGGACACGGAGTTTCCAGTGAAATGTTGTAAAGGACAATCGTTGTTCAAGGAGCGGGTACTATCTGTAACTAAGTACATGGAAGATCATCCGCAGCATAGTGAAAAAACAGTTATAATAGATTTCCAATAAGTCTGCTGCAATATGACTGTGCAGTGCATAAGAAAAACTACGAACATTCAAGGGAGGACAACGCGCACTTTTTACAAAAACTGATGTTTGCAAGTTTCAGGGATGCTCGACACAGTTTACTGGATGTGCGTAATAGTGACCTACTACTTTACGCTCATCAAATTGTGCGTGACATAGCTTACAGTAATTTCAAGGGCAGCAATGGATGATTGCACAACTTTAAACAGTGCTACAGAATTGAAAGCTGTAAGATAACGAAATTTTAAAGAAAGCGTCAAGTTGACGATGCACAGCAAACTGCGGCATCGGCCCGAAAGTTTTTACATGAGACAAAGAAACTTATCCCACCGTTCAGTAAGGGATTTGTTCTCAACTCCAGACCAGTTACAATTTGAAAAGGAAGTGCATATGAAAGAAACCCTGGAAATTAGAGGTACCAAGAGCAGCTAATATCAATAGGTTAACGCATTCATATACAATTATGACAACTTTTGGATAGTTAATTGCAGGGAACGTTATTTATTGCGCTGCGAGAAGTTGGAGGTGCTCTGCCCCCTAAGATTGTTTCTCGTGTGCGTGATCTTGTAAGGGCAGTAGGGAATATTACGTCATAGCAAGCAAGGGTGGGAAAATGGGCGTCAGAGGACTACAACTATGGCATGAGTACTGTTTTTGGCAAGTAACCGGTCAGAATAACTTGCTTTTCCTTGATTCCTGGTCAGCATATAAAAATCGTATTCCTTTGGAGCAAGCTATCTCTCCTGAAAAGTGTGTGACATTGCAGTTGGTAACACCTGGAACCACTGGTCAAATTCATCCTCTGGATGTCTGCCTTTTCCGCGCCTATAAAACATATTACAGCACTATCTGCACCTACGCCTTAAAAGACAGTCGTCTCACGATAAGCTCCACGATAGACTGCTTCGCAATCGTTTACATGCCATCATATTCCATCAGTTCTCACCATAGTAACATGTTTCTATATGTATTCTTTATGAGTGGATACCTAGCTGGTCGTTCTGCACGATTTGTAACTGCCAAGGAGTTCGCCTTCGATCTTGATGGTGCGAACCTTTGTGACCTCTGTGACTCGTCATTTTTCATTCGGTGTTCATGTTGCAAGTTAATGGGCTTTTTTGAACATTTCTTGAACGTTGACGCTGTTCATTTTGTGAAGTGTAATGCATACATCCCATAGAAAGCTGATCTCTGCACATCCCGGAAACGCATTTTCTGTCGCCCTCCTGGTGCACATGATGAGTCATTAGCAGCTAATGTTTTTCCTGTCATAATTATTAACACAACACTTTCAGTTGAACTTGCGACCTCGTACTCAGGGCGCTCCTTGCCAGTATGTAAGCTTGAAGTCTTGTCTGCTTCGTTACAGAAGAAAGAAGAAATATGTTAATCGTGATATTTCATATTGTTAAAGGAACCAATCAGAAGTGCGATACAGCTACAATTACTTAAGCTCCGCGTTCTGGCCCTGGTACGACAACCGTGACCGACCGACTGCCATGGCATCCTCTGCCAGTGGCGTCACTGAATGCGGTATGAAGGGACGTGGGGTCAGCACACAACTCTCCTGGCCGTTGTCGGGTTTCTTGCTCTTGGAGCCGCTACTTCTCACTCAAGTGGCTGCTCAGTGGGCATCACGAGGCCGAGCGCACCCCGCTCCAGGCCTCACACAAAGGAAAACTTCTTGGCAGTGGCGGGAATTGAACGCGGGTCCTCCGCATAGCAGCCAGACACGCTGATCACTTTGTTACGGAGGCGGACCTTCAGTTACTCAGCAAAACCAAAAATCAATATGGCTGCATTCCATTCCCCTCCAATATGAGTACAGTGTCCTAAGCATTTCGACTCACAGCACAGACTGATTGCGGGCACCAGGCGAACTGCAACATCAGCCCAGCAAAATGGAACCTTCTAGTTTGTCACATTCACTCAATTAGAGAATGCTCGTTCGATTACTCATTTCTCTGTCATGTCTGACATGTAGTCTTTTTAGTCTTCTTGCTGGTATTGATCCACATTTACTCATACTGCTCTCCCAGCACTGATAAACGTTTGTCCACTGCGGATCAGGCATATAGCTCTGCTGCCGGACATCCTTAATAAATCCACATAACCTCAACCTGAGAGAGAGGAATACGTTAGCGCCGTTTGTCTGGAACTGCCGCGGCATTCGGCTAAATAACTGATGTGTGAAAAAGCCTGAAAATAACACCCAGTCTTGCCAGGTGTACCAGGAGCACGGATTCGATATGGACCTGTATGATTTCCTTGAATCGCAGGATAGCATTCTGCGTAATAAGAGCAGCTGTCAACCGATTTAACAATAAACGCAAGGGGAAATTTAACAAGATTCGCAGACTGAAGACACAACCAACGACTTAGTCTTTAAAAACAGTTTTTGTTTATCTCTTTCCACAGCACTGATTAATCGTATTAATGAAATACTGTAACTCTTAAAGCTGCTGAATAATTTATTTTTAATTGTGCGACGTTTTCCGTCAGAGATCATTTTCCATTACCTGCTTTACAACGTTATGGATACGGGACAAATTTAACGCAAAAATTGTTTTGAAAATTGTGGTAATACACAAGCAATATTTAAAAATCAAATTCTTTGTCAATAGCAGGTGTTATTTCTCTCTCTCTCTATCTCTCTCTCTCTCTCTCTCTCTCTCTCTACGAATTTCAAAATATAATATTTGTAAATAATATTTTTTTTATTATGCAAAGGCGTATGTATGGAGTGGCAGTTATACAACGGGTAACATCATGGAGGTATAATAAGGAGAGTTGTCATGACGTTGCATACTTGAAGCCGGAGTTCGCCATGTTGGTAACCTCAAACATTAGCTTCTGGTGGAAGAATCTGGATATAAAAAAAAGGCCAGCTTGCATTATTTACATGTGTGTAGACGTCTGATTCAGTGTAAAGTGTGAAGGACTGACAATTTATTGGTAACTGGACTCGTTCAAGCGATATTTTCTTTTATATACCTGAATTTTAGTTGCGCTGGTTACTTTTACTGTAGTGGTTTTATTTCTGTAGTTTGACATTAGATCTCCTATCAATGTAACTCGAAGAGCGCTCTGGCTGAACGCTGTGAGAAGGAAAAACTGCAAACCGCCCAGCCATAGCAACATACATTTTGAGCCTGCGTCGTATTACTGGATCAAATGTGCCTTTAAGACCAGGAAAACGTATGAAAATGCCTTCCTGACATCTGTGCTATTCACGAAAATACTGTAATTTTTACTATTTAAAACAACTGTTGCTCTGACAAGACAAATTAAAAATAAGAAGCAATTTTAAACGGTAGTCTCTTAATGTTTAGGGGCTATTAACATGGCCGTGCCGGCTTCAAAGCAATGTACAGCGTAACTCAGTAGCGTACCTCCACTTATTATACCTCCAATCCAGAGAATATACAAAATTAAACGGCAAAGAATTGCCATTATGACCAGTAATATCTTTGCAATAAAATACCACGGAAATTTTCAATATATATATTTTTTGTTTTCAGTTCAATTTGTTCATTCAAAATGAAATTTGGATTCATAAAGCGAAAAAATTTCTATCTCTTCCATGATATCCAGATATCTACCTTTGTCTGTCCTTTGTTGTAAGTTGGCGTTAGTAGCAGCTGTCGCAAACAGAGGCATCGCGAATATTTGTAGCTGAGTAAGCCGATGACGATGAGAGAGGCAGATGCGGAGAACACGTGCCAGTCACTGCCACAACGCGCACTTTACTTCTTTCTTGACGAAGGAAATTTCCGACTTCCACTGGATTCGGGCACTGAAATAACTCAGTGGCGCCATATTATAATTTGTACCAGATCGGTGTTCCCAATTTACGCAAGTGGTCGCCTTAATCGCTTCCGTTATCCGAATACGTCTCCTGTCCGACTCAAACCTCCATATGCTGCACGGTACAGAGTAGTGTCCCGAGTCCATATTCCCGCGAGAGGTCGGACATTATTGTGCATCTGCACTGACAGATTGCTATGCCTTAAGGCGCGTATATTATGTAGAGATTCTTTTGAGCGTACATGTCCGAAAGAACAGGGTGTCCCAGAAACGTTACGACAAACGTCGAGGGGTTGTAGAGAGTGTCTTGAGGAACAAATCGGAGGCAGGTACCCGTGTCCGGAAACATCATCTGACGACGCTACAGAGCGTCGAAGCTATAGGCTCCCTGTGGCTGCCACTAGGTATAACTGACCTCTATTGATATTTGACTTTATCTTACACCAAGAAGGCAATGAAATCTTTATTTTATTTGGTTGCCGTAATGTTTCGTGAGACTCAGTTATAAATTACTGGCAACTGAAAAAATCATCATGTATATTAAGTGATATCTCTGACTTAAGCACTGAATTACTAGCAAGAACTGCATGTAAGAAACTCTTTTTCACTTTTACACTGATTTAATTTTGCTCTTAAAACACACTGATTTTATGCTCAAGCCAAAGTTGGTGTGCAGCTTCGTGTTGAGTAGGGTCGTCTGAAAAACATATTTACTGAAAGTTAATTCAGACCACGTGACATGATAACAGCATCGTACGTCGGAGCAAGAAAACTATGTGCAGATCCTGGTAAACGGTGTATACAAGAAATTACTATTAAAGATGAAAATAATTTAACTGTTAAAACGCAAATTCTTACTAGCTTCGACTAGTGTAATTACAATTGCCATTCAATAGGATAATAAAACGGTGGGAAATTACGTGAAGATGGTTGAACAACTCACTTTTGATTATTATTATTATTTCAATTAGAATAAGAAACTTACATTCATTTGTACAGAAGTGCCTTCATATGTAATCTCAATCAGATCAAAAGCAGCAATGAACGATTCACTGTCGTAACTAATATATAACGAGAAAAACGAAACAAAGCATGAGCGCTGGCTCCTTCCTGTGTTGTTACTCTTAGACGAACACGGAACTGTATATAAATCATATCACTGTTCAAAAATGGCTCTGAGCACTATGGGACTCAACTGCTGAGGTCATAAGTCCCCTACAACTTAGAACTACTTAAACCTAACTAACCTAAGGACAACACACACATCCATGCCCGAGGCAGGATTCGAACCTGCGACCATAGCGGTCGCGCGGTTCCAGACTGTAGCGCCAGAACCGCTCGGCCACCAACGGCCGGCTCATATCACTGTAGGCTGGATTAATTTTCATGACATACACGTAGAATTACTTGAAAAAACGGAACTGTTCCTTAAAATACTAAGTGGTTCGTAAACATGCTCCACACGGGCTTCCCATTCGGCAGCAAACGTGATTTTCTACACTGATGACCCGTAGGTCTAACGTCTCGCAGTGCTGTTGTTTGTTATTCAGTGATCGCAGCTGACTTCCACGATGGCCAGTGGAGAAGATGGAGCTGGGTGCTGCGTAGAGCCGACCAGGGTGGCCGAGCGGTTCTAGGCGCTACAGTCTGGAACCGCGCGACCGCTGCGGTCGCAGGTTCGAATCCAGCCTCGGGCATGGATGTGTGTGACGTCCTTAGGTTGGTTAGGTTTAAGTAGTTCTAAGTTCTAGGGGACTGATGACCTCAGAAGTTAAGTCCCATAGTGCCCAGAGCCATTTGAGCCATTTTTTTGCTGCGTAGGAAGACCTTCTTTTCTGTGAGTACGATGCTCGGTTGCCTCGGGGGATGACGGTTTCGGACACGGATTTCCATTCGCAGTTTACTTTTCTCTTAGAATTCTCTAAAATCTCCAATGTTTTTCGATATAAAGGAGAAAAAGAAACTGCAGATGGAAACCCGTGTCCGAAACGGTCATTCACCAAGACAACCTAGCATCGCCTTCACAGAAGACAAGGTCTTCCTTCGCAGCAGATAGTTCCATCTTCTCCATTGGCGATCGTGGCAATCAGTCGCCATTACTTAATAACAAACAACACCATTGCGAGACGTTCCGCCAACGGTCCCACCAGCGTACGAAGTCGCGTTTGCTGCCGAAGGGGGTGGCCTGGTGACAGGCGCCGCCGGCACCTAAAAGTTAGACACACTGTAGCGTTGCTGGACTACGTTTCTGTAAACGGTTACCTGTCCTCGATTTATTCCTCCAGACACCCTCTACAAAGCCTCGAAATTTGTCACATTATTTCTGGGACCCCCTTAAAATTACTTTTCTCCGTTTTAACAGTAGAGGATAGGGAGAGGAGAATAACATTTTCTGGCCTAAATTTAAAGACGAGTGTTTCCTAGTAATTGATTCAGCGAACAGCTATAATTCCAATACGATGTAGCTTAATGGGCTATAGATGACCATCATTACGAAAAAACTATGTGCTGTTGTGTGAACACATCTATTCTGTTGAATGTGAACCGGTATACAAGTATCACTATTTTAGACACTAGCACATTTGGTACTGCCGAAACAAAAGGACAGCAACATAATTTTGTGCCAGTTCCCGAACATAACTTTTTGATTTTTCTCGTGTTTTTCTTTATTTTCATTTTGAAGGCCCAACATTCTGACCCAGTTTTGTAAAGCGAGTAGAGAACCAAGGTAAAATGCAGAATTGGCAATTCCAGGCTAAGCGTAAAGTCATAAGGATTAAAACAACATCTCTGTTTTCATGACAATAGGAATTCTACAAATGGATTCTGGCCGTAAGAAAAGAATAGTACCAAAATATTCGCCTTTTGACGACGTTGGTGCCAAGCACTTACGAGAACACGCTATCTCTCATGCCGGCACGGTACCTCAGCGTGTTCGGTTAGAGGGCTAGCTGCTTTCTGTAGTAAAAAGAACTGAGTGAATGGATCAACGATGTACTTGAACAAGCGTCATGGGACGTCGGCCCCGAACAAATACAATGAACAAAATCAGATTAAAAAATCGTCAGCGCGACGGAATGTCATGCTACGGGGCCCGGGTTCGATTCCCGGGTGGGTCGGGGATTTTCTCCGCTCAGGGACTGGGTGTTCTGTTGTCCTCATCATCATCATCATCTCATCCCCATCGACGCGCAAGTCGCCGAAGTGGCGTCAACTAAAAAGACTTGCACCAGGCGACCGGTCTATCCGATGGGAGGCCCTAGCCACACGACATTTCATTTCATCTCTTGTATGAACTGTTTCTTGTTACATTTACAAAAATTGCTTTGCGTAGGGAGAAGAGAATGTTGCAATTTAACTTCCTGTCGACATCGAGGTCAACAGAGAAGGACATTACATCAGTTAACCAACAGAGAAGAGGAAATCAGCCGTGTCCTGGCTGAAGAAACCATTCTAGTATTTGTTTAAAGAAACCATGGAAAATTATAACACCTATACCTACACGGGAATTGGAAACCTACACTTCGCAAAAGGTATCGGCGATGAGAGATGATCATTAATGCTCCTGTGTCCGGTTCAGAAGTACGTTAGCTACGAGGGGCCGACCTAGATGCAGTGGTTGACACTCAACCAGCGTTAGTAAGAAGCAGGATTCTTGCCTGGTATACCTCCAGTCTGATTTAGGATTGCGTCTCTTCGTTAAAACCATTTCACGACCTTCTCCAACTCAACCGTAGTTTCCCATTGGCTTAGACGAGACGTTAAACAGTTTAATCGCCACCTATTTCCTGTGTTGTTGAATGTGACTGATTTCTTGGGCAAAGGCTACCTTTAAAAGGACGCATTCAAGCCGTTCTTGGCAATTCAGGCCAGTCTATTGCACACCGCAGCCACGCTGTTGTATAGGCGTTTCCTGCAGCATTTGGCCATCAACGGCCGTTGTTATACGTGAGCGGCCGTTAGCGTAACGCCGAGACGCTTTCACGAATAACCCGTTCTTTTTCCTCACCTTGCGGACCGTCAAGCCCGCAACATTCAGCCATTTTCCTGTCTCTCTAGTTTCCATCTAAGACTTTTCAGCTTCATGCATACGCAGGTCACGGGACAAATATTGTTTGCAGAGTATTTCTGTTTAGCAGTACCCAAATCAAGAATGTTTTCGAGACCGGGAGCGCAATGATTACAACACTTAGACTCATATTCACGAAAAACACAGTTCAAACCGGCCACCGGCTTTCTACGCGAAGGTTTTACGTGATTTCTCTGACTCACTTCAGATCTTAATCTAACGAAGACTGAGTACCAGGTCGAGAGATCTCAACATCGATCAAATGTGTGACTCTTGGATTCCTTCATCTCTTCTCTTCTTCGAATACAGTTTAACAGTAAGCTCCTTTTGAGACAATGTAAGATCTGCTGCGGAACGACACTGCAACATCTACTGAATCACAGTCTTCCGTAACTCATTATACTAAACTACTACTTACAGTACAATATATTTTCAAATCTTTTCGACCACCACCATAATCGGTTTTTGTCCTGTAATGTAACGTACGTATTTAGAAAAGTAATGTAAGAATACGGAGGGTGAGTGTTTAGAAGAGTAATGTGGGAACATGGGGAGTGAGATATGAAGACAAATGTTTGAAAAGCGCTGTATATGTCGTAGGAGCGGAAGGAAATGACTGAGAAGGTAATTATTAAATAAATGCAACCTTTTGTAAGTACTAGAGTGTCACACTAACAGTGAATAG
Source organism: Schistocerca serialis cubense (assembly GCF_023864345.2). Classification (NCBI taxonomy): domain Eukaryota; kingdom Metazoa; phylum Arthropoda; class Insecta; order Orthoptera; family Acrididae; genus Schistocerca; species Schistocerca serialis. The sequence continues at coordinate 944,169,680 of NC_064638.1, forward strand.
AAACAATGTTCTGGATACACAGAATGAAGTAAGGTGAAGTAAGGAATTACTAGTTTTCAAAGTTGTAAAGGAACGACAGCACAGGTGTGAACTCTGTCAAAATGAAAGTAAGTCTCCAGGTAACGAAGCTGATACAAACCCATATAATGGATGGGGTACGGAATGAAGGTATGAAGCATATAATGAAAGTAGATTCATCATTGGCACAGTGGATAGAGAGAAACTGTATGAATTGCGTTGCCATAGAAGACGTATGGATGGCAACAGAACACCTCATGAAGTGTGTGCATGAAGAACTCCAGGAAGGCGGAAAAGATGTAAACACAGGAAGTAAGCAATGTAGGAATTGTAGACGCGATGCAGGAAAGACAGCGGTCTGAACATACGTCTGTAAATAAAGTGGTTTGGAAATCTGGTTGCATTAGACAACCAGTGATGCTGTGAAATAACCATTACAGTAATAATAATACTAACACATTGTTATTTGTAAGTCTTTCCACAGAAAAGTAAAATAATCTCTTGACGTATTATAGTTGTGCACTGATAACACATTCCAGGATACTTCTCCATCCATTTAACTACAGGACACCCAACGTTTCCAGAAAAATGACAAAATTTGATGCTATGTAATAACATACTGTTACACATAAGGAGAATGTACATTCGTACAAGAACTGACAGACTATAAGTAGGTGTTTTTCCCATTGTTAATACAGTCTGACTCTAGCACCATTTCTATAGAGTCACCCATTTATACAATATTCTTTTTCGAGTCAAGTACTATGGATCAAATTGGACTTGTCGGTAAAAGACCAGTAGCAGGGAGAACAAGATTTTTGATCAGGTGAGTACGTGGTTATAAGTTCAAAATGAAATAGCGATAATGCACGAGTAGGTCTAATAATGAATAAGAAAATAAGAATACTTGTCAGCTACTGTGAACAGAAAAATGTACGCATTATTGTATCCAAAATAGGCACGAATCACACCCACCACAGTCATACAAATTTATATGCCAGCTAGCTTCACAGAAGATAAAAAGAGACTGAAAGAATGTAGGACTAGAAATAAATTATACAGGTAGTTAAGGGAGTCGAAAATTTGATTGTAATGAGAGACTGGATTCGATAGTGTGAAAATAAAAAGAAGGAAAAATAGTAGGAGAGCATGAACTTTGTAAAGAAATGAAATAGGACGCTGCCTGGTAGCATTTTGTACCCAGGTTAATTTAAGAATCATACAACGTTATACGTGGGAGAGACCTGGAAAGGGCTTCTGATTAATGATATAATGGCCAGACAGAGATTACAAAAGAAGATCTTAAAGTGAAAGACATTTCCAGGAGCAGATCTGGGCTGTGACCGTAATTTACTAACTACAAACTGCAGAATAAGACTACAGAAATTACAAAAAAGGAAGAAATTTAAGAAAATGGGGCTTGCATAAACTGAAAGAAGCAGAGGTTGTTGCGACTTTCAGAGGGAGCAGTAGCCAACAATTGAAGATCTCAAAGAAAAAATACAGAGAGTGAAAGTTTTTTTCCTTTTTCTTACAATTTGAATAGAAATCAAGCAGCAGCTATAAGAACTAAAGGACATGAAAGGGAAACAGTGTTTGAGAATGTAGTGCAACACTATTGCAGCCTATCCTCGAACTTACTCAATCTATACATGTAGCAAGCAGTAAAATAAAGAAAGAAGATATTAGGAAAGCGACTTAAAGTTCGGGAAGAAGAAATAAAAACTTCAGCGTTTGCCAACGACCTTGTAAATCTACCAGACACAGCAAAAGATGTGGAAAAGCAACTGAACGGAATAGACAGTGTCTGCAAATAGGCTATAGGATGAAAAATAACAAAGTAAAATAAGGGCAATGGAATGTAGCAGAATTAAATCAGGCGATGCCGAGGGACTTAGATCAGGAAATGAGATACTAAAAGTAGTAGGTGAGTTTCGTTATTTGGGCAGCAAAATAACTGATTACAGTCGAAGTACAGAGGACATAAAATGCGGATCGGCAAGAAAAACCATTTGTGAAAAAGAAAAATTTATTATGTTTAATACAAATGTAAGTGTTAGGTAATCTGTTCTGCAGGTATTTGTTTAAGGCATAGTCTTGTACAGAAGTGGAACGTGGACAATGAGCAGTTCAGACAAGAGGAGAATAGAAGCTTTTTAATGTGCTGTTGCAGAAGAACGCTGAAGATTAGACGGGTAGATCCCATAACTAATGAGGAGGTACCGAACAGAATTGGGGAGACAAGATATTTGTGACACAACTTAACTAAAAGAAGTGATTGCTTGGTAGGACATGTTCTGAGACATCAAGGGCTTCAGTTGCAATCAGTTTGCTTACGCCATGGCGTCGAGGTCACTTTCGTGGAGTCAGACACTCGGCGCACGTGATAGGTGGTGACTCCTGCTGCGATACATGTACGCACGCACATTAAGCTTTTTATGTTCGGCAACTTGCCTTTGATGCTACTATAGCGTCCGCACACAGTGTACAAATTGCGAGATTACTGACGTGGCAAGTGTTTCGTGGAAGCATTTTCAGAAAAGCAGAATTTTTCCAGATGGTGGTGTATTGGCATTGCCACTAGAATACTGAAGGAAGACCTATTTAGTGTTTACCGTCTTTCTGTCACGATGTCTTATACTGACTACTTGTACGGGGAAAGATGATTAGGAACAAGCGGACACGGCCAACTTAAAGGGTCACCCCTGCAGTTCGCCTAAAATAATTTTAAGAAAACTTAGGGAAAGGTAACCCAAGGTAGGTAGATTTGGATCTGAAAGCTCTCAATATCTTACTGGTTCCGTTCACGAGTTGGATGACTTCCCTGATCATGAACTGACCCCGAATAGGAGTCCAGTGATTTACGTACAGCGCCATACCGCTCAGTTTAAGGCAGATGGCTCGCATAAGGTAGAAGAAGGGATAGAAGCTACCTTCAGGCCATCCTCAGTTAGGTTTGCGATTGATTACTTAAAATCACTTCAGGTGTATCTCGAAAAGGTACCAAGGATACAAGATGATTTAGACAGGATGGGTGTGATGAATGACAGCTAACTATAATGTAGAATGTGTAAGTTAATGTGGATGAGCAGGAAAATCAAACCCGTAATGTTCAGATATAGCTCTAGTAGTGTCCTGCTTGACATAGTCACATTGTTTAAATATCTGGGAGTAACACTGAAAAGCGGTATAAAATGGAACATGAGTGTGAAAATTGTTGTGGGGAAGCCAAACGGTCGACTTCGGTTTATTGGGAGAAATTTATGAACGTGCGGTTCATCTGTGAAGGAGACCGCATATAGGACGCTTGTGAGACCTATTTTTGAGTACTGCTCGAGTTTCTGGGATCCGTACCAGATCGGATTAAAGGAAGACATCGAAGCGATTCAGAGGCGGGCTGCTAGATTTGTTTCCGGTAGGTTCGAACGACATGCAAGTATTACCAGATTCTTTGGGAACCCAAATGGAAATCCCTGGAAGGAAGGCAAGAGAACCAGAATGAGAAGTTGACTGCAGAACGGTTCTACTGCCGCCAACATACATTTCGCTTTAGGACCACGAAAATAAGATACTAGAAATTAGGGCTCATACGGGAGTATATACAAAGTCATATTTACGTCGCTCTATTTGCGAGTGGAATAGGAAGGTAAATGATTAGTGATGATACAGGGCCGCGCGGAGTGGCCGAGCGGTTTGCGGCACCATGTCACGGATAGGGCGGCCCCTCTCGAGTCCTCCCTCGGGCATTGGTGTGTCTGTGTTGTTCGTACCATAGGTTAGTTTAAGTAGTGTGTAAGTCTAGGGACCGATGACGTCAGCAGTTTGGTCCCATAGGAATTCACACACAGTTGAACAGTTGAATGATATTGGGTACCTTCTGCCACGCACCGCACGGTGGCTCGCGGAGTGTGTAAGTAGATATCGCTGGAAATGTCATGAGAAATTCTTTTCGCTCTTGGGCGGAGGTGGGCTACCAAACGCAGTTGTCTTCCGTCGGCTACCAAACGCAGTTGTCTTCCTAACTATCGATGAGACAAATATAAAGTTATGCCCCCACAAAAAAAATCGACATCTACATACATACATACTCTGCAGACTACTGTGAAGTGCATGGCAGAGATACCACATATTTGGGTTTCATTCCGTTCCAGTCGCATACTGAACGCGGGAAGAATGATTCCGAAAAAGCCTCTGTGTGTGCTGTAATTAGTCTAATCTCGTCTTCACAGTCCCGGGGGCAGCGATGAACAATATCTGTAGAGTCGTCACTTAATACTGGTTCGTGACGCTGGATATTTCAACGAGTCACTGATTCCAGTGTGACTCATTCATTTGCAGAATATTCCGGTTTAATACAAACACTATGCAATAATTGACATTATTTTTTATGTTAACCTGGTATAAACTGTAGAAATACGTTGATAATGTGAGACCCACCTGCTTTACTGTGTATTGGTCAACCTTTGGAACGTAATACATCAGCGATCCCGCGTGACGTGAATTCGACAAGACCTTCATATGATTCATGGGATACGTGTCACCAGATTTCTCAACACAGAGCACGCAATTCGCGTCAATTGTGTTTTGTGGGTGCGGATCTGGAGCCCCAAAGCGTTCCAGATGTGTTCAGTCGCGTTCAGATCAGGCTAAGTTCGTTCGCTCGGTGTCAAACATTAGGAAGAGCAGATACTCCGCCATAATATTAACGTAATGCACAACGGTCATGGTGCGACCGATTACACGGCAGGTCTCATGGAGATGTACATGTAGACGAAAACGAATGACACGTGAAACAAAGCTTAAGTATGGACGCATTTACAGGGCATCTCGAAACTTTGAGAAGGCCACCGCTCTTCTGAGTCTCGGTACCCCTGGTACGAGTTCATTACAAACCAAATAATTTTGTGAATCCCTCCTGCCTACAGGATCCGGTTCAGGCTGATGGCGAATAAAATTGAATCCATATTACTCCAGCTATTGTTTCTAGAGGGCTAATCAATTCGTTCAGCATTCTTTGCTATGTGTTTAATGAAAATGGACGAAAAAACAGATGGAACCCAAATATCTTATTCATAATGAATATGTGAAATACCGTGAGTGGCAATAAGAATGGGACCAGACAGAGAGGAATTTGTTTGGATGTTAACTGACGCAGTGACGGCTTCTGCCAACTCTGGGTTGTTATCAGTTAATGAGGTAACTTTTCTGTTTTTACCAAGCTGTTACGCCAAACACATTTTCGTGCCTCTAAGCACAGATTTAACTGTTAGATTAGATTTTTATTTTATTTATTTACTCGTGTCCAGAACATAAAATACGTCTATAGCTGATAGGCAGCAGTTTGCAGATAATATAAGTACATGATTAAATTCCATATGACATCAATTTACAAACAGTATAAGTACATGATTAAATTCCATATGCCATCCAAAATTCCGCCGTTTGAACTGCTGTATCATAGGTGATAACCAGATCGTCCATCGGGCATGGGCTGGGTGGTTTCTACAGCTGAGCAGGTGTTGATGATCTTGCTGTTCCCCACATTCGCGTAATTCATCTCCTGGGGGGGGGACCCAATTTCTTCAAATTGACCTTGCATCGGGATACACCAATTCTCAGCCTGTTGAGGACCTTCCATGTTTTATGTGGCAGGTGACGTCCTTTAGCAAGCACTTCTTATGATTGTTCCAGTACCTCTCTGATGGTGAGTTACGCCTAAGCTGTATTCGACGATTTGCATGTGGCGTTAAAAGTGGTTCTGTTGAACGGAGGAAACTCTTTCTTGATCTTAATCTTGGATGTTGGTATTCACAACCGAACAAGGCATGTCTTGGGTCTGTCTCCTCTTTCCGCTACTCTTTTTCTGCTGCTGTTCTTCTTCTGATATGTGTAGGTGCTATGCCCATGAGATGATATATTTTATTAATAGGAGTTGCCCGCAAGCAGCCAGTGACAATAAGTCCTGTTTCATTAAGGGCCATGTCCACTTGTTTGGCATGGTTGGAGTTCTACCACACGGTTGCTGCATATTCAGCAGCGGAGAAGCATAAGGACAATGCATATGTGCGAAGAACATCTGGTTGTGCGCCCCAGTTGTTACCTGTCAGTTTCCGAATGATGTTGTTCCTAGCAGATACTTCTATTTTTATGTCCTTGCAGTGGACTTTGAAGGTGAGGGAACGGTCTAGTTTTACTCCCAGGTATTTTGAGTTATCCCAGTTGGTCAGTTGTCCTCTCCAGGTTATGTTTAGGTTCCTTCTAGCCTCTCTGTTCCGTAAATGGAAAGCACACACTTGTTTTTTAGTGGGATTTGGTTTCAGGTAATTGTGATCATAATAGGCAGACGGTGTTTGAAGACCTGTAGTTAGTTTTTCTTCCACTTATAGATTACTGCTGCTGTACTGCACCGACATAGTTACGAAAACTGTGTCGAAGCGATAACTGCTGCGTTCGCCTTGAATGATTAAGCGGAATTAGAAGAAAGTGTGCCGCTCGTTTCTCGTTGAGCGGTACACTGGGCATATGGCACGGATGACTGGTGGTGCATAGGCGTGTACCCGCTAACAGCAGTGTCACAGCAGCACAGCGTGTGACGAAAGACCGCGCCAGGTCAGCTGGCGCAGCATCCGGAAGCTGAAGGGCGTCGCTGGCTTTGTCCAAGCACTGACATCAACTACTCTGCAGTAGAGACGGGGGGGGGGGGGGGGGGCGGGGGGCTGCATACCAGTCGTCAAAACATTATCATTGTCGTGTGGTTCTAGTGGCCTACAGTCTCTAACAACCCTACCACAACAAAGGTCAAAAATTAATTATGATTGTAGTGTTGCTCACGCTGCTAAATATTGCATTTTCGGGCAACAACAAAGTTATATTATGTGGCAGGTGTCATTAGAGCACAGTTAAAGTCATTTCTTGAAATAATGGATATACAAGGCACTCATCTTTTCGTGTTTCCCACGCTGGTCTCGTTGTGAACTCATGGCTCAATCGTCGAAAATCTAGGTAGTGATGATTCCAAGCTCGGATGCAAAGAGGCCTAGATGTTATTCTGCGATATTCAAAAGTTTTATAGATGTGTTTCATAAACCATTCTCGAAGATTAAACTTTAGCAAGTTAGGACAATGGTGATGTAAAAAAAGGAATCAGCACTCCGAATTTATGTTACACTTTTATTTTATTACTTTTGCTGCAATATCACGTAACTCGTTCCAAAACATCACTTCACAATATAAAACATACTTGAAAATATCTTCCTCACTGTTAAAGTTCGCCAGCCGGAGTGGCCGAGTGGTTCTAGGCGCTTCAGTCTGGAACCGCGCGACCGCTACGGGCGCAGGTTCGAATCCTGCCTTGGGCATGGATGCGTGTGATGTCCTTAAGTTAGTTAGGTTTAAGTAGTTCTAAGTTCTAGGGGACTGATGACCTCAGCTGTTAAGTCCCACAGTGCTCAGAGCCATTTGAACCATTTTTTGTTAAAGTTCACATTTCATAAACTGACTACAATTTGCGTCTTTTTAACATGACGACCAAACCTTGACTCTCTAATAAGCGCTTACGCGCCCAAAAATCAGAGTTACAAGTACGTCAAAGATCATAGTGACAAAAGAAAGAATACACATAAGAATAATATCATTACAATATATACTTATCGATGTATCGAAGTACCTCTAGATTAATGAAATCAAATCTGAATGTTGTCACAGAAATATGTTATCTATTATACAGAAACACAGTAGAATGTTGCTGGTATTGAGAGGTTGAGGTGAGGTGCCGTAATGGTTACGTAATTCAAGTACCATTACAAGTCCAAACAGATTTGATGCAGCCCTTCGCGCTTAAGTTACTCCAGCGCCCATTTCTGCGCTGCTGTAATCTACATCGAATAGGACCAGCGTATAGTGGGGCAAGGCTTGGTCTCCTTCAACAAATTTTACCCTCACACGCCGCCACACTTGCCATCAATTATCAAACTGACATTTTCTTAATGTCCCAGAAAGTGTCCTTTCAACCGATCCCTTCCTTTAGTCAAGTGCTGGCATAATTCCTTTTCTCCCAGTGCGATTCAGTATTTGCTCATTAGTTACGCCATGTACCCAACTTCAGCATTCCTCCGTAGCACCACACTTCAAAAACTTCTATTCTCTTCTTGTCTGAACTGGTTATCGTAACAAACATCGTCAGAAAAGTCTTCCGTAACACTTAAATTTATATTCTATATTAACAAATTCCTCTTTTTGAGATATGTTTTCCCTGCTCTTGCCAGTCCGAGTTTTATATCCTCTTTACTTTGGGAGTCATCAATAATTTTGCTGTCTAAATAGCAAACCTCATCTACTGCTTTTAATGTCTCATTTGCTAATCTGTTTCCTTAGCATCTCCAGATTTAATACAAGTACATTCCATTACCCTTGTTTTATTTTTGTTGATGTCCATCTTATAACCTCTTTTCAAGATACTATCGATTCCGTTAAACTGCTTTCCCGAGTCCTTTGCTGTTTCTGACGGAATTTCAATGTCACTGGCAAACCTTAAAGTTTTTATTTCTTCTCTCTGATCTTAATTTCCTTATGCAAATTTTTGTTTTCTTTCTTTCACAGCTTGCTCATTGCATAGATTGAATAGCATCGGGGATAGGCTACAACCCTGTCTACTTCCTTCTCAGATACTGCTTCCCTTTCATGTTCTACACCTGCTGTTTGGTTTCCGTGCAGGCTGTAGGGGCGTTTGAAAAGTCCGTGCAAGAATAAAAACTACTTACGTGTTTGGGGTAAACCTTTTTTATTTTTCGCCATAGTCTCCTTTTAAACTTATACACTTCGTACAATGCTGTTCTAATTTGTTGATCCCTTCCGAATAATAGGAATTGTCCAAGTCTGCAAAATAGCTATTAGTTGCGGCAATCACCTCCTCGTTTGAATAAAATCTTTGTCCCGCCAGTCATTTCTTCAAATTGGGGAACAAATAGTAATCCGAGGGAACCAAGTATGGAGAATAGGGGGGATGTGAAACGAGTTGGAATCCTATTTCCATTACTTTTATGTCCACAACTGCTGAGGTGTGTGCTGGTGCATTGTCGTGATGGAAAAGGACCTTTTTTTCGGTCCAATCGCCGGCGTTTCTCCTTCAGCTCGGTTTTCAAACGGTTCAATAACGATGAATAACATGCTCCTGTAATAGTTTTACCCTTTTCCAGATAGTCGATGAGGATTATCCCTTGCGAATACCAAAAGACAGTCGCCATAACCTTTCCGGCCGAAGGAATGGTCTTCGCCTTTTTTGGTGCAGATTCTCCCTTGGTAACCCATTGTTTGGATTGTTGTTTGGTCTCAGGAGTATAGTAATGTATCCATGTTTCATCGACAGTGACGTGACGAAACGACGCTTAAAGTCCTGCGGATTCTTCCTGAACAGCTGACCATCCTTGCAACACGATTCCGTTTTTGGTCAAGCGTGAGCAATCGCAGAACCCATCTTGGGGATAGCTTTCTCATATCCAAATTTTTATGCAAAATATTATGTACCCGTTCATTCGAAATTCCCACAGCACTATCAATCTCACGCATCTTAACTCTTCTATAATCCATCACCATATCATGGATTTTATCAATGATTTCTGGAGTCGTAACCTCCACAGGGCGTCCAGAACGTTCAGCATCACTTGTGCCCATATGGCCACTCCGAAAAGTTTGAAACCACTTATAAACTGTTCTAATCGAAGGTGCAGAGTCACCGTAATGTTTATCAAGCTTCTCTTTAGTCTTCTGAGGAGTTTTGCTTTTCATAAAGTAATGTTTAATCACCACACGAAATTCTTTTTCGTCCATTTTTTGACAATCACTCGACTTCCTTGATTCACACGAATGCCAAACACAAAGAAATAGACCAATATGGTTGAAACTTGGTGTGCGTTCTTTCCAAAGATGCTACTAACTAAACATGACCTCGATAAGCGCTGGTGGTGCCATCTCTCGGACTTTGCACGGACTTTTCAAACCCCCATAACCTTTTGGTACCTGTATTTTATCCCTGTTTTCTTCAGAATCTCAATGAGTGTACTGCAGTCAACATTGTCGAAAGGTTTCCCTAAGTTTGCAGACGCTATGAACGTAGGTGTGTGCTTCTTTAACCTGTCTTCTAAGATAAGTCATAGAGTCAGCATTGCCTTGGCATGTTCCTACATTTCTCCAGAACCCAAACTGATATCCTACCAGCTTTCCCAGTCTTGTGTGAATAAGTCGTGCCAGTACTTTATAACCATTGCTAACGAAACTGATAGTTTTGTAATACACTTGTTATCACTGGCTTATTTTGAAGTGGGTTTGTCACATTGTTCTTGACGTTAGGAGGTCTCGATGGTCTCGTATCTCTTGCATGCGAGGAGAAATGGTTTTGCCTTGATTGGTTCTCACAAGGATCTCAATAATTCTCAGTGAACATCGTCTACTCCAAGTTTATTGTTTCGAATTAGGTGTTACCAACTATCTGCCCAAGTGAACCAAGGGGCTACCAACATTGTTTCTCGAACGACCGTTCAGTGGACGTTGCCGCGTATGGGCCTTTGCAGCAGGCACCTAGTTAATGCACCCATGCTGCGAATAAGCCTGGAATTTGCACGCTAATATCGCAATTGGACATCCACTGAGTGCTCGACTGGTGGCCTTTTCAGAAGAATCACGTTTTATGCTCCATCGGACAGATGGCCGTTAGCATAAACGGCATGAAATGTCCGAAAACAAACACCCTGAAACAACCGTTGGAATGGCCCAGACAGGAGGGCATTTCCTTGGTGATCTTCTCATTCTGGAAGGTGCACTGGACCAACACAAGTATGCACCTATCCTTAGGGACACTGTTCACCTCTGTAAGCTGTTTCTTTCTCTTCGGCACGATGGTGTCTACCAGCAGAATAGTGCAATATGTCACATAGCTCGCAGTTTATGTGCGTGGTTCGAACAGCACCAGGATGACTTTACCGTACTTCTCTGTCCTCCAGACTCCCCGGGTTTAAACCCAATCGAGAATCTGTAGCGCTGTTCGCGTCATGGATCCTCAATCGAGAAACCTAGCTCAGCTGACCACACCCCTGTCGATACCTTCATCTACATCTACATCTACATGATTACTCTGATATTCACAATAAAGTGCCTGGCAGAGGGTTCAATGAACCACCTTCAAGCTGTCTCTCTACCGTTCCACTCTCGAACGGCACGTGGGAAAAACGAGCACTTAAATTTTTTTGTACGAGCCCTGTTTTCTCTTATTTTATCGTGATGCTCATTTCTCCCTATGTAGGTCGGTGCCAACAGAATGTTTTCGCAATCGGAGGAGAAAACTGGTGATTGAAATTTCATGAGAAGATCCCGTCGCAACGAAAAACGCCATTGTTTTAATGATTGCCACTCCAATTCACCTACCATGTCTGTGACACTAATTCCCCTATTTCGCGATAATACAAAACGAGCTGCCCTTCTTTGTACTTTTTCGATGTCATCCGTCAGTCCCACCTGATGCGGATCCCACACCGCACAGCAATACTCCAGAATAGGGCGGGCAAGCGTGGTGTAAGCAGTCTCTTTAGTAGACCTGTTGCACCTTCTAAGTGTTCTGCCAATGAATCGCAGTGTTTGGTTTGCTCCACCCACAATATTATCTATGTGATCGTTCCAATTTAGGTTATTTGTAATTGTAATCCCTAAGTATTTAGCTGAATTTACAGCCTTCAAATTTGTGTGACTTATCGCGTAATCGAAATTTAACTGATTTCTTTTAGTACTCATGTGAATAACTTCACACTTTTCTTTATTCAGGGATTCAGGGTCAATTGCCACTTCTCGCACCTTACAGATATCTTATCTAAATCATTTTGCAATTTTGCATTTTGTCTCGCAGCGATCCACGCTGCATAATGTGGCTATTGAGACTTCTTCCAGATGGTCACATTAATGTGACTCCACAGTGTATAACACAACCATCTCTGGCTTGAACTATGAACTGTACCTCCACACTCCGCAGGTTAAACCCTTATTGAGTCGAAGGTGCACTCGACGTCTTGCAGTATTCGAAAAGAGGCAAAATAGCGACTCGTCGGACCTCATTGCACGCCTCCAGTCAGCTACTACACAATTTCTGCAACGTTTGTCCACTGAAGATGTACAGCTTTATGTGTCGCTTTGGGGAGTGACACGTTGTGAGTTGTGCGATTCTAAATGTCCAGTTGCTTGCATTTTTCGTCGCAATATTCGCTCGAACAGTTGTGGGTATGGATCTTCATATAGGCTTGTGGTGGATGACCTCTACAGTGGCAGTGTTGAGTGGGTTGTTGTCACACAGTTTACTGGAGAACAAACTTTGATACTTATAGCGATGCGCTGTGGGGGCAACGCCCTCCTGGCCGTGTGCTGACGGCTGCGAGTGTGGCGGCGTTGATGAGACAGGCGGCCGATGACCTGTTATGACGCCAGTGGCTGAGCACGAATGCTGACGTGCGGAGTCCGCAGTATCACGTACACTGCGTGTCAAAAGTTTTCGATCAGCTATCAGGACCGCATTTGTCGTTAAAGCAGGGAGTTAGTTTTGGATATTCTAGTGTATCCCCATTCTGATAATAAAACAAGTATAAGCATGTAATGACTAAGCGCATCTGTTGTGTATTTGATTGGTTGTTCGCCTAGAGGGGCGCTGTTGAGTATCCACAACAGTGACGTGGCTTTACCTGAGACGGCTCCATTCGAATAGGCCTCATTCCTTCTGCTGTCTGTGTAGCAATCAGTTCGCATTAGTATACAGTACATTGTGTGCACCTAACAGTGTGTTTGTATACCTGATCTGGTTCATACTCTATTATCTTATAATAGGACGTGCTGTAACTGTAGCTCTGCATTAGGAAGACTATTCTAGTAGACCGAGCGAGGTGGCGCAGTGGCTAGCACACTGGTCTCGCATATTGGAGGACGACGGTTCAATCCCGCGTACGGCCGTCCTGATTGAGGTTTTCCGTGATTTCCCTAAATCGCTCCAGGCAAATGCCGGGATGGTTCCTTTCAAAGGGCACGGCCGTCTTCCTTTCCCATCCTTCCCTAATCCGATAAGACCGATGATCTCGCTGTGTGGTCTCCTCCCCCGAACAACCCAACTATTCTGGTAAGACAATAGCAACAAAAGTTTCCGTATACCAATCTACATGTAGCAATGGTTCAAGAGTTGCGCTACCTGGAAGACCCCGAGCAACATCATAAAGGGGAGATCAGTTCATACGTGTAGAGACTAATCGTCAGAGGACTTTCACTGCACCTCAAATTCACGATGGGGTAAACAGTATGCGAGTAGCCCCAATGTCTGTCTCTTCAGTGCAACGCCGTCCCTTGAACAAATTGTAAAGCGGTGCGTAGCGGCCAAAAACTTTTTATTACGCAAACAAAGTAACGTCAAACGACTGCATTGGGCACAGCTACATAAAAACTGAAGCGTACAGCATTGGTAGAAGTTTCCAGAATGAGATTTTCACTCTGCAGCGGAGTGTGCGCTGATATGAAACTTTCTGGCAGATTAAAACTGTGTGCCGGGCCGAGACTCAAACTCGGGACCTTTGCCTTTCGCAGGCAAGTGCTCTACCAACTGAGCTACCCAAGCACGACTCACGCCCCGTCCTCCCAGCTTTACTTCTGCCAGTACATCGTCTCCTACCTTCCAAACTTTACAGAAGCTCTCCTGCGAACCTTGCAGAACTAGCACTCCTGAAACAAAGGATATTGCGGAGACATGGCTTAAGACAGCCTGGGGGGTGTTTCCAGAATGAGATTTTCACTCTGAAGCAGAGTGTGCGCTGATATGAAACTTTCTGGCAGATTAAAACTGTGTGCCGGACCGAGACTCGAACTCGGGACCTTTGCCTTTCGCGGGCAAGTGCTCTACCAACTGAGCTACCCAAGCACGACTCACGCCCCGTCCTCACAGCTTTACTTCTGCCAGTACCTCGTCTCCTACCTTTAAACTTTACAGAAGCTCTCCTGCAAACCTTGCGGCTGTTCTGAGTGCGAAGGATAGATACTTTGAAGAGGTAAAATCTAAACTATATTGTAGTGTACTTAGTGATAGTGAAAGTATTTATTTTGTTTATCTATTAAGTTTGTACACTGATTTTGTATACTGAGATAAAGTAAATAGTTTTTATCGTCGGTGATCGGAAACTTTTGACAGGTAGTATACGATACGTACCGCCTTGGCACGGCACTGCAGTTGAAGGCAGGGCGCACCGGAAGGTGCGGGGACCCGCCGTGATTCCTATAGAGCAAAACAGGCCTCAGCAGTGGTGGCCATCCTTGGGAACACAGGCATGCAGCGTCATGTGGCCACCCAGGTGCAGGTGGCTGAGCAGCACCGATCTAGTCTCGAGCAGCCGTCCTCCGAGGCAGAAGGCTGGCTACGGCCGAAGTGAGCTCGGAGATGACCCAGCAGCTGAAAGGAGCTAAGTCCGCAGTGGTGTACTTAGTGCCAATAGTCGGCCAACGACTGGCGGATGCCAAGTCTTGTGGTGGCTGCACGCAGGACCATGTCGCCTTAAGGACCGGCGTAGACCTCCCTCCTAGGTGGTGCTGCCACACTACGATTCCTTTGGCTAAAAATGATGGCTATTTATATTGGTTCGGCGCCTACTTATTTTGCTGAAGCAACGCTTCCAACCACGTATGTCGAAACAAGCCCGTAGGTTGGAGATTAGTAACCAGCCTACCAATGCCGCACGCCCCCTGTCATTTTGGTGTATCGACGTTATTGCGCTCCTGGCCCATGGCTCAGCCTGCCATGTGGAAATCAACCAGTGCTGCATCGGATGTAGCGTTGTTTTACATCTACATCTGCATCTACTTAGATACTCCGAAAGCCACCGTAGGGCACGTGGCGGAGAGTACCCTGTACCACTACTAGTCATTTCCTTTTCTGTTCCACTCGTATTCTTCATTCCGAGACTGGTTTGAAGTAGCTACTCACTCTAATCTACTCTGCGCAAGACTCTTCATCTGTGCATAACTGTTGCAACCTGTAGCCATTTGAAACTGTTTACTATAATCAACTCGTGCTCTCCCTCCACAACGTGTAGCCCATACACTTGTCTCCGTCACCAGACTCTACATCTGCATCCATACTCTGCAAACCACTGTTTGGAGCGCATGGCAGAAGGTAAGTTCCATTCTATCAGTTATTACGATTTCCTCCCGTTACATTGACATTCGGAGCGCGGGGAGGATGATTGGTTAACCGCCTCTGTGCATTCTGTCATTGATCTAGTCTTATCACAACGAACCCTGTGCTTGCGAGACGTAACGGGCTGTGGTATATTCCCAGAATCAAGATTTAATGCTGGTTCTTCCTACTTTGTAAGTACGCCTTCGTTGGATAGCCAGCATCTATATTGAAGTGTCTGTCAATTCAGTTTCAAGAGTGTAAGGCGGTGATATTTTGCCTCTTTACATGATCAATTAACGCAATTAATTTGGTCGATTAGATTAAAATATTTCTATCATTTGGGATCTAATGTTTGGTGGGGTAATCAGTTTATTAATTGTACTGACTGATACTGGAGAGTTTCACACTAACAACTGCAGTACTGCGTACTTTACAAAAGTAGTTTTTGTGCTGGCTAGGATAGCGAGAGAGATAGAGGAGGTGATGGCATGCGGGCGGATTGGGGCTGTACTGGGAGTTGTTCTGCTCAGCAACTGAAAGGCAGAATTTTCACAGCTCACTGCAGAGCCATCCTGTGGAGAGGCCCAGCGAGGCAGAGCCGTCTGACAAGAATGACTGTCTATATGGCTCCGTATGAGCAATATATGTTGGCGGGAGTAGAATCATACTGCAGTCAGCTTCAAATGCTGGTTCTCTACAGTTTCTCAATTTGGATTACAGAAGCATCTCCGTAACACTTGCGTGTTATTGGAACGTACCAGTAACAAATCTAGCAAACCCGCCTCTGAACTGCTTCCATGTCTTCCTTTAATCCGACCTGGTGCACATGCCAGGCACTTGAACAGTACTCAACAATGGGTCGCCCTAGTGTCCTACGTGCGGTCTTCTTTGTACATCAACCACTCTTTCCTAAAATTCTCCCAATGAACCGAAGTAGACCATTCATCTTTCCTGCTACAATCCTCTCGTGCCCGTTCCATTTCATAACGCTTTGCAACGATAGCCCACAATCAAACGACATGACTGTGTCAAACAGCATGATACTAATGCTGTATTCGAACATTACGGGTTTGTTTTTTCAACACATCCGCATTAACTTATATTTTTCTACATTTAGAGCTAGCTGAAATCCATCACACCAAGTAAAAATTATGTCTAAATCGTCTTGTGTCATACAGTCACTCAACTTTGGCAGCTGCCCATACACCACAGCATCATTAGCAAACAGTCACAGATTGCTGCCCACCCTGTCCGCCAAATCATTTATGTATGTATAAAATAAAAGCCGTCCTATCACACCTCCCTGGGGAGGTCCTGACGATACCCTTGTCTCTGATGAACACTCGCGATCGAGGACAACGTACTCGGTTTTATTACTTAAGAAGTGTTTGAAACACATATCTGGAACGCTATTCCATACCCCCACACCTTCGTTAGCAGTCGGCAGTGTGGCACTGTGTCAAATGCTTTCCGGAAATCAAGAAATATGGACTCTACCTGTTGCCCCTCATCATAGTTCGCAGTATAACGTGTGAGAAAAGGGAAAGTTAAGTTCCACACGAGCTGTTCTTTCTAAAACAGCGCTGCTTCGGAGACATAAGCTTTTCGGTCTCTAGGGAATTTATTATATTAGAACTCAGAATACGTTCCAGAATTCTAAGCAAGCCGTTGTTAAGGATTTGATCTGTACTTTTGCGGGTCCATTGTTTTACTCTTCTTATATACTGGAGTCGTCTGCGCTTTTTTCAACTCTCTTCGGACTTTGCGCTTGGAGAGGGATTATCAATAAATGTAAGCTAAGTAAGGGGCCAGTGCATAGAGTACTCTTTGCAAAACCGAATTTGGATTCCATCCAGACCTGGCGACCTATTTGTCTTCAAGTCTTTGAGCTGTTCATCTACACCAGGGAAGCTTATTACTACGCCATCCCTATGGGGCCACTCCTCACTTGCCTGCTTCCATGGTCTTTTGCAACAGGCGTGGCAACGTTGCTATTTTACACAGTAGCACCGAAAAGTAGTCGTGCCACTATAACTTATAGCAGCAATTCCTGTCGGGTCTGAAACCGCTTGTTAGTGACACGGCGTGACGTTCGTCACCAGACCTTGTTGGTTAGGATTTTTTTTACAATTACTTTCCTTACGCCGAGTTACTTGGCTTCAAGTGGTAAACCATTCTTTACAGACACTTTGGAGAGTCGTCGTTGATACATCAACAAATATGGCAACTTCCTTTAGAGTTCGGTCACGGATGCGTCCAGACATTATAGATCCCTTTCGTCATTATCTCACGTCTCCACATTACCCAGTTCACTGTGCTTATTCCATACAATCAATTGACACATACACTTCGCTTCACTGTCATTACTTACGTCGGCGGCTGGCATCATTTCCTCATCTGTAGTGCTCCAAAGCGACCAGTGTGTTCTTTTAAGGGGTTGATTAATGTTTTGTGCGGTGAACTTGCTCGTACTTCTGTGATGTATCTTGGCTTATCTACGATAATGCGTTCGCCGTGCTGCTTCTTGTAGTTTTTCTATTTAGTATTCATTGTTAGACATACTGCCAACGGCCTTGCCGCAGTGGTAACACCGGTTCCCGTCAGATCACTGAAATTAAGCGCCGTCGGGCTTGGCTAGTACTTGGATGGGTAACCGTCCGGATCTGCAGAGCGCTATCGGCAAGCGGAGTGCATCCCTTGTGAGGCCAATTAAAGAGCTACTTGAGTGAAAAGTAGCGGCTCCGGTCACGAAAACACAACGGCCAGGAGAGCGGTGTGTTGAACACATGTTCCTCCGTATCTTCATCCAGTGACGCCTATTGTCTGAGGATGACACGACGTTCGGTCGGAACCATTGAGCTATGCGAGGTCTTTCGGATGGAGTTGATTTTTAGTTTCTCAGACATACTCCTGCACAATTCATATTTAACTTTGAATTGATAACTTTGTACTACTCTAACTATAAATCCTGTTCTTACTGCCACCGCACTTCAATAGTTCCCACTACATATGACTTCAACCTTCCCCATTTCTCTTTTCAAGTTGTCTAGCCTACCTAATCGATTAAAAGATCTAATATTTCACGCTCTGGACGCCAGTTTTTTAATTTTTCTATGACAGTATCCTGCTGAGTGGTTTCTGCATGGAGATAACGATAGGTTATTCCATCTGCAACAACCGTTATCTTTTCCCTAATCTCTTCTTCCATTCTCAGTAATTATCTGTTGTGAGTGGCGGCCTATTACTGTTACCTTGAACCTAAAATTTTTCGTTCAAAGATAATTCTTTGAACATTTGGATATAAAGCCTAGAGCTACCTTCTCCGAAAAGCTGTTTTACTTTTTTTAATTCTTGATTGATTAGATTGATTTTCTTTCTGCGCTACCACATTCTTGTTCACTCTCTCAACGAATAACATTTTCTATCAGTTTACTTTATTTCGGCTTCTGTTAAATTTCTCAAGCCTCTATAGAAAAGCACTACGGAAAGGAGGCTGCTCACTCTCTTGTTTTATTTTCATTTGTTTGCTCTTATAGTTTACAATCCTTTGGCTAACGCACGGGCTCTCAAATATGAGGTAAATGTCCACGATATAGCAAATCTCTTTAAATTAGTCATTGTTATCAGGTGTCAAGTTCCAATCTACTTCCTATTAAATTTTACATTGAATGCGCTGCATACCTTATTTCATTTTTACGGACAGTTTCTCGCCCAGTTCATTCTAATTTATAATAGTAGTGAAACAATGAATGCACGTTATTACAAACCAAAACCCCAACATTTGCCTGTTGTTGAATCCTGTAGCAACATCTAAGCTTTAACGTAGTGACTTCCTTAGAGAAAAAGAAGTCTCCCACACTAACAGTATGAATTCAGCGAACAACACTCAATGAAACACAAATCGCGCTCTTCACTCATAATATTCGGAAAATAGGCGCAGGTGAACGATAGACGCCTTCTTTCTACATTTCCCGAAAGTAAAAGTATGAAACATCCCCTTTGAACAATTTATATAGGACTGTGCTTAACCTGACACACAATATTTTGTTAGCGCAACGCAATCTGACTTTCAAAATTCCCTACAAAAGAATGGCCCTGACAAACATTAAACTATACCTTTCACAAATCACTTACCTCACAAAAATCTTCGCTGCTCAAGCTACTGCAATACAGCGAGCGCCACTACTGCCAGCTAAATAAAAGATTCAAACTACTGAAGGCACTAACTACTGATAGGGATAGTTAGCAAATGAAAGATATTAATAGAGAACAAACAATGTATTTACCTTGATATCATCATATATAAATATACCAGTTCATGAAAAATTACAAAACTCCGCCATCTCTCTCCCCACATCCACCACTGCTGGCGGCTCACCTCCAACTGCGCAACGCTACGCGCTGTTCACAGCCAGCTGCCTAACACTACAATGGCGAGTATTACAACAATGCAAAGCAGCCACAGACTGCACACAGCACAGCCAGTGATTTTCATACAGAGGTGGCGTTACCAATAAGAAATCCTAAACAGCCTACTTACATAAGAACCTCAACAGCCTACTTACATAAAGATAACATAAACAGCCTACTTACATAGCCCCCATGCTCCCCACAAAAAATTTTACAAATTTTTTTTTTGGGCAGTGGCCAATAATGATTTGATAAAATTTTTTATAATTACAATAACAAAGAAATCAAATGCACACACTTATTGATATTATGTTGGTCAAAAGCTCAAATTTTCTCACAGTCCATAAAGACAGTCCTAATCGTACATAACAGGAGAATAGCAGTGTTTTTCTCAAAGTCTGAGCAGTAAAAGAAAATGCACACAGAAGTAGTGGATTTCCATGCAGTCTTGAAGAAGTAGTGTTGTCCTTCCAACGGAAAGACAGTGCTGACTCTCGACATGCAGACAAGTATTGGTCCACAACAGAGCAAACCCACAGCAGAGTCAGTCGAAGTTTTGATGAATATTGGTAGGTAGGTCATCACAGAGCAGACCCACTGTAGTCCTGGTAGAGATTACGGTATTGGTGGGCCATCAAAGATGTAGACCCACTGTAGTCCTTGTAGAGACGGCCAGCAGCCACCTGTTGCAAATGTGCAGGTGCACAATCACCATCGAAGAGTCTTGCAGAGAATATAGCAAGTCCATAAACCACCACTTGTGCACTCACAACGTTTTTGGAATTGTCCTTAGAACCAGCAATGCTGTTATCCAGTCCCTTGCTGAATTATTAACACACGTGCAAACACTATCAGTCCCTACTTCTCACATATTGTCCATGTACTATGACCAACAGAAACGTGTGCAGTGAAATGTTACTTAATTTGAAGAACTGGTAACAATTACAATTTTATAACATGAGAATACAATAACAAAGGTACACAATACATCATTAAAAACATAACAATATAGATAACATTTGTAGTAATAGGGGCTTTACAAAAGAATAGAAATAGACATATACGTCAGTGTTACAGGAATTATGACATGAGTACATACATAGAAGATCAGAATAATTATTGAAACATCAACTTCACACATGAGCATTTAAACAGAATGAATAATGTCTAATATCTTTACAAAGTAAATAACATATTATTAATGCCAATTATATTTGAGGATAACAGTATTCCTCATCATAGTGAATGTAGCTTAATATTAAAAGAGAAAAAAATTCTATGAAACTACACAGAGACAGGAAGAAAACAAATACACAAGGGTACACAAACACGTACTGGGATAACACAAAAGGAAAGGACAGGGTTCGTTTTCAGTGTAACATTTGGTACTGCAGTCCAACCCAAAACTTCATTCTATAGATCTTTCGTCTTATTTCAACCTTTGCTTCCACCAAAAAAATCTTATCCAAGCATGCTTTCTGTATTCTGTTCATATTTCTTTCAAAATAATTATTTCTGATTGTACAATACTCATTTGGGCCCAAATCCTTTTTATATAACTTCGCAATGCATTCTTTACCTATTCTCCATAGTCAGTTTCTCATATAGTCTACCCCCTCTTAAGCTAACTTAAATCTACTGAGCTCAGATGCTAAACTAAGGGACGAGGCAATGCAGCAGCACGTAAAACAATTATTATAAACAGCAATGAAAAAAATGGAAAATTGCAAAGCAAGCTACAGTATAAATTAGCAAAAGTCAAATTCAATAACACTATGCCTGGCAAACAGCAGCAACTTATACCTAAACATGACATAGCGCAAGCAGAAAAAATATTACACTAAAATGGCCATGTCTAATACCTATGTCACATCTTAACATTAGAGTGATGCATCACAATTTATTCTACAAAAGAAATTACCAAGTACTTGAAAAGAAAATTATGTGTTACTGTTATTAGTTCCTTCTTATTGTTCTTTCCTTTCCAAGTGCTCCTTTTTTTAAAGAATGTGGATCATAAAATAATTATTTAATAGATCTGTTGACAGAAAGTGTTCACATTAGCAAATGCATTTCATTTTATAAAAGCAATGCTGCAACACAGCTGGAAACCAGATATCAAGTGAAATAAGCAACTACGAAAAGCAAAGTATAAAAATATCATTCAGTAGTCATGTGACATTTAATAAGTTAGTAGAAACTCAACTCTCGTAGAAAGACGCTTGTCATAATCAGGTGTGCAGATGTAAAAATATTTCCAAGGATAATGGCCTCCCCTTTTTTTTTGTTCTACCTGTGCCGCTGACAAGGGCTCGCAATAATGGCTTTTTCTCCAGGCGTCTGACACAGCTGGGTGCCCGCGACGCATTACGTGCAGGTGGTCACTTAACTTTCGTACGGAAATATTTACGACAGCAGTTTCTGCTACCGTGGCAGTCATATAAAAATATTTCACAGGTCAAGAATTAGCGTTGCAAATCTGTAGAAACAAAATCCTATAAATATAAGTGTCCAAAAAAAATATTGGTCAGCATTGTGATACAGTCACACATTTCATAACTCTTAAAGTACGTTTCTTGGTTTCCAACATCCTTTTCATAAATCAGAGTCCCTAACCACTACTCATTATTCCTTACCTCATTATACATATACATATTCGTCGACACTTCTTCAATATTGCATCATAACAGATAAGTATCATAATCAAATAACTCATATAGCATCAGCCTATTAATCATAAACATACCTCAGCAGCGTAATACACAACGTCGTCGTAAAAATAACATCATAACACCTCAGTCAAATCTCAAAATCGTCGTAGCTTCCTCCAATAATTAAAAAAATTCTCTGCTCATGTCAAAAGTGTCATCTGCCTCAAACGTACTTTAAAAATCATAATCCCTTTACCAAATACATCATTCAAAGCTCTCATAGTATCACAATGGTTCTGAAAAAATATGAACAGTTCACAAAGTACAGACAAAATACAATTTCATAAGTGTGAAGTTAGCCAACTGTGTAATTGCGTAAACATCTGTCACTGACGTAGTAAAAAGATGTTTGTTTCTCTGTTACATGATCAGATAGCCGTGTAATTTGTGTGTTAGAGAAACATGGTACCGATGTGTAAAGTTGTATAAGCAAATACCATATTAGCTAGGGTTCCTTGTGGTTGCCACACACATGGTACACAAAGTAAGCGTGTACCCCCCTGAGGATAAATGTAATTATACCCTCAGGTGTTACAAATTACAGCAATGGAATGAAATGTATCACGGAAAACTTTCTTTGTAATTAAAAAATCTTTGAAAATAAGTGTTTTAAGTATAAGATTAATCACTCAAATGCGTGTCCTGTAGCGCTAAATGCGCGTCTTGCTGTAAGATAATTCTGTGGAACTGTCGTAGTTATCGTCCTCTGTAAGCAAAGTTCTGCTAAAGTCAATGTACTTACCTCATGATACACAAAAGTGAAATGCTTTGCGTTTAGATATCTTAGTTATTACGCTTATTGCCGTGATGAGGAAAGTACTGTACAGTAACGTATTGTTATGCCACGAAAAAGGCTGTCTCATTGTTGCTATACCACAAAAGTTACTACTAAAACATGTTTTTCTTCCTAGAAGAATTCAGAAAACTGTGCAGATATAAAACAGATACACCGCAAAAGCAACATTGTAAATTGTCACTCATTGTTAGCGTCGTGATAAAAATCGTGTAGCTGTCACATAAACTAACCTCTGTGGCATCTGGTATCTCTCAGAAAGTACTTTAAATCCGGAATGTATTTTCAAGTAAACCAAAATGTTGCATTAAAATCTCATTAGCAGTACCAGTATGTGTCCTAAGTATGTAACCCTGATAGTCGTTACGTAATCGTGCAACTAACAAGCAAGAATGTACAAATACAACACTGTGTCGTCTGTTCACTATAACAATGCATTCGTCATTTCTGTTTAAATAAGTTCTCTTGGTTCTTGACTGGATATTTCACTTCAAACATTGTTACATGTTAACAGATTCTAAATCTGACAAAGCATATTAGTAATGTGAAGCGAAAAATTTTATGACAAAGACTAAGTTAAAAAGCAGATTATCTTTCAATAAACGGTTTTACATGTGTAAATGTGGTGTAAACCTTTACTCTTCCTAGTACTCAGAGTTTCAACTTCAACGCAATTATCATGTGGTATACGTCGGATTCTGTAAGGTCCATTGTAAACTAGAAAGAATTTGTGACTCAAGTGTTTCTTCTTATGTGACAATGAATGAGCTTTAATGAGAACCTTCTGACCAATATACAATTTCTTTGCATTTGCTTTACCGTGTAGTTTTCTCCTTTTGTCTGCTGCAGATTTTATATTTTTAAGAGCCAAATCAATTATGTCTTTGTGTCGTAGTTTACGTGTATTTGGGAAAGGTACAAGCTCTCTGATTCTGTTCGGTGGTTCTTCATTCTTCAGTACAAGAGTAGGTGGTAAAGCAGTGGAATCATGAGGCATTTCATTCAGCACGTTTTGAAATAAGTGTAAATATCTGTCCCAATGCTGATGCTTTCTGTGACAATAAAGCCTGCAGAGCTTATTGATTTCTTTCATAATCCGTTCGGAGGGGTTACAATGTGGTGAGTACAATGAAATAAAAACAGGTTTGATTTTATGGTTGCGAAGCATGCGTGACCAAACAGCAGATCTAAATTGCGGTCCGTTATCTGAAATGACTTTAGCAACGTGGCCAACTTCACGTAAGAAATTTTTAACAAAGGCGTTGGATACAGACCGTCCAGTGGCTTTACGTAACGGTGTGAAAGAAACAAATTTTGAAGTAAGTTCAACAGCGACTAGAACGTACGAAAATCCATTAGATGTTCTGACAAGCGGTCCCAAGAGATCAACAGCAGCAAATTCTTTTAATTTAGAAGGAATGATGGGAAACAACGGAGCACGATGTGAGACAGTAGATGGTTTCGCCTTTTGACAAAGTTTACAAATAGACAAGACTCTTCGAATTCGCTTTTCCATATTGTTAAAATAACAAGTCGTTCGAAGAATATGATAACATTTTCGTGGGCCAAAATGTGCGTAGCTGAAATGAATGTACCAAATGAGCTTATTAACAAAATCGTCTGGAATGCAAAGTACCCATAGCTTGTCATCAACAGTGCAGCGTTTGAAGAGTATGTTGTTTCTAACCAGGTAATAATGCCGAATCTGTGTGTGTGTCTTTTCATGCCATTTGCTCTTGATGTCTTTCCAAATCGGATCTTTATCTTGTTCATGAGCAATGTCCTTTAAAGATGTGGTGATGAAGTTTTCAAAGGCGACTTTCTGAATGTAAAGAATACTGAAATTTTTCTCGAGGTTGCCTTCTGTGGTACTTTTCTCAAGCCCAGCAGGTGCGCGTGACAGTGCGTCCGCAACAATGTTCTCCTTGCCGGGAATGTAGACTATTGTGAAGCGGAATTCTTGCAGAAACAATGCCCAACGTTTTAACCTGTCATGATTTAATTTTGAAGACATAAGAAATTGTAATGCACGATGATCACTGTATACTTTTACGTGCTTACCAGAAAGAAAGAAACGGAATTTGTTAAATGCCCAAACGATAGCTAAAGCTTCTAATTCAGTAACGGAATAATTTTTTTCAGATTTTGTTAGCACTCGGCTAGCAAAAGCAATGGTTTTCTGAACGGTAGTGTCATTTTCTATGGCTTCTTGAAATAAATGGGCACCAAGACCGACTTTAGAAGAATCCGTGCTAAGGCAGAAATCTTGTGACAGATCTGGATGAGCTAAGATTGGCGCGTGAAGTAACGCTTCTTTCAAAGAATTGAATTCCAACTGTGCTTGTTCGTCCCAGTTCCAAATAGTATTTTTTCCAGTGAGAGAACAAAGTTTTGGTGTAACAAGAATTTGCATATTCAGAAAACGACGGTAAAAATTTACGAGACCTAGAAAACTGCGGACTTGTCTTTTTGTGGATGGAACTGGAATGGCTCTGATTGCTTCTAACTTTTCAGGATCCGGCTGAATGCCTTCAGAAGAAATAATATGTCCCAAAAACTTCACCTTTGTCCTACCGAATTCAGACTTTTCCAAGTTAACTGTAATTCCAGATTCTGCAAAAATACGTAACAAACTGTTGAGGATGCGATTATGTAGTTCCCATGAAGCTTCTGCTATTAGAATATCGTCCACATATAAGGTGATGTGACGTTTTAAGAACTCAGGTAATATCGAATTTAGCCCGCGAATGAATGCTGCTGAAGAAATGTTCAAACCAAAGGGAAGTTTCCGAAACTGATAACAAACGCCGAAACAAAGGAAAGCTGTGTATTTTCTACATTCTGGATGAAGTTCGATCTGATAAAAGCTGGATCTGAGATCAATGGAAGACAACACTTTTACACCATTAAAATTTTGAAGAAGTTCTTCCATCGTCTGCGGCCTGTCTGTTTCAGGAATAATGATAGTATTGATTTGTCTCGAATCTAAGACAAGCCTGATCGATCCATTTTTCTTCTCAACAACATGTAACGGATTGTTGTATGAGCTTACTGCAGGCTCAATAATGCCCTCATTAAGCATAGATTGTATTTCTGTTCTAACACGGTTCCTATAATGCGCCGGAATTACGTATGGTCTAACACAAAATTTAGCATGCTCACGAACACGAAATTGGTATTGAAATCCCTTGATTGTTCCTGTTTTGTGAGTAAAAACTGTGGAATGTTCTTGTAAAATCTCAAAAAGGTCCTGCCTATCAGTGTCATTACAATTCTCAATTGTTTGAATTTTATTCTGAATTAACTCATTAATTTCAAATATGCCGTCGATATCATCCCTGTCAGTTCTTGCAGAGTGATTGTTAGTGTCTAGTTCCGTAGAAAATTCCGAATTGTTGTCCAACAGAAGGTAAAGCCGATTGATTTCTTCGTCATGGTTTGAGAGCCAATCTTCAAATTTCAAAGCTATTGACTTACCTTCCTTCTCTAAACCTATTTCAGCATCGTGAAAGTTTAAGATTGCTTTGTATTCATTTAAAAAGTCTACTCCCAATATAATTTCCGTCGACAATAATGGAACAATAAGGAAGTTCGTAGAGAAGCTGTGGCTTTGACAAAAGAATTCTAAGTTGGTTTGTTGGCGTACATCTACACTTTTTCCAAAGATTGCACCATGTAATTTAATCTTACGTAACGGAAGTGTGGGGCAATCGTTCGATTTGTTGCATTTGCTAAAGGCTGTTTCACTGATTACTGAAATGGGACTGCCAGAGTCAAGTACTGCCGTAAATTTTACGTCATTTACTGTAATGTGAATCACAGGATATGCAATGTTGTTATGTTTTACGTCGTGTTCTTGGAGTAAGATGTCCCTAATGTCTTCCATTTTTACGTAATTACTAGCTACGGCAGCTGCGTCGTTAGTGTCATAAGAACGTTTTGTGGCTGCCAGCGGTGTGAGTCATTGCCTATTGTCTCTTTGTTGGAGCGCGTCGTTATTGGGATTTGGAGACCTAACTTCTACAAATTCACCGTGACGAGAGGGCCCTGCTCTGTTTGAATCCCGCCAGTTCTGATGCAATTCAGGTCTGTCGTTACGATCATATCGTCTGTCGTCATGTCGGTAGATTCCATAGTTTCTTTCTTGTCGGTCACATGGTGGAGAATTTCTCCCTGAATCGTAACTGCGCGCTGGTCCGTTGCGTCTAAAGTTATTCTGTCTCCCTTTATAGTATTTATTTTGGTTCCCATATTGTCTGTTTCTCTTATTGTCTCTGTGATAGTCATTACCACGGAGAGGTGATCTTTCCCTGTAATTATTACTACTCTGCCAACGGTTGTCATACGGGTGGTGTCTGTTTTGGTCACGATATGTGTTGTGAGAATAACCTTGTCGTGTCCAGTTATTACTTCTTTCATCGCGGAATTGCGACGGATGTGACCTGTAATTGTTGTGTTCCTGTTTCCGCATTCCGCGATTGTCAGTGTCAATTTCCAATTCTTGTAACAGTCCCTGAAAAGCTTCAATGTCGTCTTTGCAACGTCCTGCCAAAATAATATGTCGTAAATGTTCAGGTAATTTGATTAAGCAAATGCGGATGAGTTCTGAGGGGCTGTATGGGTTTGACAGGTACTGATTCTTGTGCAACATGTCTTCAAAATATTTCACAGGACTGGAGAATTCAGATTGTTCGAAATGTTTCATCATTATGATACCATGTTTTACCCGGTCTTGTGTGGCTTGAGACCAATATGCTGAGAGGAAGGCATGGTAAAACTCTCCTTCACTGTGGCAATCGTGAATTACCGATCGCATTCTTACAGCTGGTTCATTCTCTAAATAGCCACACATGAATTCTAATCTGTGTTCTAACGACCAGTTGGGAGGAAAACAATGAGAGAATTGATGGAGCCATGCTTGTGGATGAATGTCGTTGGCAGAATTCTTAAATGTTTTGAATTTACGTGTAGTAATGAACAGCTTATAGTCAAAATCATCGTGTCGGCGAGTAGCATATCGGTCATTGTTAGGTCGTGTCGGCCGTTCCATCTCAAAATTCGGTGCACATTGCCAATTTCTTTCATAACTTCCGAAATGCCCTGTGTTATTATTTTGCGGCTTTTCCGTGTTTCTAAGTCCCTCTTCCCAAGTTGGGGCACGGGTATCCTCTGAAATACGTAATTCTTGTATTAACTGTGTCAGCTGATCTTGTACTTCCCGGATTTCTCTTTGGTGTTGCGTATTAATCTGATTCTGATTTTGTTTGAATTTCCTAATTTGTTCGCACTCTTCAGTGTCAGTGAAGGCTACAGGTCTTGTGTCATTCAGATCATCATCTACCTTTGTAGATAAGTTAGTGACCTGATCCGAAAGTTCGGCTACTTTCTCCGATAGTGAACACATTTCCTCAGTGTGTTTTTCTGAACCAAGTTTCAGAGTATCTACTGTGTCCTTTAAGTTTTCCTGAGTTTTTGCAAGTTGCGTAACCGAATCGGTAGATGCAACTGAGTCAATTTTAGCCCACAAGGTCTCATGATTTTCATGAACAATGGCTTGCAGTTCTTTTATGGCTGCTTCGTGATTCTGTAATGCATTTTCATGCCGCGAAAAAATAGGTTGAAAATGCTCACAAATTTGTGTTTTTACGTCATTACAGACTTTTTGACATTTCGATTCAATGTTATGTAACTCAGTGGTTAAATCTTCACGTGTTTGTTCAAGTGTAGTGTCTAACTTTTGAAGATTTTGTTCCATTGTGTCTAACTTTTTGAGATTTTGTTCCACTGTGTCTAACTGTTGCTGTGTTTGTCTCTGGTGTTGTTCCATTGTGTCTAACTTTTTTAGATTTTGTTCCACTGTGTCTAACTTTTGAAGCTTTTGCTGTGTCTGTCCCATTTGTTGTATTAATTGTAATAACAATGCATTGGTGTCTGAAACATGTTCCTCAGTGCTTTTCGGCAGTGAATTTACACCGGAAACATTCACATTTTGACAAGCAGAAAATGTGTCTTGACTTATTCGAGAAAACGGCGAGGATCCAAAACCTGAATCGACAGTATTTGCGAGATCGTGTCGTGTCATTTCGGCTTCCTGAGGCGAGCTATTGCCGACCGGTCGATCGATAATACTTCCCTCTTCACTAATTGTTTCACTGTCCACGTCATTGTTTGACGCCCGCTCCATTTCCCTGTGCACAGTTACCAAATTACTACTTTGAACATTAGTAAATTCATTACTCGGCGGCGCTGATAAGCTACGCTCGTCATCACTATTATTTCTCAGTTTAGTTTGGAGCCTAGTGTTACGTTTTTCACACGCCATTATTGTCACAGTATTTCACACGACAACACAGAAAAACACAATTTGAAGATCAAAAATAAGAGAATACATTAACATAGCACTGAAAATAATATCTAGTTAATTGCAAGCGCAGCTGCGAAATACTTGGTGCAAATCTACATGCATGCCACTACTGTTTTACTATACAACAATGAAAGACTGCAACTACAAAGGAAATTCTCTCTACAATTACGCGCTAGCAATAAACAAAAGCTACACTAAATACACAAACTACAAGAAAAAATCAGAAGATTCCAGTGAGGTATCCTAGGCTAAGGGTCGACATATGAAACGTCCCCTTTGAACAATTTATATAGGACTGTGCTTAACCTGACACACAATATTTTGTTAGCGCAACGCAATCTGACTTTCAAAATTCCCTACAAAAGAATGGCGCTGACAAACATTAAACTATACCTTTCACAAATCACTTACCTCACAAAAATCTTCGCTGCTCAAGCTACTGCAATACAGCGAGCGCCACTACTGCCAGCTAAATAAAAGATTCAAACTACTGAAGGCACTAACTACTGATAGGGATAGTTAGCAAATGAAAGATATTAATAGAGAACAAACAATGTATTTACCTTGATATCATCATATATAAATATACCAGTTCATGAAAAATTACAAAACTCCGCCATCTCTCTCCCCACATCCACCACTGCTGGCGGCTCACCTCCAACTGCGCAACGCTACGCGCCGTTCACAGCCAGCTGCCTAACACTACAATGGCGAGTATTACAACAATGCAAAGCAGCCACAGACTGCACACAGCACAGCCAGTGATTTTCATACAGAGGTGGCGTTACCAATAAGAAATCCTAAACAGCCTACTTACATAAGAACCTCAACAGCCTACTTACATAAAGATAACATAAACAGCCTACTTACAACAGTATCATACTGTTGACAGATACATGGAGTATTTTTTAATAGCAGAAATCAGTTTGTTGTTCTGGACAGCGAATGTTCAGTCTTTAGTATCACTGCATATATTTCTAATTAACGAACTCTGATTGCTCTTGTGATGTACATCGTCAGCTGTTGTCCACGTGAGGACTCCCTCATCTTTCATACATAATGGAAAATAAGATAATGAAGAACAGGGTTTGACGCTCCGCCGATGACGAGGTCATCAGAGACGGAGCACGAGATTGGAGAACGGTAGAGGAATGAACTGTCCGTGTTCTGTTGAAATGAACCATCCTGACATTTGCCTGGTTTGAACCAGTGTCCTGCAGAAAGCGAGTCCAGTGCCTTACCACTATGCGCCGTCTAGCTCGGCCATGCATAATGTGAACACCTTACAATCAAAGTTGGCCCTCAAAGGCGGCGAGGCTCGGAATAAGCAGAGGGTTAGTATAAACTGCACTTTCATTTCAACGTGCTCCATATCATACTAACAAGAGCGGACTCTAATCGGACTGATTCAGAGATTGCCCACAAATGATGTAGGTGGAACCACAGCATGCCCATTGGCACAAGCGTAGAGACCACAACAAAAAAATTTAAAATAGGAGATGTTATTGTTTCAGTGCTGTGCTGTGAACCCTCTTATAATCTTAAAATAAGTATACATAATTGTGGCTACGAGTTATTTTGCGTCGGAAACCTTGGCTAAAAAGTTCTCGTTTAACTTACTGTGTTAGATTCGGATATAGTCGTCCTCAGCTCGTGGTCTAGTGGCTAGCGTTGCTGTCTCTGGTTCATGGGGTCCCAGGTTCGATTCACAGCCGGGTTGGGGATTTTCTCCTCCTGGGAACTGGGTGTCTGTGTTGTCCTCATCATTTCATCATCATTCATGAATGTGGGGAGACTGGACAGAGTAAAGATTGGGCAGTTGAACGCCCCACAAACCCAACATCATCATCGGATACAATCCCAAGCTTTAAATGATCATGTCGTCGCGGGCTTGGTGTGACTGTCGCACAACTGGCGAGGCTCACACTTGTGTGCTCAGAGGACGGCTACTGACTGCCTGGATTACGCCACGGAGATGGCGCATGCTGAAGTAATCTGTGAAAGCAGAGG
This sequence comes from Schistocerca serialis cubense, assembly GCF_023864345.2. NCBI lineage: Eukaryota > Metazoa > Arthropoda > Insecta > Orthoptera > Acrididae > Schistocerca > Schistocerca serialis. The sequence continues at coordinate 944,201,167 of NC_064638.1, forward strand.
GCGCCACCAAACATGCGCCATCTGCGTTACGTAAACCCGCCAGTCCTTCTCCTTGTTACGGGGGTCCTATAGCAGTGGCCCCATCCCGCATCTCTGTCGCCAAACACCTCGATCTACTCATTATTCCTCACCCTCTTCTATTCCTCTTCTCTCCGTCACTTCTTGGATACCCCTTAGCCATCCTTTTCGTAGTCTTCCTCTTCTTCTCCTTCCAGGAGTTAGCCATGAAAATTTCTCTTTGGTGACCTGTCTTCTTCCGCTCTTTTGACACATGCTAACATTCCTAGCCGTTTTTCTTCTATTCTATCCGTAATACTATAACGGGTCCCGGGTCCTTCCTCATATTTCCCCATTTCTTAAGCGGTCAAGTAGGGAAATTGTACATGCTCTTTTCACGTAATCCATTTCTAAATCTCTAAGTCTCTTTCTATTTCTTTCTGTGAGTTCCCGACACTAACTCCCATATCTTGGTATTGGTTCCGCGATAACTTTGTACAATCGCATTTTAACTTTTAACTCATTTTTGTGGACTGCAATACAGGATTTAAGTTCTGGATTGTGGCCCTTCCCTGCCTGGTCAGTTCCTGGATTTGTGACATCTGTGACGTCTTTCAGCACGTGACAGGTTACCACCCAGATTCTTAAACTCTTTACGCACTTTCATTTTATATCCTACAATGTCCAAGTTACTTCGATTCTCCGCAGGATAGACACTCCATTTCTCATAATTAATTTTCAAATCAAACTTTTTATATTCTTCCAACAACTTCGTAAGCATGTAGGATATATCCTCTTCATCGTTTGCCGCAACGACGTGATCATCAGTAGAGGAAATTGTGCACATACACTGGTTCCCTATTTCAGTCCCCATGTCCGTGCACTTTCTACAGTGGAGATCCAGTCCGTTCTGTACATACATCTTAAAGACTGTGGAAGGCAGACAGCATCCCTGTTGCAGTCTTTTAGTTATTCTCAAGACCTCTCTAGAAATTTCATTTAGCGCTTTAATAACACATTCTGCCGACATGTGGAGGTTTATAATACTTCTTACATAAATTTTTGGCAGTTTCCCTGACCACAGCTCCTCGAACAATGTCTTTAGTGGCACTGTGTCATATGCTTTCTCAAGATGTATGCAAAGTAAATGACTCCTTACATTTCTTTCCAATCTCTTCTCCATTTTAGGGTAAAGATGTTATCCACATAAGACCTGCCTCTTCGAAACCCACTTTGTTCCTCCACTTCAGCTACAAATCTTCTCCATTATTGATTTTAAAATCCGCCCACAGCCTTTAATAGAAATAGTCACAGTTTTGCACACATATTTGCTGCACTCTTTCTTGCTTCTTTTTTTATGCACAGGCTTAGATGTGTTAAGTTCCGCTCTTCTGAGATTTTCTAGCCACACTATATAAATTTATTAAATAACTTGCTTAGATATTCATACACAATAATTGGGCCATGTCTCACTAACTCCATGGATATATTTCCATACACTGGTGATTTTCCCTTTTTCATTTGTGTTGCCTCCTTTTAAATCTCTTCTGTGGTTATTTTTTCTACCTCTTCACCATCTTTGTCTTCTCCAATCTCCCACTTTATTTCCTTTTACTCTGTTGTTTCTTCTGTCACCATCTGAGCATAAAAGATAAAGCCTCGCCAGTCCTATGACAGTCAGACTTAGCCCCTGACGACGATGATTGAGGCAATTGTCAAAAGATTGGCTATGCGGATGACTCCTCAATAGCTGCCCAGTACGAAACCTGTGGCGGCGCGGGGCAGCCGCGCGGTCTGAGGCGCCTTCACATGGTACGCGCGGCTCCCCCCGTTGGATGTTCGAGTCCTCCCTCGGGTATGGGTGTGTGTGTTGTCCTTAGTGTAAGTTGGTTTAAGTTAGATTAAGTAGTGTGTAAGCCTAGGGACCGATGACCTCAGCAGTTTGGTCCCATAGAAACTTATCACAAATGTCCAAATTTTCCGAAACTTGTGAAACAACTGAAAAAATCGCAACTTTTGATCTAGACATCCCGGGCCAATATTTCCGTAAATGGAGGTTCCAATCAAACTCGAAAAAAATAGAAGTTGCATGTTTTCATCCGTCCAATAGATTGGCCCAGTGAGTCTGTTTTAATGGAGACAAACTTCATCATAACATGCATCCAAAATACCTTGGGTCATGTTAGATGGGACACTTTCTTTTAAGCAGCACTTGGCACGAACATCAGCCAAGCTCAAAAGCTGAAACAACATTCTCCATAAACTCCGCGGCACAAGTTGGGGTTCGTCCGCAGACTCTCTTCGAGTAATGGCACTAGGAATTGGTACACTCAACAACAGAGTACTGTGCGCTTGTCAGGTTTAATATTCCATACGCAAAAAAGATAGACGTACAACCTAACGAAGCCATGCACATTGTTAGTGGGTCAATACAGTCTACTCCCACATACTGGCCGCCTATCTTGAGCCATATTTCACCTTGATATCAGACGGACGAGCGTGCTACTACGTGGATACCAGAAAGCTGCTGATAACACTGACCTTCCAATTTTAAACTTTATATTCCCTGCAGAGCAAAAAGGATTAAGATCAGGAAATTCCAAACTTATCACAGCTAGTGCTCTCACGGAAACTGAGTTCAGTGCCGTCGATGAATGGAAACGCTGCTGGCAACAACACTGCCCTTCAGATAGCCTGAAACAGCCCTGCATCCAGCAGAACCCCAGGATTTGACCAGCTCGATCAACTTGGACTACCCTGAACCACATACGAACGAGCAGTGGAAGATGTGCAGACACACAAGTGAGGCAAATAATCATCACCGTCTTGAGACTGAGGTACGGGAAAACAGACAGTTGCTCGTGTTCTATCAAAATGTCCCACACACACCTACGAGAGTCCTTTCAGAGATTTCCTGACGGCGACGATAGGTGTGGTAAACACATAAAAGACCTTGATATACGTATACAGCTGTTTTCATTTGTGTTATTTTATGCTGGAGAGCGCTGCTTAAATGTTTATAAGTAGTAGTTTTGTAATCTTTGTGTATGTGTTGCCATACGATAAATAAATAGGGAAGCGTCTCTACAGAATCGTTTCATAAGACATTTGACCAAATTTATCTCGTTCCCGTATCATTTTCTGCAATGCTTATCTGCGGTGTGCGTCTTCAAGCTCGCCCAGTAGGAATGAGCAATAGGATTGATAGAAATTCGTTAACTGCCTGCTTTTCAGATGCAAATAACCGTGCTCTGCATCAGAAATTTTATATGCTATGCATTTCCATTACTCATCCTGTGTAACCCACACCAATATTTATATAAAGCACACTCCGTCTTCAGGCCACAAGTGTCCCATCGGGACCATCCAACCGTCATGTCATCCTTAGCTGAGGATGCGGATAGGAGGGGCATGTTGTCAGCACACCGCTCCCCAAGACATATAACGACATCCTATATTATTATGTTTTCGCCTTTACTTTACCTTTTGTATGAAAGAATGAGAAAGTATACCTGTCTTTTCGAGTTTATGAGGTATGTGGTAGTATAGTTCCTTTCTGTCTGCTGGGAGGCGCTGTTAGAGTCTTATTTGTTATGTTGGTGACGGAAACGACGCCTCTGATATATCCGTTTTACCTGGATGGATATTTGGGTGCTATGGTTAAAGAGGCGCTCTGCTGCTGGCTGTTAGTGAGATCGGTTCAGGCTCTGCTGTTGGCTGTTGATGAGTTCTGTTCGTAGTTCTTAGTACCGTCCTGCTATTTTGAAGTCGTTGTGAATGTGCAAGTTCTTCAGCTTAGCTGAAGCGTTTTATCTCTTTTTCCAGGATGTGTTCAGTTAAAAACATAATGCTTCACAAAAGTTAGGCGTTTCCATTTATTCAATATTCTGGGTTTGCTTTGCTCCTTTTGAACAATGCGGTGGGGAATGTTCTCCACCGCGTGATGATTGGCCAAGTTAGGGCTATCTTTACCTTGTGCGAATGTGAGAATAATTGTGTCTTCGTGTGTTTGTGTGTGTGTGTTTCTTACTATTGTAATTTATGTGTCTTTTCCTGCGTCTACTTACATGTGATTAGATACACAAATTTCCTCCTGTGCATAGTTCCACCTACATCTCCATGTTCTTCGTCCAGTGATCCCTCAGCTGGAATTTCTGTATTTCAAGGTGTCATCTTACTTAGATTAAATGATCACGTCTAAAGTGCTATTTGAGCTCCTGTATTTGCATAATTTCGTGAGATTTTAGTAACCTCTTTTGTCTGTGGGGAGCACGTGTTGCATGGAGCGGTGGGCCTCGTGATTTAGTCTAACTCATGATTTAGTCGCGTTTCCTCATGATTTAGTCTAACTTTGGCAATCGTGTGGTTTTTTCTCTGTAATTTCGTGATTTTTATCTGTTTCGGCTAGGTCCTGCTCATTTAATAATTTATTCACTCACGAGTTCTATCCCTTTCATCATCTCTATAGTGGAGGCGAATTACTGTATCTTATACTTGTTTTAGATGTTCGATCACTATAAATAACTTTGCCGTAATTCCATGCTTATGACAGTGATTAATTTCTCTCCGAACTTTATCTTCTTGTGTAAATCTATTTTAAGTGCAAGAGTTCAAATGGTTCAAATGGCTCTGAGCACTATGGGACTTGACTACTGAGGTCATCAGTCCCCTAGAACTTAGAACTACTTAAACCTAACTAACCTAAGGACATCACACACATCCATGCCCGAGGCAGGATTCGAACCTGCGACCGTAGCGGTCACGCGGTTCCAAACTGAAACGCTTAGAACCGCACGGCCACACCGGCCGGCTAAGTGCAAGAGTTAATAAGTTCCTTTTCCTTTCCTTTCACTTCCATGTGGTTAATTACGATATACAAAACTGCATTATTTTAACATGTTCGGGGGATGGCGAGTGGTTTAATGCTCAGACACTAGGCAGTTTTGGATTAGGATGTTCCCCTCTTATTTATCGTATGTCAATTTAAGAATAAGCATTCCCATTGAAAATTAATACCTTGTGTCCTGTCCGATTCCTTCCTATTCTATTACCACGCAGTCACCTTTATTGCAAAATGCAGTGAGCCTAATGCTAACGTTTCCTCTGAATATTTCAGATTTTTTACAGATTGCAAAAAGGTGCAGTGATAATTATGAAACATGATTTGAGACAAAGTTTTAACCACTGGAACGCGTAGCCCGCACTTTATTAATTTGCTGCTTATTTTATTGTGTGATTCCATGATTGATTTCGCTTAATTTGACTGAATTAATTTAAAACTGTGTAATTTCAGTTATACAGTCACACAAAATTTTCCCGTCTGGACTGATCTTTAAAGCATAAAGAAAATACTTGAGCTAGTGCCGAACCTGTAATTTTATAAATGTTCGTATCTGGCGTAAGTGGCCAAACGCCGGAAACGCAAGCAAACTTACGTCCGTAGCAACAGACAATGGATGTGTTCCCACAAATCGAAGGCTTGGGATTTTATCCGAATTTGATGGGGTAACTTAACTGAGAACTTTTTAGCTGTATACGTCATTATTTTGTATGAGGTTGTTCGACTGAATTAACTCATCACTCACTCACAAACTTTGTGCTCCCTTGAGTCAAATTCTCTGTTGCACCACATCATACACCCAGCACTTCGACTGGAAAAATCATTAAGACTTTTAAAAGAATGATTAATAGAAATGTTGCAGTTTGATGCAAGTTTAGTTCCGCAGAAAATCGATTTCTTACATATCTCAGCTCACCAAACGCAGAACCCATAGAATGTTTTAGTTCCTGGCGCCAGACGCAGAGTCATGCACTTGACTTTGAAAAAACTATTTTCAGGTAACTTTATTCATTAACGTACAAGATGAGTTAAGAACCATATCACCATACAGATAGGTTACAGACGAGGCGTACATGAAATATGGGCCCTGCAGTGAACTTATGACGTCATACTAGTTGCCTTGCCTAATATACATCGGCAACGCCCGGCTCCGTCTGAGATCCACTATAAATCAATATGCGAATGAAAAGATGCTCATTAAAGGTCTTAACTCTGTCATGTACTATCGAATGATAGGATGAATTCAAACACGTTTCTACAAATTATTGAAGTGGATTGAAATAGTAACTCGCTCCAGGCCAGGGACGATCAATGTGACTCGCAAGACCTGTAGTTTCACGTGCTGTGACACACGCCACAGAGAGGTTCTGGGCGCCTCAGTCTGGAACCGCGCGACCGCTACGGTCGCAGGTTCGAATCCTGCCTCGGGCATGGATGTGTGTGATGTCCTTAGGTTAGTTAGGTTTAAGTAGTTCTAAGTTCTAGGGGACTGATGACCTGAGATGTTAGGTCCCATAGTGCTCAGAGCCATTTGAACCATTTTGAACACACGCAACAGGGCACGTATGACTGTATATGTCGTAGGCCCCACTTACGGGTTCGTGACATCACAGCAAGTTGACGACTATGCTGAGCACTTTAGTGGGAAATTCAAATTCAAATAAACACTTTTGTTTTTTTAATACGAACGTATTTTTTATAAAAAACCTTTTTGGTCATAGTAATGTTGCTACTACCAACTGCACTTTTAAAACTGAAATACTACCTTTCGCATAGACATTGTCAGCTTTAGGTTCTCTCTTAAACAAAATATAGTTGTTCATAACAATTTTAATGAATGGTGTTGAACACCTTGATGATATAAATTTCTTTCATTTTTTTAATCTCATTAAATCATACGGTCTATAAATTTTATATTATTTAAAAATAAAACCAAATGTAGTGTTACAAGCCTTCAACTCCAAAAATGCTTTAAAATGCTATTTTTTCGAGATATTTAACATAAGTTCAGCTTCGGAGTCTAAACACGGCTCTGAGAGGAATGTGTGAAGATTTTGGCTTAAAATCTATTTCTTGTTACGGTTTGTAATGTTGGCAGCAGCTGAGAAGCGTTATATGTGCTGTCCTGACGTACTTGAGAGGGAGGTTAGCCCTCGTCTCTCACTGTAATTGCTGTTGATTGACGATGCCCTAAGGTACTTCAGGTGCCTCTCGTGTATTTGAAAGCAGGTTCACAGACACGAATTTACGTTTGGGAAGACTCCAATGGTACTTTCCACCATACGCTGTGAGTGCTCTGTTTCTACCTTACTAACGGTCCGCCATGCCACGAAAATACAGTTCAATCACTTTACTGAGATTGTATATCGAAGCGTTTAGCAACAGGTAACACGAACAACTCCAGAAAGCTATTGTACTTAAGACCTATAGCCCATAATGACAGGTGAGTGGATTAACACGTGCAGGTGAGCGTTTTTCCTCCTCCTCTAATGATACTGAGCGGTTGTTTCCCAAGCTGTTCCAGACAGTTTTTCGCCCTACACAAGGTTGTAACATGGCTCATTCCTTAACTGGTTTAACCAGTGTCAAAGACTGTAATGTCGCATACGAAGAGAAAGGAATATCTGGGTTCGCTGACATCAATTTGTAGTCTTTTTGAGGAATCTGATACCCGTTCATCGTTTGATATCCAGTCGACAGCTCAAGTCAGTCATATTAATATTCAAAAATAACATGTCACTATTTTCTCTCCAGTGAACCTACCATAGTTCAAATTGTGTTCTCATAAGAACTGGGCAACCTGAGAAGCTGCATTGGTAAGTGAACTGTGTACGTCTCAAACACTAAGTGTTATACTTGAGGCTACCTAGCATTGCGAATTCCTGTAATTTCTCTCATTATTGTAAGTACAACATCGATACGGGAGAGGGGGGGGGGGGTGTGGAGGGAGGAGCTGTGCAGAGTGATGTTTTGTAGGATGGAATAGTTCGTGACATCCAACTTACGTATCAGCGTGTCAGAATCATTCTTTGGCGAGCTTATTTTTCAACCATCGTCAATTACATTCATAACCTGCGGAACACATACGAGTTGCGTCCTCCTCGGTATTGAGTGGTAAAATGCATGGCTGCAATGCCACTCTGGGTCAGTTTTGTCTTTGCTAGGTGTAAACAAGGATTATTTCATGCTGAGATTCTGTTTCAAGGACAGTCAAATGGAAACTGAGCAGTCGTCAGTATGTGTCACAGACGATTTACTGTTTCAACAGAAATCTCTGTAGCCGGCCGGAGTGGCCGAGCGGTTCTACGCCCTTCAGTCTGGAACCGCGCGACCGCTACGGTCGCAGGTTCGAATCCTGCCTCAGGCATGGATGTGTGTGATGTCCTTAGGTTAGTTAGGTTTAAGTAGTTCTAAGTTCTAGGGGACTGATGACCTCAGATGTTAAGTCCCATAGTGCTCAGAGCCATTTGAACAATTTGAAGTCTCTGTAACTCTAAAGACAATCATCAAGCAGAAAGTATAACCCTATCGTAGAAATCTTGCGAAATTTGACAGAATCAGTCATGTCGAGTAGCATACATGTCTCATCTACTGCAAATCGACGACGAAACATATTTAGCTTCAGATAGCCTAAAATGTATAAGTCACAGCGTGAAGTTTCTGAGTCAAATGTTCAAATGTGTGTGAAATCTTATGGGACTTAACTGCTAAGGTCATCAGTCCCTAAGCTGACACACTACTTAACCCAAATTATCCTAAGGATAAACACACACACCCACGCTCGAGGGAGGACTCGAACCTCCGCCAGTACCAGCCGCACAGTCCATGACTACAGCGCCGTAGACCGCTCGGCTAATCCCGCGCGGCTTTTTCTGAGTCGTAAGGCCAACTTTTAAGTATCTGAACTGCTCACTCACTAAAATCCACACACGTGTGCATGCGTTATCGAAGAGGGCCATTTGTCATTCGACAGTGCTGCATATCGTTCATACTTTATTGCACGGGTAGCCAAGATTTTAGCTCACTAACCATGGCTGGGCCCGAGTGCCAACGCGCTCAGCATCGCTTCACATTCCCCCACCACCACGTCGCACTGTCTGAGTGCGAGGAGGGGAGAGGGAAAAACAGCAATCGTACCGTATTTAAATGGCATGCAGTCGCACTATGTGCGACTTAGTTTTATGTTTCACGTTTCTCAACAACAAAGATCACAAACAAAACAAGTTTTCAGCATAAATTAATTATTTTTGGCGCGTCGAAGACATAATATAGTTTTATCTGGTACAAACTGTCGGCATACGGACAGACACAGACAGTTTCATAGAGTTTTGCAGTCAAGTTGCCACATAATCGTAACTTACTTAGTTTCGTAATCGAAAAAAGATCTTTCACACAAATATGTCGCTCAAAATATTGTAGCACGTTTACAACCTCATTATAGAGACTTGGAAAAGCTACCTGAGGAAAGCAGAGTGGACGTCCTGGATAGTTTTGACGTAAATAGATTTGTCATTGAAAGTGGAATTATCTTGCGGGTCAATCAGTTAAGTCTGCAAATGCACAGGGTCCCTTCAAGTGAAATGGCATATGGTCTCGAAAACAGCTCGAAAGGAGATATAGGACTGACAATGTCCTCAAAACCTTTACAAAACTGTCCTTTTTTTTATTCTTGCAAGGCCACAATGAATTCTTCAAACCTCATGCTCTCTTTAACGTCAGTGAGCTTTTTTTCCCTTCATACATTGAACAATATCGAGTTTCAAATCGAAAAATCGATTCAGGCACGCTCCTTGACTTCATCAACGTACTTTTCAGTACTATATGAAGCCTTCGTACTCTTCGTTCATTTCCGTTGAAGAGTGTTGCAACTGAGAAATGGAATAATAGGTGCGACTTCACCAATTTTACTATTCGTACCACCAATTTCTTCACGTGCTCCATGCCTGCAAATTTAGGACAAAGTGCTTCTTTATGTACAGAACAATGAATCCCATGTGTCGATCGTCATAATTTTTTGCTCTTTTATTGTCATCTAAATGCATTGATTCTCTCTGCATTGCACTGTAATGCCGTTCAATACAACAACAAAAAAGGCCAGTACCCGTCGCTAATGCGAAATGAGAAATCGTCCCCTCTCTTCTGTTATTCTCATTCATTTTAAAGGATTGTGACGATAGATCGCTAGACTACCTCCTTTTGCACTGACACCACGATTCTGCCGAACTGAGAGAGTGGTGCTAAACGAAATGTCGCTCTCTTCCGGATACTACCGACAAGGTCCGAGCAAAGCCGAGTGAGAGGCCAGGCCTTGGCCCGTCCGCGGCCCGCACACGCTGCACATTTGAAGTCTGGCACGCCGTGATCGGTCCTGCTTCATTGCGTCCCTCAGTTTCAGCAGCGTGTTTTCAAGTCATTCCCCATTGGGTTTTAACTACTTTAAAAAGCCGACATGTGACGATACCTTGCACCCATGAAACTATTTCATGACGAGTCGTCTTGAAAGCTTCAGCTATTTTGCCTAGGAAAATCCGCGTATAGTTTACATTTTGGGCAGTGTACCTATAGGTTATAAACAGTTCTGGTGGTTGGTTTTTGCTATGGCGTAGTAATATTTTGAATTCAACTTACAGGTTGGGTGGACGATTTTCTACATAGTATGTTTCTATTCCATTTTTAGTGTCATTTGTCTTCTTATAACTGCCACAGATTTTTTTTCCACATTTCACGGCACTAGGAACTGAAACTTGTTTTGATGCCATGTTTTGGTTTGTGTTGACGACTGTCAGATCGAATGTTATTGCCAACTTTCGAGTGTAATTTTTGAAGTATCTGAGATCTTTTATGTATGCATTCGTGTGTGTGTGTGTGTGTGTGTGTGTGTGTGTGTGTGTGTGTGTGTTTTGGTGTGAAATAATATTTACTTTGGTGAGTTTTTTTTTGTGCCGGCTTGTGAGAGAGGGACGATTTTTATCTTATCATTTTTTTTATTAAGTGTAGTAGCGAGCCTCTACTGGGTGTGCTTGCTCATTTTTCACATGTTTGCTTTCAGCGATGGCTTTCTGAATGTGGAAGTTTTCTTGCATTTGTATAAGATATTTGTCATGGTTGCTTGTTGTCATCATTTTTATTTCTTGCTCCATGTGTGTAGGATGGTGGTTACGGTTTATTAAATGTTTTGCAAATGTGGAATGGTTTGTTTCGTTCATCCAACACCATTTATCTTCTTTGGACCACGTTTTAAAATTCCTGTATGTCATGCCTATGTATACTGCATAACAACTTTGACATTCAATTTTATATATTCCTGATCGCTGAAATTAATCCGTCTTGGTAGTTGGTTGGCTTAGATATAATTGGAGCGTTTGCCCTGTCTTATATGCTATTTGGAAGTCCTGTCTCTTTAGGATGTTTGCAACTCTGTGTATTAATTTATGTGTGTAAGTCATAGTGTACCATCTGGTTCTTTTCTGTTTGATGCTGTCATTGTGTGTGTTTGTTGAGTGTGTTTGTAAGTTTGCAGCTTGTGAGTTATCTTGTATTCTGGAACTGTTGTGTTTATTTTATATTCGTGTTTTTATTTTTTGACTGACCCTGTGAACTACATGTGTGTCATACCCATTATTCCTAGCTATTTGTATGATTGTACTCATTTCTTTTTCATAGTTTCTCTTGTTGAGTGGAATTCTGTTTAGTCTATGTAACATATGTCTTAGTGCTGCAAGCTTCTGATTGTGGGGATGATTAGATGTGGAATGTAATATTATGTCTGGCTGTTCGTTTTCTAAAGCTGTTAAATGTATGTTTGCCATTTTCTTTTTTTATTATTATGTCAAGAAAATTCCACATTTGCAAAACATTTAAAACACCATAACCACCATCCTACAAGTACCGGGTGATCAAAAAGTCAGTATAAATTTGAAAACTTAATAAACCACGGAATAATGTAGATAGAGAGGTAAAAATTGGCACACATGCTTGGAATGACATGGGGTTTTATTAGAACAAAAAAAAAAAGAAAACAGTTCACAAAATGTCTGACAGATGGCACTGGACAGCAAAACGTCAGTGACTGCACATGACAATCGTGTATAAAAGGAGCTGTAATGAGAGAGAGAATCAGACGCGCCAGCAGTCGCAGCATGTTGACGTTACCTGAAAAGGCGCTTTTAGTGAAGCTGTATTATCAGAATGGGGAATGTGCTAGTTCAGCGTTACGATCCTGTCGCCATAGGAAGCGGTCCTCTGGTTTGGAGCCGAGTGGAAGGCTTAAACCAGAGGCTCAGACGATTCTGCGGAGATCTGGAGTGCAAATTTCTCGACCTCCGCTATCGGGTGGAGAAATGTAGGGTCCCCCTGAGTAGGTCAGGCGTGCACTACACGCCGGAAACGGCTACAAGGGTAGCGGAGTACGTGTGGAGTAGCACATGGGGGTTTTTTAGGTTAGAGAATTCCCTCCCTAGGCCCGACAAGACGCCTCCTGAGGCGCGGCAAGGTAGGAGTAGGCAAAATGCAACAGGGAACAACAATATTAATGTGCTAATAGTAAACTGCAGGAGCGTCTATAGAAAGGTCCCAGAACTGCTCTTATTAATAAACGGTCACAACACCCATATAGTACTAGGGACAGAAAGTTGGCTAAAACCAGACGTAAACAGTAATGAAATCCTAAACTCAGATTGGAATGTATACCGCAGAGACAGGCTGGACAGTGAAGGGGGAGGCGTGATTATAGCGATAAGAAGTGCAATAGTATCGAAGGAAATTGACGGAGATCCGAAATGTGAAATGATTTGGGTGAAGGTCACGGTTAAAGCAGGCTCAGACATGGTAATTGGATGTCTCTATAGGCCCCCTGGCTCAGCAGCTGTTGTGGCTGAGCACCTGAAGAATAATTTGGATAATATTTCGAGTAGATTTCCCCACCATGTTATAGTTCTGGATGGAGATTTTAATTTGCCAGATATAGACTGGGAGACTCAAACGTTCATAACGGATGGCAGGGACAAAGAATCCAGTGAAATTTTTTTAAGTGCTTTATCTGAAAACTACCTTGAGCAGTTAAACAGAGAATCGACTCGTGGCGATAACATGTTAGACCTTCTGGTGACAAACAGACCCGAACTATTTGAAACAGTTAACGCAGAACAGGGAATCAGCGATCATAAAGCGGTTACTGCATCGATGATTTCAGCCGTAAATAGAAATATTAAAAAAGATAGGAAGATTTTTCTGTGAAGCAAAAGTGACAAAAAGCAGATTACAGAGTACCTGACGGCTCAACACAAAAGTTTTGTCTCAAATACAGATAGTGTTGAGGATCAGTGGACAAAGATCAAAACCATCGCACAATATGCGTTAGATGAGTACGTGCCAAGCAAGATCGTAAGAGATGGAAAAGAGCCACCGTGGTACAACAACCGAGTTAGAAAACTGCTGCGGAAGCAAAGGGAACTTCACAGCAAACATAAATATAGCCAAAGCCTTGCAGACAAACAAAAATTATGCGAGAGGCGTTCAATGAATTCGAAAGTAAAGCTCTATGTACTGGCTTGACAGAAAATCCTAAGAAATTTTGGTCTGATGCCAAAGCAGTAGGTGGATCAAAACAAAATGTCCAGACACTCTGTGACCAAAATGGTACTGAAACAGAGGATGACAGACTAAAGGCCGAAATACTAAATGTCTTTTTCCAAAGCTGTTTCACAGAGGATGATTGCACTGTAGTTCCTTCTCTAGATTGTCGCACAGATGACAAAATGGTAGATATCGAAATAGACGACAGAGGGGTAGAGAAACAATTAAAATCGCTCAAAAGAGGAAAGGCCGCTGGACCTCATGGCATACCAGTTCGATTTTACACAGAGTACGCGAAGGAACTTGCCCCCCTTCTTGCAGCGGTGTACCGTAGGTCTCTAGAAGAGCGTAGCGTTCCAAAGGATTGGAAAAGGGCACAGGTCATCCCCGTTTTCAAGAAGGGACGTCGAACAGATGTGCAGAACTATAGACCTATAGCTCTAACGTCGATCAGTTGTAGAATTTTGGAACACGTATTATGTTCGAGTATAATGACTTTTCTGGGGACTAGAAATCTACTCTGTAGGAATCAGCATGGGTTTCGAAAAAGACGGTCGTGTGAAACCCAGCTCGCGCTATTCGTCCACGAGACTCAGAGGGCCATAGACACAGGTTCACAGGTAGATGGCGTGTTTCTTGACTTCCGCAAGGAGTTCGATACAGTTCCCCACAGTCGTTTAATGAACAAGGTAAGAGCATATGGACTATCAGACCAGTTGTGTGATTGGATTGAGGAGTTCCTAGATAACAGAACGCAGCATGTCATTCTCAATGGAGAGAAGTCTTCCGAAGTAAGAGTGATTTCAGGTGTGCCGCAGGGGAGTGTCATAGGACCGTTGCTATTCACAATATACATAAATGACCTGGTGGATGACATCGGAAGTTCACTGAGGCTTTTTGCAGATGATGCTGTGGTGTATCGAGAGGTTGTAACAATGGACAATTGTACTGAAATGCAGGAGGATCTGCAGCGAATTGACGCATGGTGCAGGGAATGGCAATTGAATCTCAATGTAGACAAGTGTAATGTGCTGCGAATACATAGAAAGATAGATCCCTTATCATTTGCCTACAAAATAGCAGGTCAGCAACTGGAAGCAGTTAATTCCATAAATTATCTGGGAGTACGCATTAAGAGTGATTTAAAATGGAATGATCATATAAAGTTGATTGTCGGTAAAGCAGATGCCAGACTGAGATTCATTGGAAGAATCCTAAGGAAATGCAATCCGAAAACAAAGGAAGTGGGTTACAGTACGCTTGTTCGCCCACTGCTTGAATACTGCTCAGCAGTGTGGGATCCGTACCAGATAGGGTTGATAGAAGAGATAGAGAAGATCCAACGGAGAGCAGCGCGCTTCGTTACAGGATCATTTAGTAATCGCGAAAGCGTTACGGAGATGATAGATAAACTCCAGTGGAAGACTCTGCAGGAGAGACGCTCAGTAGCTCGGTACGGGCTTTTGTCAAAGTTTCGAGAACATACCTTCACCGAAGAGTCAAGCAGTATATTGCTTCCTCCTGTGTATACCTCGCGAAGAGACCATGAGGATAAAATCAGAGAGATTAGAGCCCACACAGAAGCATACCGACAATCCTTCTTTCCACGTACAATACGAGACTGGAATAGAAGGGAGAACCGATGGAGGTACTCAGGGTACCCTCCGCCACACACCGTCAGGTGGCTTGCGGAGTATGGATGTAGATGTAGAAGAGGATTCGAACGGGTAATTCCTCGACTACAGGTATTGTTGAGGAATTATGGTGGACATATTGAGCATTTCCTGTAAAGAACATCATCTTTGTTTTGTCTTACTTTGTTATGCTAATTATTGCTATTCTGATCAGATGAAGCGCCATCTGTCGGACATTTTTTGAACTTTTGTATTTTTTTGGTTCTAATGAAACCTCATGTCATTCCAAGCATGTGTGTCAATTTGTACCTCTCTATCTACATTATTCCGTGATTTATTCAGTTTTCAAATTCATATTGACTTTTTGATCACCCGGTATGTAACAAGAATTGAAAATAATGAGAATAAGCAACCATGGCAAATATACAAATGCAAGAAAACTTCCACATTCAGAAACCCATCGCTGAAAACAAACATGTGATAAATGAGCAAACACATACCAGTACAGACTCAAATATTATTTAACACCAAAACACAAACAAACAAAAAAAAAACACACACACACACAGACATGAATGCATGCATAAACAGATCACATATACTTCAAAAATTACACTCGAAAGTTGGCAATAACATCCGTTCTTCGGCAATGACATCCGACAGCCGGCAACACAAACCACAACATTGCATCAAAACAAGTATTCAGTTCCTAGTGCTGTGAAATGTGGAAAAATACCGTGGTCATTATAAGAAGAGGATTTACACCAAAAATTGAACAGAAACATAATATGAAGGGCTTATTTCAAAAGTGGTACAAGTTCATTTTTGTTCATATTGAGATACAGAGTCCCAAAGTTAAATCAGCGCTGAAAAATCTGCAGTTGGGATGCCAGAAATATTCAATCATATGGCTTCTTGCTAGAGATGAATCTTTCTTTCTGTTTGTTTGGCTCATTAATTTCAGAAGCATTATAGACAGGAAAGTGGAGGTAATGGACTTGTACCACTATTGAAATAAGCCTTCATATGTAGAAAATCGTCCACACAACGTGTAAGTAGAATTTGAAATATTACTACACCATAGGAAAAACCAACCACCAGAACTGTTAATAAACTATAGGTACATTGCCCAAAACGTAAACTAAGTAGTAAAAATATGTACATATACAAGGCCACTGACGATGCCTTGCAGAGAATAAAGGTGAGACGCATATGGCAGGAAAATTGTGTTTCATTCAGTTTTAGTCAGACGGTCCAAAAAGTAAAAATTATCAGTATACCGTAATATTAAAGGCAACTGAGGAAGACGGGACTACAAAAGTAGAAGATGTTATCTACTGATATATTTGCCGTTTGCTGTTTGCCTTCGTTCACAACACATCATAGTGCAGTGAAGCTTATTCTTTCTAAATGTTGCGTGGCAGCTGATACTGGCCTTTAGCAGACCTCTGATTATGTAAATAGATCGTAAACAATTTAGTTAACAATAAGTTTTTTTAACTCCAGTCCTTTATGAAGACTGTCTCCAAGAAAGGTAAAATACTTTTTCAAATACTGCATAACAAAATACTTTTCTTTTGTTTTTCTGACACCTGACTGAAAGTCCATCATCCTGCACAGATTTTTAGATATGTAGGTGATCTTTGATCAAGTTATACATTGAGCTGCGGATTACACACTTAAAACGCCATTCTGATCCGGTGATCTCCCGGTCAATTACCTAGGTCTGTGTAAGGAATGAATTTGGTGAACTGGAGTTAAATTAATGGCTCTATGGGTAAATCAGGATAAATGACATAAAATGATGTCACTGCAGGCCGTATACGTATGCTTGACCTGCAATATAGAGAATGTGTGGTGACAATTGAAAATATGTGTCAGATCGGGGCTCGCGCCTAGACATTTCTTACGTTTCCCATGTGTCCCCCACTGACCCTGTTCCCTCATTGGTACTACGCTTTCCCCGCATACTTCATGGAAGAACCTCTACGAGTAATGTTTAGAGATCGTAGGTGGGAGCGTCAGTGACAATCTGAGTGAGGTCTGGAGGCGTGTTCAGAGAGCTTAATAGTCAAAGCTCGCAATAGGCAGGAAATCTAGGTTCTAGTCCCTTGCTGGCATGAATGTTCTATTGTCAATACATATTCACTACATACGGCTGTAGCTTATACCCTTCAAACACCATAGTCTTATGGTGAACACTGAAATCAGGTATTTTTCCTCTATAAGATGCATTTAGTGAATAATGTTTTATTGAATAGTACATTCGGCAGGAAGTACCAGTTTCAAGTTGGCGTAAAAATCATTAAAATAAAAGCAAACCTCATGTCCAAGGTAACTGTTGTCCCAATCAAGAAAATTTACGTTACTCCCTTTTTCACTGTTGTCGTATGTCGCTATGTCCCGCACATCACGGTTCCACGAGGCCCATCAATAGGTCAAACGTTCGCAAATGAGACTTTTCTTGTTGTCACACTTGACTTCCTACTGCCGAAATGGATGTCAACAAACCGTTGGTCACTGAAAGCATTTTATAGTAGTAACAATAATTTATTCAAATATACACTACCTGACTAAATAGTGAAGCATGCAGATGGGGGAGGCGAAACAAAATAAAACTCCAAGGGGTCAGAGGGTGTGTCATGTTATTTCGGTGATTAAAATTGCAAGTCCAATTTACAAAAAGAATTTGGGAATATGAGCTCTCTTATGATTATGACGGTGCACCACATCTACCATGGATCCATACACTGATTTGGTTGGGAAGCGTGTCATAAAGTGGTTGTATACTGTCCTGAGGCAAGCTGGTCCACTACTGTTCAAACTGGGCCTTGGAATCCTGGATAGTGGCACCAGGACATAGTTGACCCCCGAGATGATCCAACAGACTTTCTGCAGATCTGGAGATATTGTTGGTCATGGGAGTACCTAAACATCAGGCAGACAGTTCATATAGAGACATGCCATACGCAGACGAGCTTTGTCCTGTTGAAAATGGTACAATGATACTATCGCATGACGACGCGTAACGTCCGTGACGTGCTGTTGAGCAACCAGAATTCTCTCGTGGCTCCGCACGCCATGACATCAGGAGTAGCATCGCTATGCCTTTCCAAAACATCGGAAGAATGGGGGCATCTCTCGTGTCGTTGCCATACTCACTGTCGGTGGTTATCTGGGGTAGTGCATAACCGCAATTTGTCCCTCAACACAATACAACGCATTCAGGAGCAGTCCTTGCTTCTCGGTGGCGGCATCACTACAAACGCAACCGTCTGTGTTGTGTTATTAACGGCAGCCTACTTGTTGTTGTTGTGGTCTTCAGTCCTGAGACTGGTTTGATGCAGCTCTCCATGCTACTCTATCCTGTGCAAGCTTTTTCATCTCCCAGTACCTACTGCAACCTACATCCTTCTGAATCTGCTTAGTGTATTCATCTCTTGGTCTCCCCCTACGATTTTTACCCTCCACGCTGCCCTCCAATACTAAATTGGTGATCCCTTGGTGCCTCAGAACATGTCCTACCGCCCGCATCTCGTGGTCGTGCGGTAGCGTTCTCGCTTCCCACGCCCGGGTTCCCGGGTTCGATTCCCGGCGGGGTCAGGGATTTTCTCTGCCTCGTGATGGCTGGGTGTTGTGTGCTGTCCTTAGGTTAGTTAGGTTTAAGTAGTTCTAAGTTCTAGGGGACTTATGACCACAGCAGTTGAGTCCCATAGTGCTCAGAGCCATTTGAGCCATTTGAGCCACATGTCCTACCAACCGATCCCTTCTTCTGGTCAAGTTGTGCCACAAACTTCTCTTCTCCCCAATCCTATTCAATACTTCCTCATTAGTTATGTGATCTACCCATCTAATCTTCAGCATTCTTCTGTAGCACCACATTTCGAAAGCTTCTATTTTCTTCTTGTCCAAACTATTTATCGTCCATGTTTCACTTCCATACATGGCTACACTCCATACGAATACTTTCAGAAATGACTTCCTGACACTTAAATCAATACTGGACGTTAGCAAATTTCTCTTCTTCAGAAACGCTTTCCTTGACATTGCCAGCCTACATTTTATATCCTCTCTACTTCGACCATCATCAGTTATTTTGCTCCCCAAATAGCAAAACTCCTTTACTACTTTAAGTGCCTCATTTCCTAATCTAATTCCCTCAGCATCACCCGACTTAATTAGACTACATTCCATTATCCTTGTTTTGCTTTTGTTGATGTTCATCTTATATCCTCCTTTCAACACACTGTCCATTCCATTCAACTGCTCTTCCAAGTCCTTTGCTGTCTCTGACAGAATTACAATGTCATCGGCGAACCTCAAAGTTTTTATTTCTTCTCCATGAATTTCAATACCTACTCCGAATTTTTCTTTTGTTTCCTTTACTGCTTGCTCAATATACAGATTGAACAACATCGGGGACAGGCTACAACCCTGTCTTACTCCCTTCCCAATCACTGCTTCCCTTTCATGTCCCTCGACTCTTATAACTGCCATCTGGTTTCTGTACAAATTGTAAATAGCCTTTCGCTCCCTGTATTTTACCCCTGCCACCTTTAGAATTTGAAAGAGAGTATTCCAGTCAACATTGTCAAAAGCTTTCTCTAAGTCTACAAATGCTAGAAACGTGCAGCCTACTTATGAACTGGTAACTCCCTAACCCGGATGCTGATAGTCTCCGACCAATGGGGCAGAATGACACCCAATGCTGCATGGAGTCCAGTATTTGTTCTTGGGTAGCGATACGCTTGGTGAACAATACGACAATCCTCCCTTGTAGTGGTCAGACATGGTCGACTGGAACCTTGACAACGAGTATGCCTGCCCTCACTTTCTCATGCAGTGAAACTTAGGACCACTGTCTCATCCGAATGCCCCCGGATCTGGATACTGCACGTTTCAGCCAGCCGGCTAAATGGAGACCAAAACTGTGAGTGCTTTCAAACTCTGTCAGGCGCTGATATCAATGTCTCATATGAGTATGCGACCTCTCCGTGTCCGTCATAGCGATCACTCAACACCTGACGCTATTGCTTCCCTTACATGCAATACAAGGCTTGATAGCAATAATAAACACAAGCAACATTAAAGTACTTTGGTGGCTGTCCTTCCCGTTACAGAGAGTTGCGTCTCTAATCATTTACATTCTCGCCCGATGGTGTGCACATGTACGAAGTTGCATTAACATCCGATCATCTTTTCTGACTGCTTCATTTTTTTATCAGGCAGTGTATTGTAACTATGAATCATGCCTGACAAAAAATGTTGTTTAGCAGTTGTCAAAAATCGGGCGATGTCATTCTCATATACTGATGCGATCAGTGTATAAACGTATCTGGTTAGCCACGTGTGGATGTTCGTATGTCAGTGTTGTGATGGTGTCCCTCCAACACATATGCCCATTCCTCTTGTGTCGTAATACGTTATTTACTTTATTTTTTTATTATTTACACGCCAAGTTCCGTAGGACCAAATTGAGGAGCAAATCTCCAAGGTCATGGAATGTGTCAGTACATGAAATTACAAAATAAAAGTGATAAAAAATAAAAATAAAATGTTTATGAACACAAAAACAGTCAAGCCATAAGTTAAGTAAACGCAATCAACAATATAACATAAGAATCAGCTTAATTTTTCAACGAACTCCTCAACATAACAGAAGGAGTGACTCTTGAAGAAACTCTTCAGTTTCGATTTGAAAGAGCGTGGATTACTGCTAAGATTTTTGAATTCTTGTGGTAGCTTATTGAAAATTTATGCAGCAGTATACCGCACACCTTTCTGCACAAGAGTTAAGGAAGTCCGATCCGATACAGGTTTGATTTCTGCCGAGCATTGACTGAGTGAAAGCTGCTTATCCTTGGGAATAAACTGATATTGTTAACAAGAAATGACAGTAAGGAATATATATATTGAGAGGCCACTGTCAAAATATCCAGACTAGTGAACAAGGGTTGACAAGAGGTTCGTGAACTTACACCACTTATTGCCCGAACCGTCCGTTTCTGAGCCAAAAATGTCCTTTTAGAATGGGAAGAGTTACCCCAGAATATAATACCATATGACAAAGCTAATGAAAATAAGCAAAGTAGGCTAATTTTCGTGTCGAACGATTACTTACTTCAGATACCGTTCGAATAGTAAAAATCGCAGCATTAAGTTTTTGAGCAAGATCCTGAACGTGGGCTTTCCTCGACAGTGTATTATCTATCTGAACACCTAGAAATCTGAACTGTTCAGTTTCACTAATCATGTGCCCATTCTGTGAAATTGAAACGTCAGGCCGGCCGGGGTGGCCGAGCGGTTCTAGGCGCTACAGTCTGGAACCGCGCGACCACTACGGTCGCAGGTTCGAATCCTGCCGCGGGCATGGATGTGTGTGATGTCCTTAGGTTAGTTAGGTTTAAGTAGTTCTAAGTTCTAGGGGACTGATGACCTCAGAAGTTAAGTACCATAGTGCTCAGAGCCATTTGAACCATTTTTTTGAAACGTCAGGTTATGTTGAATTCTGTGTTAGAAACTATAAAAACTGAGTCTTACTGTGAGTTAGCGTTAGTTTATTTTCTACAAGCAATGAACTTGTGTCACGTACTGCATTATTTGAAACCGAGCCAATATTGCACACAACGTCCTTTACTACCAAGTTGGCGTCATCTGCAAACAGAAATATTTTAGAGTTACCCGTAAGACTAGAGGGCATATCACTTACATAGCTGAGGAACAGGAGTGGCCCCCAACACTGATCCCCGGGTCACCCCCCATTTGACTGTACCCAACTCAGACCCCACATCACAGTCATTCTCAACACTGTTAATAATGACCTTTTGCTGTCTGTTGTTAAAGTAAGAGGTGAACCAATAGTGAGCTACTCCCCGTATTCCGTAATGGTACAACTTCTGGAGCATTATCAAACGCCTAAGTTAAATCAAAAAATATGCCAAGCGTTCGAAAACTTTTGTTTAACCCATGCAGTACCTCACAGAGAAAAGAGAATATAGCATTTTCAGTTGTTAAACGACTTCTAAAGCCGAACTGTACATTTGATAGCAAATTATGTGATGTACATTGATCAGTTATCCTTACGTACACAGCCTTTTCAGTAACTTTAGCAAACACTGATGGCATAGAAGGAGGCCTAAAATTGTCTACCTTATCCCTTTCTCCCTTTTTATAAAGCGGCTTTACTGCTGAGTACTTTAACCGTTCAGGAAACTGACCATTACTAAAGGAAAAATTACAAACATGACCAAGTACAGAGCTAACATGTGCAGCATCGTACTTTAATATTCTGTTAGGCACTCCATAATATCCACGAGAGTCCTTAGTCTTCAGTGATTTAATTATTGATTCAATCTCCTCCTTGTCTGTATCACAGAGGAGTATTTCAGACATCAATCTTGGAAAGGCATTTGCCAAGAAAGTTATATGATTCCCTGTAGAAAATAAATTTTTATTTAATTCATCAGCAATCCTCCGAAAATGATAGCTAAATACTGTGTATCCATCTGATTTATCAGTAACAGAATATTTTTACTACGAACTGACTTTATTTTGTTGACCTTGTGCCGCTGACCAGACACATCCTTCACAGCTGACCACATGGTTTTAATTTTATCCTGTGAATTAGCTGTTCTATTTGCGTACCACATAGTTTTGCCTTCCTAATAACATTGTTAAGCACCTTACAATACTACGGTATATTAATAATTTTTACTTATGGACCGTCTGACAGCAACTGAATAAAACACAATTTTAGTGCCACACGCGTTTCGCCTTTATTTTCTGCAAGGCATCATCAGTGGCCTGGAATATGTACATATGTTAGCTATTTTATTTACATTTTTGTCATTGTGCCTATAGGTTATAAACAGTTCTGGTGGTTGGTATTTCCTATTAAGTAGTAATGTTTTGAACTGTACTTACAGGTTGCGTGGACAATTTCCTACATATTACGCCCCTGTTGCATTTTTGGTGTTGTTCTTCTTCTTATGAACGCCAATTTGCGGTTTTTTTCCCCATTCCACAACACTATGCACTGAACGCTTGTTTTAAAGCAATGTTTTGGTTTCTGTTGCCGACTATAAAAGTGAACCTTACAATACTGTTTGTAATGGACCACTGTAGCTTGATTGTGACTACTTCTAACATTTTGAAAAGATACCCGCTTTGTTCTACATGATATCCTTATCCCACTAGTCAGCCATTACTGGTAATATCCCGTTTAGAATGTTGTAATGGAAAGCAACTCTCAAAGAGCATGAGAAATGTGTTATATTTGCCGTCCACGTTATCGGCACTATTAACATCCTGCCACTCTTGTTCCTTGATGAGGTTTAAAAAGCTCTCTGTTGCTGTTGGATTAGTATTCCTACATAGTTTGTAATTATACGTAACATTTGTTTCGTTACAAAAACCTTTTAGTGTCAAAATTTGTGCATCGTGGTCTGAAAGACCATTGACCCTTTTACTAACAGAATGCCCATCTAGCAATGAAGACTGAATAATAGCTATTCTACTGTTCCCCTGCACCTCAGTTGCAAAAAACACAATCTGCATCAGATCATATGAGTTCAGCAGACCTATTAACATCCTTTTTCTTGCACAATCATATACAAAATTAATACTGAAGACACCACATATAACTAATTTATGGTACTTTCTATAAAGTGAACCAAGGACCTCCTCTAGCTTGAGCAGAAATGTTCTGAAAGCAAAGTTAGGGGACCTATAAACAACAACAATCAAAAGTTAAGTTTCACTAAATTCAACTGCCGCTGCACAACATTCAAATATCTGTTCAGTGCAGTTCCGTGATAGGTCTATGGACTCAAATGAAGTACTGTTTTTTACGTGCATAGCCACTCCCCCATCCCGCAAGGAACTTCTTGAAAAACAGCCAGCTAACCTCTATCCTGGCAAAAGAAGCCTGTGAATTGCCAAATTGTTTAAGTAGTGCTCCGATATACCAATAATTTCAGAGTCTACATCTATAAGCAGTTCACTAACTTTATCTCTAACAGCTCTTATATTTTGATGAAATATTCTAATTCCTTCTCTACTTGGAAACATGACCTCTTTTGAAGGTGATTCCTTAGTTAGCAGGTGCACCTGTCAGCTGACTTCAATCTAAAAGGTGCAGCTCTAACACCCACTACTACAGGAATTTTTCCATGAGTGATCCCACCTCCCACTATACCGTCACCTATAAGCTTTGCCTGCCTCCCTTCCCATACCTATTGAGGTGCAGGCCATAAGACTGTCTTCCAACGTCTACAAATATGTGTCCTGTCTTGGTGTAGGAAAACGTGCGAAACATGCCGTTAGCATTTCACTGGTAGGCGCAAACGACGGAGATAATGACATTTTTGACCAGTGGGAGGAACGAATGCAGACATGTGTGGCTTCAGACGAGCATTCCTTTAGATGACCGCTAAGAGAAGGCGTTTGCCAGGTATAAACGTTGTTAGAATCAATTTCGCACATTCCTGTGAATACTGGTACAATAAATCTTCCGGCGGAGCGCAATGATACGCGTGTTGTGAACTGTTCGTCCACCGCCGCTGAGTTGATTGACATTTATGAAACATTCTCACTGAGGTATAAAGTAGTAGCCAGAGAAACTGCCGTGCGATAATACGCTAAGACAAATAGTTCTTAGTGGTACGAGTAGCCTCGTTCATTTTCTTGTTAGGCTTCGCGTTCCGGTTGAACGCTGAAAGCTGAAACTGAAAACAAAAAGGTCAGTGTTGTGATACAGAAGAAAGAGCATAAGGCAAAGTCGCATCGGTAGGACTGGAGTTAACGTACATGCAAGGAAATGGGAGACACAAGCAACAGCAAGGCGACATAACCTCGGCAGCCAAGAGAAATCGGCACAGGAGAATTTCGCTACGGGATTGCCTAAGGCTACCTACCGCCAACGAGAGGTCAGCGACAGGAGAATCTTCAGTGAGGAGAGCAGCAAAGAGCTTTATTCAGATGGAAACAATGAGGTGTCTGAGAGCTACAGCATGGGCTGGATACAAGGCGATCAGAGAGCTGAACATCAGCGGCAGCGGTCGCGGAAGCGGACAACGCCGTTTTGGAAGTTCCGTAATGGCAGTTGTGCACGGACTGGCGGTTATGCAGAACAGCTACGTAACGGCGACATTCCTGGCTCGCTGCCCAGAGACGCAGTCAGAGCGAAAGGCTTTCTATTGCCCGCCCAAGTGAAGTGTATATAACAAAGCGTTACGGAATTACCTTATTCGTGTCGGGCATACTTACAGCTGTGACAAGAATTTGGAAGGCACTGAATTAGAAGCAAAGTCGAAATTAATAACTGAAATACACAGTATCAATGCTCCTCAACCATATTTATTTTATACTTCGTTATTAATCGCCTTTCGACTTTCTAGACCGCTGTCGGACACCTCAGAATTGAACAAACAGTCCACCAACGTAAGCGAGAGCCGCTAGCTGCACAAACAGTTTTATTGTCAAGTGTTCGGCAGATATTTGCGATTTCGTTTGTGCAGTGTGTAGCTGGAGTCAGAACAAACAAATGCTGTCGGTTGCGTCTTTCATGCACGCTCAGTGTCGACGGAAAGCGTCGGTTTGTTTCCCGTTACAAACTAAATGAGTTTTAAAGCGGAATTTTGAGTGTCCATTCCATATAATGGACCCAAATTAGTGTATTGCGTTTTATCGATCTGTGTTAATAGGAACAGTAAGTGAGAAAAATAGCCACTGCTGCAGCAGTGATATCGCCCAGGTCTGCGCTGATTGCTACCGCCACGCAGTAGCGCTGCTTAGTCGCTGCTGGCGTACTGGCTTTGCTTCATGTTTTACTGTTACTGTTAATTCATGTCAGTAAAACGCACTGGACTAATCTGGGACCATTCTATGAAATGGGCACGTAAAATTCCGCTTTCGTTAGTTACGAGAAACAAACCGACGTTTACCGTCGGCACTGGGAGTCGCATGAAAGACGCGTCGGACAGTTTTTGTTTGGACTGACTCTAACTGCACACTGCACAAACGAAATTTCAGATATCTGTGGAAACACCAGAGAAATTGCGCATGAAGATTCTGAGAAGGAACAGCCTGTATATCTAGAGGAATAGACAAGTTGTAATGCTTCAGTTTGACATGGGTACAGAACAATAGCCGGAAGGTTCTAGGCGCTTCAGTCTGAAACCGCCCGACCGCTACGGTGGCAGGTTCGAATCCTGTCTCGAGCATGGATGTGTGTGATGTCCTTAGGTTAGTTAGGTTTAAGTAGTTCTAAGTTCTAGGGGACTGATGACCTCAGATGTTAAGTCCCATAGTGCTCTGAGCCATGTGAACAGGACAATAAATATACCGTAATGATCATTTGCTCTAAAAATATGACTATAAATCCCTAAATCCACTGACTGACTGGCTGACTGACGTAAACATATTGTACTATTCGAGTTAAGTAGGTGTTGGTTAAAGTCTGTTAATTACAAACAGACGGAAAGAAAAACCTTGCAGGGCTTTAGGCCGCGTCATGTTAAACTTCACTTTCTTCTACACGATCGGCGTTTCGACCCCGCCGCTGTCATTCTGTTCTTCAGGATCTTCTAGTGTTCGTCTAACCGCGAGCACCAGCAACCCCAGCAGAGATATCGAAACGCCGCTCGTGTAGAAGAAATTGAAGTGTAACGTGACGCGCCCTAACATCCTGCATTTTACGTTCAATGATAACAGCCTCGAAAGCCTGCATACCTACAAATAAACAAACTGACAAATAGTCATAAGCACATTGAAATACACAACATGAAGTTATGAGTAAATAAACATTATATTACACTGTATTCAAAGAATAAAAGTATAACAATGCCAGGGCCAAAACAGTACACTAATGAAGTACTAGCACAGACCACTATGTTAAATGCACAAAATTGCTGCATGTGATGAACAGGGAATGGGCAAAAAAGGGGGCGGGCAGAGGGGAGGAATAAGGACACAATGGATTGTGGAGAATGGGAACAATCGTAGTATTCACAACAAGCGTATTACCTTATGGTATGTCTATGTTCCTCCAAATACCGACGGAATATTCCATAAATGCAAAGGGGAAAGTTGAGGGTCGCTTCTTTTGGATATTTATCTCATTTTTGTAGTTTCGGTGTTATTGCTAGTACAGTACGAAGAGATGTCTGATGCTTTTTATAACAGCGGGTCGGTGGATCACCAGCGACCAAGGCGTTGGGGCTGACAAAACAGTGCTTGGACCGAAACCCGTGTTGACGCATATATTGCCGTTTCATTTTTCGTTTTACTCTCGCTGTCACACTTTGATACTACCTGCAGTTCCTGCTTAATGTTAAAATTTATAATTTTAACTACTAAGTTTCAAACTTTCTGTCGAAATACGATCATATCACACGAAATTCCCTTCTGCTATTTATGTTAGAAATATGACTGACCGACGTCTGTAGGTCTGGTAAATGAAACAGAATGCTTTTGGCATTTAAATGGTTTGCTTCACCTGTTTAGGCGACGGTCGGGTTGATGCCCCGCTTCCGATCTAGGTACATACAGGAAATAATTTCAACAATGAAAGCACAGAGTAGATACTACGCGTTTTAGACGTAAATTACTTACATCTTTGAATACGAAAAAGGTCATAAAAACATCAACTCATCCAAAGAAAGAACATTCGTCAGTAATAGCAATCCCCGCAAGAAATAAAAGAAATTTCCATCAAAATTCAAGATCATTGTCCTTGCGTTTTACGTGAGACTGACGGACCGTTAGAAACTGATCGAATAACTTAGTAAAGTGATTAAATCACCAGACTAATTTTCGTGAAGAAAGTGTACCAAACCACCGTCTAGTTACCATGATGTAAGTTTACCACAGGTTTCCCAAATCACTTCAGAGAGATTACTGGGACATTTATGAGCCCACTACAGATTTACTATCATATCTTTGTCCAACGAAGATGGTACACCACCTCCAATGACATCGACATCGCCTTGAGGGTTTAGTTTCCCACCTTCCTCCAGTAGTGAATTCTCCATTGTTTCCATGCAAAATGTAATGTATTCACACATCTGCTGCACGCACATTCATAAATTCTACCGCTTTAAGAAATTTCGAAGTCTTTTTTGCGAATGCGTCATTATTTGAAAAGGGAGACCGAGAATGTGTCCATCATTCGTCACTCGTTAAATGTGAGAGTTGTGTCTCAAGTGTAAGTGCTCGGTATAGATAACCAAGGTGAAATGATGGAGAGCGTAGTGTCGTGTTCGTGTTCATGAAGGCGAAAAGAGAGAGAAGACAAGAAATGCTGGAGAAACTAGAGTACTACAAGACTTTTAAATTTTGCCATGGCGTCTCTTTATCGTGTATGAATATATGTTTCTTTGGTGCAGCACCGCCACTGTCTAAATAAAAAGCCAAAAATCACCAAACCTATGTTGCGTCACTGCTGTGCTCGAAATATGAGTCCGAAACTTTCACGTCCATTCCTGACACAGTACTTGACAACCGCAAATTCGTACTGTATCAGAACACGGGGATAAAACTACGACGGCTCATTTTACAACAATCAATGGAAAGAGGGTACACATGCACCGTCAAAGAAAAAAATCAAAAGCTAATCTTCACGCCAAAAATTTACGGCAAAATTTTTGGAAAGATAAATAACAAGTTACCATTGCAGATGTCTGCTGTGAGACATTGTAAAAACCGCTCGGTGCTATTCAAAATAAATTGTGGAGAATACTGCCACAGGTATTTTGTTTACCGCTCAGCAGCTGCAGAGAGCAGAATGTGTATGGCATACAGATACAGTTGCAGACCTTGGGATGTTGTTGCGCATCGATCGTACCGTCCAGACCTTTCACCAGTTGGCTAATACTTGTTTCCGAAGTGCAAGAAAAGACTTACAGACAGTGGCGACGTTCAAGAGGTGAGTTGAGAGAGCAATCATAAAATCACCAGGACGCTGGAATAAGATATACTCGTCGCCAGTGTCACAAAATGTATGGAGTTTGGTCGCGACTATAGGAAAAAAGAGATACAAGTATATAACAAGTATGTACATTATATTAACAGAACACTATGTTTATGCAGTAATATTTCCTTTTTATACGAACTTTTGGGATAACCTCGCAAAGCTGGTCACAGATGATGCTCCAAAAACGAACAGTAATACTGTGCATTGACGGTCTGCCGTGGAGGAACGTAATGCGTTAGGATAACACCATCACAGTCGTGCACGAGAATCACCATAACTTTCATCATACTGGGGCTCTGACGCACTTTCGTCTTTCACGGCGACCCATAATGCTTTGCGAAAGAAGCGGCGACACTTTCTGCGCAACCTACCCATCATTTTGCACGACAATGCGCGGGCGCATACAGCGCAAGCTGTGGCTGCTCTGTTCGGTCGATGCTACTAGGAATTACTGTACCATCCACCATACTCCCCGGATTTAAGTCCTTGTGGCTTTGATTTGGTTCCGAAGATGAAGGAACCACTTCGTGGCATTCGCTTCAGAACTGTTCCACAGATTCGACAGGCAGGGGCTCTGCTGACGGTATACTATGTCTTCCACATCGCTGCCAAAGGGTTCTACACAACGCAGGTGCAAACATATAACTCTTTTGTATCGGTTGTGAATAAATAGTAGCCTTTATTTAAGTTCCAACCCTCGTATTTATTAACAAACAAAATTACATTTCTTAAATACTATGAAATAATTTTTGGCCGGTAAACTGATGAGCCCATGCAACACATTACGGCTGCCAAAATACCTCTGCACAACTAAACGGTTAAATTCTCAATGGCGTGAACCTCGAAAATCAAATTTTCTGAAGTGCATTTCAGAATGGTGGCCACTTGAAAACATAGGAACCGAAAATCGACTTATTTTGTTGCCTTTAAATGTAAGTAAATAACAACGATTACGAAAAATATAGTGTTTTTTTAGGCTCACGCCAAAATTACAAGTGTCTATTTTATTAAATTCAAACACTATCCAATTTTACGGAGCAGTTCTTTTAATCATTCGAACCAGTTTGAAAAACGCTAGCCTGAAGAATACGCATTTGAAGTTCTCAGTTCGATTTTTGTGTATCTAACTTCAATATTTTTGAACTTACCTTTTATCTGTTATTCCTGGGCCATACAATAAACCTTCCTCTTCTTCAAAGATTTCATTTTCTAAAGCGAATGCCTCTCTAGCTGCAATTCTACCCTCGACATTGCTCTAGAACGAACGCCGGTGCGAACGGTTGAGGCGTTTCTCGTCCTTTTCGTGGCGAATGAGTAAGCCGTGATATCGATAACGACTCCCATGACTTTCATGCTATGCTTGGATACCATTAAATCCGACGTTAAAAACTGATGCAAGCCCAGCTGTTAGCAATCTGAACGACTTTCACACTCCAAAACATACGTTTTCTAGCAAAAATCCGAAGTAATGAATAAGGTAACTGCACTCCTGAGTGATGTATTAAGATCAAAAGTATCCATTAGCCCGTTTATCTCAGCTTGTTTCCATTTATACCATCTTTCAGGACATTAATGGTGTTGCGGGTTGTCTTTCGTGAACTCCTGTGTCGACATAACCGCGTTTTTAATCTCACTTTCGCCGAACTCATATAGATGAGACACCTGGTAGGAAAGTATAACACCTATATCGATATTTTCTTCGATCTAGAATGTTATAATAGCTTTGCGGAGAAAGGGATACCGATCGGAGTCGCAAGCGACCCAAGCGACGATAGCGGCTAGAGTGGGCCTAAGCGCGCTTCCATTGAAATGTGATTTTCAGGTATAAAGAAAAATTTCCCGACAAAATCCTTTTGATCACAAACTCATAACACTATAAGGAGGCACAAATGCAAAAAAAAACGATATTTTTTGAAACCTCGACACCGGGAACCCCCCGCCCCTTTAATTGCGCCCCCTTGCCCATCCATCCTGCGCTCATCTGTCAGTTTGCCGCCAAGCGCGGATTCAGGATTTGATTCTAGAGGGGTAGGGTTTGTTAATGGCTCTTCCCTCTTCCCTCTCACAGACAAATATAACTTGCCATCACCCCCCTATAACGCGCCTTAGATGCCTAGGATTTTAATAGTGATAAAAATAATATGTATAATCATAATAATAATTTGTATACATCAGCGCTTACGACGCTTTCATATAACTTCCAAATAATTGCAAATCACAGAAACAGATAATCTGAAAAGGCATTCTTCCCGACGTTTGAGATTTGCATTTGTTATGAGTTGGTTTAACAAGTATAGTAGCAATGCATTCTCACAGCACTGACAACGTCATAATTTGTACATGAAGTGTACATTCACCATTATCAGTATTTCAGTGAGCACTGCGACTGTGAACACAGGACTGCAGACTACGGCTGCGCGAGCATGCAAATGCGGAAAATTCTGTTTCTTTCGTTCGTTTCCGACTATGTCTGGGGAAGTCTTTCCGTTATTGTTTCCTTAGTGGAGGATTTTTTCTTCACGTCTTACCTTACTCAACTACCTGTGGTTTACCAACTCTTTTTGTCTTTTCAGATTTGTAACTGATCCCACACATGGTCAGGTTGCACCTTTACCTTTCTGGAAAGTTATCGCCACTGAAAAGTAGCCTTTGTTAAGCATATCTCGCATTCTCTTGATTTCTTGACACTTTAGAAACTCTTAGTATCCATGCTGCTTTATTCTTCGAAAGTTAGCTGAAAAATTTGTAAATTGATATACAGAGTGGTTTTGCGCAATGGAGGCAAACTGCAGGAAACGATTCCTGATGGATTAGGGAGTAAAGAAGGCTATAAGAGCGTATGGCAGGGGTACATCCACTTCACGGTGCAGGTAAAAGATCTACGACAGTGTAGGTTCCAGTGGTTGAAAGCACACATGTGAACACATCGGGCAAGTGGGAATGTTCTGCTTGTACTACTGTTTTAGCTCCACTCTCAAGAGGACAATAATGTAATGTTGACCATGACGGCGGCGCGCTCACACATCTGAACTACTGTTGCCGACTCATTCCGTATGGACGTGCGTAGTACGCCACTGAGAGACAGTGGCCCGGTATACCAGAGACCAAAAGACCAACGTTGTCGTTACATATGGACCGGCAAATGGCAATGGGCGGGCGGCAGCATGATTGTGCCGTGAGAATTATCCCCATCGACAGCAACCGCACCATAAACTGCACCAGAGTATCGTCATTTGTGGGAATGGCTAACCAAGAAAGGCGGGTACGCACGGTCTGTACCTCGAAGGAACAGGTATTGAGGGCTGTAGGCACAAGACAGGTGGCCCACCAGCATGAGGCAAACAGACCACCGTGTGGAACATTCTCCACGACAGCTGCCTTTATCCATATCAGGCTTTATTACCTACGGACTTCCTTCCGCGGCGACGGTTATGTCGCTGTTTCGTCACACAGGCCACCACAGAGCTGGGATTCCTGTCATCCACGCTAGTCACAGATGAAGCTGCCCATCCTAGTCACAGATGAAGCTGCCTGTCAGAGGGGCGGAATCGTCAACTATCACAACACCCCGATTATAAAGTCTTGGGCTACAGAAAATTACAATGGTTTGGCTGCAGCGAACCGTCGGCACCGGGTTACTTCAGTGAGTGGCCCGTCATTATCGGCGATCACCTTATGAAACTACCCATCCTTCCACAATGCCTCAAGAGGCGAAACATATCTGCGCTTCCTGTGGGTGGCCCAGTCTCCCTGCTGGAAGATATGCCTTTAGTGGTAAGAGGGGTAACGTAGCTACTACATCATAGTACTCCGACTCACTTTCTCATTTCCGTGCGGAGGCATCTCGACAATGCCTACTCCCCAGGCCAATGGATCGGCCCACCCATTCGCCGGACCTCAACCTATTAGATTTCTACCTGTTGGGGAACGTGGAAGAAGTCGTTTATGCGGAGCCCATCCAGTACTTGCAGACACTAGAACAAAGTACACATGCCGCCTGCAACGCCATTCAGTTGTAGATATGAGCGT
Organism: Schistocerca serialis cubense; assembly: GCF_023864345.2. Lineage (NCBI taxonomy): Eukaryota > Metazoa > Arthropoda > Insecta > Orthoptera > Acrididae > Schistocerca > Schistocerca serialis. Next base: position 944,234,213 of record NC_064638.1, read on the forward strand.
CGGCGTGCTTAGAGGCTAGTGGGGACATTCAAACGTCTTGTCTAACGCTGACCTCATCACGGCTTCTCGTCCACTGCACTGCATTGTACGAGCATGAGCAGTTAATACACCGAGGTGGCAAAAGTCGTGGGATATCTCTTAATATCGAGTCGGACCTTCTTTTGCCCAGCGTAGGGCAGCAACTCGATGTAGCATGAACTCAACAAGTCGTTGGAAGTCCTTGCACAAATACTGATCCTTTCTGCCTCTATAGCCGTCCATAATTGCAAAGGTGTTGCAGGAGCACGATTTTGTGAACCAACTGACCTCTCGAGTACATCCCATAAACGTTCGATGGGATTCAGGTAGGGCGATGTGGGTTGCCGGATCATTCTCTTGAATTCTCCGGAATGTTCTCAAACCAGTCGCGAATAGTTGTGGCCTGGTGACATGGCTCATTGTCATCCACAAAATTTCCATCGTTTCTTGGGTACATGGAGTCCACAAATGGCTGCATATAGTCTCCAAGTAGCCGAATATAACCATTTACAGTCAATGATCTGTTCAGTCGGACCAGAGGACCAGTCCATTCCATGTACATACTGCCTACAGCATTATGGAGCCACTACCAGCTTTCACAGAGCCTTGCTGACAGCTTGGGTCCATGGCTTCGTGGTGTCTGCGCCACACTCGAACCGTGCCGCCAGCTCTTACCAACTGAAAATGGTCTCGGGCCCAACTGACAAGTCAGGAGCCCAGGGGAGGAGCTGCAGGCGATGTCGTGCCGTTAGCAAAGCCACTCGCGTCGGTCGTCTGCTGCCACAGTCCCTTAACGCCCAATTTCACCGCACTATCCTAACGGATACGTTCGCCGTACGTCCCACTTTGATTTCTGCGGTTAATTCACGCATTGTTGCTTGTCTTTTAGCACTGAAGACTCTGCGCAAACGCCGCTGCTCTTGGTCGTTAAGTGGAGACCGTCGGCCACTACGTTGTTCATGGTCAGAGTTAATGCCTGAAATTTCATATTCTAGGCACAGGGTTGAAACTGCGGATCTCAGAATACTGAAATTTCTAACGATCTCCGAAATGGAACGCCCCATGCATGTAGCTCCGACTACCATTTCGCATTCAGAGTATGTTAATTCATGTCGGAAACCTATTCACATGAATGAGCACAAATGACAGCCCCGCCGATGCACTATGCTTTTATATTCCATGTACACGATACTACCCCTCTCTGTACATGTGCATATCGGCTATCCAATAACTTCTGCAACTCCAGGTATATGTCCACATAACCTTTCCCACTCCTTACCGTTTCGTGGATCGTTTCCTACACTTTGTCTCCATTTAGCAAGATCATTCTGTAAGTGAAAATGTTAACACTTTTAGAAGATGCTCTTTGGAGGGGGGTAGGGTTCCATAAATTTAAGGAGAGATGCAATCAATAAAACCGAGCATGAAATCTTTTTTTACATTTGGTTATTTATGACTTTCCGGCAGCTGCAGCTTTTGTGAATTTAGCAGCATCCTCAGCGAAGGAAATGGGAATAAACGTAAGTTTGTCGAACAACAGAACACGAACATGCAAGTTTCGATGACGTTTCCTTGAGTCCGTTCTACTGAGAAACTGCCGGCCATTAAAACATCGGATTGCAACAGTCAAGCAGTCTTTGACCCTCTTACATATCGAACAGAAGCTTTCGTGCACCCGCGTTCTTTCTTACAGGTAGACAGTTGTTTTGGTTGAAAATCACTGTTTTGTAATAATAATACCTTAGCCATGCACTGTCATGTCTTAAAAGAATTAGTTATTACTGCAGTACATTGAAGACGTAGTTGAATATACATTCGACCAGTACAAGATTCCTACAACAAACTACGAGACACGTGTGAAACAAACCGTCAACGGTGCCATCACCTGCCAGAACCGTATGTTGCTTTCAAGAGGGGACCGCCACTTATTTGCTTTCTGGTGTTCTCACGTCGACATATGCCGCGATGCATTAGTCCGTGTAAGGCCTTTTTCTTCGCTTCTGTCTTCGACTGACCGTGTTCCTCCACAACAGATTACTTGTATGCCATGTAACGTGAGTTGGTAGAGGCTTTCGTTGCGATGTCCTTTTCTATACGACACCCAGTTGACGCCGGATACAGCTGTTTCACCTGAGTAGCAGCAATCGCTGTAAACATCCGTAAAAATCAAGTGCCAGAGTGTCTACCCATACTTCCAGCCTTCATCACCTCCCGGTAATCCAGTACAATGACATTCTGTATGTTGTCCATCTTGTCTGTGACAGACACCCGGAACGCCTCTGCGAGTGGAAAAACAGTCATGTACCACGACCAACTACCGCATTCGGTGAGGCGACAGGAACTCTATTTCTCTCGGTTCCTTCTCAATGTAAACCTTAAACTTCATCCATTTTTACTGACGTTTTTATGTCAGTGTAATAAATAGTTGATTAAAATTCCAGCCCTCATTCTTAAAACAGTTTAATGATGTTTATTTATTATGAATATGAAGCACCAGCACGAAAGAACGAATGCCGATGTCGCTGAAAATGGTATGAACAAAAATGGTTCAAATGGCTCTAAGCACTATGGGACTTAACATCTGAGGTCATCAGTCCCCTAGACTTAGAACTACTTAAACCTAACTAGCCTAAGGACATCACACACATCCATGGCAGAGGCAGGATTCGAACCTGCGACCGTAGCAGCAGCGCGGTTCCGGACTGAAGCGCCTAGAACCGCTCGGTCACAACGGTCGGCTCTTAGAACCCCCTCAGTAATGACTGTGAGTGTTCTTGGTGTAAAATAAAAGCTAGGCGACTGACGGTGTCTTTCCGCAGAGTAACGTTGTATGCCGAGTGCCTGATCATATATTAAGGGACCTCACGGCTGCCCCATGCGTGCAGTACGGTGAACTGGAGGACAATTGTTTCGCATTATTATCCGGACAAACTAGCGGAAATCGTAATCACGTCCCGTTTCGGTGTGTTGCCGTAGCAGTAGCGTCGACAACGATGCTTCCGAACGGATCCATTCGTATGCTCACACTGCAGTATGACAGCTGCTCAGTCAGTTCGAGTTTCAGCTGCACTCTACTTGCTTTCTCTAAATAACTACGAGTGGAGAGCGGTAATATTCGTTCATTTTTGGCTGAAATTCAGCTTAACAAATTCCTTTTGCTTTCCTCTGCTCACAGCACGTTTAGGGCACAGACGAGGTCCATTACTAGACTGGAGCAACTGGTGTAATGCAGTGCAGTGAAGACAAGGGGCCCATGGAGCAGGAAGGAAATAAAAGGAAGAAACTAAAATGGAAAGGAACAGTTAGTAAGGTCGACCAGACAAGTGAAGTCGTTCGCTATATTAAAATAATCAAAGTTGGTTTCCGAAGTCCTTAAGAGGCAAAGGTATGCCAATCATTTACATATTCAGCCAGGTCAAAGGTTAATAATAAAGTAACTGAATCTATTGAACGATGACGCCTAGAAGTGAGCAAATGTTGAAGCCGAGTCTATGACGAGGTGTAAGTGACGTACACAATGATGTGCAAAAAAGAATCAGCTCAAGGTTTCAATTTAGTCCTTAAAAGTGCTACGCAGGCTAATCAAGAAATAGCTTTGTATTTTGAAATAGTTTATATAGTCCACAGCTGTTTTGGCCACAGCATGCTCCGGAGGTAGGATTTAAAATCTTGTTTCGTGTGTGCTTCAAACGTACCATTAAAGACACTAAACTGGGCTGGCAGATACTACGCCGTTTCCACTTAAAGATACGTTTACCGACTTCTTAAGGGTCTGGAAAACTTAATTCTTACGACGAAGAAATGTAATGCACGAACTGTGGAAGTAGATATCCTCGGAGCAGTGAAGCAACTTAAATCACTTAATAAAAGCAAGTCTTCCGGTCCATACTGTATACCAGTTACGTTCCTGTCAGAGTATGATGATACAATAGCTCCATACGTAGCAATCATACACAACCGCTCGCTCGATGAAAGATCCGTACACAAAGACTGGAAAGTTGCACAGGTCACACCAATATTCAAGAAAGGTTGTAGGAGTAATCCCCTAAATCACAGGCCCATTCATTAACGTCGATATGCAGCAGGATTTTGGAACATACGAGTATATTGTGTTCGAACGTTACGAATTACCTCGAAGAGAACGGTCTTTTGGCACACAGTCAACGGGGATATAGAAAACATCATTCTTGTGAAACACAACTAGCTCTTTACTCACACGAAGTGATGAGTGCTACTAACAAGGGATTTCAAATTGATTGATTATTTCTAGATTTCCAGAAAGCTTTTGACACTGTATCTCACAAGTGGCTTGTAGTCAAATTGCGTGCCTTTGGAATATCGTCTCAGTTTTGTGACTCTATTCGTGATTTCCTATCAGTTTGGTCACAGTTCGCAGTAGTTGACGGAAAGTCATCGAGTAAAACAGAAGTGATTTCTGGCATTCCCCAAGGTAGTGTATAGGCTCTCCGCTGTTCCTTATCTATATAAACGGTTTAGGAGACAATCTGAGCAGCGGTCTTAGGTTGTTTGCAGATGATGCTGTCGTTTATCGTCTAGTAAAGTCATCAGAAGACCAAAACAAATTGCAAAACGATTTAGAAAAGACATATGTACGGTGCAAAAATTGGCAATTGATCCTAAATAACGAAAAGTGTGAGGTCATCCACATGAATACTAAAAGGAATACGTTAAACTTCGGATACACGATAAATCAGTCAAATCTAAAGTCCGTCAGTTCAATTAAATACCTAGGAATTACTATTACGAACAACTTAAATTGGAAAGGACAATAGAAAATATTGTGGGTAAAGCAAATCAAATGCTGCGTTATATTGGCAGAACACTTAGAAAAGAATAGCAGCACGTTTTGTATTATCCCGAAATAGGGGAAGAGAGTCACGGACGTAATACAGGATTTAGGGTGGACATCATTGAAACAAACGCGTTTTCCGTTGTAGGGGAATCTTCCCACAAAATTTCAATCACTAACTTTCTCCTCCGTATGCGAAAATATTTTGTTGACGCCGACCTATACAGGGAGAAACAATCATCATAATAAAATAATGGAAATTATAGCTCGCACGGAAAGGTACAGGTGATCGTTTTTTTCCGCACGCTGTTCTAGACTGGAATAATAGAGAATTATTGTGAAGGAGATTCGATGAATCCTCTGCAAGCCACTTAGGTGCGACTTGCAGAATAGCCACGTAGATGCAGATGTACCATAGATGTGTCTTAAAAACACAAGTCATACTAAAGTTTTGTTATCATTGTAAAAAGCTACAAAGATTAAGTGTAGCGCCTAAGCCCTAGAAATCAGATGATATGGACGTTGTGGGCGCATATGGTGTCCTAGGAACGGAGGTGTCGGAAAAGGATCAATCCACAAATTGCTTGACGAAACTTTCAGTACCGAAGAAAGATGAAGCGTCGAGTGTAAATTCTCTGGCAAACGTATAAAAATAACAAAAAAAGCACTTCGACGAGCTTTGTAGGGACGAGAGACTATAAGAGCCCGTAACTAAGACTTATGATGACCTTTTATTTACGGTAACAGTAGTAGAGAAGCAACGTTGCTACTCACCTTATAGCAGAGACGCTGAGTCGGAGATAGGCACAACAAAAAGATTCTCACAATTAAAGCTTTCGGACGTTATGGCCTTTGTCAAGAATAGATTTACATACACACACACATACAAACGCGCGCGCGCGGAAACGCAACTCGCATCCACGACTGCGGTCTCGGGCAAATGAAACCACACTGCCACACTGCGAGTTGCGTTTGTTTGAGTTGTGTGTGTGTGCGTGTGTGTGTGTGTGTGTGTGTGTGTGTGTGTGTGTGTGTGTGTGTGTTTGTGTGTGTGTGTGTCGGCAGAAGGAAGATAATCTACCTTATCTAATTATAGATCATCAGATATAAATATTTCAAATCGTATTTCATTCCGTTAACCTACTGTACATACTTTTTAATACTCCTATCGCTTAAAAGACAAATCACTTTTTGACAAAAAAAAGATTAATGCATGAAATTCGTTCATAATGCACTAGAAACCCGTATCAAAATGTGTTATATCTTATGATATATGCATGCTAAACGTCTTCCAAGGCGCCTTGGTGTTATACTTGACTTGTCGAACGTTGTCTGTGCGAGCCAGGGTAAATGTGCACATGGCACAAAAATTTCATACGACACTGAATGTTTTGTAGAATTACGATTTTGCACTAGCTACACCATTTATGGCATTCATGTTTTTCCAACACAGACTACTTCAGACAAGCCGTGATAAATCATCGGATGACTGGTTACAAAATCAAAGTATTATGCATATATCTGCATGTCGAAGACTTCATACTCATTACACACATATGAACTGAACTCCGCCCAAACAGGCCGTATGCCTGTGAGAATTAATGTTGTGCGACCGCAGAATAGTGTAATCTATCTGACACCCGGGTTTTGTGTGCCACGGATTGGCAGAACTCAGATGTTTGTTGGTTGCTTACCTTCTGACTGCTGTCGTGGCTCCGTGATCATGCTGCATTTCACGGTTTTCTTAAGATTTTGCTGACAGAACGGACGCCTTCTTGTTACTCGTCAGCCGTCTCGTCTCAAACTGTTGCAATGCAACGGCGTAGGCCGCTACAGGGACCCGTGCATTGTTGAGAACTGCGTCACATCGCGATTTGTTGTTTACTCTTAGAGGACATGCGAAAAATAATCACCTTATAATTCCATAAACTATCCAGCAATAACAGTACCGCGTTATTTGACTGGGGCACTTGGGGCAACGTCCTGTGATACCAGGTGACAAGGAACCATGGGACACAAATAAAATAAGAAATAATTTGTAAAATAGAACAGTCTTTCGCTATGGTAAAATAATCAAAAAGTGTTCTGAAAATACTTAATAGGCAAATATACAAGCTGGTAATTTACTTCCTTTAGACACATCCTGTGGCGAACTAGGGTAAGGCAGCAAGAGCGTGTACTCTTGGCGCTGATGCTGGCGAGAGGCCGTTCTGTGCCGGATGAAAAAGACTGTGTAGAAAGCAGAAGGGTAAAAGTTAAAGAGAAAGAAGGATGGTCAAGTAGGTGAGAGTAGAACTGCACTTTGTGTTCTGCATTAGGGCAGGTCTTGTCATGGGGGAAGCCTCGTCAGAGAGGTTCACCGCATGAGCGTCTAGGGAAGTGATTCCAGTGGTGGTTTCCCGTTGCCTTCCACAGATGATGATGGAATGATAATGAGCACAACACAACACCCAGTCCCTGAGCGGAGAAAATCTCCGACCCAGCCGGGAATTGATCCCGGGCCCCTTGGCCTGACAGACAGCCGCGCTGACCATTCAGCTATCGGGGTGGACATAGAGTAGAAGAAGGAGGCAGAAGAACGGAAAGGATTGAAAGATACTAAAACGAAAAGAACCAGGGAGGTACGAAGGGAACCATGATGAGATTCAGGTTGTTCTGTACGGAACAATAGCTCCATAGAACGTGCCTTTCCGTGGTATGGACGCGCATGTTTCTTGTTTTCGGCTACTAGAGGAAGTCACTCCCGTTATGCCAAGTTATCCAACCTAAACAAAGTTTGCATCTGATTTTTGTTCGTTACGATTTTGTATTGATCGCAACGAAAAACGAATCGCGCGTAGTTGCAAGCACCACGATTTTACACTATGTGCTGGGTGCCAGTTAGTCTGGCTACTCCACTGCCCAGGTCAAAGACCAGTCTGAATTAGCTCTACCGAGTGAGGTGGACCAGTGGCTAGGACATTGGATTCGCCTTTGAGAGGACGACGGTTCAAACACGCGTCCGGCCGTCCAGATTTAGGTTTTCCTTGATTTCCCTAAAACACTCCAGACAAATGCTGGGAGGGTTCCTTTGAAAGGGCACGGCCGATTTCCTTCCCCTCCTTCACAGCATCCGAGCTTGCGCTCCGTCTCTAATGACCTCGATGTCGATGGGACGTTAAACCCAGTCTTCCTTCCTTCCTTGAATTAGGACTCGAACTTCATTTAACTGTAAATCTGCAGTCTGTAGAGACTATTCAAGAAAGCTCCGTATTTCGAAATAGTTGACATCATAAGCAGATTTTTGTTGCCACGCCAAGCGACGGTGGTAGGATTTAAAAACTTGTTTCGATAGTATATCCAAGGTAATGCTAAAACTACTAAATCCAATGCGTGTGGTTAGTGGGTACGACGCCATCAGCACCTATAGGAATATTCATTGACTTTTTAAGGCTCTGACAAACATAATTGTTACCTGCAAGAAATGTAAAGAACTAAGTGTAGCACTATGTCTTAAAAACATAATTTATTGAATCCTACAGCTTTCTTGTTCAATATAAAGTACCATAAAGGCTCAGTACTGCACCAAAACCTTGAGCCGGCCGGTGTGGCCGTGCGGTTCTAGGCGCTTCAGTCTGGAACCGCGTGACCACTACGGTCGCAGGTTCAAATCTTGCCTCGGGCATGGATGTGTGTGATGTCCTTAGGTTAGTTAAGTTTAAGTAGTTCTAAGTTCTAGGGGACTGATGACCACAGATATTAAGTCCCATAGTGCTCAGAGCCATTTGAACCGAAATCTTGAAATCTGAGCGTATGAGCGCTGAAGCTGCATACGGCCCCTTAGGAATGCAGCTGTCAGAAGGGATCATTCGACACCCTGCTTGATTAAAGTTTGAACATCTCTAAAGAAGACACATCAAACGTTAATTATTTAAGAAACGGATAGAATCAACGAAGATAAATGACTGAACATTAACTAGACCTCTACGGTCGCAGGTTCGAATCCTGCCTCGGGCATGGATGTAAGTGATGTCCTTAGGTTAGTTAGGTTTAATTAGTTCTAAGTTCTAGGCGACTGATGATCTCAGAAGTTAAGTCGCATAGTGCTCAGAGCCATTTGAACCATTAACTAGACTTACACTGAAACTTTATTTACACAAAGACTGACAACATTTACTCGCAATTAAACCTATGGTTTTAAGTAATGAAGTTAAAAATACAGGAGGAGGAGTAACACCTCATTTAACATCCATAGCATGTGAGGAGAGCTTAAAAATGATATAATATCTCCTTATATTTACCTTCTGTTTCAGCTCAGCTGATTATGATTAAAACTTCATTTAAAGAAAAAATACAGAAACTGTCCGGTGCGCACGACTATGAGAGCTGATATCGAACTACTTTGACGTACAAATAACATTCGTGGTATATCTAACAGAACCCGCAACTACTTCAAAAGCTCAGCTTTCCATAACTAAGCCAAAAATATTTTAAAATCTTACTATCTACCCTGACACAGGAAATATTATATTGTCTGGGAATAATATCAGCAGGAGAAGGTCGGACGTATGGTCAAAGGATTGTTTGACTGACTTGTAAGCGTAACAGAAATGTTGACAAATATTGACAGGCAGATCTCGAAGTAAGTCGCTACACATCTTGAAAAAACGCGCTTGGAAAACTCCAAGACCCAACTATCGGCGAATAAACTACAAATAATCTTCAGCCACCTATGCATCCATTAGACACCGACCACAGAGATCCCGGTTTCAGTCCCTGATGGAAGTGGGGACTTCTCTTCGCTCCAGTCCCCCTAGGACGGCCCCATATCTACCTCAACTTGCTGTCAAAATTAGTACCGCGGGCCCGAAATGCCACCCCCAGTCCTCTCCGTTGAGGCGCGGCGGATAGATATGGTGCATTCTACCTGCAGGCAGGCTTGTGCCACATCAGGACCAACGAGGTAATGTAAGGGCCCTGCGGCATACGTCACAGCATATGGTACAACAGGTCTCTCGAGATGCAGCGACCGTCTCCAGTGTGGAGCGAGTTATTGTTTCTGACCAGTTTAATACTTTGTAACTGCGTGCGTAAATGCGAGTACACTTACGCTCTCGATAACATACGACGTGGTTAAGGGCTTAATGTTTATCTTTCCATTGACATACTGATTTCCCACCTGGCTCAGGACATAGCCGAGAGTCCGCGAAGTATGTCAGGCAAGGCGACTAATGTGACGACACAAGTTCCTTGCAGGGCTCGTATTTCCCTTGTATCCCGCCCCACAGAGACCTATGTATCCATCCTGCAGCGATTGTGCAGACAAAAGAAGGTAATTACAGCTTGCAGATCTGTGCGTGGAGGAGGTACAGTCCTTCACGTATGGTTCAATAAAAAGTATCCATGGGCATGTACTTTACAGTAACTTGCAGAGTAGAGTTGAAGACGTAGGCTAGATACTTCAGTAGAAAATAAATTAATAGACCATTTTGCACGTAGTAGACCGAGGAATAGTTCACTTAAGTAAGGCTATAATTCAGGTCGCTGTTGTTGGGCCTTCCTTCCGAAGATTGGTTTGGTGCAGCTCTCCACACCACGCTGTGCAAGCCTCATCATCTCCGGATAACTACTGATACCTACACCCGTTTGAACCTGCTTACTGCACTCATCTTGTAGTCTCTCCCTACAATTTCTACCCCACGCATTCCCGCCAGTACTAAATGTCTTTGATGTCTCAGAATGTGCCCTATAAACCGATCCCTTTTTCACAAGTTGTGTCCCAAACTTTTTTTCTTCCCAGTTTATTCCGTTCCGTACCTCCTCATTGCTTATGCGATCTACGCATGTAATATTCAGTATTCTTCTGTAGCGCCGCATTTCAAAAGCTACGCTCCAGACAAACACTTTCAGAAAAGACTTCTAACACTTGAATTTATATTAGATGTTAACAACTTCCTCTCCTTCAAATATGCTTTTCTTGCTGTCGCCAGTATGCATTTTATATCGTCTCTACTTCGACCATCATCAGCAACCTTGCTACCCAAATACCAAAAATCAGCTGCCACTTTTAGGGTTTCATTTCTTGGTCTAATTCCCTCAGCCCTGCTTGTTACACGTCGACTGTATTGCACTACTTTTGTTTTGCTTTTAAGCGTATACATTTCATAAGCAGTCAACATTTTCCCTACATATTTTTGTTTATGTACTATTTTGTCTTGCAATGCGATGTTAGACTTTATTTCACTTTTTGTTAGATTATTCTGTGTTGTAATTACTAAATTATTCATCAATGTTTTATTCTCGGTGTGAGAGGATTATCCTAGTAGATGAACACAGATTGTCCTTAAAATGTTTCGTTTTGCATTTAATAAAAAATTTTCTTGGGTAGTGTGCAGTTTTCGTTATGTGCAACGATATAGTGAAGAATAGTTTTTCACATCTTGATACATCAGCAAAAAAAAAAAAATTGCCTCACAAAAAAGTAAAACATCCGGAAGACATGGTCGGACATCACTGTATACTCTATCGACGTATATGTAAATGATGAGAGCAGTAGTTCTCTACGATAGGTAGTAGGGCCACCAGAAAGAATTAGTGTTGTTCGTATTTTGTGTTTTTACTAGGCTTGGTAGTGTATATAAGGGATGTGAATAACGCCATTGTGGAGGACACGGAGATAACAGCATTCTCGTGTGTGACAGCACCTGACAGAGCCTGAAAGAGGCCTCAATGTCGATCTCCGTTTGGTTGGCTGGTCGAATCGTGCAATATACAGATTTTTGAGCCATTCGGGTTTGACAGCGACCCAAAGTCGAACTGCATGGAAACGTGAGAGCAGGCAAATTCGTCGTCGAAGTTCTGGTGGACCACATGTGACCACCACAAGGGAGCATTGCCATATTGTGCACCAGGTACACCGTAACCCCTTCACATCAGCGTCTGCCAACTACAAACAAGTAATGGACTCCCTGGAATATTCTGCGTCATCCCGCACCGTTGGTCGGAGCCTAGCAACAGCGGGACTGGGGGACTTCCATCCCATGCATAGGACGCCATTAACACCACAACACAAACCTCTGCGTCTGGAGTGGTGGCATGAGCGGGAAGCATGGACCGCTGATGAAAAGCATTGCATTGTGTTCAGTAAAGAGTCACGGCTCTCCACTACCCAGGACGACCATCGTGGCAAGTATTCCGGCGATCTGGGGAGAGGTCTCATTCTTCGAACGTTTTGGAGAGCTACAATGGTTTATTCCTGATGTCACGGTGTGGGGTGCCATCAGGTACCACCTAAGATCCCGGCTGGTACTGACCCTAGAGAATTTTGACAGCACTACGGTACATCATGGACATCCTATGTCTTTGTGCAAAAGAGTCGTGGTGCCATTTTTCAACAACATAATGCTCGTCCACACGTGGCACGTGTCTCTATGAGCTGTCTAAGTGATTCTGAGGTACTCCCGTGGCTGACAAGATCCCCATATCTGTCCCCTGACAGAATATGTGCGGGACCACCTCAGGTGTCAACTCCGTCCCAGTGCCAGTATCCATGATATTAAGGACCAATTACAAACGTTGTATGGCGGCTTTCCTCGGGAGAGGGTACAATGGCTTTACGACACCATTCCCAGCTGAATCAGTGCATGCGTCCAGGCCAGAGCAGGAGCAACATCATACTGATTAAGTACGTTCTCACTGCAAATTTCTTTGTAAATTTAACTACTTACCCCTCTGAATTCATTAAGATTCATTTAGTTTCCTCCTTCTCCTCTGGGTGCTTCAGTTTTTTCATCAGGAAGTGTATTTTGCTTTACTAAAGTACAGTATTTCAAATAAAACCGTATTTTTCAATTCTTACAAATTTTATTTCTTATTCAAGTAGGAGGAGAGCGTTCAGGATGATGGTGTAGAATAGTATAGGTGTAACCGGGAAGAGGAGGGGGTCTGGCTGTGACAGACGATGTGTGGTGTGTGGTCGACGTTTTGTTGACTCGAGAATGGGGTGTGTGGGCAGGTGAATAGGTGAGAGAGGTTTTTTTTGTTTTTTTTTTTTTTTTTTAGAAGTGGAGCCCTCCACGCCCACACCGGCATGATGGCCAACTCAAAAGGTCTACTGCCATCTCTGCATAAGGGTTAGTTTCACTAAAGTGAGTTGTCGCAGGATGTGGGTACTGCGATGTTTGCGTACATCTAGTTAAGGTTAACCATTAATACACGCTCATCTGGAGATAGATTGGGTCGAAGTCTAACGGAGGGTAGAGGTTTGAAGGGCAGAGGGTAAAAAGTGCCAAGGCAAGAGCCAAGGGGAAAAAAAACCTCTGCGATAGTTAGGTCGGGTGGTAAGAACAGTAGCGGATGTCTTGCTGCCTGCGATAGGTCGTGCAAGGGTAGGCTTTGTTAGTAGTGGGTATCATGCATGTCGATACCTTTGACACTGTGCGGTCCTGTTGCTCGGCGGCTGCCGCTGGGTGCCGGTGATGAACTCTCGATCAGCGTCAGCAACCTGCAACAGTTAGGTTTATGGCTCTGAGCACTATGGGACTCAACTGCTGAGGTCATTAGTCCCCTAGAACTTAGAACTAGTTAAACCTAACTAACCTAAGGACATCACAAACATCCATGCCCGAGGCAGGATTCGAACCTGCGACCGTAGCGGTCTTGCGGTTCCAGACTGCAGCGCCTTTAACCGCACGGCCACTTCGGCCGGCAGTTAGGTTTATCATCGTTTTTGTGTACGATAGGTCATATATCGGATTCACAGTGTAGGGTGATGTTGACGATTTGTTTGTGCGCCAGTGGGCGAGGTCGTCGGTTTGCCTGCTGTGGCCTGTTGTTCGGCACTAATAGCAGCTGGTAATTTACAGTCAGCGTTGCTGATATGCAGGGGCTTGCCGACGTTTGTCGCTTCTTGGTGTCTGTTCGCTTGCCATAGATGGCTATGCCCTAGCTGGTAGTGTCATTGGCCGCTTGTGCTTCCACCTATGTTTGTGAGAGAGAGGCCTCATTTACGTATAAGTACTTGCCCCTGGTGCCCGTGACGGTAGTTACACCTCTGTACTGAACGCTCAAACCATGGAAAACGTCGCCTAGAGTAGCACGCCTTCTTACATGCCGACGGCAGTCGACGCCTGCGTCGAAACCCACGTGAGGCGATGCATCCCATTTGGCAATGGTGCGACGCTCAAGCAAGAGGTTAAGTTGTGCCGCTGTGGTTAAACAGTCATGGATCAGGGTGGCTCCTTAACACTTCAGACGTCGGAGTCCATTTTACGACGTGTCGTCGCCTTCGTCAGGGCGTTATGCGACTGTACACACCACTCTGTACGTCTCTCTGACTCCGTAGCTCGCGAACACATATCAAACTTTGGTGCACCTCATGATGACATCCACCGAACTCAGCATTTGGCTTGAATGAAGTAATAATGCTGGTTTCTCGATGACAGTACTCATCATCCTTCACGTACATGCTTTCAGCCAGATTGAAGTTAATGTTGACTAACGCGAACGGAATAGTTCTTGGAAGACCGTGAGCGATGATGTTTTCATTGGCTTCAGCAGTCTGATCGACAAATCCTAACTCATTGCCAACACTATCCTTTTCGTCTCTGTACAACCTGACATCACTCGTCATAATCTATTTCGGTAGCGAATTCCGACGTTATTTTTTTAATGTGAGGTTGACCTCAGTTACAGTACAGTCTGTCAAAACAATTTCTAATATTTCTAGATTAATCTGCCGTGTACTGGGACCATACTCGTAACCACCTGCATGAAGAATCCACGCTGTATGTAATTTATCTGACACTGAGAAGGAAATGCTCGACAACGATCGTGCCTTACACAAATAATACTCTTCCGTCACATTTGACTCAAATAAAAAAAAGAGTTGTACGGCGTTGTTGTCTAGAAGACACCGAGGGCTAGGTTCGGCCGCATGACCGGGAAAATTTTTCTTCCTCCACGCACAACGCCTCCATTCCTTCCGGTGTGTGAGAGTTGTGTCGTAAGTTTATCTGTTGACTGTTGTTGACTTTAATGGATGTGTGTACAGTGCGTTGAAATGATGATGATGAGAAAAGGGAGAGTTTGAAATCTGGTGCCGGCACATAGCCTTCTCCTCTTGAACAGCACCGATGGGACCGCCGGGCTTAACGTCGTCATCCGAGAGGCGTAACACCATCAACAGTGTCACATGCATTCACTCCACTATTAACTGTGAAGTTAATTAGTTCGTTATTTAATTTCACGTTCCAGGGATTATGTGTGTAATCGATATTAATTATGTAGAACGAGTCATTTGACATTCTTATGATACATCTATACATAGTACAAAAGTGTATGTATAGTATGTATGTATCTATGTTCTACATCTAACCCTAAACCACTGGACCGATTTCAACCAAACTTGGTATACATATCTCTTACTCTTTGGAAAGAATCACTATGGGGGAAGAACAGCCTGCCTCCCAGAGAGATGGCCCGCAGCACGTGGTCTAGTGGCTAGCGTTGCTGCCTCTGGATCACAGAGTCCCAGGTTCGATTCCCGGCCGGGTTGGGGATTTTCTTTGCCCGGGGACTGGGTGTTTGTGTTGTCCTCATCATTTCATCATCATCATTATCATTCGTGAAAGTGGCTAGATTGGACTGTGTAAAAATTGGACTGTGTAAAAAAAATGGGACTTTGTTCGGACGCTGATGAGCGTGCAATTGAGCACCCTACAAAGCAAACGTCATCCCAGAGGGAAGGCACTGAGAAAGAAGCATAACTCCCGATGCACTGATATGCAGACTACTTTCATCCAGTATTTGAGAATAAGAGCACTTTCTGACTTGCAACAAACCTTACACATATTTTAAACCATTCCGAGACTTTTTCTCGCGGACACCCCCCACAAAATGATAAAAGACAAAAAAGTTTATAGTTAACTTCATTTTCGCTGTTAATGCAGTAAAACTGCCGCATCAGGCATGACCTTTTAATTTATTACTTCTTTACTAATAACTGTGCGTGCAACACAGTTTGCAGACAGTATTCTGATATACCTCTGAATGTACTTGCAAAAATATATAATTGTACGACACACAATTCAGGAGATATAACGTCATAAACACTGAGATGCGTGAAACACTGCCGCATCATGCATGACCTTTCAATTTTTCGCTTCTTTACTACTAATTCTATTCGCATCACATTTCATAGACAGTATCCAGTATATCTACAAAATTATATCCTTGTCGGACACATAGTTCAGGAGCCGTCATGAAGCACTGAGCTGCGTGAAAGCGAGATTGCAGGGCGAAATTCGCTATAGATACAGGTGAAATATGTGTGAATTATGTTAAATATACGTGAAATATATGTGCGTACGTGGGCAAAGCCACGGATAACACGCTCCTCCAAAACCCCCGGATCGATTTGAACCAAACTTGGTACATATATCACTTACTATCTGGAAAGAAATACAGTGGGTGTAAGAACCAGCAACTTCATATTGAGGCTGATGGGCAGAACGGGAGCAAATGGACACAGAAAGGTAAGAGGAAGCGATAGAAGGAGAAAGGTGGAAGGCGGAGATGGGCAGCGAGAGAAGGAAGGAAGAGAGCAGGGGAAGGAGGAGATGGACTAATAGAAGACTGAAATAAAAACATACACGGACAACGCCGAGCACTCAGCCAGTTTATGTATAAATATGGCCCTATTCTGACCATTTACAAGCTTTTTATATATAGATGTAAATTAGTAATTCCTACCCACCATTTTTTACATATTACATAAATATAAATTCTTCTGTTGAATAGAAGGAGCTGTCAAGGATAAACTTTCTCAGGTTGTTTCCAGATTTAAGTTTGCCCTCTGTCAGACATTTTATATCATTCGCCACATGAATAAGAATTTGCGTGGCAGCGTTGTTGATCCCTATATGGGCTTCTTTTGAACTGTAGTGAGTTATTTACAACAAACGTCATGATGGGATACATGTACCATGAAGCAGTAGTCGAAATACCTAACTCCTTAAACATAAGTCTGCAAGATGACTAGGGGTAATCACTAAACGTTATTCGTACAACTTGTTTTTAAGGAATGAAAAGTTTTTTCTTGAAAATGAATTACATCAAAAACATTACTGAATGAAAATACGCCAAATGTGTTGACTTACTGATTTATCTCTCTCGAAGATTTGCAATGATTCAAATACAAACGTGGCTCAACTGAGTTGTTTTAGGAGTTCAATACAGTGGTTTCTTTTTTTTTCACTTTAAATTGTCATTTATAAGGACACGAAAAATTTGTTAAGTTACCACTCTAAGGGCGAAGATGACCTTGCTGTTTAGCGCCCTCCGCCATAAATCGTCATCATCGTCGTTATTATTTCCCTGCTATGTGTTTTCATTTCCCATTGGTGTTGCACCCCTAGATGTGCAGAACTAAGTGTACTGTCCTTTTGGAATTTAAAGCCATACCATTTGCAGAAAACTAATCAATAATACAGGATGGTTATATTTAAACTTTCGCTACTCGAGTCAGTACAGACGGAAAACTGTTTGCCTATTGTACCCAACTTGATAAGAATGATGCTCAGACTGCCCTGCAGGATTTGCGTTGTTAGCAGTGTTGCTTGCCATTAGGCGGCGGTAATGGTGCGTTGACGCAGGGTTGAAACACAAGCAGTGTGCATTATTGCATTGTAGTTGCGGACAATGAATACAGGTCTCGACAAAAAAGGCCTCAGTCGTAAACCTGTTTTGTCAAATTAACAACAGTGGTGCTGCTGTTCTTCGCGACTTCCAACGCATGAAAGGAATACAGAGACGTCTTCTTTCTGCACCGGGTTGAACAACCCGGAAGGTGGAATTAACTGGCGATTTTGGAACTGCTCCTGGGAGAGGCCGACGGCCAATTGCGACACAGATAGTAGAAGTTACTGTTTCCATGGCTGAGAATGCTGGACGCAAAGTGTTATCTTCAAGCAGTGCACGAACTGTGTCACGACAGCTGAACATTCCATGGTCCATCGTTGTTTCGGGCAGCAGTAGAACCATCTGTAGTGAGGATCCAGGCTATCTCGGATGCAGATGGTTGTCACACTGAGCAACGTTTGTAACCTGGAACGAAAATATGGTATGCAATTAACAAATGTTACCCTCTCTCGTCAAAATTATTTTTTTTTTCGTTATTTCTCTTGCGCATGTCCTTACAAATGCTTCCACGATCATTGTCATTCGTTTTTCATGCGGAGGGTGTGTGTGTGTGTGGGGTGGGGGGGGGGGGGGGCGGCTCTCATTTAGCGAAAGTTTAGTTACAACGACCCTGTACTTTAAAGAACATTATTCACCATGTCTCCCGTTGTTGTATGTATGTTTCGATTGATTACAGTTCTAGTGTCATCTGCAAAAAGAACTAATTCCACTTCTTGTATTACGAGGATCATTCAATAATTAAAGAGACAAATTGGTCTGGGGAAAAAACTGTTGGTAGGGAAAGTTTGGTACTTTTATGGTTTTAAGTTGGCATCACTGGGATGAGCCCTGATCAGCTGATGTATCAACATTGTTTTGTTTATAGCCGCTTGAAATATCCACATTAGTTGAACGACGTTCTGTTATTCGTTTTTTGCTTGCTGAAGGCAAGAAACCAGTGAATATTTACTGCAGAATGTCTAACGTTTATGGTGAATGCTGCATGATTCGTGCAAATTTTTAGAAGTGGGTAGAGCAGGTCAAAAATGGTCGCGACTCAGTGACTGACGAACACCGTTCTGGCCGACCAGTTGCAGTTTCAACTCCCTCACTTGAGAGTCGAATTGATGAAATTATTCGTGCCGACCGCCATGTGAGTGTGGAAATGATAGTTGATAAGGTTCAAGTTAGTACTGGTACAGTTCATAACATTATCTGTAACAAGCTGAAGTACCACAAAACATGTGCAAGATGGGTCCGAAGGAGTTGACGTGGCTACATAAGGAAACAAGGTTGAGAATGTGCACAGAGCTAAAGGAACGTTCCAAAAGAGAAGGTGAGCACTTCCTCAACAAAATATTAACCTGTGATGAAACTTGGGTTCACTATTATGAGCCAGAATCAAAAAGACAAACTATAGAGTGGAAGCACACCAACTCACCTGTCAAGAAAAAAATTCAAAACCCAAGCATCAGCAGGAAAAGTCATGTTGACGGTGTTTTTGGATGCTGAAGGTCCAGTTTTTTGTGGTTGTCTCGAAGAACAGCGTACAATGAACTGCCAATACTACTCAGATATGCTTTTAAACAAGGTGAAGCCAGCCATGAGAGAGAGAGATCGTGGATATCAGAGGAGAGGTGTGATTCTCCAGCAAGACAACGCACGTCGTCATATTGCTCAACTAACCCGTGAAACCATCGACCCCCACGCCCGGGTTCCCGGGTTCGATTCCCGGCGGGGTCAGGGATTTTCTCTGCCTCGTGATGGCTGGGTGTTGTGTGCTGTCCTTAGGTTAGTTAGGTTTAAGTAGTTCTAAGTTCTAGGGGACTGATGACCATAGATGTTAAGTCCCATAGTGCTCAGAGCCATTTGAACCAAACCATCGACAACATGGACTGGGAAGTACTGCCTCATCCCCCTTACAGTCCTGATTTACCACCTAGTGATTTCCATTTGTCCGGTGCACTGCAGGAGGCTTTACGTGGAATGAGTTTCCAGGACAACGGGGACGTGAAAAGGTTTGTGGGAAATTGGTTCAAACATCAAGATGAAGAGTTCTTTGCAGCCGGAATAAAAAAGCTTGTAACTCGTTGGAACAAGTGCATAAATGTTCTAGGGGATTATGTTGTAAAGTAGAAAAAATATTGTTGTGTAAAAATAAACGCTTTTTTCTCCAGACCAATTTGTGTCTCTAATTATTGAATGACCCTCGTAGATGGAAGGTCTTTTATATATATGAGAAACAACAGAGAACAGAAGACTGAGTGATCTGGATTTTAACCCAGTACATCGGTACTAAAAGCTGATGATCCGTAACTTTACAATTTTACACCATCACATCTCGTGTCCTTGCTGGCCAAACACTAGCTCTGAAAATTTCTTCCACCACCAAGATACGTGGGGGCGTGCGCTAGTGACACCAGCTACGAGAGTGTGTCACGTGACTCCATGTACTATGTACACACATTAGAAGTATGTTTTAACGTTATTCATACTAAGACTGACCCCAGTTGCCTTATGAACTCATCACACAAGTTTTTAGATTAATTGTTAATGTGGTATGTACGGCAATCAAAGATCTGTATTAATCATCCACTTTGAATGTAATCTATGTGAAGCTGAGACAGAAAGGTTCGTTACCAGTCATCGTTTAGGTAAATAACGCTCTTTCGACATATATGACTGATTGCTGTCATTATAATACAACTTGTGAAACTTAATCACACAGTTTTTTTTATGCAAGAATGGCGCTAAGGTTTCCTTTCACTGTTTACAGCAGGCCAATTGATGCAAAGGGAGCGCTAGCGTCGCTTTCTGAACTGGCTGTTCCCGAAGAAGTGAGATTCTGGGAGATGAAACAGTTGATGAACGAATGTGAGACGTTGCCGCCACCGCCACAAGCAGCGTTAAACGGATCTCTGAAAGCTCTATCGCTGTCACAGGAGTCCGAGGCGACAGGGCGAAGCATCTCCAAGGCTACTCACACACTCCTCAGCGGCGTCGTACCAGGTAACGAACAGCGACGATGGGATTAGAGAGTGTAGGTATCATCCTCTCAACTCACACTGCGATCATCGCAGGTGTGACCTAGTAATAGGCTCAACGGATGGAAAACGAAATTTGAGTGCTGAAACCAAAATGTGTTAGATTATGGCATAGTCATGGCTCTATTTTTAAACTCTAATATTTATTAGATCATTGCCATAAATCATCTTCAATTGTTTAACAGTAACGCCTGGATAAAATTGTTCTCTAGACTTTTTCTTTTCTTGCATTGCCATTTTCAGCATGTTGCTACTGCATATTTTTAATGCCATTCATACGCCTTCCATTTTGTCAATGTCTTGATCTTTTCCTGTTTTTAGAATGCAGCAGAGAACTTCTTGGGTCCATTTATCATCCATTCGCCTGGCTAAATGTCCCCCATCTTCATTTCATTTTCATTGTGGTCGTAATGACGACTTCCACTCTCCTTCGTTCCTTGATTCATTTGGATTTTCCTGTCTCTCCTATTTGTTCCCAACATGCTGCTTCCCATTGCTCATGGAACAGCCTCAGTTTTTGGACTGCCCAGCCTGCCGGAGTGGCCGAGCCGTTCTAGGCGCTTCAGTCTGGAACCGCGCAACCGCTACGGTCGCAGGTTCGAATCCTGCCTCGGGCATGGATGTGTGTGATGCCCTTAGGTTAGTTAGGTTTAAGTAGTTCTAAGTTCTGGGGGACTGATGACCTCAGATGTTAAGTCCCATAGTGCTCAGAGCCATTTTTTGAACTGTCCTTGTCTCACAGGCAGGAGTCAAAACTACTAATAAAAACGGACTGTAAATTTCCAGTTCTTCACGAATCAGTAACTTAGTTTTGAAAATTCTATTTTGATTATCAAAATCACTCCAGGATTTTTTCTCGTGTATTTATTAATTTTTTAATTTAATTTATTGGCCTTTAGCTTACACTATACTGCCAGATTATACTCACACAAAATGTACAACTATCGACAGAAAATTAGCGTTAGAATATCTGTTTGCATACTCGCACAGCTTGTAGACGGAAATCAATGTAAAATCAAATTTAATAGAAAACTTTTGTACAGGCAACTGTCAGCGATATGTTGGTCTTACATGCGTATGACTATGGCAACAGAGAATCTCTACATCGCTTGAAAAAGTCTATGATTCTGTGTTGTAAACAAACGCATATGGCAATCTTTACAAGTTTTTGTATAAGGGTCGTAGTGCTTCCCTGTAGGCCGGGTACCCAAAGAAAAGGTAATGTGCGCCCTCTTTTTCTGCAGAAGAGCAGAAAGGTGTCTATGATGTGCAGCCTGTGAAGATATTTACGGAAACATCCGTAGTTAAGTTTGAGTCTGGTTATTAGACAGGCGAGGTGTCGAGACACAGAATCTGTATGAGATTTTGTGGAATAGGGGACAGACTATTCAGATGTTGTGTACGTCTTGCCCTTATGTCTTGTTGTTTCCTCCCATTCCAGATGACAGTCTTCTATCGTGCGTCTGTGTAGGATACATGGGTAATCTGTACTTGGGATTGCAGTGCAGGTAGTATGCCATGGGCACAGCAGTTTCTTTGCCTAAGCAGTCGACAGCCAGGTGCGGTTCGAGAACATTTTCCCAAACAAACGACTTGGCACCTCCTCCTCTTCGCCCCCTTTCCCTCGTACACTTTCACCCCTGGCAGTTTTCGCTATTTTTGGTAAGCACTGTATTCAAATTTTGCACTTGGGCGCCCCAAGCAGCCGCTGCTAATTTTGACACGTCCTGTATAGAAATCTCACAGTTGTTATGCCTCTGGTGCCCTTCTTAGCTTGGCGCCCTAGGCGACGGCTTGTCTCGCTTGGGCCTAGAACCGACCCATTCAACAGCTCCACTGCCATAGATCCCACAGTGTGTTTCCACCCGAGCGAAACTAATGTAATGGCCTTTTTTATGCGTCGATTCCAATACTTCGGTAAACCTGAATTTAATGAGGTTTCCGAGAGGTGCTAAAATTTTTAAATACTGTTAGAGCAGATAATCAGATGCTTTCATCCATGAGAAGAAACGAAGTGCTTCCAGTATAGCAACAACTTCCGCAGCCATGATACTCGACCTTGCTGGTAATTTGAATAGCCCAGGCTTCCGCAAATACGGTATGCAATACGCACTTCCGACAGGGTCACTGATTTCGGAGCCGACAACAAGGATATTTACTGCCTCCGGATACTGTATTAAAAACTGTTCCCAAGTTTTACTGTTGTTCTGAGCCCCATTCAGTCAGTTATTACGTTCATCTCAGACAAATTCAGTGGGAATAGGATGATAGAACTATTGACTTTACATGCTCTAATGACCTTCCCTGAAATCTTCGCCGGCCGTGGTGGTCGAGCGGTTCTAGGCGCTTCAGTCCGGAACCACGCAGCTGCTACGGTCGCAGGTTCGAATCCTGCCTCGGGCATGGATGTGTGTGATGTCCTTGGGTTAGTTAGGTTCAAGTAGTTCTAAGTCTAGGGGACTGATGACCTCAGATGTTAAGTCCCATAATGCTCAGAGCCATTTGAACCATTTGAAATCTCCTGAGTATCTAAATACACTTATGCTACTGCAGGAAGAGTTCTAATGATCGGGAAGTGTCAAGTTAAGTACTGTACGGTTTGGCTTGAAGCGACAGATTTCAGATTGTTGGATGCATATTGATTCCTTTTAGGAAGCAATTTGGCGCAGAGATACCGGCGGCGAAGATGGATAATAGGGATATGTGCTTCAACCAAGAGTGCACTGGTAGGCGGGGAGCATATTTCTGCCAAACAAGCACTTTACATTGGAATTTATTAATTCTGTTAAGGCAGCTGCCAGTAGCAGATACATAATAATCACTCACATAATCAATATCTGGACTACCAACGTACAGTAATCTGTTAGTGCCGTGCCGGCCTTCAGGTCTCGCCGCCACGTATTCTGTGTGCGCCTTTCGTATTAGCTTATGGCCGATGAAGAATCCGAGGTATTTGACACTTACTTCGAAGTTAAGAGGTACGGACCCAGTGCTATTACCATTGGCAGATTAGTTCTGTGCCTCGAAAACAATGTTGCATTTGATTCAGCTGTGGATGTAACCAGCCTGTTTCTTGTGAGCCAGTGTTGGAGCGCGGACATTGCGGTTGGCATTTGTGACTTGCAGTCTTCATGGGATGTACTTTCCACGTAAACGTATACATCGTCTGCATATTGCGAATCTTTCACCTTCACCAGGAGTATCTTATCAAGGGCAATAGTGTAGATATTAAACGGACGAGGGACCAAAACAGATCCCGTCCTTTATGTACGACCTGTAGCAACCAATCAGAGAGAAAAGACAAAAAATGTTCTGTGTGTGGGCTAGCCATTCTTCGATTATTTTTGTAGCTAGCGATGGGAGCACTACAACAACGTAGGTGCTGCTTAGGTCCAGAAACAAATTGGTAGA
The DNA here is from genome assembly GCF_023864345.2 of Schistocerca serialis cubense. Lineage (NCBI taxonomy): Eukaryota > Metazoa > Arthropoda > Insecta > Orthoptera > Acrididae > Schistocerca > Schistocerca serialis. The sequence goes on from NC_064638.1 coordinate 944,258,153, forward strand.
TACGTGTTTCGGATAAAAAAGAGCTGTACGTTACAAACCAGATGCATGAGAAGACTTTCAATAGCTTTCTGGTTGCGAAATCCGCCTGATTACTAGGGAATAGGTCATGGTATTCAAACCACCATTTTAACAGGAATTTTAGCATTCTTTCCAACACTTGATAGGCACATTGTAGTAATGATATGGGTTGGTACGACGCCACCGAATCAGGGTTCTTCCCTGGTTTGAGCACAGATATGTCCTGCCTACCTTTAGGGGCTCCATGTTGTAATGTTCAGAGCACATTTTATTGTAAAAACGGAGTAGGTATTGTTCTTCATATGGCAGAACTGACAGCACATTGTAATGGATATTATCTAGGTCAGGAGTAGTATTTTTACCAGAGGAGAAATCTCTCTGCAGCTCGACTGCTGAGAATGGCTGTAGAGGAGGTAATGACAGTGGCACGTAAAGTACCCTCCGCCACACACCGTTGGGAGGCTTGCGGAGTATAAATGTAGGTGTAGACTGTCTTTGGGATTTGGATTCTCTGTGCTAGGTGGCTGTTTCACGAAGGGAGGTGATTTCTTATGTAACATTTGTTCCATAACGCAACTCGTAGGCAGTGAATTGTAAAGACAAAGTATCGAGGGTTTCTAGAAGCTCTTCATCTTCTAGCACACACTTGACCTTGTACTGAACTTAGATAGAGCATTTCAAAGGTTTTTCCAACCTGTCCTTTTCTTATTTTTCAAAAACCTCTTGGTTTCCGCTTGTATTTTTGCAGGCTGATGTGGTTTTGTTGGGTATTATAGCTCTTACATTTCCTAAATGCTTCCTCACGTTCGCTCACTTTCAGTATCCCACAACACAGGCCTGTCTGTTTACAATCCAAAGCGGCTTCTACTGAGGAACAGCCTCTACAATGGCTTCAGTAATGCACAGTGTTAGTTTGAAATGGCTGGAAATTAGATCTTCAGATGTCTCTAATTGTGGGAGACTCCCCCAACACGAGCAGTGCATGGCCAAAGTGTTGTAACAGGGATGTCATACCAATACCTGATAGGAGCTTGTCAGATGGCTTGTAGTTAGCCAGTCCAGTATCCAGGGTGTTACAAAAAGGTACGGCCAAACCTTCAGGAAACATTCCTCACACACAAAGAAAGAAAATATGTTATGTGGACATGTGTCCGGAAACGCTTACTTTCCGTGTTAGAGCTCATTTTATTACTTCTCTTCAAATCACATTAATTATGGAATGGAAACACACAGCAACAGAACGTACCAGCGTGACTTCAAACACTTTGTTACCTGAAAGGTTCAAAATGTCCTCCGTTAGCGAGGATACATGCATCCACCCTCCGTCGCATGGAATCCCTGATGCGCTGATGCAGCCCTGGAGAATGGCGTATTGTATCACAGCCGTCCACAATACGAGCACGAAGAGTCTCTACATTTGGTACCGGGGTTGCGTAGACAAGAGCTTTCAAATGCCCCCATAAATGAAAGTCAAGAGGGTTGGGGTCAGGAGAGCGTGGAGGCCATGGAATTGGTCCGCCTCTACCAATCCATCGGTCACCGAATCTATTGTTGAGAAGCGTACGAACACTTCGACTGAAATGTGCAGGAGCTCCATCGTGCATGAACCACATGTTGTGTCGTACTTGTAAAGGCACATGTTCTAGCAGCACAGGTAGAGCATCCCGTATGAAATCATGATAACGTGCTCCATTGAGCGTAGGTGGACGAAACTAAAATGATCTCTAACATGGAAATTAAGCGTTTCCGGACACATGCCCACATAACATCTTTTCATTATTTGTGTGTGAGGAACGTTTCCTGAAAGTTTGGCCGTACCTTTTTGTAACACCCTGTATTAAGGACAAATTCTGAGGTTCACGTAGATACTGCTGCGGCTTGGATGTCTTGGTTGTTGCAGTTACATTCAAGAACATCGTAAGACATATTTTTCTCACAAGCATAGCTACCCCTCCTCATCCATCGTCTGTCGCTTCTGTCGGCAAGTGGAAGTCCCCCGTGGTCTTAACGCTTGAGCCTGGTTTCTAAGACAATTTTCTTGTAGTCTGAGAGAACAATGTACTGTAAATAAACAATATTAAAAAAAGGACAGTCTGCATTTTGGTGAAAATCTCAAAATTACGGTCCTCAGTGGCCTCTGTAGCATACTCATTCATAACATCATAGCAATTACAACTGCTTTTTACTTAATTTAAACCTGCAAGCAACAATTCACAGTCTCTTATATCACAAGATTTTTTTAATATTTCTCCCATGTTTCAGTGATATCTTAATATTCCAAAATTTAAATGCCTCTTCATTATAATTCGTTAATTTTTTACAAATTCGATATTTTACGTAATTAAATCTCCATTAATTTTGGGTCCCAAATTCGTCAACATTTATGTAACATTTATTTAGTTTATTATTTCTATTAATTCATTTGTTTTTATAGTATACGAAATTTTTGCTACCAAAAAATTGTTTGTGTGTTATTAGTATAGTGCTATTGACATCTGATTCCATAGTTTCTTGTTAAATTTAACTAACAGTGTTCACATCATTCACCTATAGTCAAAGTTACTTCATACAGTGGCAAAATCAATAATCTTCTTTGCAAACAAGACGCAGAAAGCAATAAACAATATTTCGTATGTGTGGATATCATACAGTTCATAATTTCCTATTGTCATTTCCATCTAGGGTTGCTATATCTAGCTGGGACCTCGTCGGGACGCACTGAAATGGGGGTGTAGAAATGTAGTAGAAATGTATTTATTATAATTACTTTTTATTTAGAACACAGTTACACGGAACTTGTTGCGGAGCAAGTAGTTGGTACACCATATTTTCCGGACAGCAAGTTTTTTTTTTCCTTTTACATATTTATAAAACTCCATGCAAGTCAGCTTGTAGTTAAACTGGCACTGTAAGATTGATTTCACAGTCCCTGGCAGCAGTCAATTTCCATCATCAGTCCACTGGGCCGACATCAGCAAAAATACTCTAGTGACTTTGTGAGCGAGAATAGAAAACAAATACTCGCATAGTTTTAGCAGTTGGGATTTGCGTTCAGGATTTTCGGTTTCCTCAAGAAAATAAATCCACCTTTCTTCCACGAACTGTTTAGACTTCCATTCTCCGGAGTGACACTTAGTTTCTAAAAAGCTCTTCAGACACATATATTCCAGAAAACAATTGTCGCCTGAAATCTTCACACCACTTATAGTCAGGTATATAACAGTGTTTTCAATCATCAGCCAATCTGGAGTTTGCGATAGCGTCATCCAATCAAATACTTGATATTTATTAAGAGAAATAGCCCATTTCCCTAAGTAATCAAATGGTTTAGAAAGCCCATCATCTCTTCCTCAAATTTCGAAACCAAATTAATTATTTCTTGAGTATGGTTCACATTCTTTAATTTTTTCAAATTCATCTTGATTTGCACGCCAATAAAATTGGCAGTCTTCCTTTCATTTAGACATCTTTGAGCGACTTTTCTTTTTTTTTTCCTAAACAGAACCAAGTTTGACTGCAGGAACGTAAAATAAATTTCACTGATCGGACCACCAAAAAAAAATCTAAAATTGTTCTAGGTGACCTGTCTTTGGTGTCAAAAAATTGTTTTATGGAATCGAAAGCTTAAGAATTCTCTAAACTACGCGCATTAACGATAACCACCTTGTTTTCGAGTGAGAAAAGAGTCTGATGATTGACATCAACATATAAACAGAACTCTTTCAGCTTCTGTGTCCTCGCAGTATAGACTGAAAAATAATTAAATATTTTCATGAGATTATTTCAATGTCGACAGTTAAGATTCCAGCAGCGCTTGATATAGTATTGTGGAGAATATCGGCGGGGCATCTAATTCCTTCTACATTTTTTCCTAGTGCTTTGATTTGGTGAAACACATTCCGCTGGTCGCGTCGATAAAGCCCTCCGAAGTTGGTACTGGTATTGTCTTCACAAAAAGTGAGTAATTTATCTAATGGAATTTGCAGTTGTCTCCATGTGTCTAGACAAAACTTTGCAATTGTCTCCGATGTTTCGTTGTTCACTGAATCAAACTTCAAAAGCTTCTGTTTGATTCCATCAGTTTTAGTAAAGGAAACAACTTTTCCGCCTTGTGGTTCGATGCATCGGTGCATATGCCATAAAATGAAACTTCTTGCAAATGTTTTATGCATTCGGACACGGAATGTGGCGGACAATATTTTTAACAATTGCTGTAGCTTCCGTCTTGGCTATAGACTGCTTTGCGGCTGTAGACTGCTTTGCGGCGACTTTGATCTCAGGATACATTGCGGTAGTCAGTTTTACGGTACAGCTACGAGAACTGAAGGACTGATAATGCTTTACAACTTTATAGGCTGTTGTTAATTCTGCAGCAGCAACGAGCAGTTCTTACTGGCTATCTTCTTTAATCACGTATAAATAGATTTTGATATTGAAGCTACTGCGAATCCATTTGTATGATTCTTCGTAGAAATGTAATGCCTCACATCTGCCTTACCTCCGTGAGTTATGAGATAAAACAGCTATAAATATCACACAACGCTTCCTGATCAGTACATCCTTTCTTGACAAAAGATCACTCGTTTGTGGAATTATCCGAAAAGTGACACTTTCTCTTTCCATCCTTAGGCTTTTTAGTAAGCTATGATAACGCAAGTTTGTTAGACGGTAAACAGTCGACGGTAACACTTAAGTCATCGAAGTACACATCACGCTTGAAGCCCTATACCTGCAGTAAACACTTCAGACATTACTAACTTGCACTTGTTGTTCGTATCACGCGCTTAGAAAGAATCGTCTTATCAAATCGCTATTCAAATGGGAACTTCACGATTCTTCCGCGTGGCGCTGCTTGAATTGTTCCAGCCCCTTACTACTAGAGAAGTCTGGTATTTTCTCGAATGATGGCATTAAATCTAGAAGGTGGTTCTATTGTGGTACAGTGTATGTAACCAGCATTTCCATCTGTGAGACGACCACGCCTAACATAAACTTGTTGACATAAATAAAACTAACTGAGGCTGGATTTAGATGTTGCGCTAACAGATGGCGCTACTTTAGTACTTGATCCAACCTCGTAACAGTATTTTGCAAAATCGGGACAAAATTGGTTCTTGTTGGGATGTCGGTACAAGAAGGTCCATAACGGTGACGGTCCGATATATTGGGATGGATGGCAACCCTAGTTAAATCGAAGCCTTATTCTTCCTGGCCTTTTCTGAATGAACGCTACGAACAGAATTGTGTAGACTACAATAGTGAAATAGCTCGAATGCTAACTTACTCCTGTTTATAAAACTTGCTTTGTTAAAGTGAGCAAAGAGATGCCAACATGGACAGTGAGGCACCTGAATATTTTGTTTGGTCAAGCAGATCACTGTCCTAGCAGTAAGTGACTGATCATTGTCATTTTCTTCATCGTAGATATAGGGACTCATTCTGGAAATATTGTAAGGTTATTTGAGAACTCTTACACAATACCTGGAATAATGAATTAAGAAATAGCGTTTGTTCCCGAGGTAGTGCATCAAATTACACTCCTGGAAATGGAAAAAAGAACACATTGACACCGGTGTGTCAGACCCGCCATACTTGCTCCGGACACTGCGAGAGGGCTGTACAAGCAATGATCACACGCACGGCACAGCGGACACACCAGGAACCGCGGTGTTGGCCGTCGAATGGCGCTAGCTGCGCAGCATTTGTGCACCGCCGCCGTCAGTGTCAGCCAGTTTGCCGTGGCATACGGAGCTCCATCGCAGTCTTTAACACTGGTAGCATTCCGCGACAGCGTGGACGTGAACCGTATGTGCAGTTGACGGACTTTGAGCGAGGGCATATAGTGGGCATGCGGGAGGCCGGGTGGACGTACCGCCGAATTGCTCAACACGTGGGGCGTGAGGTCTCCACAGTACATCGATGTTGTCGCCAGTGGTCGGCGGAAGGTGCACGTGCCCGTCGACCTGGGACCAGACCGCAGCGACGCACGGATGCACGCCAAGACCGTAGGATCCTACGCAGTGCCGTAGGGGACCGCACCGCCACTTCCCAGCAAATTAGGGACACTGTTGCTCCTTGGGTATCGGCGAGGACCATTCGCAACCGTCTCCATGAAGCTGGGCTACGGTCCCGCACACCGTTAGGCCGTCTTCCGCTCACGCCCCAACATCGTGCAGCCCGCCTCCAGTGGTGTCACGACAGGCGTGAATGGCGGGACGAGTGGAGACGTGTCGTCTTCAGCGATGAGAGTCGCTTCTGCCTTGGTGCCAATGATGGTCGTATGCGTGTTTGGCGCCGTGCAGGTGAGCGCTACAATCAGGACTGCATACGACCGAGGCACACAGGGCCAACACCCGGCATCATGGTGTGGGGAGCGATCTCCTACACTGGCCGTACACCACTGGTGATCGTCGAGGGGACACTGAATAGTGCACGGTACATCCAAACCGTCATCGAACCCATCGTTCTACCATTCCTAGACCGGCAAGGGAACTTGCTGTTCCAACAGGACAATGCACGTCCGCATGTATCCCGTGCCACCCAACGTGCTCTAGAAGGTGTAAGTCAACTACCCTGGCCAGCAAGATCTCCGGATCTGTCCCCCATTGAGCATGTTTGGGACTGGATGAAGCGTCGTCTCACGCGGTCTGCACGTCCAGCACGAACGCTGGTCCAACTGAGGCGTCAGGTGGAAATGGCATGGCAAGCCGTTCCACAGGACTACATCCAGCATCTCTACGATCGTCTCCATGGGAGAATAGCAGCCTGCATTGCTGCGAAAGGTGGATATACACTGTACTAGTGCCGACATTGTGCATGCTCTGTTGCCTGTGTCTATGTGCCTGTGGTTCTGTCAGTGTGATCATGTGATGTATCTGACCCCAGGAATGTGTCAATAAAGTTTCCCCTTCCTGGGACAGTGAATTCACGGTGTTCTTATTTCAATTTCCAGGAGTGTATGTACAGCGATTAAGAGGAATATCTATATTCATAGTCATTGCCACGGCAGCTGACTCACTAATATGCTGACATACTGTGAAGAAGTTAACAGAAAATTATTTCCAGATAATCAAACAAACAAAGCATCTAAAGACTGTAGCAGATTCCGATACATTCTACTACTTCTTGGACAGACGTTAGTAGATCATAATAGTAAGATAGCGCAAAGAACAAAAAACAAAAGGTCTCTGCATTTCTCTTACCTTCAGGCAATATTCCACCATCTCAGTTTTGTTTTTAGAATTACTTGCGAAGATTAAACAGAAAACGCCAGCTCACCGGGCTTTAGTCACGTTGGCCAAAGTGGCAGCCGTGCAGCAAAGATGCGTAACGAACCAGAGCCACTCAGCCAGCTGGGCGAGGACGAGCCTACCTTGCACCAGCGCTCTGACGTCACGCACCACCGCCTAATCATCACTGATCAGCCCGCTTCCGTCCTACTCGTGAGGAACCGATGGCCCTAGTAGTCTGGTCCCTTCGTTCCCACAAACCAACCAACCCACTCGTGACGACGTCACAACGAAGCGCGCGGAACCCAAATGCCTGTCACACCAGCTGAGCGCCTGCACTTTCTCGCAGCTTCCGAATTCTGCTCTCCAAGAGGGGATCTGTGTGGCAGCAGTGCCGCAAAAATGCGTGGTAGTACCAGAGCCGCTTACGACTGGCCCAAGTTAGCTGCGTCACATATCCATCGGCGTGCATACATGCAGATAGGCAAAATTCTGGCAACATGTGCCGCGCACGGGCGCGAATTGGCAAAAAGCAACGGCAGAGCGAACTGAATCGCCGTACAGTACAGACGCGTTCTTAGAGAGCCTACAACTTCAATCCGCGTACCGCGTGGGTCAAGCTTATAACGTAGCTCATCACAGACGCGTAGTCCACGACTGGTAGCTGAGTGGTCAGCCGGCGCGTTAGCTCAGCGTGGCCGGCGCGGTAGCTCAGCGTGTTCGGTCGTAATAAAAAACTGAGTGGAAGGATCGCCACCGAACCTGAACAGGATGTCTTGCGACGTCCGCAACGACCAAACACAGCGATCAAAAAAAAAAAAAGTAATAAAAAAACTGAGTGGAGGGACCAACAAACAGATTTGACCGGATGTCATGTGACGTCCGCAACGGCCAAACACAACGAACACAATGGAAAAGGGGGAAAAAAATGGTCAGCGCGATGTCAATCCTAAGGGACCGGGTTCGATTCCTGGCTGGGTCGGAGATTTTTCTCCGCTCAGGGACTTGGTGTTGTGTTGTGCTAATCATCATCATTTCATCCCCATCGACGCGCAAGTCGCCGAAGTGGCGTAAAATTGAAAGACTTGCACCCAGCGAACGGTCTACCCGACGGGAGGCCCTCGTCACACATTTTTACAGACGCGTACGGAAGTTTGTTTGGCGCTTTCCGTTCGTTTCCGCCTTCGCTTCGTCGCCTTTACGAAATACACGGTGCCCTGCGATCGCGAGAAAAAGGTTCGTTTCGTTCCGGACGCGCGTCCACTGTTGTCCTGCACTCAACGTTACCGGACGATGCACTCGTCACCCTCCGGAATCGGTGTTCAAATGGAACTATTATGCAAACACAATTACCGCGATCGCCGGCTAATGGACATTGCGATCTGAGTTCGTTTTTGTCTCTAGTTCATTTACTCATTTGGCAGAATAAATACATTTTCGGCAAGTGTGGTTATTAATTTGCCATACCATCACCATAGCCTACATCCTGAACAAAGTGCGACAGTAAAGTCTGCTCACTGCCCGACTGATACGTAAGCGAAGATACCTACACGTTCCCGCTTCGTAAATAATTTAGCACATTCCTTCTCGTCTGTCTGTGTTTCAGTTCAAATTATAAGCACATAGCCGTCACTTCTAGATGGTTTTATTCACCATTGACTAATGTAACAGTTAATGACTCTAAAAATAAATAATTTGATACCCAAAGTAAGAACGAAAATAAGTTTTTTAACTGTAAACACGACAATGATAGTGAAATTCCTCTGTTACATTAACATTGGGCTACTCATTACAAAACCGGTTAGTTTCTAATAATCCATGATTATTTTTCTCTTACAAATATTATTTTATACAAGCTTATATCGATTAAACTCTATCAGTCAATAATTACAATTGATACCTTATCAATTACATCTTGCCACAAAGCTTACAAACAAGAGAGAGCAAGATACAAAATGTCTGATATTAAATAAAATCACACAGATGCTTCTGTACAAAGATTAATCAGTTGTCAGTCGTATGTATTTATGAAACCTTCGCTGGTATCATCCCTTTTTAAAACTGTGCAAGGTGACACAGTGGTTAGCACACTGGACTCGCATTTGGGAGGACAACAGTTCAAACTCGCATCCGGTCATCCTGATTTATGTTTTCGTTGCTTTCTCTAAATCACTTCAGTTAAATGGCAGGATGGTTTCTATCAAATGGCATGGCCAACATCCTTCCCTAATCCGATGGGACCGATGACGTTGCTGTTTGGCCTCCTCCCCCGAATGAACCCTATTACCGGCCTGACATCTAGTGTCGGAACAATGCATTGCACATTCTTGACAGCACTGCAAGTATGTCCTGTTGTCTATTTGATAACATTCTCATTACATGAAAAAATAACTGCCAATGTTTCCTGTTGTTAACTTATCCCTACTTTTAAAGGTCCTTATTCTGCTACCAAGCACACAAATATCATCACTAATAAATGGTAGAAAAACAGACACGTAAAAACATGAACTGCAGAATGCAATTTCAATTGAGTAGATGTAAATGCATAAAGTAAGAAATCCTTACACTAATCTGTAGTGTTTTAATCTATCAGTCATAGTTCCTTAGGCTGAGTTGAAAGGTGCCTTGAATCATGTGTAGTGGTCGTCTGAACAAGAACCATTTCATTGTCAGACCTGTCTTCCAATATAACAGTTCCTTCACTCACTTGCCTATAAACTGTCACATACTGGGATGACAATCATTAACAAATAAATACACATCTATTTGACCTGCAAGGCCCTCATCTGCAGTATCTCCGCAACTACGGTACCTGGAAAAATGCAATAATGTAAAGACCACTATTGTTGCAAAGTACTTGATTTGTACAAGCTACTGAAGCAACAGTGGTTGAACACATATTTCCCTTACTTCTGAAACATTGGTCCACTCATTAAACTGCAAAATCACGGATTTCTACAATGTTTATGGAACTGTTCTGCTCTCTTAAAATGAAGGGAACTACTTTTTGTTCAGTAAGCCTGACATTAATTATGTTGTGCCTGACATTAATTGTCTGTAGTTTTTGTATCCATCTACAGATACTTAGCCTGTCAAAAAAAAAAATTGCTGCACCTTGAATAAAACACACATATACACTGAAGTGCCAAAGGAACTGACATAGACATAGGTATTCAAATACAGAGATACGTAAACAGGCAGAAGACGGCACTGCGGTCGGCAATGCCTGTATAACATATATGAATCTGAACATGGTGTTATAGTCGGTGCACCAGCGATGGGTCACAGCATCACCGAGATAGCAATGAAGTCGGGATTTTCCTGTACGACCATTTCTCAAGTGTACCGTGAATATCAGGAATCCTGGTAAAACATCAAATCTCTGAAATCGCTGCAGCAGGAAAAAGATGCTGCAAGAACGGGACCAATGACAGCCCAAGAGAATCGTTCAATGAGACTGAAGTGCAACCCTTCCGCAAATTGCTGCAGATTTCAGTTGTGGGCCATCAACAAGTGTCAACGTGCGAATCATTCAAAGAAATATCATTGATATGGGAAGGCCCACTCCAGTATCCTTGATGACTGCACAACAAAGCTTTACACCTCTCCTTGGCCCATCAGCACTGACATTGGACTGTTGATAACTAGAAACATGTTCATAATTGCTACAGAGTGGCTCCAGGAACACTCTTCTGAGTTTAAACACTTCTGATGGCCACGAAACTCCCCAGACATGAACATTATTGAGCATACATGGGATGCCTTGCAACATGCTGTTCAGAAGAGATCTCCACCCCCCCGTACTCTTACGGATTTATGGGCAGCCCTGCAGGATTCATGGTGTCAGTTCCCTCCAGCACTACTTCAGACATTAGTCAAGTACATGCCATGTCATGTTGCGGCACTTCTGCGTGCTTGCAGGGGCCCTACATGATATTAGGCAGGTGTACCAGCTTCTTTGGCTCTTCAGTGTAAGTTAAAGAGTGCATAAGTGGATAATAATTGTGTGAGTTAATAATTATTTTAAAAAAATGTAACTCTGTGCTCAGGAATAGTGGTTGGCATGAGGTGTATCAACCTCTCTTTTCCTCGGTGCCCAAACAATGGCCAATGTAATTTCCCCAATCACAACTCAAACTACTTTGAGGCAAAACACCACTATACTATACACCCATATCATCACCTGCACTAAATCATCATTAGCTAACAGTATTTGTTATTTACTCACAAAAGAGATTTACAAACAGCTGCGAAGTGGTCACATCACACAGAATTGTCTTATATGTACTTGGCATGTGAGCTGCTAAGTAGGTAAGTGTGAGAGTAAAATTCCATAGTTTTTGGCATAATCCCTATCGATTTTAGGAAAATCTGTCTCATCTATTTCTATTTCGGCCGAATGACAAGAATTTGAAAAATGTTAAGCTTTAGTGTGGATTAGATTTCAGAGCAAACTTAAAAGGCTGGATGACCAGTTTTCTACTGTACACCCTCGTCAATATGACTCTACCTAGCAAAGTACAGAGGTGTTCACTCAGATGATAACTTGATTAATGCTTTACAACATACTTGTCTCCTATCTGAGATTGCTAAGCCATAGTAGTATAGTGGTGTTTTGCCTCAAAGTAGTTTGAATTGTGATTGGGGAAATTACATTGGCCATTGTATGGGCATTGAGGAAAAAGAGAGGTAGTGGCAAATTTTTTCTAATTACCAGACTACCCTCCGTCCTGAGTTACACTCCATGCCCCTCAAGAGAGTGTCATGGAATAAGGGCAGCTGACACTTCTGATGACAAATTGTGGTGGTATTTATGTCACCAATTCCTCTTTACGCTATTTAAGAGGCCATGGGTTTCAGCTCCCTTGTCACTGTCAACAATACGAAAATGAAACTTCACTCTACAAGCACTGATCAGCCATGTACACCAAGCATTACACTTACAATGCAATACACATGACACTAAAATGTTATCAAGTAAAAAGCATTGCTCAATTCTGCAGTTAAAAAAGTATACAGGGTGGTCATAGACAATCTGAAAAGCTTGTCAGGAATTATAGATGACTTGCCTACAACAAATAATTGCATAGCCAACTGGTATTATGTGTTAACAAAAAAATATTTATTCGCAAAAACTCACAATGAGAAGAAACTAAAAAAAAAAACAACAGAGAAGTAACAAAAACTAGGAGACACTATAGTCTTTATATATAAAAACAAAGATGAGGTGACTTACCGAACAAAAGCGCTGGCAGGTCGATAGACACACAAAGAAACACAAACACACACACAAAATTCAAGCTTTCGCAACAAACTGTTGCCTCATCAGGAAAGAGGGAAGGAGAGGGGAAGACGAAAGGAAGTGGGTTTTAAGGAAGAGGGTAAGGAGTCATTCCAATCCCGGGAGCGGAAAGACTTACCTTAGGGGGAAAAAAGGACAGGTATACACTCGCACACACGCACATATCCATCCACACATACAGACACAAGCAGACATGTCTGCTTGTGTCTGTATGTGTGGATGGATATGTGCGTGTGTGCGAGTGTATACCTGTCCTTTTTTCCCCCTAAGGTAAGTCTTTCCGCTCCCGGGATTGGAATGACTCCTTACCCTCTTCCTTAAAACCCACTTCCTTTCGTCTTCCCCTCTCCTTCCCTCTTTCCTGATGAGGCAACAGTTTGTTGCGAAAGCTTGAATTTTGTGTGTGTGTTTGTGTTTCTTTGTGTGTCTATCGACCTGCCAGCGCTTTTGTTCGGTAAGTCACCTCATCTTTGTTTTTATATATAATTTTTCCCACGTGGAATGTTTCCTTCCATTATATAGACACTATAGTCTTACGGCAAAGATAAAAAAATAACACATGACCAGAAAAAAACTCTCGCGCACTTTTGATATCACTTTGCACCAGACATGAAAAATATCACTGCCACAGAATGTTGCATGGTAGGTTGTGCTGAGCAATAATTGTTAAGAAATAGTCTGATACATTGTGCTGTTTCTGAGTTAATTGGCATTGAAGTTAGCCAATCAGGCTATTGCAGCTGCAAATTCAAGTGGCCCACTAGATACTAGTAATGTCAGTTGTTGTCATAGCGTAGATGATAGCACCTGAGACTGCTCATCCTTTGCCTCAGGTTTGATCCTCACTACCATTCCATGTCCAATTTTTGTATTGCTCACTTGTTTGGTTTTAGAAAATCAGACAATTAAGACATTTGACAACCCCATCTCTGGTGGACCCCTTGAAATTCTGAGAAAATGGTCTGATTTGCTAGCTTCATGTTAATTAACTCAGAAATGGAGCAAATATAGAATTTTTTTCTTAACGATTATTTCTCAGCACAACCTTACAAGGGTTTTGGACTGTTTCTAACCACCCTGTATGTGTCTATGCCACATGGAACAATACAAAAAGCAAAAATTAATGAAAATTAAACTCCTGTCAAAGACAGTTTAACAAACACCAGTAGAGCATGAGGAGAGAAAAAATTATTCAAAACTGATTCAGAGGAAACACAGAAACTTACAGCAATAATAAAAATATATCAGCACTAATAGTTATAAAGCTGTGATCTTATTAAAAGCTCATATAGATTTCAGAAGCTGTGTCCTTGCATACAGGTACAAAGTGGTGTGGAGCAGGGGACATTGCAGAGACGTACCATGATCTGGGCAATGACAGTGAGGTGGACCGATGCTGCCGCAGCCATGACCTCTGCCCCGTGAAAGTGCGTGCCTTCCGCAAGCGCTACAATCTCACTAATCTTTCTGTCTACACAAAGTGAGTAGCGTATGGTACATTCTTTCATTTATGTAACAACTGTTAAGTTTAATTTAGTAGGGCGTTGCTGGAGCCAAACTCTCTCCTGAACCCGCATTCCTATTAGTGCTAGTTCCAATGCCTTATGTGAGGTCCAGTATAAAGTTTTAGGAGAAACATCTAGTAAGTTGAAGCTTTGAGCTAGTCTGTGAGGCTTCCTACAGGTAAAGTTTCCTCGTACATCAAAAAGTCCAGAGAGTGACTTCCATTGGGCTATTAGTTATAAATTAAATGTAACTGGAATTTTATTGTACACATTTTGAAACTATTTTTGTGGTCTTTCTATGCAGCATAGTTCAGGAGCAAAACATACATTAATGGAAGATGGTATCAATCATTATAAAGAGAAATGTTGTATAAAGATATGTCTTATTCTTTATAGTCTCCAGGTGTCTGAAACTGCCAGGTGCAGGTTTCAGTAAGTTAATAGATTGTTACTTGTGTCTCATCATGAACTGCTTTTTGCAAACTAGTGTTTAAAATTTCCATTGTCAATTACAACGGACTTTGAAGCTTGTGTAATGAGGCACAGTTCTGCTAACTGGAACTCGCAATTACATTCTTCTTTACTGTGTAGATAAGAATTTGAAAGGCACTACCAGTCTACAAACAGTCCCACTATTTGAGAACAGTCAGGTTACCATGCAACAGCACTACTGTGATCGATACGGTGCCGAGTTTCAGTGAGGTACTGTGCCAAATGCCACAAATAATGTGCAGTGGCTCCATTCTGTTGCAAGCATTTTTGAATCCTTGATGTCAAGAGAGTTAATTTGGAGCTGGAACGGCTGCTCATGTCGGGTGCGGGGTCACACATTGGTGTGGTTCATGTTGATTCTGTCAGTAGGTGGGATTATACTAGGCATGGCCTTCACCTCAACAGGAAGGGGAAGGGTAAATTGGCTGGGGAAATAGCAGGAAAGTTAAAGGGGGGAGGCACTGTCATGAGTGGAAAAATACCAGTGGTTTAGGATTCAGAAAAGACCCTTTTTTAGGGTAGGGAGGACAGAAAGAAAACAAATTTTAAGAGAGGTTAGAACTGAGACAAACCTTCAGTTTGAGAAAGAAATCAAAAAACATAATTCCAGCTTATTACATCAACATAAACAGCCATTGGTTAAGAATTTTCAACTGTCAGCAGATATTTTAACTCCATCCAATTTTAAGTCAGTCAATGTGAAATGTCAGCTATCTTTATTGCATCAAAATATTCGAGGACTGAGAAATAAAATTAATGAATTAACTATCTGCATAGATGAATTAGAGTCTTCAAACCCAGCTGACATAATCTGCCTCTCTGAACATCATGTGACCACTGGTATAGAACTTTTAAGTGTTACAGGGTTTAGGTTAGCATCTCACTATTGTAGATCAGAAATGGAGAAAGGAGGAGTTGCCACATTCATCAGGAACTGTCATAAATTTAAGAACATAGACATTCATAAATTTTGCCTAGAACAGCATATGGAAGCATGTGCAACAGAATTAGAATTTCACAAAAAATCTTTCATAATATTAAGTGTATATCGAGCACCTGCAGGTAACTTTAATCTGTTTGTAAACCACCTTGAAGCTGTACTGGCCCATTTAACAACCAAAAACAAAGAAATAGTGGTTGCTGGTGATTTCAATGTAGATTTCCTTAAAGACTCTCCCAATAAGAACCTATTTGAGTTAGTAACACTATCATTCAACTTAATTCCCACAGTAAAGTTCCCCACTAGGATAACCACTTGCTCACAAACAGCCATTGATAATATCTTTATAGAAAAGTCAAATGAACAAAATTATATTACAAAACCAATAGTCAATGGCCTCTCAGACCATGACATGCAGTTCCTTCTGTTAAATGTTAATACTGAACAAGATATAAAATCTGTTAAATCTGAGCTCAAGAGGGTAATCAGTAAGCCAAAAATTGATTATTTTAGGACACTCCTCAGAGACATTCACTGGACTGATGTTTACAGTGCTCATGGCATGAATGAAAAATATAACATTTTTGCTAATAATGTGCTTACCTTATTTGAACACTGCTTTCCCCCAAAACTTACCAAGGTTAGAGCAAAGTCTACAAAGAAGCCATGGATTACTCGAGGAATAGGGGTATCTTGTAAAACAAAAAGAAAACTGTATCTGTCAATCCGAAACATTTCCAATGTTGATGCTATAGCACATTATAAGAAATACTGCAAAATATTAAAGACTGTAATACGGATGTCAAAGCAAATATATTACAAGGAAAAGATAGTCATATCAGATAACAAAATAAAGACAATATGGGATATAGTGAAGGAGGAGACTGGTAGAACCAGACATGAAGAGGAACAAATAGCATTAAGAGTAAATGATGCATTGGTGACAGATGTGTATAGTGTTGCAGAACTTTTTAACAAACATTTTATAACTGTTACTGAAAAGATGGGGTTGTCAGGTTCGGTAGATGCTGCTATGGATTACCTTAGACCAGACATTTCAAGTAACTTCCATAATATGAATTTGACCCTCACTACCCCAACAGAAATAATGTCCATCATAAAATCTTTAAAATCAAAAACATCTAGTGGGTATGATGAAATATCAACAAAGTTAATTAAAGAATGTGATTCTGAGCTAAGTAACATATTAAGCTATCTGTGTAACCAGTCGTTTATCAGTGGAATATTTCCCGAATGGCTGAAATATGCTGAAGTTAAGCCACTGTTTAAGAAGGGAGATAAAGAAATAGCATCAAATTTCCGTCCAATTTCACTGTTGCCAGCATTCTCAAAAATTTTCGAAAAAGTAATGTACAGTCGTCTTTATAACCATCTTATCTCAAATAACATACTGTCAAAGTCACAGTTTGGATTTCTAAAAGGTTCTGATATTGAGAAGGCTATCTACACTTACAGTGAAAATGTACTTAATTCATTAGACAAAAAATTGCAGGCAACTGGTATATTTTGTGATCTGTCAAAGGCATTTGACTGTGTAAATCACAATATCCTTTTAAGTAAACTAGAATATTATAGTGTAACAGGAAATGCTGCAAAATGGTTCAAATCTTATATCTCTGGCAGGAAACAAAGGGTGTTATTAGGAAAGAGACATGTATCAAGCTATCAGGCATCATCCAACCGGGAACTAATTACATGTGGGGTCCCACAAGGTTCCATTTTGGGGCCCTTACTTTTTCTTGTGTATATCAATGACCTTTCATCAGTAACATTACCAGATGCCAAGTTTGTTTTGTTTGCTGATGATACAAACATTGCAATAAATAGCAAATCAAGTGTAGTCTTAGAAAGATCAGCCAATAAAATATTTGTAGACATTAATCACTGGTTCCTAGCCAATTCTTTGTCACTAAACTTTGAAAAAACACACTACATGCAGTTCAGAACTTGTAAGGGGTGTCCCAAGAGTATATGTCTAACATATGATGACAAGAAGATAGAAGAAGTGGACGGTGTTAAATTCTTGGGATTACAGCTTGATAATAAATTCAACTGGGAGGAGCACACCACAGAACTGCTGAAGCGTCTTAACAAATCTCTGTTTGCAATGCGAATTTTGTCAGACATAGGGGATATAAAAATGAAAAAGCTGGCATACTATGCTTACTTTCATTCCATAATGTCATATGGGATTATTTTCTGGGGTAATTCATCAAGCCGAGCTAAAGTTTTCCGGGCACAAAAACGTGCAGTAAGAATTATATGTGGTGTGAACTCAAGAACATCCTGCAGAAGCCTGTTTAGGGAACTAGGGATACTAACTACAGCTTCCCAATATATTTATTCCTTAATGAAATTTGTCATTAAAAATATATCACTTTTTCAAACCAACAGCTCAATTCATGGAATCAATACTAGAAATAAGAATAATCTTCACAAGGATTTAAAGTCACTTAGTCTTGTACAAAAAGGTGTGCATTATTCAGGAACACACATTTTCAATAACTTGCCAGCAGCCATAAAAAGCTTAACAACCAATGAAATTCAGTTTAAGAGAAGCCTTAAGGATTTATTGGTGGCCAACTCCTTCTACTCCATTGATGAATTTCTTAGGAAAACCAACTGATTTGTATATAAGTACAACATAACTTCTGCACAATTTCAGTGCAGTAATGTGTTCACTGAAAATGTGTGTGTGTGTGTGTGTGTGTGTGTGTGTGTGTGTGTGTGTGTAAGTATAATCTAACTTCTGCACCATTTCAGTGCAGTAATGTGTTCATTGTAAATAAGTATTACAGTAGTTGTATTACATGTTTCTTACCTTATAAATAAATAAAAAACTTTTTTATTTTAAATTCAGTGCAATAGTATTTGTAAAATGACTCTTAGTGTTCATTAAAAAATGACGATCATTCCACTTGGGACCTGTGGAATGGTACATTAGCTTATTTGTTTTAGTTTAAATATTTGTCATGTATTGTTGTTTTTCTGACATGTTCCACATCCTGGAGGACCTCCTCACTACGGATCAATTGGAATGAAAGTAAATCTAATCTAATCTAATCTAAACCTCTGATGTTACTTCTACTTCTGTTGATGATTCTCCATCCAAGATAACTTCCTGCATCATTTCTACAGGAATCCTCAATTGGGTCAAAAGTTTTGTTTGACATCCCTTATGATTATACTTCCAATAAAATGCACACACATATCTATTGTGGAACAACATTACATATGTACCAAAAAAAAGAGAAACCTGCTCACATTAATTATTGCTTCTTGTCATGCAAATAACAGGAGAACTCAATTCTGTAATCTGTATAATCAGATTCCGTCGATTTCTTGTTGCTGGCGATACTTTTGTGCCATTGGCTATCTTTCTCTGCCACAAGAAAAAATTTTGGGACATTTCTGCCCCACCCGCGATCTTTTTTGCGGCACGCGCGATCTTTTTTGCGGCTCGCGCTATCGCTTTTGCGGCACGCGCGATCGATTTTGCGGCACGCGCGATCTTTTTTCGCCACTCGCTCTCTCTGTTTTTGAGCTACGTGTGTTCTTTTTCCCCTGATCTGGACATACTTGCTTGGTCTGGTCAACTTTTTCCGTATTTTTCTTATTTACTGGTCTTCCTTTGGTATTGAACATTACCCACACAATTTCTTTCCTTCTCGTCCTTCCCTCCGTGTTTTACTCCTTCTTATGATTACTATCTCAACTTTAGTTATTTAATTTCCCTACCCACCAGTTACCCACTATGTACCCTAATCCTATACCACATTATTTACATTCATTCCGGAAACATGCATTCACTGTAGCCAAACTGCAATCCCACATACTTTTCCTCCAGTCCTGCTTAACCTTTGGAATTACCCCTAAAGGGCTTACCTTAAAAGTTCCCATCTCTGGGTGCAATTCCTCCTTCCACCAGTCTCTCCTGGAATTCCAGAACCTTCAATCCTTAGCCCTTACCCAACTTGTCCTGAATCTCTACACTACTTCATGTAACCACCACTCCCAACAGCTCCTATCTCTCTTCAAAGTCCTCCACCTCTCAAACCCTTGCTTGGAGAACACACTGAGGAACATCATCCTAGAAGCCAGCTGCAAACTTGAGTTCCATGCCACACAACACCTGAAAAAACTATCCACAGTGCTAGTGCAACACCTCAGAAGTGGGGTCCCTCTCCCTATCCCTCACAAACACCAACCACAACAGAACCTTCAACAAACCCCCCTCATAGCCAACAAACCTAGCCTAGCCACCCTACTCAATCTCCCCATCCCAGCACATACCCCACACAGACCAAATCTCAACTATAACCACAGTCAAATGCCACATATCACCAGTCCCAATTCAGTCCTAAACCTCTCATCCAGATCCCTCTCTCCTCCAGAGACATCTGTTCTATCAAAAGGCTTAACCTTTAGCCCCGCACCTAAATTCAATCACACTGCCCTGGTTAAAGATCTCCTCTCATTCACCCGGAACCTCAACTGGAAATATCACTTCACTACCCAAACACAGCCCCCCCCAAGTACTAGACCCAGTGTTGAACCCTGTCTACAACAGTTCCGACTGCCTTCTCAAAGGGATCCTCCTCCCCTCCCCCAAAACCATCCCTTGCAGACATTTCAGGAATTCCTCACATCCAGTGTTGCCTCCCAGTCCTTCTTGAAGAACATCCCGACAACCCCCAACATCACCCCAGCTGAATCCCGTGCCATTAAAGAGCTGAAAATAGACCACTCTATTGTCATCCTCCCGGCAGATAAAGGCTCCACAACTGTCGTACTTGACCGTGTGGAGTATGTGGCAGAAGGACTGCGGCAACTCTCTGACACCTCAACCTACAAAGCTGTTACCCAGGATCCCATTCCCTCCATCCAGACTGAGCTGCAAAAAATCCTAAAAATCCAAGGTCCCTCACAAGGCCTCACAACGGCTTCCGTAGACTTACTCACTCCACCTGAGCCACGTACCCCTACCTTCTACCTATTACCCAAAATCCACAAAGAGAACCACCCTGGCCATCCCATTGTAGCAGGCTTCAAATCCCCAACCGAACGTATCTCAGCTCTGGTAGACCAGCACCTACAACCTATCACCCGCAGACTCCCATCCTACATCAAAGACACAAACCACTTCCTAGAACGCCTCAAATCCATTCCCACTCCTCTCCCACCTGAAACCTTTCTTGTCACCATAGATGCTACATCCCTTTACACAAACATCCCACATACCCATGGTCTCTCTGCCCTTGAGCACTACCTCTCCCAACGCCCACCCGAAGATCTTCCAAAAACCTCGTTCCTTATCACACTTACCAACTTCATCCTCACCCATAATTACTTCACTTTTGAAGGCCAGACCTACAAACAAATCAGGGGAACGGCCATGGGAACCAGGATGGCTCCCTCCTATGCCAACCTCTTCATGGGCCGCATGGAGGAGGCTTTCCTGAAGACCCAACAGCTGCTTCCCCTGGACTGGTATAGGTTTATAGATGACATCTTTGTGGTCTGGACTCATGGTGAAGAAACACTCCTTAATTTCCTCCATAACCTCAACTCCTTTTTGAATCTGAATTTCACCTGGTCCTTCTCCAAAACCCAAGCCACCTTCCTGGATGTTGACCTTCATCTTGTTGAAGCTCACATCCACACCTATGTCCATATCAAAGCCACAAACAAACAACAGTACCTTCACTTTGATAGCTGCCATCCTTTCCACATCAAACGCTCCCTTCCCTACAGCCTAGGTATTCGTGGCAAACGTATCTGCTCCAGTGACGAATCCCTCAACAACTACACCAATAACCTGACCAGTGCTTTCCTCTCCCGCAACTATCCTGCAGACCTTGTCCACAAACAGATTTCCCGAGCAATACATTCCTCCCCATCCAACAACAATGTTCCTACCCCCAGACCACACAGAAGTATCCCCCTTGTCACCCAATATTATCCTGGCCTCGAAAACATCAACAAATTACTCCGCCAGGGATATGACTTTCTCAAGTCAACCCCTGAAATGAGATCATCCCTTGACAAAATTCTCCCCACACCACCCAGAGTTGCCTTTCGTCGCCCCCCTAACCTCCGTAACATCCTTGTTAAACCCTACAATATTCCCAGACTACCTTCTCTACCCAGCGGTTCCTACCCCTGTAACCGACCCCGCTGCAAAACCTGCCCCATGCATCCGCCCACAACCACCTACTCCAGCCCCGCTACTGGTAAAACATACACAATTCAAGGCAGGGCTACGTGTGAAACTACACATGTCATTTATCAACTGACATGCCTGCACTGCACAGCCTTTTACATCGGCATGACAACAACCAAACTGGCTGAGCGCATGAACGGACACAGACGAACTGTCCGCCTAGGAGATGCCCAATACCCAGTAGCGGAGCATGCCCTCCAGCATAATTCTAGGGACCTAGTAACCTGCTACACCGTATGTGCCATTTGGCTTCTCCCACCCAACACCAGTCCCTCTGAACTGCGGAGATGGGAACTTGCACTCCAACACATCCTTTCATCCCGCCATCCCCCTGGACTGAACCTACGTTAAACAACCTCACTCCCATTCACTCTTCAGTCTTCTCCTCTTTCCCTTTCCTCTTTAGCCATTCACGCATCTTTTCATCCTACGTAGTTGTGTTTATACTATATACCTCTTTACTTCTGTATGCATCCTCTTTGGTTGAAGCTGACACAGTACTTACAGTAGAATATCTTTGGCTTCCCTCTGACAACCATGCCTCCATCCTTGCCACCCTCCCTGTTTACCTTTCCCTGTTGCTTCATAACCTGGGTTGTGAGTAACTGAATCCACTTTCCCTTCTTCCCTTTTTTCCCCTCTCTCCTCCCTGATGAAGGAACAAAGTTCCGAAAGCTAGGAATGTAAATTTTCAGTTCTGTTTTATGTGTATCTATCGGCTGTACTGAGCTGAGGTAAGTACTGGCCAGCCCCTCTATCTCTTTGTTAGTATTTGTTTCACATCTTATATGAGATTTTCCATTAATCATTTAATCAGATAATTTGTAAGAGTAACTAATATATTTTTAATTTTCTTTTGAATTCACAGAAACTACCAATTTTATGCTTTTCCTGTTGAAGATGTGTGCATCATAACACAAAAACTGTCTCAGCCATAGACACCTTTAGAAACCCAAACTCTGACTTCATCACTACACCATTTTGCTAATTTTACCAAAGCTAAAAAGTTGGAGAAGAGTGACTGGCAAAACAAGGTGTGAGGAAGATCATGTGCCAATGACTGCATAACCCAGTCAGTAAGAACATTGTGTTGTACAAGACAAGCTTCAGATTTTAAGTACCACTCTGGCACAGAGTTTTAATCAGCCAAAAAGTTTCAGTACATTGCTGAAGTCACAATTTGAATTTCTAAAAGATTTCAATTTTGAAAGGGTCATTTACTAA
Source organism: Schistocerca serialis cubense (assembly GCF_023864345.2). Lineage (NCBI taxonomy): Eukaryota > Metazoa > Arthropoda > Insecta > Orthoptera > Acrididae > Schistocerca > Schistocerca serialis. Next base: position 944,281,107 of record NC_064638.1, read on the forward strand.
AGAGAGAGAACGCATAGTCCACTATGCAGTAAATTACATTCTGCTAGGATATTCTATGATCTGTCAAAGATGTTTGATTATCCAAATGACAACATCCTTTTAAGTACAGCATGTAAGAATGTAATTGTGTCACAGTAAGTTCTGCAAAATGGTTTAAGTCACATCTCTTGGACAGAAAACAAAGGATGTCAGTAGGAAAGAGTCCAATGTCCAATGTTAAGCTGTCAGTGTTCTTCCAACTGGGAACTAATTGTACATGGTGTTCCACAAGGCTACATCTTCAATTTTTTGCGTTTTCTTGTGTCTATCAGTGAATCAGTAAAAAATATCTGATTTTAAGTTTGTTTTGTGTCCATTGTTATGAACATTATGATAAATGGCAAATTAAGTACAGCAGTCAAAAGAGTTGATAATTATGTATTCTTGGGTATTAACAAATGGTTTCTAAACAATCCATTCTCATTAAACTTTGAAAAAACTCGCTGTAGGCAATTTTGAACTTGCAAGAGCAAGAGATATTAACACAACTTATATATAAAATATGAGGACATGAAAATAGAAATACATAGTTGACAGAGTGTATTTCTTGGAGAATTTTTTTCCTATTACAGAATTTGGCCAAATTTAGACTGCTTAGAATCTATGACTGTGGTACCATCTTTTTCTTCTTGTCTTCCCAGAACTTCTTCAGGCCTTGGCTGATTGCTTACTCTGTTCATGTGACATCACCCTTATATGTTGTGGTTTTTGTTGTTGGATAGGAAATTTTACAGTATTAATCAGTAGCCTGCAATTTTCCCTGTCCTGCATGGTGTCTTTTGTGATGTTATCTCAAATTCGCTCTTGTCTCTTCCAGCCATCCCGTGGTGATTTTTAATTTGGAGATGAAATTAAAAAATTTCCTTGAGCAATGGAAACTCCATGTTGGAATATCAACAGTATTAGGAAAAGACAGATTGCTACTCACTGTAAAGATGATATGTTGAGTTACAGACTGGCAAAATGAAAAGACAGTTACACATTAGCTTTCAGCCAAAGATTTCTTCAGAAAAGGAAACACACACATTCATTCACACAAGCAAGCACACCTAATGCACACATGACCACGATATCCGGCAGCTCGGACTGGAATGCAGCTGTCATGTAGAAGAGAAGCAGCTATCTGGATGGGGCAGAGAAGGGGAATGGATGCCAGGATATGGATGGGTGGGAGAGAGGAGCACTATCTGGCAGAGCATGCAGGGACTGCTAACAGGAGCAGTGTCGGGAAGCTGTGAAGCAGGGAGGTGGGAAGGGGGGTGGGGGAAATAGGGAGTGAATAAGTCTAGGAGCAGGAAAGGGGAAAGACAGGTGGGTGCCTTGGCAGAGGGTGGCATACAAAGAGTGTGAGGGGATGATAATAGGGGATAGGTGATAGGACAGGAGGTGGAAACTGTTGGGTGGTGCTGGCCATTCATCCTGGTGGATGAACTCCCTTGCCCAGTATGTTTCACAGACAGGCACTATCCCCCAGACCTAGTCTCCAAACATATCTTCCACACCATCCCCCCCCCCCCCCAATCCTCCCACCACCACCAAGAAACAGCTACAAAGGAGTGCCTCCTTTGTCATCCAGTACCACCCCAGATTAGAACAATTTAACCACATCCTTCATCACGGGTTTGATTACATATCATCACGCCCTGAGATGAGGGACATCCTACTCAAGATCCTTTCCACCTCTCCCAAAAGTAGTGTTCCATTTCCCATCCAACCTCCACAACATCCCAATCCATCCCTCTGCCACTACCAATTCCAGTCCCTTGGATCATACCCCTGTGGAAGACCCAGGTGCAAGACCTGCCCATTCCACCCACTCAGTATTTCCTATTCCAGTCTTCTCACGGGCTTATCCTGCCCCATCAGAGGCCAGGCCAGCTGTGGAAGTAGCCATGTCAGCTCTGCTGCAATCACTGCACAGCTCTTTATATTGGTATGACTACCAACCAGTTGTCCGCCAGGATGAACAGCCACCACCAAACTGTGGCCAAGAACAAGGTAGACCACCCTGTGGCACAACATGCTGCTGAAAATAACAACTTCGATTTCAATGGCTGCTTCACTACCTGGGCCATCTGGATCTTCCCTTTCACCACCAGCTTTTCTAAGCTGAACAGATAGGTGCTATCCTTACAGCACATTCTCTGGTCCCAGAATTATTTGAGTTTCAACCTACAGTAACATACTGGCCCCACACCTTCTACCCAACAGTTTTCGCCCCTACTGCCTTATCTCCTCCCTGTTCTTGTCCTCTCAGCCTCATTGTGTGCCACCCTCTGCCAACACACCAGCCAGTCTCTCCCCTTCCCCACTCCTCTCCTTTTTTGCTCCTCATTCCTCCCCGTCCCCACCTACCTGCCCCCACTTGTATCCTGCTATCGCTTCCCTTTCTCTTTCTCTGAAGAAGGCTTTGGCTGAAAACTAATGTGTAACTGTCTTTTCATCATGCCTGTTTGCAACTCAACATCTCATCTTTCAGGTGAGTGGATATCTATCTTTTCCTTATATTGTTAAAAATTTTCTTGTCATGCATTCTATAAACATGACTGTAAAACTTTAATCTCCTGTTCCTTATTGCGTCTGTGATTGTTTCTATGTTACTATATATTTTCAGTCCTCCACTTCAGTCAGTATCTTTGTTCTTTGGTGATCCTCAAGTTTTCTGTATATTTTTGTTTCTTTCTTTACCAGTGCTTTTTGTTCACCTCTTTTCTTCAGTATTTGGAATTTAAATCCGTATAGTGCTTCCTTTTTAATTACTGTTGTGTAGTGTTTAATTTTTACCTGGAACAATATTGATCTTTTATAATATTGGTTTTCGGGGAGTTTTTATGCTGGTTCCATTTTCTTTGATCTTTCTTCACATGTGGTATTATTTATGCCATTTTACTGTATCCATTCTCCCAAATACTTACATTTATCAACTCTTATGATGTTTTGATGCTGTTTGTATTTATTTTTCTCTGTTGTGTTTAGGTTCAGTGTATTCCATTTCCTCATACACTGTTCGTAATGTGGTTTTAGCTGCAATTTTCTGATGTCTTTCTGTCATTATGCCGATGATACAAGTGTAGCTATCACACCCAAAAGACAAGAATTAACTGGTGAAATTGTAAATGATGTTTTTCAGAAAATCATTAAGTGGTTCTCTGCAAATGGGCTCTCATTAAACTTTGACAAAACACAGTATATACAGTTCCACACAGTAAATGGAATGACACCATCAATAAATACAGACTTCGATCAGAAATCGGTAGCTAAGGTAGAATATTCAAAATTTCTAGGTGTATGCATCGATGAGGGGTTGAACTGGAAAAAACACACTGAGGATCTGCTGAAACGTTTGAGTTCAGCTACTTATGCTATTAGGGCCATTGCAAATCTGAGTAAATTAGCTTACCATGCCTATTTTCATTCTCTGCTTTTGTATGGCATCATATTCTGGGGTAACTTATCATTGAGTAAAAGAGTGTTCATTGCACAAAAGTGTGTAATCAGAATAATTGCTGGAGCTCATCCAAGATCATCCTGCAGACACTTATTTAAAGAGCTAGAAATCTTCACTGTAGCCTCACAATATATATATTCACTTATGAAATTTGTTATTAACAATCTGAACGAATTCAAAAGTAATAGCAGTGTACATGGCTACAACACTAGGAGAAAGGATGATCTTCGCTACTCAAGGTTAAATCTAACTTTAGCTCAGAAGGGGGTAAATTATGCTGCCACAAAAGTCTTTGGTCACTTACCTAATAGCATCAAAAGTCTGACAGATAGCCGTATAGCATTTAGAAGGAAATTAAAAGAATTTCTTAATGGCAACTCCTTCTACTCATTAGATGAAATTTTGGATATAGTAAGTGGGTAATTTCCCAACTGCCACCAAAAAAAAATAAAAAATAAAAATATTGAGTGTCATGTAATATTTTGTGTAATGTAATATCTTGTATAGACACCTTTTATTAACCTGACACGTTCCACATCATTACAAAGTCTCGTATTCTTGATCTGTGGAACAAGTACTAATCTAATCTGATCTAATCTAATTATCTTTTCATCTGTTTTGTCCATAGAAATTATTGCAATATCATCAGCAAAAGTGAAATATTTCACCTTGAATCTTCCTCTTCCTTGTCCTATATGGACTCTTCAATGTTTTTCTCTTTTAGTTCCTTATCCCACTCTCTTATGACCATGAATAACACCAGATTGAAGAGAATTGGCATGATCCCCTCCTTTTGCTGCACTCCTGTCTTAATTCTTAAGGCTTATGAAGCTTCTTGCAGGAAACTTAACTTTTGAAGTTGTCTGTAAGTATCTGTTCAACAAATTGTCTGGTTGTTTTGTCAATAGCTGCTTCTTTACTGTCTGTTGGTCTTGTGTATTGCAGTATATTTGAAAATCAATCAATTTAATGATTGTGTTAAGGTTCAGTGTTTTTCTGATCTGAGGATTGTCTTAAAGTTAAAAATTTGCTCTGGACATAATCTATTTTTTCTGGATCTCACTTAGTACTCAAGAGCTGTGTGTTCTGCTTGGTCTTCTATCTTATTCAGTAGAGCTTTGGATATAATTTTGAAGGTGACTGGAAAAAGAGATATGCCTTGGTAACTGCTGGTGTCTGTCCTGTCTCCCTTCTTATACAGTGGATGAATTACAACTTGTTTCTAATCATCCGGTATGCCTCCTTTCTCCCAGAAATCTTTAATAACTCGATACATGGTATCAGTTGTCTGCTTTGCTCCAATTTTCACATCTCAATTAACATCCTGTCTTCACCTGGCACACTGTTGTTTTGCAGCTGGCCAGTTTATTGTTCAATTTGATGCAGTGATCTTTGTGTTGGTTCCTCACAGTTTTGAAGATGGTTGAACTATTTTGGCAGTACCTCACAGTTGTCTTAGCTTTTGATAAAAGTCTGCCTGTTGAATCTTTGAAGAGAATGCTCACTGGCTTGTTCGCTGTTGTTTCTTCTTTGAAAACTTTGTGTAAATCCCTAGTGTAGATCTGTCTGACATTTATATTTATTTTGTCTCATCAATTTGTGTAATATTTCCATTTCTCTGTTCAAACAATTTTATGTCTGTTTTTTGATCTCAGTGAGTGTGTTCCAGTCACTTTCCATTTTTCAGGAGTTCCATTTTTTCCAATCTGTTAGTCTATGCTCTGTCACTTCATCACATATCTTATTCCACCATCTATGTTTCGTTCTTCTTGATGGTTGTTCTAGTTCTTTCACTTTCTCTATCACTGCTACCCTAATCTCAAATTCTGCATCAGTTCTATGAACTTTTTTAATTTTGCAGTTCGGTTTTTAGGTTCAAATTTGGCTTTGATTTCTGTTGAAATGTGTTCCAAATATATGCCTAGTCCTCTTCTGACCCATACCTTCTTTATTTCTCTTTGGTTTTATGTGGTTGTTGTCACATTATACAGTTGGTATGAACCTAAATGTGTAATAGGAGAAGTCCAGGTCTTCTTTCTCCTTGATAATTTTCTGAAAAAGGCTACATTAGTTTTAAGTTGAACTGTCTGCAGAACTTGTTGAGCCTTCCTCAGCCCTTTTGGTGCATTTCTGTGCAGGAACTACTATTGCCTTGTACTTCTCTTTTTTGATGATCCATGCATTGAAGTTTCCTACAAGTAGTTTTATGTGGTGCCTTGGTATTTCTGATGCCTTATTTTCTAGTGTTTCCCAAAATTGTTAGACTTTTTCTATATTTTTACTGTTGTCACTGTTGCTAGAAGCATGTGCATTTATGATGGTATAGCCATTGTTTAGCCCTCTGATTCAAATGCATTCTCATCTCCATTTCTGGTTTCTGGAAGTGCTATAAGTGAGATGGTTGTAAAAAAATCACTGACAGCTCACAGCACTGTTGTATGCTTTCAGATGAAAAGCACTAACAGCTGCAGGTGAAAACAGTAGTCATCAAAAGAGGTGTGCCAACACTGAGGCATCACCATAGAGACATTTACAAAATCGTGTTATATTATTGGTTGAGAAAGACTCATGGAGCTACCACACCCAGCTCACACAAATTGTCAAGGATCAGCTTATGCTGACTCAACATAGAATGCATATATTGCATCTTTCTAATACACTCATCAATTGTTTAAGTGTCTCAGTCTTTAGGAAAGTACTGAAGTTCAATGTTCCTAGCATATGTTTCTTCTTAGGCCTTATGCAAGATGTTCTTGGAAGCTCTGATTCTTCCTTACATGATGTTCTAGGCTTTCCAGAATCCAATGGCCTAGCTGCATCACTGTTTCTAGTGATGAAGGATCATTTACCTCTTTGAGTACTTTTCTGTTCAGTCTTTACCATCAGGTCTTGGTTGAAAGTAAGTTAGGGAGGGGTGTTACATCTGTGACCAAATCCCCAGATTGCCTTCAATAGGCTGCACAATATTGGAACACATGCTTTTCATACCTGGCGACTTTGGCAACAGATGCTACCAATTTTTTCAGTCGCTGTTAACATGTAGACAGATGTGGACTACATAGCCACTTGCAAATCAGATATGGTATGGATTTTCATTCTGGTTGGTGTGTTGCCTGTTTCACTAGATCCACCATACTGAGGTCCATCCTCTCTTCCTTTGACATTGTTGAGGTATCACTATTAGGAGAAAATGACTCATCCAGCATCTTTGGCACTGAGATTAATATCTGCCTTGGAAACAATTGATCTTCTTCATCTCATCTCCCATACTGCTGACTAATTGGCTTCCTCTCTCTTCTTACCAGATGACCAGCAGCTAGAAAGAGATTGTGCTACATTGTTCATCTGGATAATCTATTAGAAACAGATAGTCCCACATTGGTCATCTGGATAACTGAAATGGATTTATGAACTGCTAATAAATTTAGTTGTAATGTATTATAGAACTAGTGAAATGCCTAAGCAAGTCTTATATTGTTAGACATAGGAGAGATAAATGTAAATAATCTGTCATTCTCTGCTTACTATTGTTCCATAATGTCATAAAGTATAATATTTTGAGGTATCTCATCAATATGGGCTAAAATGGTTGGAGTCTAAAAGCATGTAATATGAATTATTTGTGTTGTGTATTCAAGAATGTCATATAGAGACCTGTTCAAAGAATTGGTCAATAATTCTCAGTTTAATTATCCCAAAATGAAAAATTGTCATAAATAATATATCCCATTTTCAACTAACAGTGCACTTCACAGAATGAGTTCTAGGAATAAGAATGATTATCGTAGCAGAAGCGAATAAAGTGTAACAGATGGACACAACTAACTAAAAAGAAAATATAAACATTACAAACAGAACTTGACAAACTCAGGTGCACTGATCATTCCTTTTGCTAATCCTCCATGGTGCATGACACTGGTCATAGACAACACTGCAAGTAATGAACTGAAGTCTGGTCTGCCCCACATACATAGAACACAAACTCTGAATTGAAATCCCATTTCTGATGATTAGTTCCTCTCCTTTTGACCACAAAGCAGAGCTGGTTGAGTGATCTCCAAGTTGTCCATCCATTTGTGTGGCCAGGAGGGAGTCATCCTTCAGGTTTAATATATCTTTCAAGATGCTGAGTTCTCATGTGGCATATTTGTAGGCTTGATTACTATAGTACTCCTAAGAGTTGGTCAGTTGTCTTGAGAAAAATGTTTCTTGATTTCATTCATGATTGCCCCACTGGTAGCTAAACAGAATATGAGCTTCCGATGGTGTTGCTTTGGTCTTCTCTTTTCCGTTTGTTACTTCTCATTGAATGTCAGGAAGTGCTATTCCAGAGAAACACTATAGCTTATAACATCATGCCTTTTCAAAATCTGCTGAAGTGTAAAAGAAAGTGTCATTGTTCATGACAACAGCTAATAAAGCAAATAGTTTCAAGGGTGTACATTCAGTAAAGTACAAATACTTATCTTCTTTTCTTTTTTGCTGCAAAAGCTGATTCTCATAGATAATCTGAAATTCTACCAATTTGCAGACTTTAAGTGTAATGCGTATAATAATCAAGTTGACAGATGCACCATTTTAAATAATGCTGCTTATTATCACATTGTTAGGACCAATGACAAACATGGATTCCACCTCAAAATCTGACGGAGGACTGATCCACTGGCTACAAATATCTGACAGTATTTGTAGTAAATGCTGCAATGGGTTAACTGTTGTAAACAGACCTTAAGTGAGTCACAATTAAAAGTTTTGCATTGAGCTGACAATTCAGATGGCAAAATATTTCTAATTTATAGTTTATGTCTCCAAATACAAAGGTCACAGTAATTCTTACATTTTATCAGCGAAATAAGAGATTTTCAATTTAACAAAAATTCAGTCACTTCGTTCTTTACTTGTAGCCAAACAAGTTAACAAAAAATGAGTGTCTACCATGTACTGAGAGATGAAATTAAATACAGAATTTCATGATATATGCAAAACTTATGTTGGTTATCAGAAAATTAGATTTTTGTACATTTCCTAATAATACCCTTACCCTGATTTATACAGTTGAAACACATTAACTTGTTTCTATAGCTTTGAACGCATGAAAAGTTTAAGAATATTTAATAGAAATACATTTGGGTTAACATAACATCAAAACACAATGGTACTAATGTTTAATAATTTACTTTGCATCATTTATTGTTTGTGGTTACAACTTTTAAAATTACAAAAGAGCCTGATAATCTGATTCATTCCTACCAATGTTAGAAGAACATTTCAATACATACGACATTATTACATAATTATTATTTCCATAATACTTCTGTAAGGTGGTTTTTACTCATGTTTGGCTGTTTTGTATTATTGTCTTTTGGTATTGTTTGCATCTAGTGTTACATGTATTTAAATGAATATTCTGTATGTGACTTTGGATATGGTCAAAATCAGCATTTATGCTTCAACATTCTCCAGAGGAGTGAGCCATAGACAGCCTCTAATGATCCAACATGTCTCACTGATAACCATACCCACTTTTTGGTATGGAGGGATTGTACCATACCAGCCATGGGTATGTACCTGCAGAGAGACACAAAGCTAGTGCAGAAGGCTCACAATTTTTGATTGTTCTCACAAAGTTGTTCCTAGTATTTTGCTATTTCTGGCACCCACATTCAGTTTGTTTTTAAGACAGAGCTGTTTAGTAAAACATTGTGCAGTTCAGCATAACCCCTAGGTATTTCTATACTGTAGTATACTGTAGAGATCCTTTGCCCCCTTTTTACTATATCTTTGAGACACCATAGTATACATATTTTGTGACTTGTTATTCTGTGTTCTCTCAATTCTTGCATACGGTACCAAATGCTGCACTACATGATGAATGCTAGAAAACTTGTCAGTATGACTCACAGGCTGTAGTTGCTAATTCTGTAATGAGTGTCAGCTGTACAATGCTAAATGTGATCCATTGTAGTATTAACAACTTTCTTTCAGCAAAATTTCATGATTTAGATATCTATCAGTAAATTCATCTGCTCTTCCAGAAAATACATTTGTTTATTTCACATATATAACACAGGAAAAAAATAATTTTAATTTGCTGTCTGAAATAGTGTTAATGATTTACATACTTTTTTATTTCTGCATCGTCATCCAAGAAACTATATGCAACACTTTTCCTCCAATGTAAAACAGAGAGACACAAATATTTCTTCTGTTAATGGGTTTGTGAACATTATAATCATTTAAAAGTTAGGTGCATAATTAATAATAAGGTCTTAAATTTAGTCTGATGTTACCACCATTCATTATTTAATGACACACATATAAAAGACTTATAAAGAAAAAAATATCTTAGCTGTGCTTACATGTGATAAAATCTTTCTATTTATGAATTATGACACTAGAAATTATTAAAAACTAATTTATACAATTTATCAAGTACTAATTTGTATACCCCCACAATGCAAAGTAACATAATATAAAAAATTAATCACAATGTCTTTCTTGCATTTCAGTTTACTTTCTTCCCAAATACAGATGTTCACTTTGATCAATAATTTCAGTTCCTATGTATCCTATATCCAGCTTTTAAAGGCAGGCTAAATATGCTGTTTTTTTCCCCTCTGCATTTGAAATAATATTCATCGGTTCTATATAGGTCACACTGTGATTGTGATGCAATGCTGTATGGGTGCCTGAAAGCAGCTAATTCAACCACAGCTGCACTGTTGGGACGAGTGTACTTCAACGTCCTGCGTGTACCTTGTATAGAAGAGCAAGCATGTTTAGTTGAGTCCTGCAAGCCAAGACGCCGATTCAGGTCTCCAAGACAGCAGTTCTGAAAAAAGAAAGTTAAGAGCTTGGTCTACTAATCAGTGCATGGAAAAAAACATGCAAAATACTTTGTGTGAAAGGAAAGTGAGTAATGATTTGAAAAAAATTATCATCGCTATGAAGAAGTTCAACCATTGCAAGAGATTTTATGGTATAATATATATGTAGATACCACTAGACTATTATTTAAAGTGTCCTGAATAAGAAAGAAAATTGGAGATAAATGATTACCACATTCTTTCACTTATTCTAAGCTTTGGCAAGGTAATGTGAAAAGGTCTTTATTAGTGGTGGTTTTCAGACACACTTATTTCAGAAAGCTACAAAGTTTCATATATTTTATCAATGTTTTGCATTGCATTGTAGCCAATAATATGAGATTTGTTTTATGAATAACAGAAATGTGCAGTGTTGTGTCCTGATCATTGCTATTGTCAAAAGTATACCTATGATCATTTGTCAGATGAAAATAGACAAGGCAGTTTCTTCATGCATGTTCTGAAATATTAGTTCATCTACTGTGGCATTAATAGTTTGTGCAGTATTTTTGCATGTTTTTAATTGTTTATCAGTTGTTTCTAAAAACAGCTATATTCTTTTGATGATAACTATTTTTGTTGTTCTAGTAGTTGTGATATTGTTATATTATTGAAACTCTAGTCCTTGTATGTGACTAAATATGGAAGTGTAACTGGTCTCTGTATTAGAATAGCACACAAATATTGTACAAATATTTATTATGTAGTATAATAAAATAAAAAATTACATTTATGAAAAGCTTTGTTTTTTATAAAACACAAGTTTTGTGTTCTGTTCATTACAAATATGGTACACCTATTTTCACTAAGTATGAAGGCATACTGAAAAGTAATGCCTCTTGTATTTTTCATGTCTACATATTTATTTATCAACATAGTCACCCTGGCAACAAACACATTCCTCCCAACAAGAGACCAATTTGTTGATACCATCAGTGTAGAATGTTTTGCAAAGTTGGCAAAGCCACACCCTCACCTCTGCTTGCAGCGCTTCATCACTATCAAAGTGAAGTGAATTGTGATTTATTTGCCTCATAACATACATAATTCTTAGTGGGAACAAATGACGTAGCAGAAAACGAAATGAAAGACCTAGTGATCTCCCTTAAAAGAAGGCTACATGAGCCAAGAAGCTCAAACGTGATCATCTTCTCTGTTCCACATCGACATGACTTGCCAGTCTGGTCATGTGTAAATAAAGAAGTGTGAAGCACAAATAAACAGATCTTAAATATACGCATGAGATTCAAAAATGTTACATATGGGGACATAAGCTGCATAGGAAGAAGATTCCACACATCCCATGGCTTACATCTCAACAAACTAGAGAAGGAATTAGTTATAAAACAGATTCAAGAGATAGTGACCAGCAAACTGAATGTGCAGTGTTGTGCTACAGAGGCGATCCCTCTCAAGGACAAAAATAAAGAATACTTTGGGAGAATCAACCACGAAATGCCAAGTCAGTAAAGCAATACATTGGCAGGACAAGAGCAGTGTTTTTTAAGACAATAAAACCTTCCACCAGCACAACACCAGATGCAAGTGTATGTGTTTCATGTGTGCCTCAAACATACGTCAGTCCACATGAGAATAATTTGTCACTTTTGCATTATAATGAACAGGGTTTAGGAAACAAAATAGATGCTTTTGAATCATTTATCACAGGACTATCTCCACGTGTAGTTATAGTTACAGAACACCATAAAACAGTGAACAACATTTAATATTGCAAATTATAAGGCTACAACCAAGGTACATTCTACTGCAGAACACACAATGAAGGTGGTAGTGTTGCCATCTACTCAAGAAAATGTAAGTTCATAACCACCACGGAAAAAGTGTTATGGGCGAACAATTTCTGTGTTGACAAAGATTTCAAAATTGCAATTCTTAAAATCACATTTTACAGTGTTTCTTTGTATGTCATAGCTGTATATAGATCCCCCTGTGGAAACTTTGATGCTTTTTTGAAATCACTTGATGCAGTTTTAAGTAAATTAATGTCAGGGGGCACAAGTGTAAATCTTGTCATACTAGGAGATCTGGACATCAACACTCTACATGATGGTCAGGAAAACAAACGTTTTACAGATTGTATCCTGTCTTACGGGGCTAATGATCCAATTGGACTAGTACCCACCACAATAGCTAACACACATGGTAGTTCAGCTGATCATGTTATCACAAATTGTGACCACGTCATCCCAACAGACATAATAAATGGTCACCTCTTAGATCATTTAGGCCAAGCACTAGTGCTAAAATGTTATACCAAATTCAAACCAAGAAAAATATACAAGCTCAGGTGAATATTATCTGGAAACAACATTGCTACACTAAGGCATAGTTGAAGCCAGGAATCATAGGAATCAGTAATGACTACCATTGGGGTCAACAATAAATGGAATGTGTTCACAGAAATTAACACTAAGCACTTAAATAAAGCCATGCCATTAAAAAAAGTGAGTACTCAGAAAAAATCAGCCTCCAAAATCAAAACCTGTGCCATTAGATTTTATAACAAAAGACCTGAAAGAAAAAATGGAAAACATGTATAGCTTATACAGACCGACAAACTCAGAGTTACATAAAGAATTCTACAAGCAGTACAAATAAAAGTACCACAAAGAAGTCAGGAGATAAATCAGAAAGAATCAGCCAACAGATACAGGTTTCAGATAATGTTTCAAAGATTCTCTGGTCAATTGTAAATAAAATCAGAAACAATGAAACAGAAACTAAAGTTAATAATGTACAATTAACTGTGAATAATGAAGATATCTCTTCTCCTCTTCTAGTCAGCAATATTTTTAATAATTAGTTGATAGATACTGTTGAAAATGATGTTTCTATGAAACAGGATATCAGCACTCATTTTAGTCCTGTAACAAACAGAACTGCAGTACACTACCCACAGTAAGCACATATGACATGCAGCTGCTTGTTGATAACCTCAGAAACAAAAAATCAGCAGGATTAGACGAAATTTCTCCATATCTATTGGAAAAATGCAAACATGAACTAATGAAACCATTAGTTCATCTAATAAATTGTGTTCTCAAACATGGTGTGTTCCCTGACAAGTTGAAACTGTCTGCAATGAAACCAATACACAAAAAGTGGGAAATAAAGCATGTACAGAACCACAGACCCATTGCCCTAATCTCAACTTTCAGCAAACTGATAAAGAAAACAATATTTTAAAAAATCTTGGAATATTTCAACAATGCTGACATAAGTGATTTCCAGCACTGTTTCAGAAGAGGTCGAAGTACCAAGTCAGCGGAAGTACAATTTGTCCATAATGTACTCGAAAAAATAAATAAAAAATCCCAAGCAGCAAGAGTGTTCACAGACCTCTCAACGACTTTTCAGAGAGTACATTATGACTGGTTCTTATCAAAAATTGTGTAGAGTGGTGTCACTGGAAAACATATGCAATTGGTAGAAACATACTTAAAGGGTAGACAACAGTGGATGTAGATTATGTGCTCTAATGGGAAAATACAGGAGAGGAGAAGGTCAAGCATAAGAAATATAGATTTTGGTGTTCCTCAGTGCTCCATATCAGGTCCACTCCTATTTATATGCTATGTAAATGATTTCCCAAGTTCTCTTGACAATAAGCAGACGATACATTTGGCGTCTGCTTATGCAGACAATGAGCCCAGCCTAGTTGAAGAGATACATAACTTTATTGAAAAGGCAAGAGGTCACTTTGAAAGAGAGAGCCTAAAAGTAAATACAGAAAAAACTAATGTTATTCATTTTAAACCAAGTTGTCCAAACAAACAAAATATTGTGATTGATGAAATTCTATCAAAAACCTGTACAGACTGTAAATTATTGGGTTTATGCATAGATGATTGACTTTCATGGAAGCAGCAAGCTGATTATGTCTGTAAAAAAATAATGCTCAGTCAATATGTATTAAGAAGATTATCACCATATCTTAACTCAGAAATCCTAAGGGCTGTATACACTACTGGCCATTAAAATTGCTACACCAAGAAGAAATGCATATATTATACTAGAACTGACATGTGATTACATTTTCACGCAATTTGGGTGCATAGATCCTGAGAAATCAGTACCCAGAACAACCATCACCTGGCCATAATAATGGCCTTGATACACCTGGGCATTGAATCAAACAGAGCTTGGATGGCGTGTACAGGTAAAGCTGCCCATACACCTTCAACATAATACCACAGTTCATCAAGAGTAGTGGCTTGCGTATAGTGACGAGCCAGTTGCTCGGCCACCATTGACCAAACATTTTCAATTGGTGAGAGATCTAGAGAATGTGCTGGCCAGGGCAGCAGACAAACATTTTCTATATCCAGAAAGGCTCGTACAGGACCTGCAACATGTGGTCGTGCATTATCCTGCTGAAAAGTAGGGTTTCGCAGGGATCGAATGAAGGGTAGGGCCACGGGTCATAACACATCTGAAATGTAACGTCCACTGTTCAAAGTGCTTTCAATGCAAACAAGAGGTGACCGAGGCGTGTAAGCAATGGCGCCCCATGCCATCACGCTGTGTTATATGCCAGTATGGCGATGAGGAATACATGCTTCCAATGTGCATTCACCGCTATGTCGCCAAACATGGATGCGACCATCATGTAAACAGAACCTGGATTCATCTGAAAAAATGACGTTTTGCCATTCGTGCACTCAGGTTCGTCGTTGAGTACATCATAGCAGGCGCTCCTGTCTGTGATGCAGTGTCAAGGGTAACCGCAGCCATGGTCTCCGAGCTGATAGTCCATGCTGCTGCAAACGTCATCGAACTGTTCATGCAGATGGTTGTTGTCTTGCAAACGTTCCCATCTGTTGACTCAGGAATCGAGATATGGCTGCACAATCCATTACAGCCATGCGAATAAGATGCCTGTCATCTTGACTGCTAGTGAAATGAGGCCATTAGGGTCCAGCACGGTGTTCTGTATTACCCTCCTGAACGCACCGATTCCACATTCTGCTAAGAGTGATTGGATCTCAACCAACGCGAGCAGCAACATCGTGATACGATAAACCGCAATCGCAATAGGCTACAATCTGACCTTTATCAAAGTCGGAAATGTGATGGTACGCAGTTCTCCTCCTTACACGAGTCACCACAACAACATTTCACCAGGCAACACCAGTCAGCTGCTGTTTGTGTATGAGAAATCATTGCAGGTGTCGTCACTGGCGCCAATCTTGTGTGAATGCTCTGAAAAGATAATCATTTGCATATCACAGCATCTTCTTCCTGTCGGTTAAATTTCGTGTCTGTAGCACGTCATCTTCATGGTGTAGCAATTTTAATGGCCAGTAGTGTATTATGGATTAGTGTATCTTTTCTTATCTTATGGAATAGTACTGTGGGGTGGGACATGCCAAACTAATATGAAAAGAGTTTTCACACTGTAAAAGTGAGCCATGAGGATCATAGCAAAAGTAAAACTAGGAACTTCTTGCAAACCCCTATTCATTAGACACAATATTCTCACAGTTTATGCCATGTATATACTAGAAAATATAATGCTAGTGAAAGAAGACACTAAGATCACGAAAAGAAACATGGATATTCGCAACTATAAAACAAGGCATAGAAAAGATTTTCATATGATCAACAGAAGATTAACAGTGAAAAGCCCCTAATGCAAGGCAGCTGTTTTTAATAACTTGTTACCGAATGAAGTTAAGGTATTGGCGGGGATAATTTTAAAAAGAGAGTCAAGCAGTAGCTTATCCAAAAATACTCTTTTAACTTGAATTTATCATGAATTATAATGCAATAAGAAATAATGTGAACTAAAAAAATTGTCATTGTAAAAATTTTATACTTGGTTGAAAATTCACATGCAAGTAAAATTACTTGTTAAGAGCAATAAACTCAATTGAATTAAATCGAATAACCTAAATCATTTGATTCAGGTATGGAAGACATGTCAAATTGTGATAAAATTCCACAATAAACAAAGAACAGCTGATGTTAACAAACAGCATCATAACATTAATACAATTTTGTTACATACGCATAAAATAAAATATAATACTTAATTACCCCTTGCTCAAATTGTCATTTCATCGTCTATGAATTCGTCTATTTTCATATTAGTTTGGCATGTCCCACCCCACAGTACTATTCCATAAGACAAGAAAGGATACACTAATCCATAATATACAGTCCTTAGGATTTCAGAATTAAGATATGTTTATCATCTTCTTAATACATATAGATTGAGTGTTATTTTTTTACAGACATAATCAGCATTTCCTCACAGAACCTGCTGTAGCCTAATTTTTAAAATTTCTGGCTTCATAGTAAATATGACTTTGCCCATTACCTTGTTATATATTGTCATCCCCATATACTGTGGAGTCTGTGCGTATAATTTCAATTAGTGTGTGGGTAGCATAAAATTATTTTTATTTCTTTTATTATACCTATGGTTAAAATGATTCTCCTGAAATAATTTTTGTCTGCTGTGTAGGAAGATTATAATTTCATAAATGAATATGGAGGGAACAGTTAGGACAATTTTCTTGTGCAGTTTCAGTATTCAAGATGTTGTTGTTGTTGTTGTTGTTGTTGTCTTCAGTCCAGAGACTGGTTTGATGCAGCTCTCCATGCCACTCTATCCAGTGCAAGTTTCTTCATCTCCACGTAACTACTGCACCTTACATCCTTCTGAATCTGCTTAGCGTATTCATCTCTTGGCCTCATTCAATGATTTTTACCCTCCACGTTGCCCTCCAATACTAACTCGGTGATCGCTTGATGCCTCAGAACATGTCCTAACAATCGATCCCTTCTCCTAGTCAAGTTGTGCCACAAATTTCTCTTCTCCCCAATTCTATTCAGTACCTCCTCATTAGTTACATGATCTACCCATCTCATCTTCAGCATTCTTCTGTAGCACCACATTTCGAAAGCTTCTATTCTCTTCTTGTCTAAACTATTTATCATCCATGTTTCACATCGATACATGGCTACAATCCACACAAATACTTTTAGAAAAGACTTCCTGACACTTAAATCTATACTCAGTGTTAATAAATTTCTCGTCTTCAGAAACGCTTTTCTTGCCATTGCCAGTCTACATTTTATATGCTGTCTATTTTAACCATCATCAGTTAATTCACTCCCTAAATAGCAAAACCCATCTACTACTTTAAGTGCCTCATTTCCTAATCTAATTCACCTCAGCATCACCTGATTTAATTTAACTACATTCCTTTATCGTTGTTTGGCTTTTGTTGATGTTCATCTTACATCCTCCTTTCAACACACTGTCCATTCCAGTCAACTGCTCTTCCAGGTCCTTTGCTATCTCTGACAGAATTACAATGTCACTGGCAGACCTCAAAGTTTTTATTTCTTCTCCGTGGATTTTAATTCCTACTCAAAATTTTTCTTTTGTTTCCTTTACTGCTTGCTCAATATCTAGATTGAATGACATTGGGGATAGGCTACAACCTTCTCTCACTCCCTTCCTAACCACTGATTCCCTTTCATCCCTCCCAACTCTTATAACTACTATCTGGTTTCTGTACAATTTGTAAATAGCCTTTCACTCCCTGCATTTGACCCCTGCCACCTCCAGAATTTGAAAGAGAGTATTCCAGTCAAAATTGTCAAAAGCTTTCTTTAAGTATACAAATGTTTGCCTTTCCTTAATCTATCTTCTAAGAGAAGTTGAAGGGTCAGTATTGCCTCACATGTTCCAACATTTCTGCAGAATCCAAACCGATCTTCCCCAAGGTCAGCTTCTACATTTCTCCATTCGTCTGTAAAGAATTTGTGTCAGTATTTTGGAGCCGTGACTTATTAAACTGATATTCGGTAATTGTCATACATGTCAACACCTGCTTTCTTTGGCATTGGAATTATTGTATTCTTCTTGAAGTCTGAGGGTATTTCACCTGTCTCATACATCTTGCTCACCAGATGGTAGAGATTTGTCAGGGTTGGCTCTCCCAAGGCAACTGGTAGTTCTAATGGAATGTTGTTTACTCCCAGGGCCTTGTTTGAATTAGGTCTTTCAGTGCTCTGTCAAACTCTTCATGCAGTATCATATCTCCCATTTCATCTTCATCTACGTCCTCTTCCATTTCCGTAATATTGTCCTCAAATACATCGCCCTTGTATAGACCCTCCACATACTCCTTCCACCTTCCTGCTTTCCCTTCTTTTCTTAGAAATGGGATTCCATCTGAGCTCTTGATATTCATGCAAGTGGTTCTCTTTTCTCCAAAGGTCTCTTTAATTTTCCTGTAGGCAGTGTCTATCTTACCACTAGTGATATATGCCTCTACATCCTTACATTTGTCCTCTGGCCATCTCTGCTTAGCCATTTTGCACTTCGTCTCCTACCTTCCAAACTTCACAGAAGATGAGGTACTGGTATTATTGAAGCTGTGAGTTATGCTTGGGTAGCTCAGATGGTAGAGCATTTGCCCATGAAGGTAAAGTTCCCGATTTCTAGTCTTGGTCCAGCAGCACACAGTTTTAATCTGCCAGGAAATTTCGTATCAGCACACACTCCACTGAAGAGTGAAATCTCATTCTGGAAACATCCCCCAGGCTGTGGCTAAGCCATGTTTCTGCAATATCCTTTCTTCTGGGAGTGCTAGTTCTGCAACTTTCACAGAAGAGCTTCTGTGATGTTTGGAGGGTAGGAGATGAGAAACTGGCAGAATTTAAGCTGTGAGGATGGGTCATGAGTATTGCTTGGGTAGCTCAGATGGTAGAGCACTTGCCCGCTAAAGGCAAAGGTCCTGAGTTTGAGTCTCAGTCCAGCACACAGTTTTAACTCTTTTCTGTTACCCAAGGATTTCTACTACCCCTCGTCTGTTTACCTGCTTGATCCTCTGCTGCCATCACTATTTCATCTCTCAAAGCTACCCATTCTTCTTCTACTGTATTTCTTTCCCTTGTTCTTGTCAATCATTCCCTAGTGCTCTCTCTGAAACACTCTACAACCTCTGGTTCTTTCAGTCTATCCAGATCCCATCTCCTTAAATTCCCACCTTATTGCAGTTTCTTCAGTTTTAATCTGCAGTTCATAACCAACAGATGGTGGTCAGAGTCCATATATGCCCCTTGAAAGATCTTACAATTTAAAAACTGGTTCCTAAATCTCTGTCTTACATATATATAACCTTCCAATGTCTCCAGGCCTCTTCCACGTACACTACCTTCTTTCATGATTCTGAAACCATGTGTTAGCTATGATTTAGATATGCTCTGTGCAACATTCTACCAGGTGGCTTCCTCTTTCATTCCTCACCCCCATTCCATATTCACCTACTACTGTTCCTTCTCTTTCTTTTCTGAATATCAAATTACAGCCCCCCATGACTATTAAATTTTCGTCTCCCTTCACTGTCTGAATAATTTCTTCAATCTATTCGAGATACACTACTTGAACTTACCCAGAAAATTATCCCATATTTAAGACAGATAGAAAATAACTAGGATAAGCAATTTTTTGTGTACTCAAGTCAGTGGAATTTGCTAGTATTTGCATTGGAAATGTAGAACTGCTTAGTTTATTTGAAAGAGAGTCAATATGTGTATTTCAGCTAAGTTCTTGTGCACATTTAGTCCCAGGAATTTGACCATGTCACCTTTTTTCATACATTGATTGTTATGTTATATTGTTATATTTTAAGTTCCACACATTTTGAATGTTTGGTTTTGAAATGTACCATATGAGTTTTTGCAATGTCCAGTTTCAACCCATTTGACTGGAACCAGTTTTCTAGGAGCTCAGAATTTTTTCTGTGTCATCATCTTCAATTAAAACAGAAGTATCATCTGCAAACAGAATTATGGGGAATTTACAGGTAAGTCATTTATGTAGAATAAGAGTAGGACTAGCCCAAAAATGGAGCCTTGGGGCACACCTTGTGATACTGTACTCCATTTAGAATAATAATTCACTGCATCTGAGGTGATAGCTACCATTTCTTTTCTGTTGTATAAGTATGTTGTCAGCCAATTTAGAGCATTGTCCTTATTCCTGCATTTGTCTAATTTGTAGATAAGCAAATCATGTTTCACAGAGTCATATGCTTTTGTGAGATCACGCAAGATATCTGCAACTTTACTCCTCTGATACAATGATTTGCCTATCTTTTCAATAAAGTTATTCATTGCATCCAGAGTGTTTTTTCTTGGTTGAAATCCAAATTGGTTACTTATAATCATATCATTTTTTACAATAAAGTTTTTGATTTTGTTTGCAGCTACTTTCTTTAACACTTTTGACGGGACTGGAAGAATAGAAATAGGTCAATAGTTTCCCATGTCTTCCCTCAACCCTTTCTTCAACAGAGGTCTGACTTTGGCATACTTCAAACTTCGGGAAAGTATCCTGTTCAAAAAACTGGTCGAACATTTTAGTCAGGAATGTGCAGTAATTATTCTAATCTTATTCTGATGATCCCTATGTGAGCAATACATAGGGTGTTGTAGTATATTCTTAGAGTTACCATTTAAAGCCAGGCCTTGAAACTTTGTTAATAGACTTTCTCAGGATAGTTTACGTCTATCTTCAAGAGTCTTCCAGTTCAGCTCCTTCAGTAATCTGTGATGCTCTCCCTTGTATTAAACAAACCTGTGTCCATTCATGCTGCCCTTCTCTGTATGTGTTTTATATTCCCTGTTAGTCCTATTTGGTACAGGTTTTTTACACCTGAGCAATATTTTTGAACTGACTGCATAAGTGATTTGTAAGTGATCTCCTTTGTAGACTGATTGTACTTCCCCAGTATTCCACCAATAAACCAAAGTCTACCACCTGCTTCACCAACAACTGAGCCTATCCCTACAGGGTGTTACACTCAGGTATTTGTATGAGTTGGCTAAATTCCAATAGTGACTCATTGATATTATAGTCACAGGACACTATGTTTTTTGTTTTGTGAAGTGCACAGTTTCACATTTCTGAACATTTAAAGCAAGTTGCCAATCTTTACACCACTTTGAAATCTTATCAAGATCTGACTGAATATTTATGCAGCTTCTTCCAGATAGTACTTCATTACTGATAAATGCATCACATGCAAAAATGCCTGATGTTACTATTAATATTGTCTGCAAGGTCATGAACATACAACATGAACAGCAAGGATCCCAACACACTTTCGCGGGGTGCACTCAAAGTTACTTCTATATCTGACAATGACTCTCCATCCAAAATAACATGCTGTGTCCTCCCTGCCAACAGGTTCTCAATCCCACTAGAAATTTGACTCAATACACCATATGATCGAACTTTTGACAATAAGCATAGATGTGGTACTGAGTCAAATGCTTTTTGGAAATCAAGAAATACTACAGCTACCTGACCACCTTGATCCAAGGCTTTCAGTATGTCATGTGAGAAAAGTGCAAGTTGGGTTTCACAAGACTGATGTTTCCAGAATC
Organism: Schistocerca serialis cubense; assembly: GCF_023864345.2. Classification (NCBI taxonomy): domain Eukaryota; kingdom Metazoa; phylum Arthropoda; class Insecta; order Orthoptera; family Acrididae; genus Schistocerca; species Schistocerca serialis. The sequence continues at coordinate 944,302,893 of NC_064638.1, forward strand.
CATGCTGGTTGGAATTGAGGAGGTCATTCTGTTCAAGATACCCCATTACATTTGAACCCAGAATATTTTCTAAGATTCTACAACAAATTGATGCCAAGGGTATTGGATGGTAGTTTTGTGGATCACTCCTACTACCCCTCTTGTAGATGGGTGTAACCTGTGCCTTATTCCAAGAACTGGGCACAGTTTTCTGTTCAAGGGATTTATGATAGATTATATTTAGGAGAGGGACTAGCTCAGCCACAAATTCAATATATAATGTGACAGGGACTCCATCTGACCCTGGATCATTGTTCAATTATAACAATTTCAGCAGTTGCTCAACACCACTGACACTAACATTTATTTCGTTCATCTTTTCAGTGGTAAACTGGGGCAATTTTCCTGGGTTTTCATTTGTAAAGGAACATTTGAAAATGGAGTTGAGCATTTCAGCTTTTACTTTGCTACCCTCAGTTTCACTCCCTGTCTCAATCACTAGGGACTGGACCCTAACTTAAGTGCCATTAACAGCCTCTACAAATGACCAGAATTTCTTTGGGTTCAATGAAAGATCATTTGATAATATTCTGCTATGGTAGTCTTTGAAGGCTTCACACATTGTTCTCTTGGTGGCCAAATGTGTTTCATTTAGCATCTCTCTACCTAAAGACCTACACTTTGTTTTACACCCATTGTGCAGTAATCTCTGTTGCTTTAGAAGTTTCTTTACAGTGATAGTATATTATGGAGGCTCCCTCCAATTATGGATTGCTCTACTGTGTACATATCTGTCAAATACATGGAACTGTTCTTTTAAACCTGAGTCATAGTTCCTCTACATGCTCTTGCCCTGTGCTTAAAATTTCAATTTCCTCATTGAGATATGACAGTACTGATTTTTTTGTCCAGTTTACTGGGCACATATATCTTCCTGCTAGGTTTAGTTGTTCTTTGCACTTTGGTAATTATTGTTGCCAAAACCGCATCTTGATCACTGATGTCAGTTTCAATGTTGGCATCCTCAAAGAGGTCAGGACTCTTTGTTACCATTAGATCCAATGTTTCCATCATGAGTGAGGTTCTTAATTATCCGTTCTAGGCACTTTTCAGAGAAGGCATTTAGTACTGTTTCACAGGATGTCTTATCACATCCACCCCTAGCAAATATGCATTTTCCCAATTAACTGTTGGATGACTAAAGTCTCCACCAATGGTTACATTACAACTGAGGAACTTATGTACAAGTGAACTGGTATTTTTTAAAAAGTTTTCGGTTACATCAGGAGACAAGTCTGGTGGGCAATAGAAGGATCCAATTGTCATTTTATGTCCACCCCTGATACTGAGTCTTCTCCAAACAGTCTCACATGTAGCTTCAATTTCTATTGCAGTGGATTGAGTTACAAATACACCAGCTCCGTTTCATATTTGCCTATCTTTTCAATATATACTTAAATTTTCCCCAAAACTCTCACAGCTGTCTCATTGCTACACACCAAACAACATAAAATATGGAGTTGGTAGAGAATTGAGATGAAGTGGTGCATACAGGCAAGATATCACTAGAGAGGGAAAACAAGCAGTGCTCAAAAGCTGTGGACATAGTGACCCCTAGTACCCAAAAGAATAAAACAAAAAAATATTTAAAGCAAGAATGAAAAGCTTATGTTCACTGATTCATGATGATGATGATGATGTGATCTTTAGTCCAAAGACTAGGCTGGTCCAGAACATTTTGATGTGTGAATGAGTCAAGGTATAGGCCTATATGAATACACAACAGGTATCATATAGATTTAATTTTTATGCTGAATTAACAATAACCATCACTATACTGATTAACGCTATTCACACTTATTCCATCTAAATTTAATCAAGTAAATTGGTAAGAAAGCTTCTGCTTTCTCAGTATTACTCTCCAGCTGCTGTTTATCTGTGCTTGGTACCTTAATGTTTACTTGATTGCAATGAAGTTAATCAACTAAAATATTTTTTTCACATCTACAAATACTAAGTCTTATTTAGAGTACATTATTACTTGTCATACAGCTTTATAACAAACACTGCTACTTGCCATGTAACTGACAGAAATTTACAATCCCTTTCTCTAGACATTCAGATAAATTATAAAAAGAGTGACTAATGAGGTATGTTTTGGATTTTCATTTGAATTGGCAGGGATACCTTATTTCTTGCTATAAGATTGATGGGAGATTGTTGAATATCATACCACTAGAGAACATGTCATTCTGAACCCTGGACAAGAAGGTAAAGTGTACATTAAAATTATTTTTGTGTCTTGCTTGTGACAATGTACATTGATGTTCAGTTGAAATTGATTTTATTATCAGCAAATAAAAACGATTAAGGAGTAAATTTATTGAGAAGTGAGTGTAAGAACAATAATATTTGGTCTCTGTCATTCTCTCATTTATTCCAGAACTTGTGACATTCACCTTCCTGGTTTTGCACTTGGTTCTACTTGTCTTGAAGTATTATAACTTGATGATTTTGAAATAATATGCTGAAAATTGATTGTAGAAAGTTTATTGCCAAATGAGTCGCACCACACAGTATTTGGAATTAAGTGGTTCCTTCCCACTTTATTTGCATTTAGAAAATTTTGATGGCCAATTCCTGTCATATAACACACAGATATTACAGGTAAAGACAATCGCCCTTCTGTTTCCAAAAACTTATCTGCAATACAATCATTTTGAGTTAATTCAAGTGACAATCCATTCTTTGGACAGGACAATGAAAACTTGATACAGTGGCAATATATCATAACAAAAAAGTGCACATGTTATTGTTACTATCAGTGAAGTCATCACAATTGATCACAATATGCAAACTGTACCATTTGTGTATCATTATCACCCAGTGGTTTCATGTATCTTAAACAAATGTCAACCATTACTCGAGAAGCTAAAATAGTTATTAATTCACCCTTCGCTTCTGACTACAAAACCACATTACTTGGTTCATAATATGCCTGGAACTTTCACAGAGGTATTGCACTGGTGATTTCGAGGTGGACTGGATTACTAAAAGACGTGTACAGATATTTGTTAAGCTCAAAAATTACATAATGTTTTGAAAATTGGCCGGGTTGGATTTCGTTGTTTTGATGGTTTTTTGGCCTATGAAAAAAATGTTGAAGGTTAGTAAATTATTAAAGTATACAGAACTGTGTTATGCTTCTGTGTTTAGAATAACCAAACTACAAGTATGGCATCCATCCTGAAAATAATTTTACATTATGATAATTTATGTAAAATCATAATTAGTGGATTAATTATTCAGTGAAACATGCCATCTGTTTTAGAAAAATGTAGCAACAAAAGTGCTTAATTAGTGAGCCATGTCATCGTCCAATTCAGAAAAATATAACAACAAAAGAACTGTAGGGTCCCTGTAAAGAGGTCAGGTGTGCACTACACATCAGAGGCTGCTACCATGATAGCTGACTGTTTATGGGGTGCACACAAGTGTTTTTTAGATTAGGCAACTCTTCATCCAATGCAGATAACGATAGTTGTAGGAAAACCAGATTTATCAGTGAAATATCGAAAGAGGGACTATTAAAATCCTAATGATTAACTACCGAAGTTTTTGCAACAAAGTGACAGAGTTCGAAGTGCTCTTGAAAAGCTTTGAAGCTCACATAATACAAGGTACAGAAAGATGGTTGAAACTTGGAATTGATAGCAGTGAGATTTTTGGCGAACATTTAAGTGGATATCGAATAAACAGGCTGATGGGAAATGGAAGTGGTGTATTTCTCACAGTAGACAAGACATTCAAATCCATTGAGATAGAAATTGAAACTGCATGTGAGATTGTTTGGGCAAGACTCAGTATCAGGGGTGGGCATAAAATGGTAGCTGGATCCTTCTATTGCACACCAGACACATCTCCTGATGCACTTGAAAACTTTAGAGAAAACCTCAGTTTGCTTGTGCATAAGTTCCCCAACCATACTTTAATCATTCATGGAGATGTTAATCATCCAACAATCAATTGGGAAAATTACAGTTTTGTTAGTGATGGGTGTGATAAGATATCCTGAGAAACAGTACTAAATGCATTCTCTGGAAACTACCTAGGACACACAGTTCGGAACCCCACTCATGATGGAAATATGTAGGATCTAATGGCAACAAACAGACCTGACCTCTTTGAGGATGTCCATATTGAAATTGGTATCAGTGACCATGACACAGTTGATTGTTATGATTACCAAAGTACAAAGGGCAACTAAACCAAGCAGAAAGGTATGTATGTTCAGTAAACTATATAAGAAACCAGTAGTGTCATATCTCCATGAGGAATTTGAAACTTTCAGCACAGGGCAGGAGCATGTAGAGGAATTATGACTCAGCACAGGGCAGGAGCATGTAGAGGAATTATGACTCAGGTTTAAGAGAATAGTTGACCATGCACTGGATAGATATGTATCTAGTAGTACAGTCCATAATGGGAGTGAACTTCCATAGTATACAGTCATTGCAAGGAAACTACAAGAGAAACATAGATTACTGCATAATGGGTGTAAAACAAAGCATAGGACTATAGACAGAGAGATGCTGAAGGAAACACATTTGGCTGTTGAGAGAGCAGTGAATAAAGCCTTCAATAATTGCCATAGCAGAATGTTGTCAAATGATCTTTCACAAAACTCAAAGAAATTCTGGCTAAATATAAAGGCAGTTAGTGGACCAAAGTTAGGGTCCAGTCCCTAAGGAATGAGGTAGGAACTTGAATTGGTGGTAGCAAAGCAAAATGTGAAATGCTGAACTCTGTTTCCAAATGTTCCTTTACAAAGGAAAACCCAGGAGAACTGCCATAATTTAATCCTCATACCACTGAAAAGATGAGTGAAATCAGTATAAGTGTCAGTGGTGTTGACAAACAGCTGAAATCGTTGAAACTGAACAAAGCTCCAGGTCCCGGTGGAATCCCTATCACATTTTATACTGAATTTGTGGGTGAGTTAGCCCTTCTTCTAACTATAATCTGTTGTAGGTCCGTCAAACAAGAAACTGTGCCCAGTAGTTCAAAGAAAGTACAGGTCACATGCATCTACAAGAAGGGTGGTAGAAGTGATCCACAAAATTACCATTCAATATCCTTGACACTGATTTGTTGTAGAATCTTAGAACATACTCTGAGAGCAAATATAACAAAGTATCTTGGACAGAATTACCTGCTCCATGCCAAAAAGCATGGTTTCTGAAAATATCAGTCATGTAAAACTCAACTCATGCTTTTCTCACATGACATACTGGAAGGTTTGAGTCAATGCAGTCAGGTAGGTGCAGTATTTCTTGATTTCAAAAATCATTTGACTCAATAACATACCTAAGCTTATTGTCAAAAGTATGATCGTGTGGGATATCAAGTGAAATTTCTGACTGGATTGAGGACTTTCTGGTGGGGAGTATGCAGCATGTTATCTTGGATGGAGAGTCATTATCAGATATAGAAGTAACTTCGGGTGTGCCGCAGGGAAGTGTTTTGGGACCCTTGCTGTTCACGCTCTAAGTTAATGACCTTGTGGACAATATCAATAGTAACTTCAGATATTTTACAAATGATGCAGTTATCTAAAATGAGATACTATCTGAAAGAAGCTGCATAAATATTCAGTCAAATCTTATAAGATTTCAAAGTGGCGTAAAGATTGGCAACTTGCTTTAAATATTCAGAAACGTAAAAGTACACACTTCACAAAATGAAAAAATGTAGTACCCTATGACTATAAAATACCTGGATGTAACACTTTGTAAGGATATGAAATGGAATGACCACATATGCTCAGTTGTGGGTAAATCAGGTGACAGACTTCAGTTTATTGGTAAAATACTGGAGAATCACAATCAGCAAACAAAGGAGACTGCTTACAAATCACTTGTATGGCCCATTCTAGAATATTGCTTAAGTTTGTGGGACCCATACCAAATAGGATTAACAGGAGATATTGAATGTACTCAGAGGAGAGTAGCACAAATGGTCACAGGGTTGTTTGACCCATGGGAAAGTGTTACAGAGATGCTGAGGAAATTGAACTGGCAGATTCTTGAAGATGTTGTTGTTGTGGTCTTCAGTCCTGAGACTGGTTTGATGCAGCTCTCCATGCTACTCTATCCTGTGCAAGCTTCTTCATCTCCCAGTACCTACTGCAACCGACATCCTTCTGAATCTGCTTAGTGTATTCATATCTTGGTCTCCCTCTACGATTTTTACCCTCCATGCTGCCCTCCAATACTAAATTGGTGATACCTTGATGCCTCAGAACATGTCCTACCAACTGATCCCTTCTTCTGGTCAAGTTGTGCCACAAATTTCTCTTCTCCCCAATCCTATTCAATACTTCCTCATTAGTTATGTGATCTACCCATCTAATCTTCAGCATTCTTCTGTAGCACCACATTTCGAAAGCTTCTATTCTCTTCTTGTCCAAACTATTTATCGTCCATGTTTCACTTCCATACATGGCTACACTCCATACAAATACTTTCAGAAATGACTTCCTGACACTTAAATCTATACTTGATGTTAACAGATTTCTCTTCTTCAGAAACGCTTTCCTTGCCGTTGCTAGTCTACATTTTATATCCTCTCTACTTCGACCATCATCAGTTATTTTGCTCCCCAAACAGCAAAACTCCTTTACTACTTTAAGTGTCTCATTTCCTAATCTAATTCCCTCAGCATCACCCGACTTAATTCGACTACATTCTTGAAGATAGAAGTAAGGTATTCTGAGAAAGTCTATTAACAAAGTTTCAAGGACTGTCTTTAAATGATGATTCTATGAATATCCTACAAGCCCCTATGTATTGCTCACATAAGGATCATGAGGACAAGATCAGAATAATTAGGCATGTACAGAGGCATTCAATCAATCATTCTTCCATACGTGAATGGAACCCTAATGACTGGTAAAATGGGTTATACCCTCTGCTATGCCATTCACTGTGGTTTGCAGAGTATGAATGTAGATGTATACACCTCACAAATTAATTAAGCGATTACTTAATAGTTCATTATCCAGCAAGAATAAGCGCAAAACGGGCAATGGAAACTATGGATGTCTGCACTTTCAATGACAATCATGGCATAAATTAATTACTTTCAAGTAATTAGTAGTAATAAATGGTTTATTTGTCCACAATAACTTTTACAGATGTGGATATATTCTGATTATAAACATATGAACATTAATAAGAGTTTAGAAATAAATATAAATTATACACAACAACATTAAAAATTCTTGATGGAGTGCAAACATTTATTTATTAACAGTTGCTTTACTTCTGTCTTAATTATGTTTCCATTTAACAGTTTTATGTTATCTGGCAATTTGTTATAAAAATGTCTTCCAGCATAAAATGGAGTACAATCTGTTGTTCTTTTATTACTAAATTTTATGTGGTAATCTTCTCTTTTTCTTGTATTATAATTATGGATTTCACTATTAATTATACTATGCTCCAGATTTTCTTTTACAAACACTAGTACAGTCCAGAGAAATACAATGAATTCATTGTTTAGTAGGTTATACTGAAATGAAGTATTCACTACAGGATTGATATTTACTAATATTAGCTATTAACTTGACTACTCTTTTCTGAGCCCTGAAAGCCCTACCACGTATATCATTGGTGCCCCACCTCAAATCTCGATACCATATTGTAGGTGGGAGTGAACGGCTCTAAAGTAGATTTGTCTTAAGACAGGTGGCACTATTATGCTAGAAAGGCATTTTAGCAAATAGGTGAATACGAGATTTTTTTACGCATGTAGCTGATGTGCTCCTTCCATGTAAGATGTTCACCTGCTAAAATACCCAGGAATATATGTTAATCAATTGTTTCAACTAATAACTTTGGCTCAGTATCTGCCTGTTTTGATCTATAATTTAGCAGAAACACCATGAGAATTGTCTTCTCCTTTCGTAGTGCCTATTTGTTTTGGTGAGATATTCTGTGATGAGGCTGATGTTCTCTGTATTATTTTACACTGCTAACTGTTTTGTAAAACCCCAGCTTATGAACAAAGTATTGTCAGCATAATTTACTATGTTTGAATTTTGTGGAATTATTATAACACTGATGTACACAATAAACAAAAAGGCATGATAATGTTTCCCTGAGGGACTCCATAGTTAAGAATTTTTAAGATGATTTTACTGTTTGTATATGTCCCCCAGTTGTATGATACAGCTTAACACACTGTCTCCTGTCAGCAAAGTAGGATCTTAACAAATCTAATGCCACTCTTCTGACTCCAGAAGTTTCTAATTTATACAGAAGAATAGAATGATTTACACAGTCAGAAGCGTTGGATAGGTCTAAAAAGGTGGCAATAACTTCATTTCTGTCATCAAGTTTATTCAATACTGCTTGAAAAAATGTAGATACGGCTGTATTGTAGACCTTCACTTCCTGAAACTATGCTGAGAGCTTTTTAATAGATTGTACTTACAGGAAAATGATGCAAGTTAATGCAAAATATGTTCTCAGAAAGAGTGGAATAACTGCTTTTTAACAAATGGTAGTGAAACTTCAGATTCTGCAATTAGGTTAAAATGTTTTTCCATTAAATGTTCTTGTTGTAATTTCAACTAATTTAATTAACTGAGCTTCTAGCAAAAGTTAAGGCTTTTATAGGGATCAACATATGCAAAATAACCACATGAATAATAAATTTAAGTGTAACTTTGCCTAATAACATTTGAAATATCTATGTATTGGAGATATAACACCATTAGGAAAAATCCTGCTATTAATGGGAGCAGAAGACATAACAGATGGAGGAGTTTCCAATTTGCTACATCTACAGTTACTTCCTCTTTCAATTCATCTCTCACAACTCTCTCTGTCATTTCATTTTTGGCATCCTCACTGCTCATCCAGTACAGTCCTAACCCATTTCTTAGTTTATGTTTTGCTTTGCCTCTCCACTGTTTCCACCATCCCAAACTCATCCAGTTTTCATTTTTCTATCATGTCAAGTAGTTCTTCCATTTCCTCTTTCAAAGTTCAAACATTTATTGTTTGGACTCATTATCCATATCTCATTCTGCTTCATCTACCTTTAGAACCATTTTTCAATCAGAATGCTCCCTTTGAAACCCTAGGTTCTTCCAGTTTATACAGTTCCCAACTCCTTAATTTTTTACCTTTCTGTAGTTTTAATCTATTGCCCATAATTAATAAAATTTTCGCCAGAAGCATCACATGAATCCATAAATATTTTGGTTGTCTCCATGTCTCTTCCACACACGCAACCTCCCTTCATGATTCTTCCTAAGATTTTGCAAAGATTAAATTGTGCTCTGTGCAAAAATTTACTAGTCACCTCCCCCTTTCATTCCTTTCTCCTCAGCCCATGTTTGCCTACTGTTTTTCCTTCTCTTCCTTTTCCTACATCCAAATTCTGGTCCCACATAAGAATAAAATTTTGTTCTTCTTTAATGAACTGAATAGTTTATTTCATCTCATCATACATTCTTTCAATTACTTCACCTTCTGCAGAACCAATAGGTACGTATACGTGAAATATTGGGGTGGGTGTTGGCTTTGTGTCTATCTCAGCTATAATAATGCATTCATTACATTTTTCATAGCAGTTGGCCTCCATTCTTACTGTGTTATTCATTATTAGTCTTATTCCTTGCTAGCTTTCTCCTGTTGAGGGTAAACTTTTCTTGGGGAGAGAACATTTTGGCTCACCTCTGTCATCTAAAGACCTATAAAACACCACTGCAAACTGTTCCTTTTTACAAAGATCAAAAATGTATAATGTCTTTGCAGACTTGTTAACCGCATTTTAAATAAATGCATGTACCTGGAGATATTTTACAACAAATGAGCTAGATGATACAATGAATATGTTTAAACATTTTATTGTTTATTTGCTAAACCAAGTCTATTAATGGCACTGTTGTTCCAGTAAACTCTAGCTCAAAAATGGTTCAAATGGCTCTGAGCACTATGGGACTTAACATCTGTGGTCATCAGTCCCCTAGAACTTAGAACTACTTAAACCTAACTAACCTAAGGACATCACACACACCCATGCCCGGGGCAGGATTCGAACCTACGACCGTAGCAGTCGCGTGGTTCCGGACTGAGCGCCTAGAACCGCTAGACCACCGCGGCCGGCAAACTCTAGCAGGCAGGTGATTCACTAATCAGTTCTTAACATATCATTCACAATTTGCAACTAACCATTTGAACTGTTCATGTGTCTGAAAACTCTTCCCAGTAAAACTTCACTGCTCCTGTATAATCTCACTTTCAGAGAAATTCCAAGCCAAGACAGATCCACAAAAGAATCAAATGCCCCACTGTTACACAATGCACAAATCTTTTAAATCGTCATAGAGTTGCAATATAAGCAAAGACTGGACACTTTTACAGTGCAGCTAATTACCAGTCAGAACAAATCAGAATTTCTAATGCTTGAGACAGAGCTCCTTCCTCTTTCACCATTAAAACCAAAGTCTCGACTTTTTCAAGTCTCAGACGCAAGTTACTTTCTTGTCTCCACATCCAGACCCAGTTAAACTGTGATATGTCCAATGACATTGCTTAACTTGCTTGCTGTTGGCTCCTGCCATTGTTCCTTCCTTACCATGCCACTCCACTGTAATGTTATGCAATATATTACAAATTTGTACAATTTTGAACCAACTGATCAACATTAACAAACATAATTGGACAAAAGTTGTAACAAAAGGGCACATAAATGCTGATTAAAATGATACTGAACACTATATGTTTAAAAATAAATAACATCTCATAAAAAAACTTCTGTTAGTTTGAATTATTACGCTAGCTTGAATTAATTTTGTTACTAAATCTGCTGGGAGGCATACATCAAGAAGGGGTGATAAGAGACAATAGACCTTTAAGAGATAATAGACCTTTGTGTCCTGCTGTGTTTAAGAAATACTGACAGTTAGTCACAATGTAATGAAACAGGTAACTAAGTGAAATGGCCAGTTTTAACCCTTCCATGGGCAAAATTATTGAGCAATTTTTTTAATGAATGGAGAGCAGATAGCAGTTAACAGATAGGTATATTCATCATACAGAATTTCAAAATTGCTCCAACTATGAAAGTGATGTCACACAACAAGGTGGGAAGTATTCTTCCCACTGCCCTTCCTTGGAGTTAAATGACAAAAATAACTTTTTCAATATATGTCATATTTATTTGATAAATTTACTTCTCTTGTTACAATGCTTGTTCACAATTACTTGCCACGAAATTTTCTGTAACATGGGTCTATGCAAAGTAGTATTTGACAATATGTACAAACACAGCAAGTGCACTTTTTCGCAGCTTTGGTACTACTATGACGCCACCTCCTGTAGGTTTCTCCTAAAATGGGTTGATGCTCCCCTACAGCCACTTGACGAACATCTTCAGGTACTTTACCCCTTTCTGCCAGAAATATAGGTTTTGTCCATGCCTTCTTTGGGATGAGAAGCCAGTGATCAATTGTCTGGCTAGATGGATCCTGTATGTGAGTTGATCATGCTGTCCACTTTCTCTTTTACTTATTTTCTACAGGATAAAATTGTTCACTACAGCAATGTCCACCAGGAAATAAAATATTCTGTGCCACCATTTTACAGAATGTTTGCCGGTAGCATACCTTTCTCGTAATTGATCAAACTTATCGACACCACCCATTATTTTGTTGTATTCAGCCACAACTTCAGGACAGGAAATCTCTGTACTAGTAACATCCTTGTTTTTCCTTTTCACTGTGGCTGTTGATCTTGGGTTATGAATTGAGGACAGGAAAGTGACTGGGCAGTTATCCATCCATTTTACAGCAGAAATGGCTCCTTTTGTTTCAAACTGGAATTCTCCTCGTTCCAATTTTACGTTTTCCTTCATAAATTTGGGTAAATCTTTCCTGTTGGTCTTCACTGTCCGCACACACCCTTCTTCAAAAGTGTTGACATCAATTTCATGGTGGTGAAGAATCTGTCAAATGCAGCTACATTATTTTTATTATGTATTTCCTTTCGCCCAATACTTGCCTGTGTAAACATCAAAGTTCATTATAGATCCAGTGAGTGAATTTGACAAGCACCACACTTTGTAGCCTCGTTTCACTGGCTTCATCAGCATATACTGTTTCATAGATGATCGTCCTTTGAAAGGAATCATCGATTCATCCACTCACATAAATGATGAGGGCTCATAATATTTCTTACAGCTCTGCAAAAGCTTTTCAATCAATGGCAATTTATGCATTTATCGACGATTTCTTGGATTTGCAATTTCGTTGTTATTACAGTGAACATTCTCTACAATCTTTTTAAATCTTTTACTTGTCATTACATTAGCAATTGGCTCTACTTTTAGTATAGTGTCTGAACTCCAGAAGTTAGAGAGAGCAAGACGTTCAAGAATTCCCATTAGAATAAGACATCCTATATAAGCTCTCATTTCTTGAGTAGTTGTGTCCACCCAGGTGTTTGATGGACAACTACTACCACGATTTTGTTTTGCATACAAGTTTGCTTCATTTACAATGAGAGTGAAAACATCATCATCAAATAACTTAGAAAAATAAGTGAGCTCCCGATCATTGGCACTACAGAGAAATTTTGGTTTTCCTTCCATTCGTGTTTGAAAGTTGTTCTTTACATTGTTGAAGTAAGAACAGTCGCTGTTTCATTCTTCTTCACTTTCACTGTCCAACATATCACTACTGGCAACAGTTGGAAGCACGGATGATTCACTGTCATGTTCATCACCATAAATGTCTTGTTCCACAGAAACATGCCTTGAAGCACTGGTGACTGTGTTATCTAGAACATTCAGTTCATCTGCAGCACCTTCATCTCCTTCAGTTTCTGAATCACTTTCATCAGGTAATGAAAATAATATATTGTAAATTTCGTTAACATGTTTGGGATTGCTGAGGTCTAGGGAATGAGACATCTGAAAAGAAAGCAATGCCAAGAAATAAAGAACTGGAAAGTGTAAAAAATACTATGACAGATTCAATGGAAGCAAGCACTTGGTTTGGTATGGTAAACTTGACATTCTTGAGTAACATAATGATCAGTGCATTATTTCTGAAACCCACTAAGTCAAAAATGTCAAATAAATGTGGAAAAATATAGAAATATTCGTTCTAGAGACGTAAAACAATGGGCTACCAAAGAGGCGGTGGGGTGGATACTTCCCACCAACAAAATCAAATACTACAAGTAAAGTCCACAAGTAATGTAAGTAAAACACATTTTAGAAAAAACAGGGAACAGAAAATAATAAGACACCACAGCAAAAATCAAAAGTATTTACCTTATACTATAGCTTTGAGGAAAAAATCACAAAATGTCACGCAAACAGCACTGAAAGGATCCTCTACAGAGCAACACTCAGCTATACAATGCCTCTGCGTGAAGGTACAGCAAAAACAGTGGGAACTGTGAATCCCACGGGACTAGGAGCGAGTTCTTTGCAGTGGGAAGCATGTTTCCCACGGCTCACGAAAGAGTTAACTCTACCCCTTGAAAGCATTCGATCTGTGTGGGCATATTGTGGGGGTACCGGTGTGTAGTATCTGTAAGTGGTTGTTCTTTGGAGGGCGACAATGCCCAGTGCCGCAGAGAGTTGCAAGCAGAAGCAGTTGTTGAGAGGCGGTGGAAGGTGTAGGCTGCGTGAGCCAAAGGCGGTTGCGTAGCGAAGGATTTATCTCTATGTTTAATAGTAGTGGCACACAGTTTGAATAATAGTGTGTTTATGTTTGTGCAGTGTGATAAAGGAAATAAATTAAATTTTACCGGTTCTTAATGTGTCTCCATCAGTTAGTACCACATCATTGCATTTAACAATGAACGAAGTCTCGATAGACATGGTCAACTACAACAAGAGGATTGTAACATAATAATCATTAATTAACCCATATAATCTCCAAAACTTAAGGAGCTTATATTTGGCGACTGTGACAGGATGTCGATTCCTTCGCAATCTTCAGATCGTCGGAGAAGACGGCACAACAAACGGTGAGTGAAGCAGCTAATTGCGACCGCGGCACTTCGCTTCTAATTGTTTTCCATGTTGCACAGGAGAAATTACGAAAGGACCTCTGAACTATGTTAGAGACTGTGATATTTATAATATGATCTTTTAAATTAAGTTTTGGAACTAATTATTAACTGACAGTGATATTTGTGAACATTGTTAACGTGGCAGACACAACGCAAAACAACAGTGAAGTTATTAATGAGGAGGGACAAGTTAATGCTTTAGTCAATGTAGAATGCGAGTTTGGACTTTAGAATACCACACTTAACGTAAAGGAAGATAGTGGTGTAGTTAGTTTCGATTCAATGACGCCTAGTTCAACACCAGTGAGTAGTCAACAAACAGGAACGAGTGTTAGCACTAACAATTTGATAATGCAGATGTTGAGAGAAATCAAATAGGAAAGTAGGAACGCCAATGAAGAAATAAAGAATTTATCAAATGCAATGGTTAACTTGCGAACTGAGCTCACTAATTCACTTAATCAGAAACGTAAGGAGCTCCAAAAGGGAGGTGATACCAAACATGAAGAACTTGAAAATAAAATGCAAGATCTTAACACAAAAGTTAATGAACAAGGTAAACAATCGAGCACGTTAGTTAACAAAGTTCAGGAAACAGTTAAGGCTCGAAACAATGAAATATTTAGAATTAAGAGTACATGTTAAGGAAACAAAGAAACAACTGTTAAGTTAGTTCAAGGCGTACAGATGCAATGTACTGAACTGAGAACCGAAGTAGGCGAAATTCGCCAAAAGGTAATGTCATCTGAAAACGGTTTGAACAATGTCAATAAAGACCTTATACGTCAGGAAATCAATGCAGCATTACACGAAGTTGATAACAGTATGGTTAACGTACCTCAAGTTATTGCAGATAATGGATTGTGTGTACGCAACTTTCAAGATTACGATTCAAAACAAGGTATCCATGCAGTTGCCTTTATTAAACAATTTAAACACGCGTTTCCAAGACATTATACGGAACGTGCGAAAATTGATATGTTCATTAGCCACATGAAAGATGAAGCACATATCTGGGGCATCAGTGTTTCAGAAAATTATTCACAGTACAAAGAATTTGAATCTGCATTCTTGAGTAAATTTTGGTCATGAGAAAAACAATGGGATGTAAAATCAAAGATTCTTACTCCGCTGAACTACCCAAGACATTATGGAACAATGCGTGAATATATGCAGAAATTTTGGAATGACAATGCCTACCTTGATGATCCAGTCAAGGAAGAGGAATTGACATTAATTTTGATACAGAAGTTACTTTACGCGGTACGTGAAAAGTTAGCACTCACTCCAAAATTGAACATGAAGCAGACCTGCCTAATGATCAATAGAATTGATGCCAGAACAAGAAAGGAGCCCAGAGCGTAATCCACAGGAACATGAACCGGTAAACCATATCAAGTTTCGAAGACAACCTGCTCCGAAACTCAAGTTACAAGAAATGGGTTGAAGTGTGAACGAGCAGATGATATTAAAGACGATTTGCATCGAGAGGATGTAAATAATGATCAAGAAATCTTAATGCCTTTTGTAGAGGTGGAGGTATGCGAAATTATTGTGGACACACTACTGGACTCAGCGAGCGAAGTGAGTGCAATTTCAGAAAATCTGTTTTCACTATTAAATAATCTGGTGACATTTCCAACATTCCCTGCGAATGGCGTATGTATTGTCAGTGCTGTAGGTAATAGAAGCAAACCCATTAAAGGTCAAGCTCTATTGAAGTTTAGAATCAATGAAGACGAATATGAGCAGATCGTATTAATTGTTGGATCTCTTAATGTCGGATTAGTTCTTGGAATCGATTGGTTGACTGAAATGAGGTGCAGTATTGAATTTGAAAAGGGTTGTCTGCAGATGAGAATAAATAATGTCAAGAAGAAGATAATGTTTAAAGGATTTATTAATGAAGAAAATAAGGGTGCTACGCGCGTGAAGATGAGGCTAATGCGTTTCCGAGGAGAAGAGGAACTGGCGACTTATGATGAATCTGAGGAAGATCCTGCGCTGCGAGAGAAGAATAATGATGAAGATGCTCTGACTGGTATTCAAATCCAGATTCAGGCGTCAGTGAACTTGACGGAAGCAAGAAGAGACGAATTAATGGAAGTACTGAGACATGAAGTTGAGCTGTTTTCAAAATTACCTGGATTAATTAAAGGATGTGTTTGCAAAATTAAAGTCAAGGAACATGAACCATTTCGCAGCAAATCGTATGCAATACCTTTAGCGAAGAGAGAAGCAGTGAACAAGGAAATCAAAAGGATGTTGGCTAATCAGATAACTGAAAGATCAGACAGTGAATATTCGAACCCAATACGTGCTGTAGGAAAAAGGGACGGTACAGTATGCATTGTTCTTGATGCTCGCACAATGAGCCGCATTATTCTACCGCAACGTGATCAACCTGAAAGTTTAGAATGTCTTTTGCAAAAGTTCAAAGGAGTGAAATATTTGAGCAGTCTTGATCTCACTAGTAGTCACTGGCAATTATTGTTAAATGTAGACAGTTAAAAGTATACAACTTTTCTACATAATGGAAGATCATACCAATTTCAAAGGATGCCTTTCGGTTTGTTGATATCATCGGCAGCTTTTAAGCGTGCATTGGATGATGTACTCGGAGAAGAACTGTTGAAGCATGTCACGCTATATGTAGATGATATTCTGATTAGTACCGAATCTTGGGAAGAGCATTTAGAAATTCTACAGCAAGTACTCGAAGCATTTCGACGAGCTGGTGTAACAATAAATTTGGACAAATCAGAATTTGCCAAACAACAAATCAAATTTCTTGGCTATATTATTTCTTCTCATGGAATAGAACCCAATCCGTCGAAAATGGAAGCAGTAAGGAATTTTCCAGCACCAAGATGCAGAAAACAACTGAAATCTTTTATCGGATTTTACAACTTCTACTGTCGGTTTCTTCCAGGAAGCAGTCTTTCTTCACCTGCACTTATGGATCTGCTACAGAAAGACACGATACGGAAATGGGGTAAGACACAACAAGAAGCCTTTGAGTTAAATTAAGTGGCAGCTGTGTGAAGTACCGATTCTTCATCGTCATGACCTGAGTGAGAAATTTTACCTTGGCACTGATTCAAGTGATTATGCATTTGGTGCAGAATTGTATCAGTTAGTAGAAGTTAATGGAGTCATTGAACATAGTACTGTCGCCTTCGCAAGTCGTGCTCTCACTAGCTGAGAAAGAAAATATACAGTGACCGAAAAGGAAGCACTTGCAATTGTATGGAGTTTTGAAAAGTTTCGCTTTTACCTGTTTGGAAGACATACTGTCGCCGTTACCAATCACAATGAAATGTCAATTAGTGAACCGTGTTTAGTTATAAATATGCTACGTTACTGATGGACAAACCTTCGGACAATAGTTGGTAGCTATTGTGAGATGAAGACTGTAGTCGGTAGCTGCAGTGAGTGCATTTTATTCTCTGTGTTTGAAATCATGTGACTTTCTCTTATGTCCTGTGACAGGGCAGCAGTGGACAACGGAGCGACGCTTGTAGCGTGTGTTTTGGTTTTCAGGAAGCAGGCAACAGTGCACAGCTAAGCGTGCAACACGTTAATCTTTTGTTACCTCACGCTACTGTAATGTTATTTTATTGTTTTCATGCCTGCCTGCCAATGACCTTCAACGCCTGGCGCAATACGGTTTGGGGGAGGAGGAGGTGGCTGATGTCACGAACAGCTGACTGGCATCCGGCACTTGTCAACGTAACAGGAACGTGCCGCCGACGAACCGTACGGCAGAATGCGGTGATTCTTCGTGGGCGTAACAACAGCTCCTAGATCTTCCTGTCTCCGGTGGTGTCGATGTCACCCCTCCCTTGCATCAAACATCATAACTGCGTGTGACAACCAGCTCAACACATAGGACAGTGATAAAAGCAGAGTAACAAGTGCTGTGTTACGTATAGTGTTTGTGGGTCCTCAGCGGCGACGATGCCACTCCCCCTAGTGAAATCGTGTGAAGTTCTGCTCAGCTTATAGGTAGGGCCCCAAAGCAGAGTACCCAATATTTCCTTATGGTGTGAAAAGTGCTCATGCCAACAAAATGTCTTTTGTTTATAAATGATTCACTCAATGTAACTTGGTTGTAAATGGAAAATATTTCTTTAAAGGTATGTACTGATTTTTGTATAAGTAGTCTGTGTGCTGTGTGCCAATTCACAAATTTCGATAGTTAATTGATAAAATGTTTTATGCCTGTAACTGTAGTTTTGACAGATGCATAATGTCAATGCTTTTGCATATATAGGTTTCACATTTGTATTAGGTTATTTAAAATTAGGCTCATTTATTCAGATCCCATTCCTTAGTGTCAATTATGTTCTTTACTGTGATTCATGTGTGTAATTAAGAGTAACTTTTACTAATATGCTTGATATCTCCAATAAAAGGGAAACTGTGTCAGTCACATTATCTTACCTTTTTTACATTTTTCTCGCTGATTAACAGACAGTTAGTAAATTATGTGTAAAGTTCTTCCTGTCATTAAATAATTTTCAAATTGCTATATTCATTGCTCATGTTTTATGTGTGTGGAGATAGCGTTAATTAACATTAGTTATATTTTGAAAGTCATTTGTTCTCAGGGTCAGATACTTATTGCAACTACTTTGACATGAAATACTAATTAGTGTAATTTTCAAATTTTGATTTTTTATTGTATAACTTTCGCTAGGACTTCCGAGTCCCCTCAAAAGGTAACCTAGCTCTAGTTTTGTTTTGGTGGGGATGTGAGGTTACTGGTGTGTAGTGTCTGTAAGTGGTTGTTCTTTGGAGGGCGACAATGCCCAGTGGTGCAGAGAGTCGCAAGCAGAAGCAGTTGTTGAGAAGCTGTGGAAGGTGTAGGCTGCGTGAGCCAAAGGTGGCTGCGTAGCGAAGGTTTTATCTCTATGTTTAATATTAGTGGCACACAGTTTGAATATTAGTGTGTTTATGATTGTGCAGTGTGATAAAGGAAATAAATTAAATTTTACCAGTTCTTAATGCGTCTACATCAGTTAGTACCACATCATTTCATTTAACAATGAACGAAGTCTCTGTAGACACGGCCAACTACAACAAGGTGATTGTAACATAATAATCATTAATTAACCCATATAATCTCCAAAACATAAGGAGCATATAATATGAAAGGAGACAACAGCCCTTTTGCAGAGAATTGTAAGATGCATGACTTGCTGGTGCTGTCGTGTTCTGCAGTGTTTAGGAAATGCTTATAGTTTGGTCACATTGCAACAAAATACACAATGAGACTGCCATTTTTAACCCCTTGCACAGCAAAAGTGTCTGACCTGCATGGTGTAAAAAAGGAGACAATAGCCCTTTTGTAGAGCATTATATGCCTGTGACTGTGTGACACCTGTGTGTCATACAGAGTTTGAGAAATACTGACAGTTTTGCCACAGCACAATTAAAAAGTTGACTGGTCGAGACAGCCAGTTCGAACCCCTCGCTCATCAAAAGCATTTGACCTGCATGGGTGTATAAAAGGAGATGACAGTCCTTCTGTAGAACATTTTAAGACACATGACTTCTGGCACTTGTTTGTCCTGCTGTGTTTAAGAAATACTGACACTTTAGTTACAAATAAATGAAATATGAGATTAATTGAGACTGCTAGTTTAATGCCAGTGCATTGGCAGAACTCCCAGCCGTGAGGCAGCTTGGCTAAAGCAGCGTATGAAAACACGCAGCTAACCATGATTACCCCCAGAGCTTAAGATATATTGACAAAACACAAGGAGGGAAGCCCAGCCCAGCGTTTCCTCCATGGCTTAAGAGCAGCACAAATCACCCACAGGTACTGATTCTGTGCTCTTTCATCCGGCATTATCCCTATTGATACTGTGTTGATTATGCTATCTGTGCTCGATCAGAAGTCCCGTTCATCCTGCCATTGCACCTCACTGATTTCCACTACAATTTCTCACTACCTGATTAAGAGGTCTAACATTCCATGCTCAAACCCATAGAATGCCAGATTTGTTTTTTCTGGCACCCTCCTGAGAAGTTTCCACCCAGGATTCTGAGTGGGAGACTATTTAACCTCTTGAATATTTCACCACAGAGGACCTTTTATAAATAAACTGTATTACAACCTCCTTGGATGCTGGGAGCAATTACACTTGACTTTCTTCACACTCAATTGAGTGTCGTGCTTGAAAGGCCCAGCAGTCTAGTTACCCAATCGCAGCTCAGTCACCCACCCATGACATGTGAAGGTGAGATAAAGGACAGTGTGAAAGCGAAATTTGATTAAATAATTGCAAAGCGATTTAGAAAAGATTGCTGTATGGTGTGGCAGGTGGCAGTTGACGCTAAATAACGAAAAGTGTAAGGTGATCCACATAAGTTCCAAAAGAAATCCATTGGAATTCGATTACTCGATAAATAGTGCAATTCTCAAGGCTGTCAATTCAACTAAGTACCTGGGTGTTAAAATTACAAACAACTTCAGTTGGAAAGACCACATAGATAATATTCTGGGGAAGGCGAGCCAAAGGTTGCGTTTCATTGGCAGGACACTTAGAAGATGCAACAAGTCCACTAAAGAGACAGCTTACACTACACTCGTTCGTCCTCTGTTGGAGTATTGCTGTGCGGTGTGGGATCCTTACCAGGTGGGATTGACGGAGGACATCGAGAGGGTGAAAAAAAGGGCAGCTCGTCTTGTATTATCACGTAATAGGGGAGAGAGTGTGGCAGATATGATACGCGAGTTGGGATGGAAGTCATTAAAGCAAAGATGTTTTTCGTCGCGGCGAGATCTATTTACGAAATTTCAGTCACCAACTTTCTCTTCCGAATGCGAAAATATTTTGTTGAGGCCAACCTACATAGGTAGGAATGATCATCAAAATAAAATAAGAGAAATCAGAGCTCGAACAGAAAGGTTTAGGTGTTCGTTTTTCCCGCGCGCTGTTCGGGAGTGGAATAGTAGATAGTATGATTGTGGTTCGATGAACCCTCTGCCAAGCACTTAAATGTGAATTGCAGAGTAGTCATGTAGATGTAGATCTGCTGTGTGTGAAAATCAGTTGTCGTAGCAGTGTTTTGGAGAGATTTTCATTGGTGACTGATAAGGATAAATTGGTGATAAGAATTCAATGGAGACAATCTTAAATCAAGAAATAGAGATTAAGTGGAACAGCTTGTTTAGAATGCTACAGTCTGTAGTTAGACAGTATGATAGAAACCTAGAAATGCTTGTACAGAATGGCACCTTTGAAAAATTTATTGGTTACAATAACACCACCGCAAAAGAACTCATGACATTTTTAAAGCCATTCAGAAATGCAACAGCAATGCTCAAAGCTAAGAAGTATCCTACAGTTCAGTTTCTCACATTCAAAACTCCAGATCAGACTATCAACAACAAAAGAAAAAGATAGTTTGCTACTTACCAACAGATGACACGTTAAGTTGCTGATAGGCATACTGAAAAGCACTTACAAATTATCTTTCAGCCAACGCCTTCATCAGAGAAGGAAACACACATGCATGCATTCATTCACACAAGTACACTTCACACACACACTCTCCAGCAGCTCAGACTGGAATATAACTGTCATGTTTTGTTATGCATGCATAAACTGAAAAGTCACACTAATGCTGTGCCTGAAGATGCAGAGGCACATTTAAACTACTGTACATCTAATTTTCTTGTTTAACACACACTACGTGTCCAGCAAATGAAGAAAATTGTATTTAATTTGCAGAATGCATTTTAGTGTCACTGGTAATTTGGCAGTATTGTCTTATTACCGCCTGATAACTCTAGATACCAAGAACATTTGAAAAAACACTATCTCCATCTCACATGGGAGAAAGTTGAAATTTGGAGGCTGCAGAAAATAGTAAAATTTCTGTCACGACACTTCAGATTATTAAAAATGTCCATTTCAGATAGAGGTGAGATGTTAAATACTGGGCATCAAATTTGTGATGTAATACCAGTTTCAGGTAAGCTAGAACAGAATTATAATGCGACTGTAATATCTTGTTCTGTTTTTATGATATTTGTAAGTAACAATTTAGCATTGACGAGAGCCTTACCAGTCAAAAAATATATCATCTCTGTTTCTTAAGTGACTAGATTATGGACCACGTCATACTCTATCAATTAGGATGGGTTGTATTCAACCCAAATGGGTAGTGCTGACAACGATGATCAACTTGACAGGTGGAAGCATAACAGTATTCTATTTTCCAGGCTATGTAACTTAGTTAAAACAATGTTTTGCGTTCCAATATCAAATGTAACTAGTGAATGACACCTTATCTTGGACAAATGAAACAGAGTTTGTCCAAAACAAGCAGATGATAACCTGACAATTCATTTTAATTACAACACTAACAGAGAATAATTGGGAGACATTTTTGTTCCTGCTAGATTTCTAAATTCTTAGGTGAGAAAATCCACATACGTAATTTTGAATCAATAAATCAGGTGGTGTTATAGAAAACAGCAATGTGATTTTCCACTCAGAATCAGCCTTCATTACGACCATTGGTAGCTACTTAGTTTCCTATGAAACTTTAAACTCTTCCCAAGTTTTAATTATTGTTTAAAACAAGCTATTTTATCTTATGGCTCATAATGATGTTGTGTTTAGATGCTACCTTGCAGAAATATACATCTACTGCATAACTAAAGTGATGTGAGTATAACCCCATTCTGGTGGGAGTATGGCAGAAGCAACACCAGCCTAAGGCACACACAGCATTGAGCACACCAGATTGGACAGCGTCTGCTGTCACCGTGGCGCCTCGTTCGACCACAGCTTGCCTGCTGCTGATAATCACACTTGTACACTCCGTACACATGCACAGTGTGCTCGTGTGAGCATGAGCAAACAAAACGCCCAATTTGCAAATGTCTCGTGTATGTATAACTTAGCTTGATAAAATTGCTGCTCACCATATAGTGGAGATGCTGAGTCGCAGATAGACACAACAAAAAGACTGTCACAAATGAAGCTTTCAGCCAGGGTTGCGTTGTGCCTATCTGCAACTCAGTATCTCCGTTATGTGGTGAGTAGCAACTTTCCTTTACATAATATTGTTACATTACATCCTGGATTTTCCATTGTTTGATTAGCTTGATAACACATTTATGCTGTTAACTAGTTAGTTTTCTTTCTCTTTTTGTGCATTCCCATTGATGACTCAATACCTCTGCTTTTCAGTGTGTGATTTACTTTACCCATATTTTTTTCAGTTATGTTCATATTATCATCATTTCAACCCCACTATGTGCCTCATAGTGAAAGTGATCAGAACTCCACAAGTCAAGCTATTGATCCCAAAAATTAATAATATTGCACTAATTTTAATTCTTGATATCAAATACTTGGCCAGTGAGGCACTCACAGCCTGTGTAGCAGCTAACAGAAGCAATTGAAGCAATGACTTCAGCCAACTCCTTCCCCCCACCCCACTGCTTGTTGTCAGCCAAAGGTGCTTCAGACTGAATACCTGTAACATTAACTAAATTTTCTGCTTTTTTTTTACATTGGGCTTACTGCAAAGAGAAATTATTAACATTTTCGTACTTTGGAGACTAGATGTTTCATATATTGTCACCTACACCTGTTTACATGACAGCCTAAACTGAGGTGGTTGTGTGAAGCTTAACCTGCAGGTAACTGCTACCTTGGCATCATATCTCCAATGTTCTGCAACTGCTCTACAGCAAATATCAGTTAATTAAATTATAATTAAATAATTGATAATAGCATGCTCAATTACTTCACGCTGCTCTCACCTTTTTTGCTACTCTAGTAACATACACTCCTGGAAATTGAAATAAGAACACCGTGAATTCATTGTCCCAGGAAGGGGAAACTTTATTGACACATTCCTGGGGTCAGATACATCACATGATCACACTGACAGAACCACAGGCACATAGACACAGGCAACAGAGCATGCACAATGTCGGCACTAGTACAGTGTATATCCACCTTTCGCAGCAATGCAGGCTGCTATTCTCCCATGGAGACGATCGTAGAGATGCTGGATGTAGTCCTGTGGAACGGCTTGCCATGCCATTTCCACCTGGCGCCTCAGTTGGACCAGCGTTCGTGCTGGACGTGCAGACCGCGTGAGACGACGCTTCATCTAGTCCCAAACATGCTCAATGGGGGACAGATCCGGAGATCTTGCTGGCCAGGGTAGTTGACTTCCACCTTCTAGAGCACGTTGGGTGGCACGGGATACATGCAGACGTGCATTGTCCTGTTGGAACAGCAAGTTCCCTTTCCGGTCTAGGAATGGTAGAACGATGGGCTCGATGACGGTTTGGATGTACCGTGCACTATTCCGACGATCACCAGTGGTGTACGGCCAGTGTAGGAGATCGCTCCCCACACCATGATGCCGGGTGTTGGCCCTGTGTGCCTCAGTCGTATGCAGTCCTGATTGTGGCGCTCACCTGCACGGCGCCAAACACGCATACAACCATCATTGGCACCAAGGCAGAAGCGACTCTCATCGCTGAAGACGACACGTCTCCATTCGTCCCTCCATTCACGCCTGTCGCGACACCACTGGAGGCGGGCTGCACGATGTTGGGGCGTGAGCGGAAGACGGCCTAACGGTGTGTGGGACCATAGCCCAGCTTCATGGAGACGGTTGCGAATGGTCCTCGCCGATACTCCAGGAGCAACAGTGTCCCTAATTTGCTGGGAAGTGGCGGTGCGGTCCCCTACGGCACTGCGTAGGATCCTACGGTCTTGGCGTGCATCCGTGCGTCGCTGCGGTCCGGTCCCAGGTCGACGGGCACGTGCACCTTCCGCCGACCACTGGCGACAACATCGATGTACTGTGGAGACCTCACGCCCCACGTGTTGAGCAATTCGGCGGTACGTCCACCCGGCCTCCCGCATGCCCACTATACGCCCTCGCTCAAAGTCCGTCAACTGCACATACAGTTTACGTCCACGATGTCGCGGCATGCTACCAGTGTTAAAGACTGCGATGGAGCTCCGTATGCCACGGCAAACTGGCTGACACTGACGGCGGCGGTGCACAAATGCTGCGCAGCTAGCGCCATTCGACGGCCAACACCGCGGTTCCTGGTGTGTCCGCTGTGCCGTGCGTGTGATCATTGCTTGTACAGCCCTCTCGCAGTGTCCGGAGCAAGTATGGTGGGTCTGACACACCGGTGTCAATGTGTTCTTTTTTCCATTTCCAGGAGTGTACGTTGCGGCACTTGAGATGATTTGTCCCTATTTCACTTTTTATCAACTTTAAATTTTTCGCTCCTTTTTATTAATTTAGCAAACAAGAGCATTTTTCAAAACTTCTTGCCTTATAGATGACTAATTCATCACTCTGGTGGGCTCCATACCACCTGTAGTTCTTAATCACAATAATGAAATTTGGATTTCATACCGTCTATTTGACAGCACGCACACTTTATAATCGTATGTCTGCAGGGCAGTTTATGACAGAGCTTACAGACAGGGTTTACTAATGGGTTGGAAAACTGAAATTGTGAAGAAAAGGTGAGGATGTTACAATGCCACAACCGAATGTTGAAGGTGGGATTAGATAAAGTCAGTCACTCTAGTAGCGGAAGAAAGAAAGGAAAGAAACAGAAGAAATGTAATCAAGACAACAGATGCAAAGACAGATACCCTTCCCACCTCAGGCCAAGACCCTTTCCCGGACCATACTTCACAGGTGAATGGCACCCTTGCAAGCCCAAAAATTGACTCCGGTTTCCTTCTATGGAAATCTATCATATCAACCACCTGACTACCCCTCCTCCTTCAGTAAACTAGATGCAGCTCCATTTCAGTTATGTTCAGGGACTCCTTACTACTAGAGGCATAACCATACAACCACTTGGCAATATTCCACCAAATGCTGTATTGATCCCCACAAAATTGTTAGTACCCATCCAGTAGAATACACTAAAAGCCCTCATATAGTAGCACTCACTACAAATAGTAAACAAATCATCATTAGACTTCCTTAGTTCCTCAAATGCTAGGCAGCATATCACGCAGCAAGTTTCCTCCTGTAAACTCGATCAGCGGCCAGGTTTTCAGTTTCCTCCCCATTCATGTGTATGCACTGAAGATCCTTTGCAAAAGTTTGTTTACAGCTGTTAACAAGGTAATCATCTAATTCTGTATCCATCTGTTGGCTTCTATAACAGTGCTAATTTGGGTATTCTCCAACCTTCCATGCATGGAACACATCCTTTAAAAAGACCATTCATTTTTTTAAAAATGTAACCAATCATCATTTTTAACACAGACAGCTAGTCCATAACCTTTTTTTTTTTACATCCTATATAATAAATAACCCTCTTACGTCGTCAGAGACTGGGTGTGCCAGTACAGCTGGCTCCTCTTCTTATTACAAGAATTTCTACAATTCTCCGGTCAGTTGACACACTTTAACAATACCTGAACACTGCTGTTTCTAATAGTTAAACCCAGTTGTTGTATGTAGTAGCTCATTCAGTATCCCTCCATTTCTGGGACAAATTCCAACAATTCTAAATATTTGTTCCCATAATAACTCCTGAGCATCCTACCCAGCTCTCTCATTATCCTTTCTGCAGTAGTTTTTTGAGGGTATTGCCTTGATATAAATACAGTTTAATTCTTTCTCTAACTAAAATCTCTTTTAAATTTTGTACAATGAACTCAGACCTATTCTCTGATAATATTCTGTTGGGTATACCTACTTCTTTTAAAAAAATCCATCTCTCAACCTCTTTATTACGGGATATGACTTTGCCTTTCTCACTGCAACCAGTCTGGAGGTAAATATGCTATTCCCCAGCTTCTAGGTAATAGGCCATACATCTCCACAGGCACTCATGGCAGCATGCTGTTATTTTGTCTACAGAAAAATGTGCACTCACCTTTTGGTGGTCTTCTTCTGCATGACACGCCTTCCCTGTTAGAAAACAAGTAGAGTTCCTCAGCTAAACAAGCTGTAAGCAGAAACTGGCTGTGCTAAACATACCTAAAGGCTGCATCAATATTTTCTAGTTGCAGGTTTTTACTACCTATTGAATAAAAGGCAGTTGTACGAAAATCAGTATACCAAGAGTGTAAAAATGAAGCTTTGATGTTTTGTAGCATCTGTTACATTCAACTTACTGTTACAAATGAAAGAGTAACTCTTAAGAGTTTTGTTTGTATATCTTTGCACTTCTCCATGCACTATGTCCTGTGTCTTCTGTTAGAAAGTGATAGTAGCAAAGATGGTGACTTGTAAACAGAAAGCTTTTCATGTCTTACAGTTTGCAAGGACTAAATCTGTTGTTACAGTGCAACCTTGGTTTTCCTATTAAGTTCCGTACTAATCCTCCAACTGATTGTAACATCCATAGATAGTATCACCAGTTTGATGATACCTGCTGTCTTCGCAAAGGGAAGAGTACAGGACAACCAAGAGTGATTGAATTGAAAGGGTCTTTCACACACAGCCCCTAGAAATCACGCAGAAGGCTAGTCGTGAATTACCAGTTCCAATGAGATCTATGAGGAGATTTTCAAGGGGATGTTTACAACTACATCCGTATCGTTTGCAGCTGTCACAAGCTCTACAACCTAGACTATGGTTTACATGCCAACCTTGCAAACGAAACATTGCTGCATGACAATTGATATTTTTTGGATAGTGTAATTTTAGCGATGAATTAACATTTGACCACATAGAAATGTGAGAACACAACTTGCCCATCTGTGGGGGGAGGAGGGAGAGGGAGGGATTTGAGAAAATCTCCATGAGGTGGTACAGCTACACAAAATTATCCTAAATTGAATGTTTTTTGTGTTTATGCTGGCAGAAAGCTCGTGAATTTTTCTTTTCCCGTGATGCACTGTAGCCAGTGTTTCTTATGTGTTGGTACGGCTCTTTCCTCAATTGGAAGCTGAACCACAGAACTTTATTTGGCAGGAAGATGGTGCGCCGCCTCACTGGCATAACTCAGTACACAACTGGTTAAATGACATTGTTCCTGCAACTTCCTGGCAGATTAAAACTGTGTGCCGCACTGAGACTCAATCTCGGGACCTTTGCCTTTCGCAGGCAACTGATCTACCAACTGAGCTACCCAAGCATGACTCACAACCCATCATTACAGCTTCAGTTCTGACAGTACCTTGTCTCCCACCTTTCAAACTTCACGGATGATCTTCTGCAAACCTTGCAGAACTAGCACTCCTGGAAGATAGGATATTGTGGAGACATCGCTTAGCCACAGCCTGGGGGTTGTTTCCATAGCGAAATTTTCACTCTGCAGTGGAGTGTGCCGATATGAAAGGCAGAAGTCCCGAGTTAAAATTTCATTCTGGAGACATTGTACCTGCCTGCCTGATTGGATGCTGGGGGCCAATGATAGAGCTTGTTTCGCAAGGCCTCCACATTCATCTGATCTGATGCCATGTGATTTTTATCTTTTGGGGTTCATAAGAGTGTCCTGTGTATATGCTTCCGCTACTGGCTGGTCTATCCGATGTAAGAAACACGATTGAGGCAGTTGTTGCGACTGCTCCAGACACAATGACCAAGGTTTGGGAAGAGCTCATCTATCGACTCGATGTCTGTCGTGTGACGAATAGTGCTCTCAATCAACACTTGCAAGAAAAACTGTTCAAGTTGCTCTGTCATTTGATTTAAAATTTGTAAGATAAATATAATAAATGCTACAAAACCTTAAAACCACAATATTCATTTTGAAACATCAAGTAGTGTCATTTCTTGGTTACAAACTTACTGCCAAATACAGTCAATTTGAAGCTGCAATTTCTACACTCACACATAATCACATGGAAAATTTACACGATGGTCTGTGAAACTGAATGCTCACTAAATATTACACAAATTGGCAACTCTGAAAAATCAATGGTCATGACTTAACCATACATCATGTGCATTTTTGTTATTCAAAAAGGCACATTTCATACAAAAAATCTGGAATTTGCACCTTTGTTATTGTCATTTGCCCATTACCAGTAACTCTTTACAGCACTCCATGACATTTATATAATTATAATTCTGCAAAATTAAAATATCTTTTCAGAGCTTACCAAAACTGCATCAGATTGTCATGATATTTGAACCTGACTGTCTAGACTCTACAAAGAAATTCTCCAGCCCACAAAATGCATGTGAAATACTCTCACTTCTGACTGGCGGAGAGACATCATAGCCAATCAGCTAGCAGATCTTCACCCTGCTATTCCACGTCTTTTACTTTGCATCAATCACAACATAAAGATCTCTTTAATGCAACTAAAGCAATTTCATACATACATTAATCAGATGATGTTCTGCTTCACCTTCTGTTTTCATCAAGTACAATAAAATACATCCAGTGCACCTGTTACTAACGAAAAACATGTACTGTATATTGTTGATATTCCAATCTGGAGTTTCCATTGTTTGTATAATGAAGTTGGGGTGATATAATAGTTGTACCTCAGTTAAAGCCTCTACAATCAATTAAAATTCTATGTACCATTGTTCTGCCCACCTTCATTTAGTCTATACACTAATGAAACTTAACAGTGACAGTGTATTTAGCATTAATCCTGTCACAAACTGTCTACAGCACCCAGTCATTCCTAAGAATGCCTGCAATTGTGTGTTTTTTTATGACTGAAGGCGTTTTTATAGAAAGGGGACATGGATGAAGATGAGATAGGGGATATGATACTGCAAGAATTTGACAGAGAACTGAAAGACCTAAGTTGCAACAAGGCCCCTGGAGTAGCTGATATTCCCCCAGAACTACTGATATCTTGGGAGACACATGAAGATGGTGAAATACCCTAAGATTTCAAGAATACTGCAATAATTGCAGTTCTAAGGAATGCACATGCCAACAGGTGTGATTGTTAGTAAACTATCAATTTAATAACTCATGGTTGCAAAATTCCACAGTAATGTAGGCCCATGTGAGGCAATACTGACCCCATGACTTATCTTAGAAAATAGGTTAATGAAAGGCAAACCTACATTCAAAACTTTTGTAGATACGGAGGAAGCTTTTAACAATCTTGACTGAATACACTCTGAAATTCTGAAGATCACAGGGATAACACAAAGAGAGCAAACGCTTATTTGCAACAGCATGCTGGAATGTTATCTGTATGCACTGTAACTGTTCAGCTGCACTTTGTTACAGTACATGTATGGTATCCTGACATGGTTCTTACATTTTGGGAAATACCATCTTGACAATCTGGATGATTTGAAAATGGGTCCTGAATCAGAACTAGTCATCAAGAAGAAAATAAAAGTGAAATTTGCATCTTTGGGTGTTTCTCTGTTGTATCACTTATTTACATCTTGTGCAGAAACCAGGCGGCACTTATAGGAGTCAAGGAGCATGAAAGAGAAGCAGTGATTGAGAAGGGAGTGAGACAGTGTTGTTTAGTCTGTACATTGTGCATGCAATAAAGAAACCAAACAAAAATTTAAAATATAGAAATTGAAGTTCAGGGAGAATAAATAAAAACATTGAGGTTTGATAATAATGTTGTAATTTTGTCAGAGACAGCAAAGGGCTTGGAATAGCAGTCGATCGGAATGGGTAGTGTGGATAGTGTCTTGAAAGGAGGATATAATATGAACATCAACAAACAAAAATCAAAGGTAATGGAATGTAGTCAAATTAAATCAGGCAATGCTGAGGGAATTACATTAGGGAATGAGATACTAAAAATAGTAAATGGGTTTTGCTATTTGGGCAGTAAAATAATGGATGTAAAAAGTAGAGAGGATATAAAATGTAAACTGGCAATGGCAAGAAAATTGTTCCTGATGACAAAAATATAGATTTAAGTGTCAGGATGTCCTTTCTGAAGGGTGTAGTGCAGCCTTGCATGGAAGTGATATGTGGGTAATAAACAGTTCAGATAAGTAGAGAATAGAGGCTTTCGAAATGTGGTGCTACAGAAGAATACTGAAGATAAGATTGGTAGATGAGGGTATCAATGAGGAGGTACTGTATATAATTAGGGAGAAAATAAGAAATATGTGGCATAATTTGACTCAAAGAAGGGATCTGTTGATAGGACACATTCTCAGCTATCAAGGGATCATCAATTTAGTACTGGAGTGAAGTGTGGGGGGGGTCAAAATTACACAGCTCTACAAAATAAATTTTTTTTTTT
This sequence comes from Schistocerca serialis cubense, assembly GCF_023864345.2. Lineage (NCBI taxonomy): Eukaryota > Metazoa > Arthropoda > Insecta > Orthoptera > Acrididae > Schistocerca > Schistocerca serialis. Next base: position 944,334,151 of record NC_064638.1, read on the forward strand.
TGTTGCCAGGGAAGTTTGAACGAAAATGGGATATTGTTATGATACTCATTCCGAGTATATTTGTACTTTTTCCAAATTGGCTCTGGTTTTTGAGATATAGGTTATTTGTGGAAATGAGAGTTTCATGTGGATAATATCGACTGCAGGGTCCATATATGGTGTAATGTATTTGCTACTTGTTTTTTAATTAGTGATATTGTACTATCTTTATTAAACAATTGTGCTCAGGGAGTGCATCTGTGTGGTTGAGGATTACATCATGCAAACATCACACTGTCAGCATGTGTTCAGTCCTGTTGTGCGGTGCGTGTGTTGAAGATATTGAGGGTTGTGCAGATTTGAATTCGGCGGTACTCGACATTCATTTGTTGGCCGAGGTAATCCCCGCAACAGCCGATAGGTAGCGTTCAGTGTAAACATGAAAAATGGCGATGGTCGAAAGTCACACACATGTGCAGTGCAGCTTCAAGGAGATAGAACCTTTTCATCGTGACGTAGCAAATAAGAGGTGAGTATTCATTTCACACAAAACAATTAATGATGTTTGTTGGATGTGATTGACATGCAAATACAAGAAAGTTCTGCATAATATGTAGTATTTGTGCAATTTTGTTTTAGGAAAACATGAGTTCTTCACGCCGTCTTTGCGTGAACCATCCAGATGAGTTCTGCTACATTTGTGGTGAATACGTTCTTCAAAAGAACAGGAAGAATATCACTCCTTTTGTGAAGGAAGCGTATCTGGCATATTTCGGAATTAAACTCGGAGATCAAGACTAGGCATGGGCACCCCATAAAGTTTGTAAATGCTGTGTGGAGTGTTTACGGCAGTGGACAAAATGAAAAAGGAAAAGCTTAAACTTCGGAGTGCCTATGGTATGGCGAGAGCAGAAGAACCATACAGATGATTGCTATTTTTGCATTGTTAATGTGAAAGGTTTTAATAGGTTCAAATAATGAAAGTGGGAATATCCCGATTTGGAGTCAGCAAGAAGACCGGTGGTGCACAGCAACGATGTTCCTGTACCAACCTTCAGAACATTACCCACGCTAACATCATCAGATGACGATGTGCACGGCGAGGAATGTACAAGTAGTGGTTCGGAATACGAAGGACGTGAGACACAACCCCAGCAGTTCGACCAGAAGGAGCTCAGTGACTTGATACGAGAACTCAATCTTTCAAAGCAAGCATCAGAACTCTTAGCATCCAGGCTTAAGGAAAAGAACTGTCTTCATCCAAGTGTTAAAATAACAGCTTACCGGACGAGAGAAGAAAACCTTCTTCCATACTTCAACCAAGAAGAGGTTATAGTGTATTGCAGCAATATACCTGGACTTTTACTTGAATTGGGGCTGCCGGAATATAGACCAGAGGACTGGCTTCTCTTCATAGACAGTTCCACTAGAAGTTTAAAATGTGTTCTCCTACACAATGGCAATCGTTACGCATCTATTCCAATTGCCCACTCAACAAAACTTTGTGAAGCATATGCTAACATCAAGATGGTTCTGCAGAAAATTCAGTATATGCAGCACCAGTGGTTGATCTGTGTTGATTTGAAAATGGTGAACTTCTTGCTTGGACAACAAAGTGGAAACACAAAGCACCCATGTTTTATCTGCATGTGGGATAGTAGGGCAAAGCACGAACATTGGAAGCAGAAAACATGGCCTCCAAGGGAACATATGGCTGTTGGTGAAGCAAACATCATTAATGAACCTCTGGTTAGTAGGGACAAGATTGTTCTTCCACCATTACATATTAAGTTAGGACTAATGAAGCAATTCACCAAAGCTTTAGACAGAAATGGTAATTGCTTCACATACATCTGCAATACATTCCCTGGACTCAGTAGTGAAAAACTTAAGGCAGGAATATTTGATGGTCCTCAAATTCGCAGTCTCATCAACGATACCAATTTTACAAGTGTCATGACTGTCACTGAAGCATCGGCCTGGAACAGTTTTGTCGCTGTTGTAAAATGTTTTTTGGGCAATCATAAAGCTCCCAATTACGAGGAACTGGTCAAAAACATGCTCACTAACTTTCAAAACTTAGGAGCTAACATGAGCATAAAATTGCACTTCCTTCACAGCCACTTGGATCGATTTCCTCGTAATCTAGGTGATTTCAGTGAGGAACAAGGAGAGCGGTTCCATCAAGATATGAAAGGAATAGAGGAAAGATATAAAGGAAGATGGGACAGGCATATGATGGCAGATTATTGCTGGAATCTGCAACGTGACTGTTCTGAAGAGACCTATAAAAGGAAAGCGTGCAGGAAGCGGTTCGTCATGGACGGAAAATGATATACTTATAGAGAAACTTTTCAATTATGTTTTATACGTGGACAAATGCCTATCAGGTTTTCATAGAAGCTATTTATAAAGATTATTTTCTTTTTTCATTGTAGTTTGTAGCGCCCGAGTTCAGTATTAGCAATTTTTTCTAATTTTTTGAATAAATCATGCATTATCTCAAAAACTAGAGCCAAACTGCATAAATGGTTGCTATATTCGTCCTCAGCACCACTAACCCATCCTAAAGCCACTCAAATATCCTTGGCAAGAAAATGAGTGTTGACCAGTGTTATAGATGGAGACTTAAGAGATGAACAGAGTAAGCATGTTCGAAAGAATGTAGGTTGCAGTACTTATTTGGAGATGAAGAGGCTTGCTCAGAACTGCTGAATTATGGAACATTTTTATGTTTAGGAATTTTAACTTTTTTGGACAGCAAAAATCTGCTAAATAAAAATCAACATACATTCTGTAAACAGAGATCTTACAAAACATAGTTCACTCTATTTGTCCTTGAAATCCAAAGTATCCTAGACCACAGTACCCAGGTTCATACAATGTTCTCGAATTCTGGAAGACATTTCATATACTTCCACACTGTCACTTTGTGAGTAAAGATGAACCAGCTGAGTAACAGAGACTGGAATTAAAGCTTCCAAGCAGATATATCTCAAAACATTGTTCTTAATAGGAGGAATTTGACATATGTCTAGATAATATTGGAGAAACCCCAAGGAAATGACTGTTTACAACATATAAAAATGAGCTAGAGGATAATGTCATAAGCTTCTGTTCGCAGACAATTAACCATCTATTAAAACATTGCATCATTAGAAGACTAGCAAAATGCAGTAAGAACTGCACGATCGATAACTGCTGCAGGGACTGGCTGTTGACCCTGAACATAAATATTTGTAACATATTGTTTGGTAACATACAGACAAAAAATTGCCAGAAACTGTAACAAAGGTAATGTATCTGGTATTAACCATACCCAGTGACCTAAAGCAGAATGACACATAAGACTAAAGGTGGGAAAAGTTGGTGCCAGGTTGAGATTATTTGGAAGATTATTAAGGAAGATGATGTCAGGTTGAGATTATTTGGAAGATTATTAAGGAAATATGATCCACAAAAGAAGTGGCTTCCAAAACATTTGTCACACTGATTCTCAAATATGCTTGTCAGCCTGGGACTCTTACCATGTTGTTTAAGAGAGAAAGAGAAAGACAGAGGGAGGGAGGAAGGGGGGGAAGAGGGAGGGAGGGACAGAGGGAAGGAGGGAGGGGGGGAGGAGAGAGAGAGAGAGAGAGAGAGAGAGAGAGAGAGAGAGAGAGAGAGAGAGAGATGCATTTTAGATCAAGGAAAATTGGAGAACTTGAGTATAAAAACAGGAAAATGATAGTGGTCCAGCAGAACTCTCAACCACACACTATTAGGGGGCTTGCAGAATATAGATATAGATCAAGACAGAGCACAGCGTGTGTGCAAAAGGAATAAACAAAACACACAACCTTTAAGAGAGGTGTGGGACAAAGTTGCTGTATGATTCTAGCTCTGCTTAATTTCTGTAGTGGCAGACTTGTAGGTGAAACCTTGAATAATACAGGTGCAATACAATTAGGAGGGACACTGGAAATTATTAAATATGGAGATGATCGAGCAGTCTTAGCAGAAAGTGGAAAGATCTGTAGAATACGACGGGGGCAATTTTGGAGGGGTAAAAAGGAAATGAGGAGAAATTTGAATGTGTGTCAAAATACCTACAATAAAAGTAGAGAAAATAGCACATTTACAGCCCTATAAAAATAACAATATGGGAAAAGAAATCTGGAAAAGTAAAATCCTTCACTTACTTAGGAAGCACGTTTTAATGCAGATGGAGGCTGCACCACAGAAAGAACAATAGCAATTGGAAAGGAAGTATTTCGAGAAATTTAAGGATTACTGGCAACAAGAGCAACAGGAAGTGATTTAAAAGAGTTTTGCATTACACCTTGTTTGAAGTGTAAAAACTGAAGAAATATTTTGAAAGTTTCGAAAAGTAACTGTGAAGAAAAATGAAAGAATTTTGACAGGTAGAGGGAGTGAGGAAGGAGCTAAACGAATTGGGGCCGATCAATTTTAAGGATACATGGTTTGCAAAAAAACTATCATTAAAGGAAAAATCGAAAAGAAAAAAGATCAGAAGATGAAGATACAGGATACTCAAAAATTTGAGGGAAGAAATAATAACAGCAGATATTTAAACTAAGATCATGATTTAATGTGTGCCTCCACATGAAATACCCACGATCAAGATGTATTAGGCCGTCTGACTAGTATTTGCAGTTCTATACAGAACAAAGTAGCACTTTCTATATACTTACATATTACTAAATTAAAAGTCTACCACTCCATTTTTATATCTATATATGAAAGCTAATCTCAGAACTATTGTAGGGATTTTGATACAGTTTTCACTAATAGACACACCGATTCACGAGGAAGATTTGCACATGTAATATATTACTGCTACGCCAGACAAGCTATCCGACCATAGATACTGCGTGCTAGTTGTGCGGAGCTGGGGAGGGTCTCTAGGTGGTGAGATAGAAACTAAAGGATGAAGTACACTAAGGAAAATTAATATCTTTATAATTAATCAGTTAAAATCTCAATAAGATATTTAATCCTCCTCATTCTCGTAAAAGCGATGATTAATTGAAATCTAAGGAAATTAATGACTGCACCCCATTTTCCATTTGTCCAACAGTTTTTACCACCAGGACAACAAATTTATCCGAAAAGTAATCTTATTTTCTTATAGAATATGATTAGCAATTATTACATCAAATAGTCTGCTGCAAAACATAATATCTAATTAATGCACTTTTTTATCATTGTTCCTTTTTCCTTGACTTCTGCTAATTTTTCTTCTTCTTGTTTCTATTCATGTCTCAATTATCAAATACTTAAATTTATTTGATAGTCAGGAGATCAAATCAAAAACTTCGTAACAGAACTAAAATATTTAATTTTTTAAAAATGATTCCTATACATGATGTTCACAACTACTTAACAAAAGAAAACAATATTCCGTATTTCTACAACACATATTACACATAGATGAAAGTTTAACAACATTTTTAATTGCTTCCTTTTGTAACCCCACTCACAAACAAAACTCGTTTCCATAAAGCTTCAGTTCCAAAACAGAGATTCAGTTGTAGAAACTAAACCCACATATTAAAAAAAAGTGAGGAACTCAGACTTTTTATTCTTAATTTAAGAACTACTTTACAAATGTTGCTCAACATAATTATTAAAATATATATTACATAATAGCTTCATGGGAAATATTACTATTTATGAATACAATAACATTGGAAATAGTCTTGGACATACTTATCATGCAATGTTAAAACATCTCAGAACGTAACATCCATGAACACAGCCAAAAGCAGGTAAGTTATGAGAATTCTGGTCCATTCACTAAGATCACGACTTCATTAACTCTGCTCTAATTTTTGATCACTACAATTGTTACTTTACTAAAAGAAACATATGGTTCAGCTGTAAAATGTTCTGGCACCTTTCGGCATGTACAGAAAAGCAAACCCCATTAGTTATTTGTTTGAACATGGACACAAAACCCATACATAACTCTCCTAAATATCAAGGTGCTCATTTTTATAAAAGTGAAATTCACATATAATATATAACAAGACTTTATAATTAGCTATCCAGAATGTGAAAAAAAGTCAATACATTTACAGAACAAATACTCGAAGAACATTTGATAGGTAAATGCAATGCCTCATTTTAGTAACAGAAATTTTTTATAATAAGCTGGACAAGTAAATACTGTTTCAAATGCTGACACTTTCTCAAAGGTTGTGGAAGATATTAAACATCTACCAACTATGAAAACAGAAATATTTTTTTTTAAATACTGTTGCACCCTCCAAAGACATGTTTCAAATGATTTATAACATTACACACACAATTACAGAGTGCAATGAGAAGAAAAGGAAAGGAAGTAACAGTACAGAAGTCACCTGGATTTAAAGAAGTCAAGGAGAAAAAAATGCAGAAAACAAAAGCAATTGAGTCTTATCTCAACATTATGCCGGTTTTCAGTGGTTTCTTATCCCCATTCTTTACCAGTCAATCCCCATTATTCTAACTATCCTTCATTATCTTCTTAACCCAGTTGTTATACTTCCAAGCCATTGTCTCTTCACCAGCAACGATCCCTTAATTACTGAATCTGACAGATTGCCCTTGTTTCATAACTATCCAATACTCCTTTCCACAGCTCTATGAATTCTTTGTACTTATTCAAAATGCAGCACATATTGTGTATCATCTCACACCCCCAGTAACACAGACTACACAGTATTAAGACAAAATATTGTAACCGAGATGGAAATTTCTCTGTTAAAATATTATCTTACATTTTTATTCTGCTTGACCCAAGATAATCAGGATGATAAGGTACAATATCATTCATAAGACGACCATTACTTGCTTTCCACAATACGATGTACCTCACTGTAAGAGATTAAGCTAGGCAATATATACACTGACCAACAAATCCAACATAAAAAAGGTTAAAAGAGGAAAAGAAGAAGAAGAAAATTGTCACATACAAAAAGGAAGAGTCTTTTAAATATCTATTGTGGAGAAGGTATTAAAAATTACACTTTTACATGAAAATGAAGGCTGTCAGCAACAAGTGTCCTTTAACATACAACTAAAGGTCATGTTAAGGAGTACTATTGAGACACATGCAACTTCAACAATATAGTAAGGAAATAGTTTTATGGAATAGAAAATGATACAGTGACTAAACATGTTATCAAAAGTGTTATTAGGTTATTTCTCAAAAGAAAAATTATGATACAAGATCAAATTATGCAGTAACAGAGCTCAACCTTTAGTGCAAAGAGAATCAAGATTTTCAAAACACATCATACAGCATAACAAAAAAGAATGGACAATAGTCTATGGTTCTGAATAAAGATATCAAAACTACATATGTAGGCAGGCCATTATACATGATGTATTAGGTGTGTGTGTGTGTGTGCGCCAAAAACTGACAATAAGATCACCTCTGTCTCTCATCATGGGAATTGACTGAGGGCATAAAAAGAATGTGAAACTTTGTATATTTAAAAATGATTGTAACCTCAGGTCATGCAAAGACAAAATTACAAGAAAATTAGATAATCACATGACATTTCACAAATTTGCTCCCTAACAAGAAGTACTTGGTGTAATATCAAAGAAATGTCACATTCCTATTTGCTGAGGTATGTAAAACTGCCACTACATTAGAGAGCTCCCCACGAAAAAAATTCTTAGCGAGGCTGCATAACATATCAACAAGCTATACATTCTTAAATACATGCTTTAGAATGTAAGTTGACAAAAGAGATACCATCACTGATTTAATTTCACAAACATCTATACAAGGCTAAAAAATTTAACAAAAGTGGTGTAGTGCACAGATTATCTTACATTTAATGTTTCACATTAAAGGAAATTTGTAAACAGAAATGAGAAGAATAGAATGTTTCTGTTGTAGCCAAATAAAATTCCTAATGGTTGCTGTTTCTTGTGTTGTTGTTCCGGTTTTCATGACTTACCTTTAACTATATGTGCTTCAGTTCCAAACTGTTAATTTCTAACAGCTCTATATCTGACCACGATCTTACAATATAATTGTCAAATTTCCACTTTCTGCTAGATTGTTTTAGTTTTTTCCAGTCACATCAATTTGTCTGTGCCCCCCCTTTTTTTTGCAGGAACAATTTTGTTATTACTGCTTCATATGTAATTCTTTTCTTTTATAAGTTCCCTCCATTCCTTTTGGGTATGACAGTGTGCATATGCTTGCATCATATATGCATGGAAATTTGTGTCTCACTAATGAATTAAGAGACATAACAAAAATCAAAACCAAACACAATTAGGAGCTGCAGTTGCTGCAAAAAGTCTGACTATTGGTTAAAATTCAACTCTTTTTGCACTGCACAACCTCCTGAATGGGCAATTCCCACGATCCTCTGCAAATATCATTGCTATAGAAATACTTTCAACAGTTTTTCCATGTCCTTCATTAAATGTTTGAACCTTAGACATCTCCTGAACAGGCACAAGTATTAAAAACTCCACCCCATTTAGTGATATTTTAGCATTTATTCATTTACTAGAAAAATATTGGTACAACTACTGTGAAGTTGATAAATTTACTTCTGGAACAAATAAATGCTGAAGTCTTATTAAAATGGATGACACTGAAGAAAACAGTTGTCCATGTTGATCAATGAAACACGATGATTAAATTTTTCAATTTAAGCAAAGCTGACAAAGAGGTGATCGTTAAAACACACGAGAATGTACAAATTCTCTCCACAGCAGAGAATGGCCACCGTGATGACTGCACGCAATAAATAGCATACATGGTTATGGCAAAAAATGAAGATATAAAGCAGTAATAATTCTTACTGCAGGCCCACGACCAAAACTTTAGTCATGGAACTACTAAAAAATTGTGAAAGACACTGTTAACTCAACCACAAATAACTGGTGGGGGGTGGGGGGGATAGGTTGCTGTTCACAGTCTGGTCTACCAAGGTACAAAAGCTCCTAATTTTTGTTCTGGTATTTTCATGGCAAAAAATTACTCTGCAATGAAGAAGGGACTAACAATCAGTTTCCGTAAATGTAGACAATGTATACATACTTAAATAATGGAAGTATGGCTACATCATTCGTAGTTCTGGAATGAAGACTTGTCAACATTCACCGTAGAGATGAATCAATAAAATCCCTAAGGGGTACTCGAGCTCAAGGCATTGGTTTGAAAAGTTTGTATCAGGCGTCATGGTCACATCCTTTATGCTGAATTTTATTGTTACCTCAAGTTTTCTTTTATTTACTAAAAACAGTCAAAATTGCAAATAAGTTAATTTTAAAGGGGGTGGGGGGATAGGGTTTTAAAGGCAGACAGGAGGTGAGGAAAACAAAAGAGAGAGAAGTGGAGCGGGAGAACAAGATGGAAATAAAATTTCACTATAACAATGAACTCAAATATGAAATGAACTGTCACAACTCTGCCTTGGTCAGATAATTTATATAAAAGGGAAGTACCATACACAGACATTGTTTCATGGCTCCTTGTGCACATCACATCAATACTGGACACGTTTTCTCAAAATGAACTATTGACTAGCATGCATCTTACATATTAAAAGATATAAAACATCACAACTAAGAGTAAAAGACCAGCAAATATTACTGGCATTCTTTATACAGCGTTTCACAAATGAAATTATATAAATGCAAAAAGTTGCAGACAATTGTCACAACATTAAACATTCTCAAGTATGTACATGACAATTTTAAAACAACAACATACATAACGTGGGGTACAACACCAGCGCCTAAGTGTAACAGATTACTACCAGTGTTATTACCAATAACTTGACAGCAAGCTTTGAATGGAGTATCTTTGCCACAATTAACATAAAAAAGTAAACATTTTAAAATAATACAAAACAACATAAAACATGTTCTTTTAAATTAAAAAAAGGACAAAGCTATCTATCCACGTAATGCACATGTGAAGGAATGGCAGTATATACTCTGTGTCCAGGTACTTGTGAATTCTGTGTGAATCACAAAACACTTAAAGCTGTGGCACAATGCTCCTTCCTATGGAAGGAGGTTAATTTTTTTGACAGAGTATTACACTCAAACATGACACCTCATTCAGTTAGGCTGGAAAAACTGTGCTGTGATATCACTTATTGAAAGAACTTCACCATCGGTGTCAATAGGTTCATATTCTGTCTGGGACGTGATATCTCTATGAAGTTTCCAGTTGTTCAATAAGTATGTGTAGTCAGCAACTTTGTCAACTTCTTTAAGTTCATGATATACATGCACGAGACCTCTGTAATCATACTCTAGGCCGGAATAACTTTCACCAAACAGCTTTAAACCTAGAAAAAGTATATAGGAACTAAAGATTATACATTTTACATTAAAAACATAAAAGCAATCACTCTAAGTACAAATACAGCTGTTACTCATGACAGAAGGTTTCTTTATATCAGGAATAATATACAACTAAGACATTCCTTAAATATATTTTCATTCGTACTCACTGATATCAATAGATCGCTTGTAAAGTGCTTCAGCTTTTTTGTACTTCTTCATGTGATAATTATACAGGCTAGCAAGATGACCTATAGACAAACCAACTTCATAATCATCTTCTCCTAATAGCTCTTCTTTTATGGCTATTGCCTTTAAATGCATTGTTTCTGCTTCCTGTGAATAAGTAAGGCAATGAAAAGACATTGACTCTCTTTCAGTAACAATTACAGCAACAATTATTATTACTGGTTTGGTTCTGTAACATATCTGAACAAATTTTAGAGTTCAGATGTTGGGCACTTAATTTCCTATTAAAGTTTCTCCATTATATTATGTGAATACTTATATAACAGATAACCACGTGCCATAATTTTCATTCCGGACACATCATCTTGTAAATAAGTAAACTACTATGTCTAATTGTCTGATGAAGTTTACAACAGTTGCTGTTTGGCCCCTGTAGACTGTTAGAACTGCTATCTACTTACTTCAAACTTCTTCATGCTCTGGTACAGACGGCCCAGATTCCCAAAGTGTTTAGCAGTTTGCACATTCTTTTCACCAAAAGTAGCAAGGGATAATTTCAACGCTGACAAATGAAGCTCTTCTGCTTCAGCTAGTAATTCCTGCATACCTGAAATAAATAGATAACTTTATTCTAAAAATATTTAACCAGAGTTCTGAAAATAGCAATGATTCTACTGAGCTAGCAAAAAAAAACACACAAGTTTCTGTCCTCCTAGTACCACCAGTAGCACTTCGCAAAATGTTAATAATGGCCTGTAGAAAGAATACACACAACATATACAAGTTTGTAAGTCTAATCATCATGTTACAGGCAACCAATACACTTGACAATCTTAGTTTCAAGGTAAACAAATGTGAGATTTGGTTACCTGAAGTTCTGATGAAAATATAAATTTGATTGGTCAAACAACTTTCAGTGTCATAACTGTTTATTTAAAGTTTAAAAAATGCTGCCATTACCAATTCTTTCTTTCTCTTGCTGTTTCAGCTGCTAAATATCTAACACTTCTCCGAGTCAAAAGATTGACATTACAGCCTTTCCATCCAAACACTGTACGAGGGTGGCTTGAAAAGTTCTCTGAATCACCACGAGAGGTCAGCGCTAGCACAACAATTAGTTCACATGATATTCATTGAACTGTTGCCTATTCATTGGACTGTTGCCTGTAAACACATGCCACATCAGCGCTCTTGGAAGAGAGCTGTGGTGAATCGAGATTTGAGCTATGATTAAGTGATTAAGGTATGAAAGCATAGGACATATATGCCGATTTCCAGAATACACTGGGGGACTCTGCTCCTTCATATTAAACTGTTGCCAAGTGGACAAATGAGTTTAAATTTGGTTGGAAGAGCTTGGATGATGATCCGTGCAGTGGTCGGCCAAGATTTGTCACTACTCCAGAAATCATTACAAAAGTGCACAACATGGTCATGGAGGATTGCCGATTGAAAGTGTATGAAATTGCTCACGGTTGCCAGATGTCATCTGAAAGGATATATCATATTTTAACTGAAGAATTAGAAATGAAAAAATTATCTGCGAGGTGGGTGCCGCAACTCTTGACTCTGAATCAAAAACATGTGCTGTTGCCATGGCAAAATTACACAAACTAAGGTATGAGAATTGTTGCCACCTTATTCACCTGATATGGCTCTGTCAGACTTCCATCTCTTCCAAAACAGAAAATTTTTCTCGATGGACGAAGATTCGCTTCAAACAAAGAATTGGTAGCTGGAGTTGACAACTATTTTGCAGGCCTGGAGGAAACTCATTTTCAAGATGGTACCAAGGCACTGGAACGTTACTGGACTAAGTGCATTAATCTACTAGGAGACTACATTGAAAAATAAAAAAGTTTGAGTGACGTAAGTGGCTTTTTCCTATTCCGTTCTGAGAACTTTTTCAAACTACCCCCGTAATTCTGCGGACAGCACCAACACACGAGCAATCTCACACAGGAGCAACTGAAGAGAAGTAATTTGAATGGTAGAGATTTGTACTGCTTGCAAGCCATCTCTTGGATTATTTACATGTCACAATTTGAACATCTCAGCATTAAATCCAACATTCAGCTATCATTTATTTGTCAATCTGAATAGACATGTGAATTGCTGATGTTTCATATATTCTCCTCAAATAGTTTCTGCCATTTGCCTGACAGACAATGGCCCACACTTGTGCAAAATCTTGCAGACACTTGCCTTGCGAAGCATCACATCATGTTCCAAGGAGATGAGAAGTGGCATTCTTCAGTGTGATGCTCGATTACTTTCAGATACCTTTCATGAGAATCAAACTCAATTTGGAAGAGTCCCCCCAACATAAGGTAAGGACATGACAGATTGTAAACTTTTCCTCTTCAATACTTGGTTTAATTTGCCGAGTCTTATGGTAGCCACGATATATTCTTTAAAAGTGCAAGTTCCTTCTTCAGATGATCCTGGTTAGCAACAATGTGTATTTAAAGTCACCATTTGCCAGCAGATTGATGTGTGTGTTGTTGGACTTATGGTAACTGACATGTCCCAAAGTGAAGTAATACATCAAAAAATGGGTGGCATTCACCCACCCCTTTCAATCCCTTTGGTGAGTTGAGAGAAGTGTGAGATACCATTCTGTTCTGCAGACCTCGGCAAGTGTTCTTTTTTAACATTTCCACCCCTTAGGATGTCAAACTGGTGATTAAATATGTATTTCTTATTATGAGCTGTGAAAAGGACACATTTGGATCTTATAAAAAAAAATACATTAATAGATGTTGTAATTGTTATGTTGCATGTATCGTATGCACCTTGAGAAATGGTCTATGTAAGTTTTATGAAGAGAATTAAGCCAGTCCAGCCCTTGGAAAATGGTAACATATAATCTCATATAAGTTTATGTTAATACATGTTAATACATGGGAAGATAGGATAAGGACCATGTTTTCATTCTCAATTCCTGATGTGGTGTTTGAGTATAATTGGAAAATGCTGTGTAAAGTAATAATAGGACAGGGTGGAAGGTAATGTCTGAAAACGGAAAAATTCTATCCTTTTGTTAGGTGTAAAAGAGGTGGTGCATGTAGGCTTAGCTATGATTTTTGTTTTATTTTATTTGAGTAGGAAGCAGATTAGAGAATTAGTGGGACTGTCAGAGTCTTATTTGAATCAAAACCACACTGACCACTGTATTAATCTAGATTAATAAAACACCTGTAGTCCCACACACTGGATTAAAGCAACATTGTTCAAATAAACAGAGTCAGGTGTGAAACACATTTTAAGATAAAAAAATCGAGAGTTTTGTATGTTCTTGTGGTAAAATAAAAGTATTCTATTTGTGGAACTGGCTTCACTGCAATGTCTCAAAGGAATATATGTACCATGTTCAAATTCCACTTAGACATTTTTGAAGTTAAAAATTATAATCTACCCACCACTGCACACAGAACTGCAAGTTTGTGAGTTTCAACAAGCACACATTGTGCTCAGTGCATCTCATCAAAGACATAAGAAAAGCGAAGAGACTGTTCAGCATATCATATAGCAATTAAGATTTGAGGGTTCTGTTGAAACCATAATGCTTTTCAGCTTCAGTGTTAATTGCAGTTGTTGCACAATTGCTGCAAGGCTGGAAGAAGAGTATTCATTGTACAAGGGACATTCTGAAAGTAAGTTTTGTCATTTTTCACAAGGAAACTTTATTGCCAAAAATTCATACTCCATGGCATCAAGAACTTCACACCTTGCACTATTTGTCGCAGTTTGCAATCAATTTGAAGTAACCACTCTGGTAAAACTTAGTGTATTGCCATGCAAGGAACTGTCTCTCAGTCTGCTATACTTCAGCATTGGTTTGAAACTGACACCCCAAGAGTGGGGCTTTCAATGCAGGGAACAGGTGAAAGTCCATTGGAGCAAGATCAGGATTGTATGCTGGGTGATTCAATCTTTCCCAGCTGAAGTGACAAATCTGAACCTGTGTTAGCCTTGCCGTTTGTGGTTTCACATTGTTGTCCAAGAGCCCAACACCTTTACTGAAGAGCCCTCGTCCATTTCCATTGGTGACCACATTGCCAGTACACATCTATCTGCTGTCATATGGTTACTCAAATAACCTTGGGCACACCGGTTTGCTGCTACGCTCTCTTCTTCAGTGCTCTGCACGTGTGTCATTCCTCCTCCACTGACGCCCCTTTCCTGGTTGAGACAGTAACGGTTGTGGGTTCATATGGCATTTGTTTGAGTTACTTGGTGTACAATCATCTCTTTCAAAAACAATGATGAAACCTGCTTTTGGAATGTCCCTCACACTATTTTTAAAATTATAACATGAAAGAACCAACTAAATATGTAAAATAATATTTCACCATTTTTCGTGAGTGCATCGAGGATACTGCTAACTCTTGTACCAATATTTCGGCTGACATCCTTTCAGCCATTGTCAAGTGAAGTTGCTTGTTAGTATTAACATTTTGACAGTATTTTAGATAATTTTCTATTTCTGGCACAGGCAATTCTATCCAGTGCGGTAAGTGTCACCACCCAGTGATAGTTTCAAAAATGATTAGAGGAAATAAGTGCATCAAACTTATTACTTTTATAAGCACTGCTCATGATATATTTTTCATATTTCAAGCAAGACATGATTGTTGATTTAAATGAAACTGTATTTATTACGAATTTCCATCAGCACATGACTGCATTAAATGATACAGTGAAGGAGTCACAGAGTCAAAATTGCAGTCGTTTGAAGCTTAGGAAAATTAAAAAATGACAGTGAAAGTAACAGTTTAATACTGGATCAAATTTTTCAAACAATAGAAAATTGGTACACAAATATCACAGAGATGTTGTTGAGTGCAAGGAAAAAACTGACAATGATACATGATTACAGGACAGCGGACATGGCTATGAGACTAAAGGGTTTCTTCAAGATGAAGATTTCCTCTTCTAGCTACATCTTAATTGTCATGCCTCATTGTAATATTCCAATCAATGAACTACAGCAAAGAAATATTCATGCAGGGAAAAGTACTGAATAAGCATCTTACTTTGCAGCATTTGTCCAGCTTAATCTGACCATCACTGGAAGCAAGATGAACCAACTGCAAAACAGGGACATTTCAAGGAATCAAGAAAGGTGTGCACATGAGACGTCTGCAAACAGACCAGTAATTGATTCAGTTTTAATACAATAAGCGCACTGTCAGCCCCAAAGACCTGAGAGTGTTCTTTCTGTTTGGACAACATCAGTGCATTGGAAAGGCAGTAAAAAAGTTAAAAAATAAATGTTGTAATTTTAATGAAGTTTATTAAAACATTCAGAACAAAGATGGGCTTTAGATTTGTATGTAATACAAAAGGTAACCTCCTGTTTAGTTAATTTTCTAACTGCATTGTGCCCAAATGTTTCTGTGTTTGTCCTGCAACATGCTAAACAATATCTATGCTTTTTAAGCACCTATCCTTTTTTTGTCCAACTGGTGTTTGCCTCTTCATTATCAATACTGGATGGAGTTTCTTCACATGAATGCCATTTGAGCCCATCTACTAACTGGTCTCGAAATATCATGATTGCCACTTTCCGCTCCATCGCCTCTTGAAATACAGTACATTCACTACAGCAGTCTTCAAAAAGAGATTAAATGCTAATTTGTGATACTATTTTACTGTCTCTCTCAATGACCTGCTACATGCATTCATCTGATCAGAAAGGTGAGTGACAGTTTTTCCATTATTATATTCAGTATCAATTTTTGGTTTTCAATAAATCCTTCTTTCAGATGCAATGTTCGCCATTTCACTCAAATACACATATCAGACATCGAAAGTTAGGCATTGAAAACAAGAAAAACTTTACGCATGCAGCAAAGTTAACACACATTTCATCAAATAACCCTCCAAAAAGCGTCTTTTACCACGATTTGTTGTGATCAAGTACCAGGAAATGTGACATCGGCAAATAACTACACTACCTAGAGATATTATCTAGGAGTGTCTGGTGGTGTTTAGTAGTTGATTATGACATGGAAGGGAGGTACAGTACGTAAACTTTAGGTTAGAGTACGATATCTCCCCCCCCCCCCCCCCCCCCTTCCCGCTCTTGCCAATTTTGGTTGTGGTGACAAAGGGTGATAAAACTGTTTAATTTTCAGAGCATTTAACTACAACTGTTCCAATTTGTTGTTTATTTTGGAATGCTTGTTACTAGCTTATTACGATATTAGTAGCTATATTAGGAGCTTACTTCATAGCTTGCTGTCAAAAAGTTTACATTACATTTTACTTTAAGAATGAAATAAAGTGAAGCAACACAATGAAAATGTTGAATGCTGCTTTTGGTAAATCTTTCAGGATTAAAACAAGAACTTAAATGTGAGATATTCACTGCATAGAGAGTGGTTAATGGATTTAAGATTACGAATATACAGAACATTCCAGGACATCAATAAAAATTGAAAAAGTTGATAAAATGATTAATAACTTGCAGAATCGTTAATTTCAGACACCACCTGCTAACACTACAGTGGTTGTTCATAAAAGAGAGAGAGAGAGAGAAGAAGAAGAAGAAGAAGAAGAAGAAATCACCCTTATGATGCCTCAACCTCCATCTTCACCAGCTACATCTCCCAGTGACTTCGTTCAACTCCCAAAACCAAGAAGGATGATTTTCTCTAACGCTGACTGAATTGATGGGGGAGCTAAACTTCATATTGTAACTTGTGATTCCAAGCAGCTTCAAATACTGGAAAAAGTGCTTCCGAGAATACGTTATATTTCATGGGAAATATTTTGAAGTGGATAAAATAAATTTCTATGAATGAATGAAGATTTCTTGAGAAAAATGAAAATGTTGCATTTTTGTTGAACCTCCCATGTTCTTTAATTTACCATGGTATGCCAAAGGCCGTTGTAGAGGTAAGTACTTTTCCTTTATCCAAGGGGAAAAAAACAGAGCAGAGATGAATATAACATACTAAAAAATCAATAGCATGCGCAAAGTCAGAAGATCTCAAATGGAAATACTGATGATGACACAGAAAAATTCTAGTTCACATTGCAAAATGTGTTTTTACAAAACACCTTACAAATTTAATCACAGCACACTGTGCATATTGAGCAACAACACTAAATTTGCTTTCAAGATGTAAGTGCAAGAATGGCAATTTTCTTTCAGAGCTTCTCTTCACTACTTGTTACATCACCTGTGATGTGACTGACAATCCATATTTCCTCAAAAGGCGTAATTTGATTTTAAGATTATTTTATACTCATTATAATTCCCATGACCTTTCCTCATCTTGTCTCTCCAAAACATCTGGTTTGAGTATCTGTTCCACCCTTTAGCGTCCTTCCTTTTTCCTATACTTTTTCTCTCTTCTTGTGAAATAACAGTCCAAGTATCTGTAGCCACTCCAGCTGTTCTTGACTCTGCAGATGGCAAGTGTAAGTTTTTCTCCTGGCTCATTTTATATTAAAAGGAGAATTCATTTAGAAAACTATTAAATTACAAGTTGTCCAACTGCATTACTGAAACATATTAACTCGCTGATCGAAAGAATGAACAAATTCGGTAAAAATTAGCTTTTCAAAGGATTTGCACCAACAGCAGAATGCTGACAATATGGTCGATGTTGATTACACATGGCACAATATACTGCAGAACCGTACATTTCTATGCTACTATATATCTACAAGTCATCATTTAACATCATTACTAAAAATCTCAAAAAGTAATTTGACCAATTTACTTTAAATTTTTACATGATGCTCTAATGAACACAAGTTGTTGACCGATATACTTCAGATTTTTACACAATACTCTCATAAACTTTCAGATAAACAAAATCCAATCCCCCCCCCAAATGACAATGTACAGGTTTTCCGTTAAAACCGACAGCAACAAATAAAATTCTGTGCTGTGGCATGGAAATGTGAAGTTTCAAATTCTTTCCTGCATGTTTCTTAACTATGATACGACGGCATGTAAACCATGAGACAAATTGTTTCTCAATATATATATTCTTCCTCATATATATTTTCAAATGAAACCTGTAAGCACAACAATGTGCTGAATGTGCTGTTTTGTTTTATTCCTCACTGCTAGTTTTACAGAAAACAGGAAAAATTGTATTTATGGCTTATCGGCATGTGATTAGAATATTACTATGGAACATGAATAGTCTGAAACCCATAATCCCATGTATTCACAGATTAAAACTACGTAGAATACTGTCAATGAAGCTCCTACGTTTACAGATTCAGCAGCTGGAGAGGTGTCTCTCATACCAATGATCCCAACTGATTTACCCATTTATTTTAAGCAACTTCAACCACGAACAACACCCAAGGTCAGAGACAGGGGTGATAGGTTAGATGACAGGAGGGAGGGGGGGTAGGTGGTGCGCAAAGAGAGGGGTGATGGGATGTAGGAGACGAAAAAAGAGAGGTGGGGGAGAAGGAGATGGGTAAAGGAAAGAGGGGAGGAGATTAGAATGTATATCCAATTCCCATACATATTTAGCAATTGTGAAGTATTGCCAGATTATTTAGTATAATACATGTACACAAATCACAAGGCTTCTTTTTCTCAACTGAAACTTGAAAATAATGTCACTGTATTTGTATGACATTTACGATTTCACAATACAATTACATGCTCACTGAGTTAGAAGTTTGAGAATTGTCAAATAATATGTTGAGCACCAAGTTGAATGAAAGACATTTCATGTCATGAAGAGAAATGGCTGTTACCATAACAGCGGTTGCAGTGATAAGCTAGTTAGCTGACTGACGGGAGTACACCCTACTGACATAATGGAACAAAACATACGTATCACACAACTAGACATTTTGCCAAATGTAGTGTTGACTTGAACATACTAATTTCTTATTATTATCATCATCACTGTTATTATTATTTTATATAGCACTTTTATGACTTGTTTAGTGTGAAACACCATGATTAGCTCTACTATGCTAAGCTGCCTCCCCCTAAAGTTTTAGTTGTAGTAAAGTATGTTATTCCCTGATATGTCAACAGATGTCTTATCATTCTGCCCTCCCTTTAGTCAAAGTTTACTCATTGATTCAGCAGCAAAAATCCTTATATCTTATTTTATTAGTTCATTTAAGTTTCAGCATCCTTCTGCAACACTACATTTAAAATACTCCTATTATTTTCTGGTTTCCCCACAGTCAACGATTGATATCCATGCAACAGACGTACGTTATGATAAATTTCTTCCTCAAATTAAGGCCTCTATTTCATACTAACACATTTCTTTTGGCAATGAGTGCTCTCGTTGCTTGTACTAGTTTACAATTATGTTAACATACAGCATGCACTGAATATTTGGAATTACTGAAAGAGGCTATAAACAAATGGCTCAGATAACAGACTGAAATGGCAGACACAATTAGGACTGTAATGAATGAAATGGGCGTAGGCAGGACATGCAACCTGTTAGGAATGAGAAGCTACTTTTGCGACCTCTGCTGACATTTTATAGCGAAATGCAGACTGTGCTACCCCATGCAGCATGTGTGTGATGTGGCTACCACTGTAACAGATGTTGTGAAATAAAGCTATGTGGTTACTGTGTTTGAATCCCATTAAATACTACTAGGCAACAATGCAGCTTTACTGTATGATTAGATGATGACGGCGTCCTCTTGGGTAAAATATTCCGGAGGTAAAATAGTCCCCCATTCGGATCTCCGGGCGGGGACTACTCAAGAGGACGTCGTTATCAGGAGAAAGAAAACTGGCATTCTACGGATCGGACCGTGGAATGTCAGATCCCTTAATCGGGCAGGTAGGTTAGAAAATTTAAAAAGGGAAATGGATAGGTTAAAGTTAGATATAGTGGGAATTAGTGAAGTTCGGTGGCAGGAGGAACAAGACTTTTGGTCAGGTGATTACAGGGTTATAAATACAAAATCAAATAGGGGTAATGCAGGAGTAGGTTTAATAATGAATAAAAAAATAGGAGTGCGGGTTAGCTACTACAAACAGCATAGTGAACGCATTATTGTGGCCAAGATAGACACAAAGCCCATGCCTACTACAGTAGTACAAGTTTATATGCCAACTAGCTCTGCAGATGATGAAGAAATTGATGAAATGTATGACGAGATAAAAGAAATTATTCAGGTAGTGAAGGGAGACGAAAATTTAATAGTCATGGGTGACTGGAATTCGTCAGTAGGAAAAGGGAGAGAAGGAAACATAGTAGGTGAATATGGATTGGGGGGAAGAAATGAAAGAGGAAGCCGCCTTGTAGAATTTTGCACAGAGCATAACTTAATCATAGCTAACACTTGGTTCAAGAATCATGGAAGAAGGTTGTATACCTGGAAGAAACCTGGAGATACTAAAAGGTATCAGATAGATTACATAATGGTAAGACAGAGATTTAGGAACCAGGTTTTAAATTGTAAGACATTTCCAGGGGCAGATGTGGATTCTGACCACAATCTATTGGTTATGAACTGCAGATTGAAACTGAAGAAACTGCAAAAAGGCGAGAATTTAAGGAGATGGGACCTGGATAAACTGAAAGAACCAGAGGTTGTAGAGAGTTTCAGGGAGAGCATAAGGGAACAATTGACAGGAATGGGGGAAAGAAATACAGTAGAAGAAGAATGGGTAGCTCTGAGGGATGAAGTAGTGAAGCCAGCAGAGGATCAAGTAGGTAAAAAGATGAGGGCTAATAGAAATCCTTGGGTAACAGAAGAAATATTGAATTTAATTGATTAAAGGAGAAAATATAAAAATACAGGAAATGAAGCAGGCAAAAAGGAATACAAACGTCTCAAAAATGAGATCGACAGGAAGTGCAAACTGGCTAAGCAGGGATGGCTAGAGGACAAATGTAAGCATGTAGAGGCTTGTCTCACTAGGGGTAAGATAGATACTGCCTACAGGAAAATTAAAGAGACCTTTGGAGAGAAGAGAACCACTTGTACGAATATCAAGAACTCAGATGGCAACCCAGTTCTAAGCAAAGAAGGGAAAGCAGAAAGGTGGAAGGAGTATATAGAGGGTTTATACAAGGGCGATGTACTTGAGGACAATATTATGGAAATGGAAGAGGATGTAGATGAAGACGAAATGGGAGATAAGATACTGCCTGAAGAGTTTGACAGAGCACTGAAAGACCTGAGTCGAAACAATGCCCCGGGAGTAGACAACATTCCATTAGAACTACTGGTGGCCTTGGGAGAGCCAGTCATGACAAAACTCTACCATCTGGTGAGCAAGATGTATGATACAGGCGAAATACCCACAGACTTCAAGAAGAATATAATAATTCCAATCCCAAAGAAAGCAGGTGTTGACAGATGTGAAAATTACCGAACAATCAGTTTAATAAGTCACAGCTGCAAAATACTAACGCGAATTCTTTACAGACGAATGGAAAAACTGGTAGAAGCGGACCTCGGGGAAGATCAGTTTGGATTCCGTAGAAATGTTGGAACACGTGAGGCAATACTAACCTTACGACTTATCTTACAAGAAAGATTAAGAAAAGGCAAACCTACGTTTCTAGCATTTGTAGACTTAGAGAAAGCTTTTGATAACGTTAACTGGAATACTCTCTTTCAAGTTCTGAAGGTGGCAGGGGTAAAATACAGGGAGCGAAAGGCTATTTACAATTTGTACAGAAACCAGATGGCAGTTATAAGAGTCGAGGGGCATGAAAGGGAAGCAGTGGTTGGGAAAGGAGTGAGACAGGGTTGTAGCCTCTCGCCGATGTTATTCAATCTGTATATTGAGCAAGCAGTAAAGGAAACAAAAGAAAAATTCGGAGTAGGTATTAAAATCCATGGAGAAGAAATAAAAACTTTGAGGTTCGCCGATGACATTGTAATTCTGTCAGAGACAGCAAAGGACTTGGAAGAGCAGTTGAACGGAATGGACAGTGTCTTGAAAGGAGGATATAAGATGAACATCAACAAAAGCAAAACGAGGATAATGGAATGTAGTCAAATTGAATCGGGTGATGCTGAGGGGATTAGATTAGGAAATGAGGCACTTAAAGTAGTAAAGGAGTTTTGCTATTTGGAGAGTAAAATAACTGATGATGGTCAAAGTAGAGATGATATAAAATGTAGACTGGCAATGGCAAGGAAATCGTTTCTGAAGAAGAAAAATTTGTTAACATCGAGTATAGATTTAAGTGTCAGGAAGTCGTTTCTGAAAGTATTTGTATGGAGTGTAGCCATGTATGGAAGTGAAACATGGACGATAACCAGTTTGGACAAGAAGAGAATAGAAGCTTTCGAAATGTGGTGCTACAAAAGAATGCTGAAGATAAGGTGGGTAGATCACGTAACTAATGAGGAGGTATTGAATAGGATTGGGGAGAAGAGAAGTTTGTGGCACAACTTGACTAGAAGAAGGGATCGGTTGGTAGGACATGTTTTGAGGCATCAAGGGATCACAAATTTAGCATTGGAGGGCAGCGTGGAGGGTAAAAATCGTAGAGGGAGACCAAGAGATCAATACACTAAGCAGATTCAGAAGGATGTAGCTTGCAGTAGGTACTGGGAGATGAAGAAGCTTGCACAGGATAGAGTAGCATGGAGAGCTGCATCAAACCAGTCTCAGGACTGAAGACCACAACAACAACAACAACAGGCAACAATTTTTTGGTGCCAAAACCTGGGAGTCTATCAAGTCTAACTGGCACAGCAAGTTCAAGAGCAGACTATGTCAATGAAGAAGATGCAGAGTGCCTTAAATTTCAAAATACTATCTGCCTTAAATTTCAAAATACTATCATGCCAAGCCACATTCCACTCACATGTGTAAGTCACAGCACTGCTTGTACTGAACTCACACAAACATTAAATTGGTTGCTTATGGTGTTATTAGCTGTTTATGGTGTTACTTGGAGCATGCATCTTTGTGGCCCAGAAATATTGTGCAGTTGGCATACTACTGGGTAGTGCAGAAGGAGACTGCTCATACCAGACAACAGCACCACCCATTAGCAAACAGCAAACATTCCTAAGAAGTGCACACAGCGAACTACTGGGCAGCAGCACCATCTTTTAGTGACGGCAATCAATATAAAGTTGGTGACCAGCACAGATAGATCATCATGGCAGTAGCAAAAAACACATGCCATAACTGATACAGACACTATTTTCCCAAAACTGCAACACAAGTGGACTACTTTATGCTCTAACACATTTTGTAAGACAGATAAATACACTCAATGTTTCTATGCCAGTAGAGGAGATTGGACACTGTCAAGATCGCCCACAGGAAACCTTAGGACTGAACACACAAAAAGCTTCAATACAGGATTTGGATAAATAAAAAATCTACCCACCAAATGGCAGCAGGAGACCACACATATAAAACGTATTAGTCTGCTAGCTTTTGGAGCCAATGGCTCCTTCTGCTGGCAGAAGTGTTCAAGGGGAAAGAAGAAGGGTGAAGCAAATGGATTGGTGAGGTTTAGAAAAAGGGGTAGAGTTTGGAAAAGCCACCCAGCACCCTGGGTCAGGGGAGACTTACCAGATAGGGTGAGAAGGAAGTCTCCTGCTGCCACTTGGTGAGTAGATTTTTGTTTTATTTAGCTATCGAATTACATCATATTTTCTAAAATTGATTATTTTTGTTTCAATATAGAATTTGCTTGATGACACTGAATACAAGGCTGATGCAGAAACTTGCTGGGGGTATACTAATGCAAACACACTACACACCTATACAGGCATCAAGTTACCATCAAACTGTATCCTTTCTCAGGTGACATAGAAGCACAGTTCACAGCTTCCTTAGATGAAACTCTGATGGTGTCATTTATGAATAAGAACATATTTTTCCTTGGATTTCTAGATGGAGGACCCAAGGATTTGGTTAACAGGGCTGCTGTTACATATGTTCAGACAGAGTAAATTTTGAAATTCAAGAACATGATTTTTCTAAGTCACCTGGAATTAAACACCTCTAACCCCCCCCCCCCCCCCCTGTTTACTTTTTTTTTTTTGCAGAAGTCTGCCACATGAATACATTCTAAAAAATGCACATTTAATTTGCTGTACTGAATTTTAAACATTTATTCCAATGGATTTCAGTTTTCCATCATTATCCAGGGATGCCGCACAGAATGGCCGTGCGGACGGAGGCACAATATTACAGATTGTGAGGCCCCTCCCGCTGGGGGTTCGAGTCCTCCCTCGGACGTGTGTGTGTGTGTGTGTGTGGTGTGTGTGTGTGTGTGTGTGTGTGTGTGTGTGTGAAGTTAGTTTAAGTAGTGTGTAAGTCTATGGACCGATAACCTCAGCAGTTTGATCCCTTAGGAATTCACACACACACACACACACACACACACACACACACACACACACACACACACAGGGTCTATACCAAATAAACAGAAATGAACAATGTATGTTACTGACAAAAATACACATTCCAAAGTTATTAAGATAATCTAAATAAGTACTTACAAAGCAAAAACAACACACCTTTTGACGCTCACGTTCAGAAACACCTTGGGTGGGATTTGGTGAAACGATGGGTGCAGCACTGTGATTCAATGCTAAACACCACAGATGAACTTCGGAACCAGGTGAATACAGCATCGATGGCTGTACCACAGGACACCATTTACATCTTATACACCTCGATGCCATCACACATGGTACAAAATACCAGGGCCCATGGTGGACCTTGTGCCTAATGGGCAACAGGACAAACACTGAACGTAGGTGCCTGAAATGCTAATCATTCCTGCAGAACGTGCTAACGTGCATGTGCTGTGAATATGAACGTCCTATCTCTAGTCGTTCAAGGTGTTCTGTCTTTTCTGAACATGAGTGTACCATTCATATATAATGCCACAGACAGATGTCATACTACTATGATACATTTCAACAGTTATTGATGAAATATTGTGACTCATTCAACTATGATACAGAGCCTGAGCATCAAGGACACTTGTAGAACCCCAGTAAACATATGGTGCCACACCAAGGAATATCCATCAAAGATATTACAATCCAAGCAACAAATATGATATACAATTGATCATTATGAAAACATACAATGTTTAACATAACATTTTAATACAGTATATTCATAAATTCACATCTGCATATTACCAGGCTGTCAAATAACATCAGTAACGTCAAGTTAACATTAGCCTAGTAACTACCACATATATATACAAAATACGTCATTGTACTGAAGTAAAAGTCCGAAAATTACAACATTACTCTCAGAAGAACAAAGGATATCAGTTTGGTGTGAAATCAAAATTGTTTTTCTTATATATGGTGTAATGTATAAAATCAACATACAACGAAATCTTCGAAAGTCACATGAATAAAATTGTTGAGAAATAAAAGGTGTAAAAAATCACATACCACATAAAATCTATACACGTGTATGTTGCAGATGAATTACTTCACTTCACTTCACTTCCTTTATGATGTAATACTTCTCGTACATACATGTGTAGATTTTATGTATTTGATTTTTTGTACCTTCTATTTCTCAACAATTTTTTTTAAGTTATTTTCAAATGTTGCTTTGTTAACTGGTTCTAGACACTGCACAATATGTAAGAAAAACAATTTTAGTTTCATACCAAGCTGAAGTACTTTGTTCTTACGTGTAACAACGTAATGTTCAGACTTTTATTTCAGTTTTGTACTCAATTCAATGAGGTATTTCACATATCTCAGTGGTAGTTCCTAGGCTAGCAGTGCTTGTATTAACCTGACGTTACTGATGTTATTTGACATCCTAGTGATACGCAGATGTGAATTTGTGAATATGTTGTATTACAAAACGTTATGTTACAGAATGGATATTTCCATAATGATTGACTGTAAATCATGTTTGTTTCTTGGATTGTAATATATTTGACACATACACTATTTGGTGTAGCACCATATGTTTACTGTGATTCTACAAGTATCCTTGACACTCAGACTCTGTATCTATATTGACTGTCATAATATCTGATTGATAAATGTTGATGTGTATTATAATATAGCCTGCAGTATCACATCTGTCTGAAGCATAATATATGAAATTTAAAAGTATCGTTTTCACTTTGTAAATACTTCTTTAGATTATCTTTATGTATGATATTCAGTATTTAATGACTATGGTATGTGTGTTTTTGTCAGCAACATGTACTGTTCATTTCTGTCTATTTGGTATAGTCCGTGGATGATCATCAAAAACCAAAACCGGTCAGAATAAATGCGCAAAATGCAACACAGCAAAGTTAACATGCATTTTCTAAAATTTCTCCTTCAGGCAGTCTAGAGGCTCTCAACATCACCTACGTTGAGTACCATGGGCACACCTAAGCATAATGAGCACTAGGAGAGGATGTGGATTTTTATGGGAGAATTCTCGCCCCAAATCTGCTACGTGCATTCCCAGAAGAAGTCTGCAAACACTGGCTTACCAGGCATGAAGGCAAAAGATCCAAGAAGGGAATCTTACACATCTTACAGAGTTTATAAATGAAGAGATAGAAGGAACCATCACAATATGCAAGATATTTGGAGTTACAGTTCCAAAAGAGAATTATGTATCCAAAGCATCTGTTTTCCATGTGAAGATTAAAACAAAGAATGACAAAATTCAGACCCTTTTTGTGTGTGCTTTGAAGAATGGGGGTACTGTGGCCCAGTTCAGTTCATCGAAAGGTTGCATGCTTACAGGCTAGATATCCTGGGGGAAAAAAAAATAACGGCTGCTGCTTACACCTTGGACATGGCCACAACAAACATCAGTGTTCTACATGGAGAAAGAATCCTGTATCAAATAAAAGCATTGTGCACCACATTTCCATCTGCAGTAGCCACCACATGGCAGTGAACAATAATGCAATGACGACTTTCAACTTCACATACTTGCAAACGTCTTGTGTGTGTATCAAGAGCCAGCCAGTAGGAATCAACTGACATATGTAATCCTAGACACAGGGAGTCAGTCAAGTTTTATCCACCATTAACTGATTGAATCACCGTCACTGAAACCACAACTTTGGAAATAACGACACTGAGCCATCCCACATTTTATTCCTTTCAAGGAGGAATGTTCATTTTGATATGACGGGATACTCCACCACCAGCTATGTAACAGTTACAGCTTTCAAAAGCATCAACAAATTCTTACATCAACCAACAGCATCACAAGATCTCCCTATTGAGACTGAAGATCTCCCTATTGATTCCTAATCATTGCTTATTACTCTTGAAAAATCTTGACCTTGGAACTACCAAAGTATTATCTTCATTAGTTCTTCCCACAATCTTCAGACATGTTCTTAGTGGAAACCAAACTAGTATGGCAGTTAACCAGGCAACTGTCAACTTCATGCAGGGGAGCTTTAGTAAGATGTCTCATGAGTCGGTGCAATGCTTTTGGGATTTGGAGACAACTGGCATAACAGATCATCAACAGCAAGCACTGATGCCCAGGCACAACCTCCTCTAGCAGTCAAACCACATGGATAATGGTTGCAGATTTGTGTCTCTGCCTCTAAAGAAGGGATTTATTTTCTCTTGCAACTACGCTAGTGCTGAAGCACACCTTCACTCCTTAGAAGACAAGTTCCAAGGGAATGAAGAACTGCAGCTTATTTATCATGAGAACATGTCAAACTACATTAAGAGCAATTCAGTAAAAGTTTCACCTAATGACTATACAGTTGGAAACATATTTTACCTTCCACACCAATGTAAGTATCAAATACTGTCTTATGAATCAGACTCCATCTTTGAATGACGCCTTAGAAACAGGATCCGATTTACTGCCACACATTCTCGCATCCTTGTTATGATTCCACTAACTTCCAACAGAACTAGTGTGTGGTGTGGACCAAGCTATCCCACAGCTGACCTTGAACAAACAGGACAGAGATCACTCTAGGTCTTTGTGGGAACACGCTGAACAAACTGAGAATGGTGAACCCAACACCAGGGATGATGTTATAACATACAGCTTCAAACATCTGTCATTTGGATTTCCACCAAGGCCATACCTTTTGTCAGTAGCCAAAAGGGAGCTAGCAGCACAAAATAGTGATAAATTCGTGGATTTATGTTCCGTCTATACAACTAATTGATAACAGTTTGTTTCTTGCCATACGCATTTTGCTTCTTTTATTTGGGGAGCGTCTTCAGTGACCTGCAATACGTGTTTCTTTTTATACATACAATAAACATTTTATGTGGTAGATACAATATGCTGTTATGTTAAATTTTGTTGTGTTTTGCTCTTATTTTTTAGGTTAGAATCAACTTTTGTAGCACAAATTCCGTATGTGAAATTATCGTTCGGTGTTACGATTTCCAGCACTGATAACTCATGCTTGTTGTCCCGGAGATGTATTCATTAATTTCCCTGCTCCAGCTGGCCAATTTCTGGCATTTTTTCACACACATTTGTCACATCGCATATATCACTTGTGATTTGCATTTTGTGATCAACATATGTGTGTTTTCAGTGTGTTGTGTCGCCAACTGTTGTTGTGTGTTTATCTGTCGTCTTTTGTTTGTGGTGTGTGTGTGTGTGTGTGTGTGTGTGTGTGTGTGTGTGTGTGTGCGTGTGCATATGGATGTGTGTGTGTGCATTCTGCTGTAGGTGAATGTATCATTATTTTTTATATATGGGTGTGTGTGTGTGTGTGTGTGTGTGTGTGTGTGTGTGTGTGTGTGTGTGTGTACGCGCGCGTGCATTTTGCTGTGTGTAATTTTTTTTTAATACGCCGGGTGAGTCAGGAGGAAAGGTAAGGTACGTATTTTGATGGGTGATAGCATTAGTAATTTTGAACAAAAAAACTTTGATGTGGATATGCCCTATTTCAAATGGTTTCCAAGATAGAACACTTTTACTGTAGATCTTTGACAATATGTTCTTCATGTAATTACCTTACCTTCTGATGAAGTCACCGTTAGAGGTGATGAAACCTGGTCAAGGTATACAGAAAACCTATGCAACCGGTTGGCTGATTTTTACATATTTTTCAGATTTCTATTTATTTTCTGCATTATTCATTGTCATTGTTTACCATGTACCACAGCAACAAATGGTTCAAATGGCTCTAAGCACTATGGGACCTAACATCTGAGGCCATTAGTCCCCTAGACTTAGAACTACTTAAATCTAACAAACCTAAGGACATCACACACATCCATGCATGAGGCACGATTCAAACCTGCGACCATAGCAACAGTACGGTTCCGGACTTAAGCACCTAGAACCACTCGGCCACAGCGGCCGGCTTACCACGTCAGGATAGAGGAAGTTGAGATGGAAATTTTGATACAGGACGCTTGTGGTCAATCATGTCGGGAAACTACCTCAAACTGGCTTACGAAAAGTACCCAAGCTACAGTGAGAGGCTTTCAATATTCTCGCGATCTCTTCGTGCAAACTGTTCATCCTGGCCAAAAAATAAATAGGACCTTTTTTTTGTAGCAAGTTTAATTTAAGTGTGTACCAAGACACGTTTTCATTGGAGTGTGGGGTTCTGAGCTATTAAAGAAAAACATACAAAAGTGATATTAAATGTCTTCTATCTCAGAAACCGTTAGCAATAGGGCATACGTTCATATGAAGTTGTTTTGTTCAGAATCATTAATACTATCGCGTCTCAAAGCATGTACCTTTCCTCCTGACTCACCCTTTATATATGTGTACATGTGTGTGTGGGGGGGAAGGGGAGGGGAGGGAGAGGGAGAGAGAGAGAGAGAGAGAGAGAGAGAGAGAGAGAGAGAGAGAGAGAGATCCATTAATCATTTATCCTGGTTATATTTCAGTTTGTTATTGTTGTGGTAGCTAGCATGATCAGACAGTTATTATATGGATTTTGTCATTGAGTACCTTCCTTTCCATTGCGACAGCTCTTTGTATGTGAAAGTTTTCTTGCCCTGTCAGGATCTTTTTGTTGTGATTATTCACTCTGATAACTGTCATATCACGTTCCACTTTGGATGGTTTGCATCCATGTTTTATCAGGCGTTCAGTGATTGGAGTGTTTTTCTTGTTCTGTAAGCTATGTGTAATCCCTGTTTCTTTAGTATATTTGCTATCTTGTATGTAGCTTTGTGTTTGAGTGTACCATTTTTTCTGTTATTCATGTAATGAGTGTTACTGTTTTGTATTTCTATGTGTGCTGTAGTGTCTGCGGGGTTCTTTGATGTTTGTGTGATGAAAAAAAGAAAAAAATGGTATCCTTTCACATACAAACACAAAGCAACATACAAGATAGCAAACATACTAAAGAAACAGGGATCACATATAGATTACAGAACAAGAAACACACTCCAATCACATTTACACACAATGGACAAATCAGATAAATACCACGGAGCAGGCATATACCAGCTAAAGTGCCAAGAATGTAAATCAGTTTATTTGGGGATGACAAGCAGGAACTTCAAAACTAGATATAAGGAACATATAAGAAGCTGGAAATATGAAAACAGCCATTCTACCTTCGTCGAACACCTGATAAAACATGGACATGAACCATCCAATGTGGGATATGACATTACAGTTATCAGAGTGAATAATCACAACAAAAAGCTCCTGATATTGCAAGAAAACTTTCACATACAAAGAGCCGTCACAATGGAAAAGAAGGTACTCAATGACAAAATCCATATAAGCAATAACTGTCTGATCACGCTAGCTACCACAACAATAACAAACTGAAATGTAACCAGGATAAATGATTAATGAATCTAATGAATCTAATGAATCTCTCTCTCTCTCTCTCTCTCTCTCTCTCTCTCTCTCTCTCTCTCTCCCCCCCCCCCCTCCCTCACCCCACACATATATATTTAAAAAAAAAAAAGACATTTACACAGACGTGCACGAGTGTGCAGAAAGAACGACACAATCACACACAGGAAATATACACACACAAAACAAATAAAAAATATCAAACCACACACAAAACACAAACAAAAGATGACAAATAAAAACACAACAACAGTTGGCAACACTACACACCGAAAACACACATATGTTGATCACAAAATGGAAAGTGCAAGTAATATACGCAATGTGACAAATGTGGGTGAAAGAACGCCAGAAATCGGCCAGCTGGAGCACGGAAACTAACGAATACATCTCCAGGACCATACGATAATTTCACATATGAAACTTGTGCTACAGAAGTTGATTCTAATATAAAAAACAAGAGCAAAACACGACAAAATGTAACATAGCAGCATACTGTATCTACCACATAATATGTTTATTGTATGTATAAAAAGAAAAACCTATATTACAGGCCACTGAAGACGCTTCCCAAATAAAAGAAGCAAAACGCGTATGGAAATAAATAAACTGCTGTCAATTAGTTGCATGGATGGAACATACCTCTACAAATATAAAGCAACTCTAAGGAAAGACGGAAAACAGAAAAAATGACGATAGTGATAAATACGTAAAATGTCAGCCCTCAGAGAGAATTCTACATTTATGCACGATTTTTTAGCAAGTGTGAGAGATGGCGACTAGACAGCGGAAGTTTATCATGAACTGATAGCACTCTTGCAAATGCAAATTAAGCCTTCCTCTTTCCAAACATACAACTAGTTCAAAAGTCCCAAAGGCAATACAGTATGCCACAGATCCTGGAATCAAGCCCACAACGCGAGTCTTGGGAATTAACTGGACTACTGCACATGACTATCTCCACTATCTACCACAAAATAGCTACAGACCTAATACAAACTGGCAGTAGCTCAGTTTTACGACCATCTGTATCTGTTCACACACATTGGGACTGTTGTTAAACTAATCTTCAAAGGCACATGGCTGAGGGGTCTTGCATCGGAGGAAGTTTTGCTCATAAATCTTGGCACTCTGGGTATCAAAACTTCACCACTTGTCATTGTTGCGCATTCCCAGATGGATAGGTATAACTAACTTAGAGCATGTGTTCTGTGATGCATCTGAAAGAGCTTACAGTGCTGTTTCATATCTACCAATAACTGCAGAAATTGGTTATGCAGCACATGTTATTTGCAACAAGAACAAATGGGCAGCTATCAAGAATGTAACCTTACATAGGTTAGAATTATTTCCACATTGTGCAGTTCACGAGTTCTTCATTACTTTTGCCAGGAAATATGGTTTGATGTGAACAGAGCTAATTTGTGGAGTGACCCAACAGTCACATCGGGTGGGTACAAAATAATTCAAACAAATAGAAAGCCTTCATTTTTAATCGGGTGACTGAAGGTACTGACCTGAAAGAGAAAATCCCTCAGATCACCTCACACAGGGACTAGAAGCAGATCTGCTGGTAACACTTGACAGACGATGGTGTGATCCACCATGACTTTCCAAAGACGAACAGTATTAGCTACAGAACATCCCAGTTCCAGCTAAATCAATACCAGAAGCAGAAAACCCAAACAAACATCACTTTGATCACCATCACAGAATCCTTACTCAATATAACAAATCTGCGTTCATACTGGCGAATAGTACATTGATTTATTGATATCACGAAGAACAAGATTAGAACTACTGGCAATTTGAGCATTCTGGAATTAAAATCCTTCCATACATTTTGGGTCAGAAGAGTTCAAGAGGAACTATTCACTGCCGAACTATTGCACTGATTGAGGAGGAACAGCTACTGAAAGCATCAAAGGTTGCTCAATACAACCCTTTCCTGTCTGATGGTATGATTAAGCTCGGTGGGAGGCTACAATGCCCTGCACTGTCCGATACAGAGAAGCAGATTCCGATCAAACATATCCATATAAGAGGACTTCTTCGGAGTGTGAGAACTGTCTCAAGAGTTTTGTGTTTTGCAAGGACAAGAAGTTGTTTGAAAAGTTCTTTACTCTTTTACGCCCTACAAAATAATATACAGTCATCACCACAAATAAATCGATGTTCCACTAATCCTGGACCCACATGATAATTCACAGTAACAAGCATTGATTTTGCTGAACCATTAACTGAAACTGGACACAAAACAAAGACATCCCACAGGGTCCCAGTCACATGCACCACAACAAGTGCAATTCTTATTGAGCTTGTCACTGATATGTCCACCAATAGATTTCTGGTGGCCACGTAATGTTTTACAAGACATAGAAGCCTATAACTCACTGTTTATTCAAACAATGCTACAACATTTAATGCAGCAAACACAGAACTGGCAGAGTTATTCAACACAGTCCAGTATATTAAAACACAATAACTACTGTGTCCACACATTACCACAGGTGGCTTGGTGGGAACAATGGTGGGAATAAGATAGGCTCCGTCAAGTGTTACTGGAACAAGGTGCTAGGTCCCTCCATGTTGATGGAGAGAGCCTAAACACCATTCTGATCAAAACAGAAGCCACAATAAATTCAAGATTCAGCACTGAAAGACAGGGCATTGACACCAGCACACTTCCTAAATAGTGGCAAACTGGTAGCTGTTACATGCGGGCCAGAACTGGCAACTACTAGGAAGGATCTAGCTAAGGGGTTCTGTCTGAGACAATAGGGCAATGAGGACATTTGGTGCAGAAGGAAAAATTAACATGTTTTACTGCTAAGAAGCTACCACAAAGCGTAAGGATATCCATCGAGAAAAAGAAACAGAATTGGAGAAGTCATTCTTCTTTAAAGAGAGTCAAAACGATGAAAACGATAAAATTAACATTTATTTGGTTTTTTCACTATAAAATAATTTGAAGTTTTCTGAATAAAACAAATCAAGTTTCACCCTTCTAAGTGTATTCTAAGTGTATTTTTTATTGCTGAAAAGTTTACGCACCGCGTAAACGGTTGTAGCAACTTGGTGTGTCACCTCTGACGGCGCCGCTAGCTGGCTGCAAGCAGGGTATCTTTGCGGAATTAGACAGTGTTTTGATTTCCACTGTTGTATGGCATTATCTCTATGACAAGCAATTATTCATATCGGTAAACATAAACGCTATACCGTGTGTGTTGACTTGTGGAGTTTGCTTCGTGTTGTTTAATGAGTGTTGCTCGTACCTGTTTTACATATTTGGTTTGTGGATATCAATGCCCCGTTTCAGCAATCGAGTGTTTAAGAAAAGGCACAATGAGTGGAAGAAGAAATCTTTTGTTGTTTCGAAGGGAGATGCTGCTAAGACTGCTTCACCGACTACTCCAAATGAATGTGATAGAAGTACTTCCAGCAAGAAACTGTGACAGATAAGAAAAATTTGAAAACTATGAAAGTGACAGTAATGATGTGAATGAAATAATTAACATTTCCTTGCTCTCTAATATTTTGAAACATGCCAAGTTTGCAAAGAAAGAGGGCTGGAATTGAAAATAACTTCACACATTGGTCTGGCATGTAAAATGTTATTGAAGTGTAACAAATGTGCTGCAGAAGCTTCGTTTTCTAATTCTAACAGTATTCCTCATGGTGGTAATAGTGGAAAGAAGGTGTATGATATAAATGTTAGGCTAGTGTATGGCTTGCGTTGCATTGGCAAGGGCAGTGCTGCAGGGACAATGTCATGTGGAATTATGAACTTGCCAAAACCACCAACCAAGCTTGGGTTTTATAATGAATTGGTGGGATCTTCTGCTGAAGATATTGCTCAAGCAACAATGAAGAAGCAGTTGAAGAAGTTGTGACAGATAATGGTAATTGTAGAGATTTAACTGTTGCTTTAGATGGATCATGGCAACGTAGAGGTCATAAATCTCCAAATGGAGTTGTGACAGCTACCAGTGGAGACATTGCAAAGTAATTGATGTCGCTATTCTCTCGAAACATTGTAGATGTAAGGGCAATACCAAGGACAAACATAGTGAAAGTTGTTAAGCAAATTTTCACGGCACGAGTGGAGCGATGGAAGTAGAGGGAGTGAAAGCAATTTTTCCAGATCACAGGAGTGCTATCAGGAGTGCTATAATGTACGATACACTAACTATCTAGGAGATGGTGATTCTAAGGGATATAAAGCAGTAGAGGAACTCAAACCTTATGGCAATGAAATTCACATTAAAAAACAGGAGTGCACTGGACATGTGCAGAAGCACATGGGGGCTCGCTTGCGCAAACTAAAGCAGACATTAGGATCCCAGAAGCTTAGTGATGGTAAGACCCTTGGAGGAAGAGGAAGATTGGCAGATGAAGCAATTGATAGATTGCAGAGGTATTATGGGTGTACAATTAGGCAAAATACAAGAAGCATTGAGCATATGAGGAGAGCAGTATGGACATTATTTTTTCATACTGCATCAACAAATGAGCACCCACAACATGCACTGTGCCCCACAGGTGACGACTCATGGTGTAAGTACCAATCAGGAAAGGAATATGCCCATAAGAACAGTTTTCCAAATGCTATAATTGTTCTAATTAAGCCCATATTCATAGATTTATCACAGCCAAGTTTATTGGAAAAGTGTTTACATGGGGAAACACATAATCCAAATGAAAGTGTAAATAATTTAATTTGGATTAGGATTTCCAGAGTGTGTTTGTACAGATAAAAACATTGCATTTTGGAGTGTATGATGCAGTGGCAACATACAATGAAGGAAACACTATCAAATGTGATGCGCTGAAACATTTAGGTTTCCAACCAGGACACAACACCATTTCCACAATGCGCCTACTTGATGAAGAAAGACTAAGAGGTGCAGGGAGACGATACAAAAGCCTACAACATGCAGCAAAAGGGAAGAAAAGACCAACGAAAAAGAAGCTAACACTGGAAAAAGAAAAGGATGCTGGTAATCCATCATATGGGGCAGGAATGTATTAAAAAACTTTGGAAGCCTTTCCCGTAACTTTAAAATTTTCATCCTTGAGGAACATTTTCTCAAAAAGCTAACAGTATATCAATGAAATTTATACACATTATCATTTACTTCTTTTTCTTCATTTTTATAACAAATTGTAAAAAAAATATTGTATAATTCAAGAGTTGTAGAAGAAAAAGTGCAAAATTTTAGAGAAAACAAATAAGCATGTGTTGAAAAAACTGTAAAACAAAAACCAATAAATATTTCTTAACATGGTACTATAACTTTGAAGAGAAATATTCACTGAACATGTAGTCCAAATTTCAGAGCAATATGTTTAATGGTTTCAGAAAAAATGTTTCTTCTATTTGCTAAAATTAACATCTAGGAGATGGATCGTTCCGGCTCCCCTTAAGGGGACATCAAACCACGACTCTTGTGGGAGAGAGAAGTAGTGGAAGGGCCTTGAGATAGACCAGTGTGGGGAGGATGTTGGGGACTGATAAAAGACTCTTAAACCATCTGTTTCCATTTTGGAGTGAACAGACTTTGCCGCTCTCTGCAGCACATGTACACAATGTGAATGCTACTGTAACAAGTGCTATGAAATAAAACCGTGTTTTCTGTAGTTACTGAGCTTGAAACCCTTCAAATAGTAATGAGAAGTAACACAATCAGTCAAATAGATGGTAGATAGAACAAGGAAGATCTTTGGTGGATTTCAAGAGACAGACACAAGCAGACAAGCCTTTACAAATGTCTGCTTGTGTCTGTGTATGTGCGGATGGATAAGGGTGTGTGTGCGAGTGTATACCTGTCCTTTTTTCCCCCTAAGGTAAGTCTTTCCGCTCCTGGGATTGGAATGACTCCTTACCCTCTTCCTTAAAACCCACATCCTTTCGTCTTTTCCTCTCCTTCCCTCTTTCCTGATGAAGCAACCGTTGGTTGTGAAAGCTTGAATTTTGTGTGTATGTTTGTGTTTGTTTGTGTGTCTATTGACCTGCCAGCGCTTTCGTTTGGTAAGTAACATCATCTTTGTTTTTAGATTATAGAAGTATATAGTTTAGTGTAATTAGGGTAAGTAGATAACTCAGTGATTTTCATTGGTACGCAGCTTTGTGTTAGTGGGTTATTGTTAGGTAATCTGTGTAAATAGAGGTGTATGTGTGTAGGAAGGGGGGGGGGGGGAGAAGGAGGGGGGGGGAGCAGAAAGACAGAAATAAAGAAAGTCGGTGGGTGCTCAATTCATATGCCTACATGCCAGAGCATGACATACTGTAATGGAAATTTTGATGATTTAGTACAAAGAGAAGTAGACGTGCAGGCTGTCATCTGTTACCTTTACCGTGGCAGTTTAGCAGTTCAGGATTCCACTTTGATTTCCAAAAAATTCACATCACCACTGCATGGACCAATGTCTGGAGAGTGGAGATTTTGTTACGTTTTATGAACTGTGATGCCAGGAAGCACTGGCACTTATCAAGTATATTAGAAATGTGTCTTATCTCTATTGCAGGTGGACAGAGCGTAAGTGAGGAGACACGGCCTATGAGAAAAAGATGATACGCCAATGTTTACATCTGCTTTAATTCCAGGAACAGTTCATCCTTTTGCACAACAGCTTAGATTTTTAACACATGTTCAATAGAACACAATAAAGTTTGAAATAAAGACAAGGTGCAGACAAGGTAGAATAAGAAGACCTGCATTTTTCTGTCTTTAACCACATAAATTTCATTTACAGGGTCAAGTTACAATTTTAATTTCACTGGTAAATAGGTAATCGCATAGTTAGCTTAAGTATCCCAATGACATGAATGCACTGTGTGTGTGTGTGTGTGTGTGTGTGTGTGTGTGTGTGTGTGTGGACATGTACATCTCTTAGGTAGCCACGGCTTAGTTAAAGAGGTGTCTGTAGATTTTACATTTTTTGCGATTATAAAACATAAATTTTTACTCCCCTTTGAAAACCCTGTAAGATCAATGCTAAAAATTCCCTCTAACATTTCTTCCTAATGACGTTTGCCTCAACTCTACATTCTTAACCGACATCTCGTTTGACTTCATCCCATTTTCTTCCTATTGACATTTACGTCACCGAATAAGTTATTAGTGGCACAAAAAACAAAGGGTTCACACCACTTATGGTGGCAGAGTTAAGGAACTATTTTAGGCTGTTGCGGAGTGTGGAGACATGAGAGAGGAAATGCTGACATAATCCACAAACAGTGTTGCCAGCACAACTTGCAACATTTAGCTTCACCATGCAATTATGATACAACTACTGCTAGGTTGTAACAGCAAAAACATGACAGTCGAAGTGAAGTGTTCCGGACTGAGCCAATATGTGATGATGGAGCTAAGCCACTACCTTTTCTTGCACCACTTATAACTCAGTCTCACCTTTTTGCATATATTTCCAATGTATTGTGTTCAGCAACAATATCAATCATCAACCTTTTAAATTCAAACACTGAGTCTCAAAGAATATGCTCAGTCATAATCAAGGAAACATCGCCCATTTCTGGCTAGTGAACTCTTATTGGGTGGAAACCTATTAAGTTACCCAATAGCCAGTGCAGTCACCATGCCACACTAACACGTGTAAAATGAATTCGCGTACTGGATGTGTGGAAAGGAGGAGTGGCCCTTCAGTAACAGGAATGCAGGTAGGGGTGAAAGCATTTTGTGAAGTGCTAAAAATACACTTTTTGTGCAAATGATGTGCTGTGACAAAGATGTTACATGGAAATAGAACATGGGTTCTGCGATAGTACATTTTAAAGACTATTTTGATCAAATCTGACACGATACAGTTGCAACTACATACACTACTCACATATGTACTTTGCACAGCACACTGCAGATCGGGAAGACTGGCAGCAGTCATAGAGGGCATGAAGCGAAACTGTAGCGCTTGAGCTATTTTTCACATTTATGTTGTACACAGTGTACGGAAATTCACTAAGTCAACTTCTAATTAGCTTGTTACGTCAACTGGGGAATTAAACTCATTTTTTCATGTCAATTCTGCATTTTCCTCAGTTTTGCATTTTTTAGCTCTGGATTGCACAAAAACGTAAAATAGGGGCTTCACCATAGTGATTTTGTTTACGTCAGTTCTTGTGTCTCATGTCATGTTATCCAGCCATGTAGAATCTGAACAACGCATAGCCATAATACTGAGCAGATTCGGCCAGACAGCACCACTACAAGGGCACCAGTATGAAAGGTGTGCTAATCCAGGCTTTACACCCACCCCTCACACCCTTCCCCATGGTGGTAGCGGCCAGATAATAGACAGAGGCCCAGTTGCACACTAAAACTGCGCCAATGTAAACACGAGTAGCGGAAAGGACGAACGACTTCAGCGGCCAACTAATCCACCCCTAACGCTGGCATTGTGCCGCTGTCTTTCTCCCTTTGGAGAGCATCATAATAGCCAGGTTGTGGCTCTGCAACTTTGGGCTTTCCAGGGATCCACTTATTTGTCTGTACAAGTGCCCCTGCAATGGTTACTTCCAATGTCAGTGCCTTACATAGGGTACACAGACATTGACCCTCCTCTATTTCATTTCATATGTTATTGTTCATGAGCTCTCAGCAATTCTGTACAGACGAGCTAACACCATAGGTGTTGCCAGCCTGGGTGAGACTCAACGTGCCAAGAGGACAGAGACCAAAGGATAACCCTGACGTCCATGCTGGAGGCCATGACTGATGGACACAGTTGAGCAATTGCTACTGCTATCCTTGATAGTGCTGGCCTAGGATGTGCCCACAGCTGTCCAACGATTTGCGCCTTATGGAACAGCAACAGCAATGGAGACTATGGGCCTCACTCCAATGACACATACAGTAGTGCACAGCCCTCTGACTCACCACACACTGTGAAAAGACACACCAACCTAAGTGTAGTGAGCCAAAAATCACAACCACACCTATGATATTTCGCTGTTACATGCTAGATAATTTGCCTAACGTCATTTGTATGCCCAGAACTTAACTCTCAATGATGTTCATGTTAGTGTAACCAGAGTAGCAACCAACTCATTCTTTACGGCTATCATTCCAGTGGCAATAAATCTTACGGCTTATCAGAAAATTTTTCGGTCAGTCTTCTACTGGGACGAGGCAGAAACTGTAACTTATTCAAACAAGAATAGCTTGGATTTTAAAGTTGTACGAATAGACCTCCTGTCATCTTTGTACAGAATACACATATCGCGCAAAATAGTAAACATAAAATTGAGGCCAGAGCCCTAGTTGATGACTTCATATTAAACTGTAACTCTATGAAACTAGTAATTGTATTAGCAGCCATTCCTTGGTACGCTGGTATTATTGTACTTATTAAGTCTGCTGGCGCAGATACTATGTACCACCAATCTCAGGCCAGTGTATATTTTAATTGTGTGCAGGAGTGGGCTATCCTGTGCCTGATTATGGAGTGTTTATTCTGCTTCCATCTCTGCTAGACCATTCAATGCAGTACATTTCAGTGTTTTATATGGGTGCTACAACCAGTCTTGATAAGTGGCAGTTTTATCTCAAAATTCTATTGTAAGAGGGAGGTTATGGAAGGTTACAAGCTATCTTGTTTGCCTCCTTCCACTTATATTACATTTATCTGCAGCTTGTCATGACCGGCAATAGGCAGGACACTGGTTGCTTCTACTTAAAGTCTCATTATGTTGAATTGTAACAAGGAAATGTATTTTACAAAATTTCTGTGGTCATTGGTAAAGGGGCTAATAGTTCCAGTCTGTGAATATGTGAGAAATGCACAGCTCGCAAACTCCTCTGAATGTGCAGCCTGTGCAAGACTTGCCTCTCGAGATGGCCAAGGGCAACAGCTTCAAGTGCTTGCTGGGAAACTACAACTTATGATGGAAAAGTACAAGTCTTGGAATGTGGTTTGGCCCCGGGAAATTCAGATTGTTAAACTATACTCTGATTCACCCATCATCGGCTGGCATCAAACAGAAATTTCTAGGATAAACTAGCAAGGAAGGCCTGTGACTGGTGACATTTCAGGGTAGGGATTTGTTAAATGTGTCACTGACACGCTACTGGCGAAAAGGAATTTCTCCTGACTGGCATTTGCCGATAGACTAGCACAAACTGCCACATCGTGAGCTGGTGGAAGAAAAGGAGACACTCTTGGTTTGTTGGTGAATGGGGACAGATCACTGGTTCGAGACGTCTTAGCACTTGAAAGTGTCAGAGTCCTGATGAGTGAGATTCTGATTCTCCACTATGACCATGGTCCTCCGACTTACTGCCACAGCAGACTAGTGAGTGAATACAGCAGCACGGCTCACTAGATGGAGGTTAATTTTTAGACAGGAAAGGTACCGTTGGCACAGCTCCGCTAAACCCAACTCATGCCTTAGTATTGTTTCATATGGTATTCAATTGACCACTGGAGTTTCTAAATCAGTTGTTGGATACTAGTGGATTAACGATTTAATGAGCACCTAGGACAGAGTATCCATCCCTCCACTTGCCTAACTTGTTAGTTGTCGTCAGCAATTAACTTTGTTTTTCGTAGAATGTTGATACTAATACTTTGTAATTATTTAATATAATAAATAATCGGTTTATGTTTCATTTGCATTTTATTTGAAGGAGCTCACAGTTACATTCAATTCACTAATTTATTCTATTGATTCATCAGATAGTTATATAGTAAGATACTGCAATTTCCCACCTTACAATTCTACATTACGGCAGTACAAGATAGTGATTTCATTGTGTAATTTACAGTTAACATGGGATTGTAAAGGGAGTGTGACAGAATCTAGGTAGGTCTATTACTCTGATTCTGATAGGTTTCACAGTTTCAAACACCATGGGATATTGCACTGTTTCTACTATTTTGGGTAACTGTGACACTGCATAGCAACATCAGTGACTGCAGCAACTTACGACATGCTCACAAAGTGTGGAGTGAGTCTGACTATTGTCTGGATGTTTGTCATGTGTCTAGTGCACAGCATTTTCAACATTTGTGAAAGGTAAATGAAAACTTTTATCCAAAATGTAATTCTAAAAAGTACCCCTAGGTATGTAAAACATACAGTCGTATAAAAACAGATGCTTCTTTTGAGGAAAAAAAGAAAAAGAAAAGCTCTGTAGTCCTATGCAAAGGTTAAAACTAACTCTTATTTTTATCTTCATTCATGTAGACGATACAACCTTGTGAAATCAGATTACAATTTTTGAAGCACCATGTATTCTGTTTTACAGGGTGTACACCCGAATAAGGGGAAAAAAAAAAAATTCCCGTATTTTTCCTGGTTAAAAATACACTTTCCCCAGATGAAAACACGCTTTTTCCACGTTACGTGACAGGATACTTTCCCTCGGAGCTGTGAAACTTGTCAATCCACTGAAGGGTTAATGTTTCATGCATCGGCTTGAACTTCCCAGCACATTAGTAAACGATCACAAGCGGGGAAAAAACAAAATTGATGTGCAACAAGAAGTACACCGCATATTTTCATATTACAAAAGTATAAATTCAAATTCCACCAAACATTGCACATTAATTTCCAAGGCATTGAAATCGAGATTGTGATGCCCTTTTGGAAGTCAATCATAGCTGATGTCGTGATCTCACCAGTCAATGAAAGCAGATACTCAGAGCACAGAACACGTGATGCAGTCAGTCAACAGCAACATCACTGTTAAGTAGCGCAAACACACAAGTAGGAAAAGTTAATTGTTTAAATTAATGTGCAAGTATGGCTACAAGAAAAGCTACACTTTCACGTATAATACTGGTCTCCAAGATCAATTAGTAACCAGGAAAGCTAAACTTTGACTTATAAATTGGTCTCTCTCTCTTCTTCCCCCCCCCCCCCCCCCCCCCCCCCAAACAAATGTGCCAGTAAAGTTTTAAGTTTTAAACAAGAGTCAGCTGCTCTATGATTTAAGAAATTCATCACACATTCTCACACACAACATAATTCATCT
Organism: Schistocerca serialis cubense; assembly: GCF_023864345.2. Lineage (NCBI taxonomy): Eukaryota > Metazoa > Arthropoda > Insecta > Orthoptera > Acrididae > Schistocerca > Schistocerca serialis. Next base: position 944,377,354 of record NC_064638.1, read on the forward strand.
TGCATAAAAGGAAATTTACATTGAAAGTGGTGCTTTTCAAACCACCATTCGCAATATTTTCCCACGAGCTATTAGAAACACATTTGTTTCAGCAGCTTGTTACTGCCCTTGTGCAGCTACGATGACGTAGGAAGTCTGCATGTTTGTACGTTAAAAGCATTAAGAGAACTTACATAACATCATAAAAGAAACAGGACATCAGATGATACTCCAAGAGCATCAGAATTTCGTAAACCATACTAAAACACCCAATTCCACTTAAAGTGTGTATTTGTAAGTCCAGACTCACAATGAAGTAGGCCTCAACCTGATATTACGCTTTTCAGTGCAGTTTTCAAGATGTAAATTTTCTTTGAGTACCAATACCGCATTATCTCACATTTGGTTCTTTATTATCGTTAATGCCATACATGCCAGAAGAAGAATACGTGTGCTTGAAATCCTGCAAACAGTTGAAACTAGACAAAAAACACTTCGTTTCAAATAAATTGACTGCCCCAGCAGAAAAGATTAATAACAGCCAAATTTCTTCAGCAAACTGAAGAATATAACTTCACCGTTCTGCTTGTTGATTAATGCCTGACTATTACAAATCTGGAAATAAAATAAAACCAAAAAATTGAAACAAATAATGTATTTTAGCCTTCCGTAATTAGGTGAATCTATTTTAATTCAATTGATGGCTCCCGGCCACAGAAAACCGTTTTGTTTTCATTTGGCGTGAGATCTGTAAACGAAGAGGAAAGAGCAAAATCACTAAATGCAAACACTGCGAACCAGAAAAATTTTTCCGGGTAGCATCTGGCAGGTTGCTACAGCCACACTTCAAGTAGCCAGAAGCAGGAGAATTTACTGTTCATATGTGACTCAACTGCGCAGCCACATGAGCCTGCTGGCATCTGGTCCAACGACGCTAACGTAAACAATTGTGATGTCACACTCATCGCAAGCAGTTTGCTGTTATGAAATATTGCATAGTCTTTTGTCCTAATACCTTTAACACATTTGCTCTTGGCAGACGCTTGAGTGTGCAGCTTATTTTGTTGTAACTGGTGCATTTCCTTTGCAACTTAATTTTAACTTTATTTTTTTCTCTCGTTTACATTTCATGGCTGCAATATAAATCTGCAATAGCAGGTAGAGTAATATTCTTTGTCAGGCTATCAGTTGTTAGCAATCAAAGTTACAAATTTAATTGAAAACTAAAACACTGAAAAATTCCAAGAATTCTGAAAAATTCCATGTTTTTCCCAGATCTTACAGAGCGTATACACCCTGTTTTATCTTTTCGATTATTGCAACTCAAAGGACATATAGGAAATTGTTTAATATCAGAGTGTCTCCCTGCAGTAACATTATTTGGAAACTTGTTATCATGTTAGAAAGAACTTTGATCAGTTAAGAGTCTTCCAGAAAGAGGTTCAAGTACACAGTCAACACCAATAGAATTGTGGTAACTGTTGAGATGAGCACCCCTGTAGATACATTTGCTTCTACGCAATGTTGCATTGGTCCACTAGGCATGCCACATCATCACTTCAGAGATTCTGAAAGCAGATTTAAAAATGCTTCAAAACAGAATCAAATGATTTGAGCTCTACAGCCCTCAGATACTCAGAAGCAGCTGCAGTACATCATTCAAATTAAACAATGAATAAAGTATAATCACTTTTAGAACAATCTGATATTGACTGAGAACGCCCATTTTCATTTAAGTGGATATATAAAGAGAAAAAGAAAACTACGGATTTCAGAGTACTAAGAATTTCAGCAGCCCTAGAAATGTGTTACTTGGAATATCAGTTTTGCTGAAAGAGTTATCATGCAATATTTCTCTGAAAATGAGTGGGGTCAGCCAGAAAGAATCAAGAGCATCTTTATGTAGAGCAGAGGTCATGGAAGACAGAGGTATGGTTCCAACAGAACAGAACCTTTGTACACACTATTAGGGCAACTATAGATATTTGCAACAAATTTTTGATGCTCAAATACTCTTAAAAAATGTTGAATGGTTTGTCCTCTGGATTCAAATGATATAATGGCAACAAACTTCATTTGGCGAGGGTATCTGAAAGACAGGGTTTACGTTAATAAACCTTCAACTGCTCAAGAACTTTAAGAGACTATCCTGAAATCCAACATTCACAAACTGAAACCTTGCTTATGGTCACGGAAAATGCTATATTTCTGAGCAGGAAAATAGTCATGTTTTAAGAGATGTCAGTATTGCATGCAAATCTATGTTTAAAAAGTTACATTAACTACATTTTGTAATTAAATGTGCTAATAAAAGTTATTTTTGTCTCGGATTCATAAGTTTTCTATCACTCACCTTCCAAAGAAGCTGTGCCTTCTCCCATTTTCCATACTTCTTGAAAATCAAATTTACGAAATGAAAAACAATGAACAATTTTTATCTGAAAGAAGCAGTTACAAACTGTGTGCACAGAATGACTACAATAACAAGATGGAAGAGAGAATTCCTGGCAGCATGCACTTCACAACGAATATCTGGTCTGCTTTGATTTTGTTTCGTTATTTACGAAACTGCCACTCCGTGATGCTCTGGAGCACATCGGTTCCATTTTCCCGCAAGACATCAGAAAGCTCTTCCAAGCATGTCTCACCGCGAGCTATTTCACGTGGAATGGCGATTTCTATGAACAGCTGGAAGGCGTCGCCATGGGTAGTCCTCTCAGTCCAGTGGTGGCCAACTTCTTCATGGAACAATTTGAAGCACAGGCACTGGACTCGGCGACTTGCAAACCTAAGGTGTGGTACAGGTACATCGATGATACCTTCGTGGTGTGGAGCCATGGTGAAGAACAGCTCGGTGACTTCCTAAGACACTTGAACAGCCTCCATGCCAACATAACATTTACCATGGAAGTGGAAAAGGACAAGAAACTGCCATTTCTAGATGTGCTGGTCACAAGGGACGGCGAAAACCTGGGACACAGCGTGTATCGAAAACCGACACACATGGACCGATACCTGCACAAACTGTCAAACCACCACCGAGCCAGAAAAGAGGGATGATCAGTGCGCTCGTAATGAGAGCAGGACGAATATGTGAGCCACATCACCTCAAACGAGAAATACAACACCTGGAAACTGTCCTGAGGAGCAATGGGTACTCCACAAATTATATTAGAAGTGTAACAGAGCCAAACACTCGGCGAAGTAAGGAACCAGAAAAAGAAATGTCGGGTACGGCCTTTCTGCCATACATTCCCAGAGTGACGGACAGAATCGGCTGTATATTGCGCAAACATGGCGTAAAGACGATTTTCAAACCGACAAGGAAGATCAAAGAGTGTCTTAGATCGGCGAAGGAGAAAAGAGACCCACTTGCAATGTCGGGAATATACCGAATACCATGCACATGCAGAAAAGTTTATGTCGGAATGACTGGACGATCAATTAACACCAGGATCAAAGAGCATAAGCGACATTGCAGGTTGGGGAAGGTGGAGAAATCGGCCGTGGCAGAGCACGCACTGAACGAGACCGACCACGTAATAAAATTCGCCAACACGGAAGTTCTGGCTGTAGAGAAGCACTATCACACATGCTTGTTCAGAGAAGCTGTAGAAATACAAAAACACGCGAACAGTTCGAACAAGAAAGAGGAAAGCCTTAAGGTAAACGAATCCTGGCTTCCCGTACTGCAGCGAATGACCGTCGCAGGTAGCAAGAGGAGAACCGCACTGGAAATGACCGCGGAGAAGCCCTCGGACATTGGCGCGCCAGGTACATATAGTCTGCGGCCGCGAGCTCGGCTCCAGTTCACCACCGGCAATGGAGGGTGAAGCTTTGACAATGCCAGCCACTCGTGCTGGCGAAACGTCAGAAAAATCATTAGATGAATGTTGGCCGAAGAACCCGAGACAGGAGCCAATAGGCACTTTGTCAACAAGTGGCCACGAAAGCCTTAACAATTTTGAATATCTCCATAGATCTGAATACTAGTAAACATGCTTTAAAACAAACAAAAATGTTAAATGAATAATCATTTAAGCCTAACATTATTTTATCCATAACATTTTGAGCTCTGTGGCTATGGATTAAATTATTTGGAAAAACATATCAGCTACTTTTAAAGTGTCTTACTGATCTATTTTTTCAAGTGATTTAGCAGTATGTCTACTATTCCTTCCGAGATATGATCATACCAGAGCTGGATAAAAGTCCATCGAGTGCTATTTCTTCCAAGACCAGAGCTTTGACCCTCTTCACTGATGCCAACATCAGATGATCTTCTGGGAGAATGTTCTGCATTATCTGGATTGCAATATTTGCATGTTCCCTGAAAAAATAATCATACATAACAAAACACTATCACACAGTCTCTTGTGGTGACATATTCATTAACAAATGCTTCATTATAGTGAGTTGTTATGAGCACGATGCACAGATCATGAAAATAATTAATCAAAGAATGGAAGTTTACCAGTAGCTTCAGCAACCTTTAGTGAGTCACTGCAATACCTATCAAAATTCCACCATTAGTGTGATGAAATCTGGTAACGTCAGTGGAAAATCATAATCAAAATTAAATCAAATAATTACCTAGTTTATCAACATAAAATTAAATCAACAGTTTCTGATCTGTGAGGAAGGCAATGGTATTTTCACGCTTGGGGAAAGCACCTTGTGCTGCATCCATCTGTATCATGATGATAAACATTCCTCACTGCTAATACTACTATCCGACATTTAACTAGATAGAACAAAACACTCACTACATTGTCCATAGTTGGTGATCATGTCCTTGTGTTATTTAACTGCTGTGAAATCAACTATGAACATATTACCTTAAAATTAAGCCTTACCTAGCCAGTCCGAACCTGCCAGAGCTGTACTCGTGAACATACAGAGCGTACGCTAAATCCTCATGGGCTATAGCAACATGAAGATTATTTTCTCCAAATAACTCCTGTCGGATTTTCAGTGCCATCTGTAAATGAACATAACTTTTTTGAAAATACATCACTATAACCAACATACACCTGGACAACTTTTTTTTTTTTAATCTAACAAGTAGTTTTTTTTCTAACAAACAAAATGTTGTAAAAAAAAAAACATACTTCTATGTTTTAAAATTACATACCGGTGTATATTTGTACATAAAACAAATATTAAGATGAACAGACATCAATAAAAGTAAATAACAAACATTCCACAAAGTTAATGGTTTTGTTTGTAAATTAAATTAAATTAAATGTGTGCCTGTGTTCATCTTGCCCATCATCAAGTGCACTTTAATACGTGCTAATACTCTGAGGTGACAAAAGCTTTGAGGTATCTTCCAATATGTTGTCGGACCTCTGTTTGTCCATAAGAGTGCAGCAACCTAACATGGCATGAATTCAGCAATTTGTTGGAAGTCCCCTGCCTTTATAGCTACTCATAATTGCAAAAGTGATGCCAGTGCAGGATTTTGTGCATGAACTGACCTCACGGTTAGATCCCATAAATGTTCGATGGGATTCATGTCGGTCGATCTGGATGACAAAAATTTTCCCTCAAATTGTCCAGAATGTTCTTCAAACTAATCACAAATAATTGCGGCTCGATGACATTGTGCATTATCGTCCATAAAAATGTCATCATTGTTTGAGAACATGAAGCCCATAAATGGCTGCAAATGGTCTCCAAGTAGCCAAACATAACCATTTCCAGGCAATGATCAATTCAGATGAACCAGAGGACACAGTCCATTCCATGTAAACACAGTCCACACCATTATGGAGTCACATTCAGCTTGCACAATGCCTTGCTGACAACTTGGGTCCATAGCTCCACAACTCTGCGCCATACTCAAACACTGCCATCAGTCCTTACCAAGTGAAACTGGGATTCATCCGACCAGGCCATGGTTTTCCAGTCATCTATGGTCCAACCGATATTGTCATGCACCCAGGAGAGGTGCTGCAGGCAATGCCATGCTGTTAGCAAAGGCACTCGCATTGGTGGTCTGCTGCCATAGCCCATTAACACCCAATTTCACTACACTGCCCTAACAGATATGTTCATAGTACATTATTTCAAGCAGTGTTGTTTCACTGTTCATACTGACAACTCTATGCAAACGCTGCTGCTGTCAGTCATTAAGTGAAGGCTGTCAGCCACTGCAGTGTCCACGGTGAGAAGTAATGCCTGAAATCTAGGATTCTGGGCACTCTCTTGACATTACAGATCTCTGCACTGCCCTTTTATACACTGTGTATGTAACACTACCATCATCAGTATATGTGCATATTGCTGACCCATGACTTTTGTCTCCTCAGTGTACACAGGGTGTCCAGGAGGAATGGTCACAATATTTAGGGTTATGTCATGAATGATCATTTGAAGCAAAAAAGCCAAACAGTGGCTCTATAATGAATACCTTAAGAGCTATGAGAATTACTTCATCTTCAATATTGTGAAACATGTCTTCTCTTATACTGCAAGCTCTTTGCTTTCCATATTTAGTGATGGGGTATTATGGATCAAAACAAAAAAAAATTGTCTAGTAAACATGGGTTCTAAAATGCATACTGTAAGCACTATGACAACTTGTTCAGTAGAAGAGATGTGTTTCACAGTAACTCAAAGGTGTGCAAAAAAGGACTCTCATTTATTGGGCATTTTTTTCTTGTTTTGGTCCATACAACCAACCTCTCCAAATATGGAAAGCACAGAACTTGCAGTAGAAGAGATTTGTTTCACAGTAACAAAAATGGAAGTGCTCATAGCTACTGAGAGATGCATTTTAGAGCCCATGTTTACTAGACTTTTTCTGCTCTGGATGATCATCCCTCTCATACCCATGAATACTGACATTTCCTCCAGGGACACACTTTAGAGTAGTCATTGAGTTTCTTTAACTTAAAATGTCATGTGATTATGAAAACAGGATAGTGTGGAACAGCAACTTTCATTCACTGCTTGAAACATATTACTCTTCACATTGTACTATCACTGAGAAAACATACACAATAACTGAACATTTTGCCAGATTATTTTTCAAAATATTGACGTGCAGTAGACTCTCGACCATCTAGCTCATGGCTATTAAGTGTCTGTACTACCCAGTATACCATAATAATATAATAATATCATAATAATATTTCTCTGGGATAAATTAATTGTACATACAGTGCATTTCCAAAGTAAAGCAAGCAAGCAGGCACTGGCTACTATGCTGAGTGGTCTTTCAAAATGCTTTTTGCATCTTTTGAGCTTCCTTCCAAATTGGGAGTCACAATTTGAACATACATATGTATTGTTAATATTGAATACATTACTGAAACCACTCTTCAACAAACAATACTTAGAAACTCTCTTTCAGCACTCACAAACAGCAATTAATATATGTAGACAGCAGCTCTGTTATTTTTTCAGTTGTGTATAAGAGGTTCAAAGTGTGCTTGTTGTTGAATTGTGTTATGTGGTCCTTTGTGTTTTAATTAAAAGAGTCTGAAATGGGTGAAAAACGGGGAAAAAAATCATGTGATGCTGCATTCTGACCCAAGACTCTGGTGTTAGTGGTCATATGTGCTTGAGGTATGGTCGCTTATGTGTATGAATGGTGTGTGTGTGTGTCTGTCTGCAACTTAACATGTCTTCTTTACAGTAAGTGGCAATCTGTCTTTTCCTACATTGTTGATATTCCTGCCTGGAGCTTCCATCATTTGGAGTTTTCAAATAGTATGAAATCATCAGCATATTAACTGCTACATACTCAGTTTGAGACAAGAATTCTCAGTGCCCGATTTCAGTAACTTTGCTGAGTTTCTCATTCAGGATGACACTATCATGCTGCTTTGGGAAAAGACAACACTGGATCACTGATATCTGCACAAGTAGTGGCTGATTACATCGTAAGTGTAATTCACCAAAACTATATATCATACTGGAAAATGGAAATGAAGTCCCATGCTTCTTGACAGAGCATAGGGGAACAATGGGGGAGACCTGAACTGCTGTACTAGGCAAGGTCCTACTAAGAAGTGAAAAATGATGACTGTATGGGGTATTTAAAATTCTATTGCATAATTACATCTTGGCTAAGCAGGAACATGAGGCTGACTCGAAGAAGCATATAATAAAAAATGGGATAATCAAAGCTAAAAAATCTCGTAGATGCATTAGTTCTCTCTCCTAAGTCATTAGATGCCTTTTCTATTGCGTTTCAGAATGTATTTTAAGTTTCACCTTCATGATGTGTAAATGGTGTCAGATCACACAAAGAATATTCCCGTTTTTCAGGCCAGCATAGACATTAATTTATCATGTCAAGACCACCACCATGTATTATAAACATCCACAGATTGGTTGAGATCTTGACATAATAAATGTAATGTCTGAACATTTATATGGTCACATTTCTATTTAATGGTACAGCAGAGCCTTGACAATCTGGCCCAATGTGGCTGAAGTTCAAGCCGGATAGGAAAAAAGCCAGATGGGCTGGAGTTCTACAAATTCTCATTTAAGGCCAGGTGTACCATTCAAAACATCCATTTTTTTGATATCAAAAGCTAATTTTGTTAACTTGTTCTGACATCATAATGTAGTACATGGTAGTTATAAGTATTTGTTTTATACATACTGCACCTTTCAAACATTATTACAGTAAACATAAAACAGTCTGCATTGTAAAGTATGAATTTATGATTACACACATGTGAATGGCCAGACCTAACAAAAAAGATGAAACTTACAGGTTTGAAATGAGAAAAAAAATCTTCAATAGATGACTGTTTCCCTCCTTTAGCCCTGTTCTGTGCTGTAATATCCCTCCACTTACATAAGCAGATGATATCAACTGGCGTTGCTTGCTTGTGCTCATTATGTATTGCAATGCAGCCTCAACTGTCATACAAGTTAGCTGCCGCCTCTTGTGTTACTTTCCCCGTGTCACCATTTACACAATATGGTTGTCATTTAGTTCATCAACTTCATTATTTGCCATCCATTCTGTGACATCCTCTGCATCAGCATCCTCACTGTCTGCTAGTACATTTTTGAGCAATGAAACAATATCGTTTTCTTCTTTGACTTTGGTTTCACACACAGATTCAAAGTTCAAATGTCCACATTCTTCATCTAGAAGAATTTTCCAAGACCTGAAGGGTGATATGTTCGGAATCTCTTCCCACGTTTCGGCCAAATGATGTGCCATCTAGCAAGTCAATCCTTTTCAGAATTTGTTACGTAGACTTCAGTATTATAAGTCACTGATATGAACGAACTGAAAAGACAGCAGTGATGGTACTTCTTTACCATTCCAAGGCTGCTCTGGTTCATTGGCTGACAAAGAGCAGTCACATTTGGTGGTAAAAATAACACTTTGACATCTCCATCTGCAAGTCCATCATTGACAGGATACAAAGACGTGGTATCAAGAAGCAACACAGCTTCTCTTGGTTATGTTGTCTTTCAAATATTTCTCTGCAGCTGGTATGAATTCATTTTGGAACTAGGTTTTAAAGATTTCTCAATTCATCCATGCTTTCTTTTGATGAATGTAATTTAGGAGCACTGACTTTACAGGTTTTTGAAAGTTCTAGGTTTCTATGATTTTCCTATTAATGTAAGCCTAAATTTGTGGTTGCTGGCTGCATTACTGCAAGCCAGTATGATAACTCTTTCCTTACTTTTCTGATATGTGGGTGCCTCAGCTTCTTGTTTTGAAGCAAGCATTTTAGAAGGGAGAATCTTATAATTTAAACCACTCTTACCACAACTGTATAACGATTTGCCAAAAATTCCGTTCTTGACAATTAACTCTAAAAGATAGTCCTTAAACAATCCTCTCCACTAATGATAAACTGGTGAATACAGGATCATTTTTTCCACCAATCCAACCATCCATCACTGGCAGTAAATTGTGAAGCTCCTCCTCCTATTTGGTACTGAAATTGTGATACTTTTTTCTGTCTTATCAGCCCAGTAACAGGCAAACCTTTTCTTCTGAAATGTTATGCCACAAAAATAAAGCTTCCTTTTTTTTTCTTACCTTTAAATATTGTCATCCTTATTTTTTTCCACTTCCAGTAGCTTGGGAAGCACACCACTTTTCAATTTCTGCTCAATTTTTCTTCCAGCCTCCGACAGTACTTTATGATACGCTTAACACCAAAGAAGCAGGCATGTCTGCTACCACAGAATCCAGCTGCATTACAGCATGTAATTTCTGATCCATATTCACTACATGATTTCTGGAGGGGGTGGAAAAGAGGAAGGGATAGTAGTGTATGGGTGGAGAGAGGGACTAGAATGCCAACAGGTACGGCATCAGGAGGTTGTGGAGAAGGGAGGTGGGGGGGAAAAGGAGCAAAAATGGAGAGGAGTGGAGAAAGAGGTGCGAATGTGTTGGCAGAGGGCGGCAAATAAACAGAGTGGGTGATGAGAAGGACATTATAGGACAGAGGGATGGAAACTGTTGGGTGGAAGGTGTGCAGTCAGTAGGCCACTGCAGGCTGAGGCCGGGATAATTACAGGAGGAGAGAATGTGTTGTTAGGGTAACACCCATCTGTGCAGTTTGAACCCGAATCTGACCAGGGGTTTTGTACAGTGGGGGCCATTACTGAATGGATTTGGTAGTATAAAAATCTGATTTTTATTTTTCACTCGTTGTTCATCAGTGCCATTTTTATTTTTTACTCGATGTTCGTCAGTGCCTTCTGCCTGGCGGCCAGTTGCAGCGAATCAGACATGTTGCACAAAACCGGACAGAACCACTTTGAAACTCATATGTCGAACCATCAGCAGCTAAACTCACGTGTTGCTGACGAGGTGACGCTACCGAACTATGTGTCTACAACTTGGCTGTCCTATAGGGAGGGTTGGAAACAATCATGTGGGGGTGGAACCGTGGCCTGCCGCCAGGAGTGGACACGCCGTCCGCTCTCTTCTGCTGGCAGCTTCCAACTCGACCAGATGCTCTCCTGTACTGCTCCCTTGGGCAGCAGCCCATTCAGTTTCGGGGGCTTCTCTGGGCCTGCCTTTCCTTTTTAAGGGCATTAAACATCCATGCATTTAAAATATGTTCGATTTTTCACAACGGGTGCCCACTGCTTTCCCTTCCTCGCAAATCCTGACACATTAACAGTTTGGTGTTCTGACTAGCAAAATCTCCTCTGAATGACCCATAAGAAGGTTGTCATAGGTTGGTGCCATGTGAGTGTCCATGGCCATGCAGTAGATTTGTTTGTATACCTTCCCTGCAAAGGTGAAGTAGTTCTGGGTTAGTAAGGTGTATGAGGAATGAGGGAGTGGGTTTGTGTCTGAAGGACAATGGGACTGGAGTAAGGGCCAGGACACCCTATCTTCATACCTTTAGAACCTCAACACCTTGTCTGCCATCCACTTCATGTAGTCCTCCTCAACCCAGCATGCCACCTTCCTAGATGTTTACCTCCTCCTCTCTGATGTCTCCATCTGCACCTCTGTCCACATTAAACCCACCAACCAGTAACAGTAGCTGCATTTTGACAGATGTCATCCCTTTAATACCAAAAAATCCCTCCCATATAGCCTGGCCACCCGGCAATGGCTTATCTTCAGTGACAAAAAACTCCCTTGTTCAGTAGGTTGAGGGTCTCACCAAGGCCTTCACAGACAGGCACTATGCCCCAGACTTAATCTGCAAATAGATCTCCCGTGACATTTTTCCTCACAGACCCAACTCTCCCACCACCCCCATAAACCAGCCACAAAGGAGTGTCCCCTTCATCACCAAGTACCACCATGGACTCGAACAACTGAACCACCCTAGGGCTCTAATTACCTATTCATCATACCCTGAAATGAGAGACATCCTACCCAAGATCCTTTACATCCCTCTTACAGTTGTGTTCCATCGCCCAGCCAATCTCCACAACATCCCAGTCCATCACTATGCCACTCCCAATTTCAATCCCTTGACACAAGGGTCATATCCCTATGGAAGGCCAAGGTGCTAGACCTGCCCAATCCACCCACCCAGCACTTCCTATTCCAGTCCTACCCTATCAGGGGCCGGGCCACCTGTGAAAGCAGCCCTGTCATTTACCAACTCCGCTGCAATCATCATACAGGATTTATATTGGTATGACCACAACCAGCTGTCCACCAAGATGAATGGCCACCGCCAAACTGTGGCCAAGAGCAAAGTAAACCACCCTGTGGCACAACACACAGCTGAACATAACATGATTAATTTCAATGGCTGCTTCACTGCCCGAGCCATCTGGATCCTTCCCTCCACCACCAGCTTTTCTAACTGTTTAGATGGGCATTATCCTTACAACACGTTCTCTGCTCCTGTAATTTTCCCGGCCTCAGCCTACGACAGCATACTGTCCCCACATCCTCCACCCAACAGCTTCCATCCCTCTGTCCTATCATACCTATTGGGATTCCCATTTCCCACCCTGTTTATTTGCCGCCCTCTGCCAATGCATCCGCCCGTCTCTCCCTGCTCCTCTCCTTTTTTTATCCCCATCTCTCTGCCCCACGACCTCCTGAAGCTGCGCTTGTTGGTATTTTAATTCCTGCACACTCCACTAACAGTGTTCATCTCTCACCCCACCCATACACTACTATCCCTTCCCCTTTTCCACGTCCTCCAGACTGCTGCTTGCATCCCACATGATAGCTGCATTCCAGATCGAGATGCTGGAGTTGGTGGTCATGTGTGCATGAGGTGTGCTTGCTTATGTGTATGTACGGTGTGTGTATCTCTCTTTCACTAAGCAAGGCTGTGGCTGAAGGTATTAGGTGTTTTTTAATTGTGTCTGCCTGCAACTTAATGTGTCTTCTTTACAGTAAGTAGCAATATGTGTTTTCCTACTTTGTTATTTAGAAAACCCTAATCAATGACAGAAATCTCAAGTGAGTTAGTGGTGAGTGAGGGGAAGCATTTGTTACTGATTAATGCAGTCTTCCTCAGTTAAAAATTATCACAAAGCTGTCCCAATTGTGAATGAACAATGCCACAACTGTCTCACAATGTTAACTTCCAGACTGGTCTTGTTGGAAAACAACACACATCACTTTTTTTCTGAACTATTGTAGTGTTTTTCATATTCTGATACATTTCCACTCCTTCACTTGAAATACTGGGCTTCAAAACAGAATAAGTCACAAGTTTCCCACTCGGATACATCACTAAGTGACATGTTTGTCCTCTGCACAACTGATGGGGCTTACTGACTAATATTACTTTAAATGATGGGCTGCAGTACACGTGAAAACTGTGTCCTTCCGTGGAAGAGAAGGTGGAGTGAATGTCAGTGGTCCTGCACTAAAGAACATTAAACATATCTTCTCAGAAATGTAACGCGAGCGTTTTAACCTTCTTTAGCACAATGATATGGGGCTCGTCGGGAATTTTTATTACACCTAGACACTATTAATGAATTGCTGTGGTAACAAAACATTATATGGTGCCATAAGATGTGTGGAAATGGTCTCAAGTTACCCACAGCCTTGTTTTGTTTTTCAGATATGGTCAGGTTGCGCTGTAAGGTTATTGGGATCATATATTACCATTTAACACGTATTTCGCTATTCTATCTACAGCTAACTGAAAGTATGTTTCTTTCTAAGATCATAGAAGGCAGGAGCTGTTGTGAATAATACAGTCTGCAGTACATCCAGTTAGTGCCTTGTGGGGACGCAGGTGGTGTGTGTGTGTGTGTGTGTGTGTGTGTGTGTGTGTGTGTGTGTGTGTGTGTGCGTGCGTGCGTGCGTGCGTGCGCCCTCTAGATCAAAAAAGGACTACTCCAAAATCTAGCAATTTTTTTTTCGTTTTGTTTGTGCTTGTCAATGACCAACTGCTTCTGCATTTCAATGAGTGGAGTCCTTTAATCCTGAAGTATAAGGGGCATTCAAATGACACCCGGTCACTAGTGCAAAGTAACAATAATGATTTTATTAACTCAAAAATGTAGCTATACACAGTACACATATTCGAAAATAGTCGCCAAAACTGTTGGCACATTTATCCCATTGTGACACTAGCCAGTCGATTCCATCCTTGAAGAAGCTAGTAGGCTGCTGTCAGATCTAGACTTTCTAGTTTTGCTATTTGGGGAGCAAAATAACTGATGATGGTCGAAGTAGAGAGGATATAAAATGTAGACTGGCAATGGCAAGGGAAGTGTTTCTGAAGAAGAGAAATTTGTTAACATCGAGTACAGATTTAAGTGTCAGGAAGGCGTCGTTTCTGAAAGTATTTGTATGGAGTGTAGTCATGTATGGACGAAACAGGGACGATATATAGTTTGGACAAGAAGAGAAAAGAAGCTTTTAAAATGTGGTGCTACAGAAGAATGCTGAAGATTAGATGGGTAGATCACATAACTAATGAGGAGGTATTGAATAGAACTAGTAGAGGAGTTTGTGGCGCAACTTGACTAGAAGAAGGGATCGGTTGGTAGGACATGTTCTGACACATCAAGGAATCACCAAGCTAGTACTGGAGGGCAGTGTGGAGGGTAAAAATCGTAGAGGGACACCAAGAGATGAGTATACTAAGCAGATTCAGAAGGATGTAGGCTGCAGTACGTACTGGGAAATGAAGCAGCTTGCACAGGACAGAGTAGCATGGAGAGCTGCATTAAATCAGTATCAGGACTGAAGACCACAACAACAACAACAACAACAACTACAACAAAAACAACAACAGGCTCCTTACTGTCTACATTTTGATAATACAAGGGAAAAAAAGAGAAGGTTTACATTAATTTTTATCTTAACTACCTTTTTTGCTTACTAAGCCTGTCATGTGTGGTATCACTATTTTTAATCACCACCATCATGCTAATAGTTGTGAAATTTATATTTTCACTGTTACAAATATACGCTGTTCTTCTAAATATGTTGTGATATTTGAGGTTGTGGTTACGGTGGAGCCTGAGAATGCAGCTGTTTTTTGCCCAATGCATATCGGATTTTGCTTCTATACTGACATGAGAATGTTACAATGTTTCTTGTTTTTAAATGTATTGTCTGCCCACCACTCTCACATTGGCTGTGCAAAACCAACAGTTGACACACCCCCTTTCATTCTCATTGTACCTCACAGTGAGCACCAACAATATTATTACAGGAAAAACATAGTACACCACTGGCCCCTATCTAGGCTTTGCTATCTCCTGCAGAAATGTATACTATTGTTCTGTATCTGTCCAATTTTAAAGTCACTTCAAATAGATTCAGGCAAACTGCAGCGATATAGGTTCCCATGGTTGGCAGCATGATGTACTTTGTTGCCTGTTCACTACTCCCCACCCCACACCTATCCTAGTTCTCAGCCAAGCTGGTATCACTGCTGTCGTCCCCCCCCCCCCCCCCCCCCAACATCTTACTCTTCCGTAATATTGTGCTGAGGAACTGTGAAACATGGACTGGAACACCAACTAATATATAAATAAAAGATCACAATCACAAGTCAGTAACATTCTCAACATCTGTTGGCATTTTCTCCACAACAGGTCTTGCCACTGTAATTTATTCTCACGTTAAATTATGTTAAACTGACTATAATTGTTATTTTATTTTTAAACACTTATTCCTGGATAATTTTTTCTTGTCACCATCTTCTTCTAAAGCTCATTAAAAGGTGGTAATATTTTTATCCAGTATTCAATATGTGAACAGCGACCAAATTTCTTATTTGTAACCCACTTGCTAAATCATTACAGTAGCTCATAAACAAATAAAATGCTGAGTTGCATTCAGAATCAAGTAATGTTTTTTGAAGGGCAACTTTTTCACCTTTCAATATTAACTTAACAAGCACCATAAATGTTTGTACACGGTAGCCACAAATGGATGAGAACTTTTATTGCAAACCTGTTCAAATAAAACATGAATTTGTAAGATAAAAGCATTAAAAATTTTTGATAGCAATTTTGGGAAAACAGCGATCTTGCAACCTATATAAATTCAGTAAATAAATAGTCTTCATCGCAATGTTTATTTTATTAAAATGACCGATTTTGGCCTAGGTTTAGGCCATCTTCAGAGCGATCTTGTAACCTATCTAAAATCAGTAAATAAATAGTCTTCATTGCAATGTTTATTTTATTAAAATGACCGATTTTGGCCTAGGTTTAGGCCATCTTCAGAGAGCATCATCAGCTGGAGTTTACAATGCATAGAACAGTTAGCTGACCTTAATCAACAGTTTCAGCGACTGAGGTCAAAGGACTGTTCTACGTATTGTCAACTTCGGCTGATGGTGCTGCCTAAAGATGGCCTAAACATCGTGATCAAGACTGTTTCCTCCCTCCCCCCCCCCCCCCCCCCCCCCCCACCGATTTCATAAAAGCATTAAGTTCTATGTCATCCTGTGTTTCATAAAATTCTCAAATTTTAAGCCGAGCAATGGATTGCTGTGGTGGCTAGTTCATAGTTTCTTGGGTATCCCTTGCATTAACACCGCACGAGTCACGTCACACTACTGTTCAAGCAAGATCAATATTGTATCGAGCACTTCAGCGTATCGGGAAATCCCAAACCTGTTCAAGCACGAGTATCACCTGTACTACATCTTCTTCAGAAAAAATCTGCAAGCAACCTTAATAGGCCAAGCTTCGTAAGTAGATGTAAGACAACAGCAACATGAAATCTATTAAATAATGTAAAAACACTGACCTCAGCAGCAATTGCTTAATACGCAAATATAAGATGACCCTGTAGTTTTCGAATGATGAATTTGGGAAAAAACTTCTTCTTATAAGCAGGCAAAAATGGTACTAGCAAGAGCCTCCGATAAACAGTTGGCATCAGTAAACCTCTCTTTTGTTGTAAGTTCAAAAATTATTCCGACATACAATTTCTTCGAACAAGTATACTGAGTCCTCTGTATTGACATGAGTCATATTTATAAATTTATATATTTGTCTGTGATGTCAAAAACAACTTCCAATATAGGAACATTTGTATAAATGTTGGTAATATCAAACAACAGAAATCTTCTGAAATTGGAGCATAATTTATTTTAATAATCAGAACACTTTTTTATTTTGCATTTTATTCTTCTCCAGTTTTGATGATTACAAGGCAATGCTGAAATCAACTGAACAATTAATATTTTCAACACAGTTGAGAGGTGACCCTTGAAATAAGATATTGTTTCTGAAATTCATGCAAGCTGCAGAGCACAATAATTCCAATATGCTTTTGGCATGTTCTTCTTTAGACAGCAGCATGCTTTCCTTTTCATAAGTTGTAAATTTCTATCCCACAACAGAAAGTTAATAGAGAAGGAGAAGCAGACCAAGCTGTCAATTATGATTAAAGGAAAGTTGAAAGAACTGTTCAGACAGTTAAGTAGATGATTTTCATGAAAAATTAATTGTGGGCATATGTGGGTGTGGTAACAGGGATTTACAAATGATGAGCAATCATAAAGTTTTAACCATCACCTTGAAAAACAGAAGCTGCAAATTGAAACTTGGTTATGGCATTATACACTAACCCTTTAATTTTACATTCTTCACAATGATAGATGACTTGGTAGAGATCTTCGCTGCAGAACTCTGCATTTTTGCTGTATATGAAAACCTCTACATAAAAATTCATTCTCAAAATGCCAACCCCAGATGGTTTCTCCACCCAAGGAGAGAGGAACAAGTTATAGGTTGCTATGTCAGGAGAATACAGTGGTGAGGAAAAATTGATAGCTCAAAGAAGCAGCAAGTGTTACTGTTACATGCATAGAAGAGCTGAGGGATTCTCATGGAGCACAAACACCACCTACGACAGTTTCCCGTGATGCTACATCTT
Organism: Schistocerca serialis cubense; assembly: GCF_023864345.2. Taxonomy (NCBI): domain Eukaryota; kingdom Metazoa; phylum Arthropoda; class Insecta; order Orthoptera; family Acrididae; genus Schistocerca; species Schistocerca serialis. Next base: position 944,395,130 of record NC_064638.1, read on the forward strand.
GACAGCTTCCCACAAACTTGACGAGAAATGTCAGTAGCATACTCTGTGATAGCTGGTCCCTTATGAGCTTAATCTGTTGCCACTACAAGATTGCAGTCACAAAAAAAAACACTCGGCATCATATTGCCCATAGACAGTTGCCTCGTGACCTTTTTCATATTTGGTGAATCCATATGTTTTTACTGCTTCTTTGTCTCAGCACTTATCCATGGTGATCAGATGTCTAACGAAATTGCCTGGAAATCACCTGACACAATTGCAAAAATTTCTGGCGTTCCTCAGTTCAGCGGGTTTTTTAATAGGGTGTGATATATTGTGAAACTCAATATGCGGCTACCTTTGTAATGCCCATGATATCAAGAACTGATCCATGGTTGATTTTCACTTTTTCCACTATTGCCACGATTGTGATGTGCTGTCCTATTTAAGCACCTAAGTCTCCACTTGATTTCCCGATTCTTCACTGAGACATAGTCTGCCACCCCATTCTATCTGCCACCCCAATCTATGTCTAAGTTTTTGTTTGACCACAATGGTAACATATGCATCACCTAACCACTGTGTCTTAATGATGGTGCACACACTTCCACCAACTAGGCATTGATTGTTGCACCATTGTTCCCTTCTAAATGCAGTAAACAAGTTACCACATGATAGTCCACTTTATCAATGGGTGGCACTATTTTGTTTTGGCTCTTCTAACAGCATGCTATGGTATTGCGGCACAGCAATTCAGTGTGCACCACAACTCAAGACATGTACCCAAGAGAAGGAAAGAGAGAAAAATGGTCTTTTGCAAGGTGATGATTTAAACTACACTTTTCATGTGCTGTTGCAAATGTGGAGAGGGCACACCTGCCATGGTTTTAGTAAATGAATGTATGCAGTTGAAGCATAGCGCCTTTGCATCGCTCCTGTCACTTGTTAGGACGATATCGTTATAGGCATGAGTCATCGACAGATGTCACCAGCTGACAAGGACTTGAGTTACAGAGCTGCACGTAGTTGTACTAGTAGGCGGCAGAGGTCAGCAGTTGACGGACAGTGCTAGCAGTCGTAGTCAAAACAATGTTGTAAAGTTATGTTTGACTAATATTTAATGTATTTGCATAATTATAATTGTTTTATATGTGTAGTAATTAGCAGTGTGAATGTTGTATGAGTGAAGAAGAATAGAAGTAAATGAAAGTTGTTTTGTTTATTCACGAAGTACCAGTTAAACTATACAGGGGGTGTACTATAATTAAATGTGCAGTCAGTTTATGGTACTAATAAATCGTGAGTAGAACACAAATTAATGGGTAATTTCAGAAGGAGTAATTTCATATTTGACACTTTTCTAAATTTATTTATTTAACAATTGCCATAGAAAGAAATGTTTTACTATGATTGGTCACTGAAGTAAATCGCGGGCTAGCGCGGGATAATACTGCAAACTGATTTGCTGTTTGTGATATCAGCCAATCAGAAAAATGCAGGCTCGCGCCAATCTATACTGGGAACAAAGCCTTTGGTGTGATCTAAGTCAGTCGGGGCTGAGGGTTCGAACTAGTAACATCTCACTGAAAGCAGCTCCGACGAAAGTACTGTAAAATCACGGAAAAATGCTAATTACGAGTTCGCAAAGTAGAAGAAAGTGTATTTAAGTGAACGGTATAGTGGAAGTCGTGTGGAATTTCGGACGGACGCTTTGACTGTTAGTTAAAACCGCGTGGCGTGTTGTGCGGTCTAAGACTGGAACAGGTATTACGTGTAGAGCAGAGTGCATAACATTTGAGTGAGCATTTTCGTAAGTAAACGATCTAGTGAACTCTATTAACGTTGGTAACGGGTGTAAATACCATAAACTGGCTATGTGTGTGTTTGTGGTGTGCGTGGGAACTTTACATTGTGTAGACACTTAGTACGGACTTGGCAGTATTAACTGTGATCTTTATCGTAAAAATACACCTGAAAATTTACATAGCCGAGTTAAAACTTTTATTTCAGTATTAGCCACATCCCGTTTACCAGACAATTCTATGTATGTTGCGACCTGCAATAGACAGTAGTGGTCTAGTATTTTCTACTACAGTTTTTAGCTAGACAAATGAACACTGCTGGACATTGGCAGGGCGGTAAAAAGTAACGTGCCGCACCGCACAGTCCAACATCTATTTTGCTCTCTTCATTTCACTGCGGAAATTTACTGTGGCCCTACCTAATCAACACACATCAACCTGCTCTGTACTGCATTTTACATGAATGTGTGAAAAACAATGAAGTCTTTATTACTTAAAATGCTTGACTCGTGTACCAGGTAGAACAGAAAGATCTCATATTTGGACAATATAACAACAATGTCGTAACTTTAGAGTGGTGTGTTGAGTACTAAGCAGGAACCTCGTAAATATAGTGCTCAGTGAGTCAGATGTGCACAGTACACCGTCAAAACACTGTGACGAGAGGAAGTCTTATACTATATATAGGGTGAACCCGAACTTCACAAACAAAATCTGAAAGTTTGTTCAGGGACATTTTGCAAGTTTTTGTTAAAAGGTACCTGTGGTCTCCAGTGGTTCATTAAAGAAAAAAAAAATGTAATCACGATTTATTCTCATTGTTACACCAATTATCCTTGCTTCTGTGAAAGTACTTCCACAACAGTGAAAAATAAAACTCTAAATGCAATAAACAGTCACTAAAGAAGACACAATTACACTATATGGCATTTTAAAACTTTTGGAACAATGTTTTAAGACTGTAAGGTGATATTTACAGTGTTTTTCATTCTAGTTTCCAATATGATTCTGGTTTTTCTGTACAACATCAGATTTTTGTACAAATCACATCCAAAGTTTTTGCTGAAAGCACATTTTTTCTAACAAGGACTTTTTGTTAAGTGCATTAAAAATTAATGAATTCTTTTGTAACCTCGTAAAGGTCACCACATGCTGCATTACAGAAGAAAAAGGCATAAATGCTAACAACTATTACAAAAACATAACACATGTACAACAATTTAATTTTCCTTCACTGACTTCACTGCATCAAGTTTTTCCAAGATTGGGTGAAACTTCTCTTCCTTGATTGCCTCACTTCACCAATGTCAAATCTCTTTAGTGTAAAACAGAAGTCTGCTGTCATATTTGCATTTCACCTTTCTTTCCCACCTCTTTAATGTCCAGGTGGAACTGTTCTCTTTGTCCTTCTGACAATGCCAAGCTTTGCTGGGGGAAAATCATTTCCATCTTTAAAACCATCTATTGGAAGCTATAAAATCTTTGTTGCCATGTAAATCAAAGTGAAAATTTTCAGATTAGGCTTTAATAATTGGCCCAATAAGTGGCACATCTTCACTTCTCTTTATTAAAAGCCACCTATTGTCAATTTCACTATCTTATCTACTTTAGTCCTTTTTCTATCCATTCCAATGTCACTTTCGACTGTGTTTACAGAACTTCTAAGATTATTCTCTTATTTCACCCATCCCCTGCCTGTTTCTTCCGGTACAGCACAATCACATGTAAACTTGCTTTAGTTTCACGATTATTCACATAGTCAATAGCTTCTAGTTCATCATTTGCACGGTTCCACAGAAATCTATAGTCCAATTAAAATTACTTGATAGTTAAATCAAACAATGCCACGAACCGACTATGCTGTCATAGTAGGAGGAGAGGTGATACTCCTACGTGGCGCGTCCCAGGTGGCGGATAGGAAGTCCTCACCGGTTTACTGGCGGACTTGAGTGAAATAAAATAGCTCTCACGGACCAAACACACCCTCTGCGGTTAACAACCGTAGTTGTAAATCGGAGCGTGCTCCAACTAAGGTTGACAACCTTCGACAGTCAAAAATGGAAAGGTCTTTTAGGAAAAAAATTCCACCGTCCAGCTCAAAAAGGCAGGAAAAGGCTACATCGGATTCGGTGGGTAGTCAACTAGAAGACAGCAGCGAATCAGAGCGTTTGCAACCATCCAAATGCACTCTAAAACACAAAAAGAAGATTAAACATGAGCAAATAAGTTATATAGCAACACACAACATAAACTCACTACTTCAGATCGGAAAACTCAAGGAGCTCACAGATGAACTAAATAAACAAAAAATTTTAATAGCAGGGATCCAAGAAATGAGAAACACAACAGAGGACCCATTCGAATCACAAGGATATAGAATTTATAATGGGAAACCAGGACCGAGGGCAATGAAACAATGTCCCCAGTTTGGAACAGGGTTTTTAGTAAACATAAAAATAATAGATTCAGTAACGGATTTCCAAGCAGTATCACCAAGAATTGCAACTCTAAGCTTTAAAACAATGAAAAAAACCTATACAATAATAAATGCTCATGCCCCAACAAATGAAAAAAATTGTCTAACAAAAACAAAGGAAGAGGTAGATAAATTTTGGGACCTTCTAGAACAAACTATGAACAGAGTAAATAAAAAGAATGTAAAAATCTTACTGGGAGATTTCAATGCTCAGTTGGGAAAAGATAGGAAATATAAAGATATAATTGGAAAATGGAGTCCACATAAATTTACAAACAAAAACGGTCAAAGACTTGTAGAACTCTGCAGAGAACACAACATTATATCTAAATCAACATACTTTAAGAGGAAGCCAAGTAAACTTAAAACATGGAAACATCCAGACTGGAGGAAGGGCGAGTGGCAGCTAGACCGTGTCTGTATGGACAAAAATTTTTATAAGGAGATCCACAGTGTTAAAGTACTGAGAGGAGTAGACACAGGCTCAGACCATTATATGGTTAAAATTAAAATCAAATTCACACCATTCAACAAACAACACAAACCATCAAATTAACAGATGATCTAGAACAACTACTGCCTAATCTTAAAAAAGAAGCAGAGAATCTAGCTCCCTTGAACCCACGAAGGAAACATGCATGGTGGACATCAGAATGTGACAAATTCCATGAAGATAGACACCAAGCATGGTTAAAGTTTCAAACACATAAAACTGAAGAAAATGCCATCAACCTAAAAAATGAAAGAAAAAAATTCACTCAAAATATTAGAAGAATCAATAGAGGATTTCATAAAGATATTATAAAGTCTATAGAAGGTAATTATCATAAAACCAACTACAGGAACTACTACAAAATCTTTGGGAAACAACTACAACAATATGAGGCCCCTACACTAATACTGAAAGATGAAGATGGAAGAATGACACATAGTAACAAGGAAAATGCAGAAATCTTGGCAAAAGCATTTTACAAACTTCTGAATTGTGAGGAACCCAAAGAACCCTTACAAATCAACACAAATACCCCAATAAAAACCAAACATAACAAACTAGACCCTCCAACTTTCCAAGAAGTAGAAGAAATTCTTAAAGAACAAAAAAATTATAAGGCATGTGGAGAAGATCAGGTTTTTGTTGAAATGTGGAAATATGCAAGTGACACAGTCAAGACCTCCTTACACATGGCTCTAACAAAATTTGGGTAACAGAACAATTTCCCGAACATTGGACCACAGCTATCATCCACCCACTACACAAAAAGGGAGATAAGAGCAACCCAGACAACTACAGAGGAATCTTTCTCCTAGACTGCACATATAAAATTCTATCCAAGATCCTATATGAAAGAATCAAGGAGCAATTAGAACAGGAGTTAGGGGAATATCAGGGAGGTTTCAGACCATGGAGAAGCTGTGCAGAGCAGATAATTAGTAAAAATTGATTATGGCATACTACAAGAAACTGAACAAACCTCTGGCAATAACATTTGTAGATTTTAAGAAGGCATATGACTGTCTCCACAGACCTTCAGTACTAAAAATTTTAAGAAATCTAGGACTCCATCCAAAACTAATTAAAATAATACAACTCACTCTAACCAACACCAAATCAAAAGTGAAATTTAGAGGAGAAATTTCGGAACCATTCCTCATAAAAACAGGCTTAAGACAAGGTGACTGCCTATCACCATTACTTTTCAGCTGTGCACTGGAATACATAATGAGAGAATGGTACAAGGGCAATCCAAAGAGGATAAGAATTGGAAGTGCAAAAGATGATATTAGCTTAAACTGCTTGGGATTCGCTGATGATCTTGCTCTCCTAGCCAACACCGTTCAAGAAGCCAGGCAACAAGTGAAATCACTACAAGAAATAGCAGAGAAAGTAGGCCTTAGAATATCATTTGAAAAAACGGAGATTATGCTAACTGATCCACCACTTGCAAACAAAATTACAATAGGAGAACAGGAAATCAAAATTGTTGATAAATTTAAGTATTTAGGCGAAATAATACCATACAATCTAAATGAGAAGCCATCATGGCAAAATAGAATAAAAAAACTGAACTATGCAAATTACATTACCAAAACTACATACAACAAAAAAAGCCTATCTATAGATGCAAAATTAAAACACTATAAAACAGTTACACAACCAGAAATAACGTATGCAGCTGAAACTATCTTCAAAACAACTAATACAGCAGAAATTGACAGAATACTAAAAATAGAAAGAAGAATAACCAGGACATGTATAAATAAACAGTATAAAATAAATGGACGTTGGAGAATAGCATCAAATGAAACAGTATATAAGAAAATAGAACCAGTCATGAGCACAATCAGGAAGAAACGCATCTCATTCTTTGGACATCTGATGAGAACTCCAGAAAACAGAATTAGTAAAAAAATAATATAAAAATTGTGGAATAGCAAGAGCGACATTAAATAGATCACAGAAATTAAGGAAGATATAAAAGAACTTCAAATTACAGTAGATGACCTAAAAAACAAGACAGAGAAAACCAGAATACTGCAAGACCCGCAAACCAGACTACAAATGAAAATCAATAAAAGGAGTACAGGAAGAGTTGTCTCAGATGAAGAAAGAAAGAAAATATCTGAAAGAATGAAGAAATATTGGGCAGACAGAAGAGCAAAACACCTTTCATATAAGAATAGCCTCTACTAATTATATTACCTAAATATCATATTAAGCTATTGTAGAACCAAATTGTATCCCTGTGTAACAACTTGATTAGAACTTTGTATTTTTTACTACAATGGTCCAATGAAGGCCATAAAATAAATAATAATAATAAATAATAAACAAACAATGGAATCCCCAGGTAGGAATATCCACAATGTAGGAAAAGACAGATTGCTATTTACCATAAAGAAGACGCGTAAAGTTGCAGTTGGCATGATTAAAAGACAATTACTTATACCTTTCAGCCACACCCTTCATCAGTAAGCAAGCACACCTCACACACAAATTGGTTGGTTGGTTGGTTGGTTGCTTGCTTGCTTGTGCCTATATTGTTGATGTTATTTGATAGTTGACACTTCACGTGCTGAATCTGGTTTCCTCCAAGCAAAGCGCTCAATATAACGCCCAAACCATTTGCTGTTGCCAAACTGCCACAATAAATGGTCAGTTCACTTCCAATTCCTTACCGCCACTCTTTCTTTTCGTGTCTGGATCCCGAATCCTGGATCTGGCACTTTTGTTTCATATTTCAACACACACCCATGCATGCACACGCATACACATACGCGTGTGCACGCCCACGCACGCACGCACGCACACACACACACACACACACACACACACACACACACACACACACACGACACTGACAATGTACATGCATTTCATACACAGCACAGTGCAAACATTACTGGAGCCTTCTGCACTAGATGTGATTCAGCATCACATACAAAGTTATCATAATCACAGAGATCGGCTTACATCAGAAAAGTTTCAATCAACATTACATGAAGCCAAATTTTTTGAAGACCACAATTATCATTGCTACTGGGGTACCACAGCCATAAATGTAACAACTTTACACCGTACAGTGTCATAGTGCAGTGTTTGGCATATTAACCTGTCATGAACAAGGTCACTGGTTTGAACCTCACAAAATAAAGCAAAAATTTTTTTCACTTTTTCAATGTAATCATAAGACTTTCATTATTATTTATATTTAATTAGTTGATTTAAATGTAATTTTCTTAATTTCTAAGACTTCGGCATGTCATTTTCATTTCTTGTACCAACTTTTTTTTATTTTCTCTTATTTTTCATACTATTATTCTTTTTTCATAAGGAATCTGCTTGTATAGACTATAAACTACAACCAAGTACCAACCAGGACTGCTCATCAGTTGGTAATGTGGCAGCTCGTGCAGCTAGTGTTTTCATTATCATTTATATTTAGTTAGTTGATTTAAATGTAATTTTCTTAATTTCTAAGACTTCAGCATGTCATTTTCATTTCTTGTACCAACTTTTTTTTATTTTCTCTTATTTCTCATACTATTATTCTTCTTTCATATGGAATCTGCTTGTATAGACTATAAACTACAACCAAGTACCGACCAGGACTGCTCATCAGTTGGTAATGCGGCAGCTTGTGCAGTTAGTGTAAGTATTTAGTGCTGGAACTGTATTTTTTCTGTCTTGAGTTTGCTTGTGGAGTTCAGCTATAATCGCTGTGAACAAAGCGGCCATGATTTTAATTCTGCTACAGATTGCTGACTGCCGTTTTCTCACACACACTGCATATCGCAAGTTGTGGTTAGCTTTCGATATGAATTTAAATTCAGGACTACAAAAAGTATCGTCTGCTGCCATTAAGTCATTGGTCACTTAAAATTAGCTGTCAACACAGAACATCTCACATTTCCAACATACTTCAAGACCATTACCAGAGACAGACAATAAGGGAAGTTACATTGAAACACTGACTACTACATTTAAAAATGAATAATAACGAACCTATAAAAACATTGTTTTGGGATACCAGCACTTCTCTTTTGCTGTAGATTCTAATTGCCACAGGCTCTTGCAATTTTAGCACGAGATGAGAATTTTCTGCAGAAGGGTAAAACAAATGGTAAAGGATGAGTCTGGGTTCTGGATAAATTTTGGAACATGTACAGCAAAACTAACAGGTTGACGAAAGACAGCCACATTTAATTCTAGAATATTGTTCAAGTGTATTGGACCCTTATCAGATAGGACTAAGAAGGGATATTGAATGGACACAGAGAAGGGCAGCACAAATGGTCACAGGTTTGTTTTATCTGTGGGAGAGTGTCACAAGGATCCTGAAGGAACTGAAGTGAAAGACTCTTGAAGATAGATGTAAACTATCCAAAGAAAGTCTATAAACAACCAGCTTTAATTGATGATTCTATGTATTGCTCACACAGGGATCATGAGTATAAGATTACAGCGATTACTGCATGCACAAGGGCATTCTTAACAATCATTCTTCCCGCGCTCCATCTACATCTACATCTACATTTATACTCCGCAAGCCACCCAACGGTGTGTGGCGGAGGGCACTTTACGTGCCACTGTCATTACCTCCCTTTCCTGTTCCAGTTGCGTATGGTTCGCGGGAAGAACGACTGTCTGAAAGCCTCCGTGCGCGCTCTAATCTCTCTAATTTTACATTCGTGATCTCCTCGGGAGGTATAAGTAGGGGGAAGCAATATATTCGATACCTCATCCAGAAACGCACCCTCTCGAAACCTGGCGAGCAAGCTACACCGCGATGCAGAGCACCTCTCTTGCAGAGTCTGCCACTTGAGTTTATTAAACATCTCCGTAACGCTATCACGGTTACCAAATAACCCTGTGACGAAACGCGCCGCTCTTCTTTGGATCTTCTCTATCTCCTCCGTCAGACCGATCTGGTACGGATCCCACACTGATGAGCAATACTCAAGTATAGGTCGAACGAGTGTTTTGTAAGCCACCTCCTTTGTTGATGGACTACATTTTCTAAGCACTATCCCAATGAATCTCAACCTGGTACCCGCCTTACCAACAATTAATTTTATATGATCATTCCACTTCAAATCGTTCCACACGCATACTCCCAGATATTTTACAGAAGTAACTGCTACCAGCGTTTGTTCCGCTATCATGTAATCATACAATAAAGGATCCTTCTTTCTATGTACTCGCAATACATTACATTTGTCTATGTTAAGGGTCAGTTGCCACTCCCTGCACCAAGTGCCTATCCGCTGCAGATCTTCCTGCATTTCGCTACAATTTTCTAATGCTGCAACTTCTCTGTATACTACAGCATCATCCGCGAAAAGCCGCATGGAACTTCTGACACTATCTACTAGGTCATTTATATATATTGTGAAAAGCAATGGTCCCATAACACTCCCCTGTGGCACGCCAGAGGTTACTTTAACGTCTGTAGACGTCTCTCCATTGATAACAACATGCTGTGTTCTGTTTGCTAAAAACTCTTCAATCCAGCCACACAGCTGGTCTGATATTCCGTAGGCTCTTACTTTGTTTATCAGGCGACAGTGCGGAACTGTATCGAACGCCTTCCGGAAGTCAAGGAAAATAGCATCTACCTGGGAGCGTGTATCTAATATTTTCTGGGTCTCATGAACAAATAAAGCGAGTTGGCTCTCACACGATCGCTGTTTCCGGAATCCATGTTGATTCCTACATAGTAGATTCTGGGTTTCCAAAAACGACATGATACTCGAGGAAAAAACATGTTCTAAAATTCTACAACAGATCGACGTCAGAGATATAGGTCTATAGTTTTGCGCATCTGCTCGACGACCCTTCTTGAAGACTGGGACTAACTGTGCTCTTTTCCAATCATTTGGAACCCTCCGTTCCTCTAGAGACTTGCGGTACACGGCTGTTAGAAGGGGGGCAAGTTCTTTCGCGTACTCTGTGTAGAATCGAATTGGTATCCCGTCAGGTCCAGTGGACTTTCCTCTATTGAGTGATTCCAGTTGCTTTTCTATTCCTTGGACACTTATTTCGATGTCAGCCACTTTTTCGTTTGTGCGAGGATTTAGAGAAGGAACTGCAGTGCGGTCTTCCTCTGTGAAACAGCTTTGGAAAAAGGTGTTTAGTATTTCAGCTTTACGCGTGTCATCCTCTGTTTCAATGCCATCATCATCCCGTAGTGTCTGGATATGCTGTTTCGAGCCACTTACTGATTTAACGTAAGACCAGAACTTCCTAGGATTTTCTGTCAAGTCGGTACATAGAATTTTACTTTCGAATTCACTGAACACTTCACGCATAGCCCTCCTTACGCTAACTTTGACATCGTTTAGCTTCTGTTTGTCTGAGAGGTTTTGGCTGCGTTTAAACTTGGAGTGGAGCTCTCTTTGCTTTCGCAGTAGTTTCCTAACTTTGTTGTTGTACCACGGTGGGTTTTTCCCGTCCCTCACAGTTTTACTCGGCACGTACCTGTCTAAAACGCATTTTACGACTGCCTTGAACTTTTTCCATAAACACTCAACATTGTCAGTGTCGGAACAGAAATTTTCGTTTTGATCTGTTAGGTAGTCTGAAATCTGCCTTCTATTACTCTTGCTAAACAGATAAACCTTCCTCCCTTTTTTTATACTCCTATTAACTTCCATATTCAGGGATGCTGCAACGGCCTTATGATCACTGATTCCCTGTTCTGTACATACAGAGTCGAAAAGTTCGGGTCTGTTTGTTATCAGTAGGTCCAAGATGTTATCTCCACGAGTCGGTTCTCTGTTTAATTGCTCGAGGTAATTTTCGGATAGTGCACTCAGTATAATGTCACTCGATGCTCTGTCCCTACCACCCGTCCTAAACATCTGAGTGTCCCAGTCTATATCTGGTAAATTGAAATCTCCACCTAAGACTATAACATGCTGAGAAAACTTATGTGAAATGTATTCCAAATTTTCTCTCAGTTGTTCTGCCACTAATGCTGCTGAGTCGGGAGGTCGGTAAAAGGAGCCAATTATTAACCTAGTTCGGTTGTTGAGTGTAACCTCCACCCATAATAATTCACAGGAACTATCCACTTCTACTTCACTACAGGATAAACTACTGCTAACAGCGACGAACACTCCACCACTGGTTGCATGCAATCTATCCTTTCTAAACACCGTCTGTACCTTTGTAAAATTTTCGGCAGAATTTATCTCTGGCTTAAGCCAGCTTTCTGTACCTATAACGATTTCAGCTTCGGTGCTTTCTATCAGCGCTTGAAGTTCTGGTACTTTACCAACGCAGCTTCAACAGTTGACAATTACAATACTGATTGCTGCTTGGTCCCCGCATGTCCTGACTTTGCCCCGCACCCGTTGAGGCTGTTGCCCTTTCTGTACTTGCCCAAGGCCATCTAACCTAAAAAACCACCCAGCCCACACCACACAACCCCTGCTACCCGTGTAGCCGCTTGTTGCGTGTAGTGGACTCCTGACCTATCCAGCGGAACCCGAAACCCCACCACCCTATGGCGCAAGTCGAGGAATCTGCAGCCCACACGGTCGCAGAACCGTCTCAGCCTCTGATTCAGACCCTCCACTCGGCTCTGTACCAAAGGTCCGCAGTCAGTCCTGTCGACGATGCTGCAGATGGTGAGCTCTGCTTTCATCCTGCTAGCGAGACTGGCAGTATTCACCAAATCAGATAGCCGCCGGAAGCCAGAGAGGATTTCCTCCGATCCGTAGCGACACACATCATTGGTGCCGACATGAGCGACCACCTGCAAATGGGTGCACCCTGTACCCTTCATGGCATCCAGAAGGACCCTTTCCACATCTGGAATGACTGCCCCCGGTATGCACACGGAGTGCACATTGGTTTTCTTCCCCTCTCTTGCTGCCATTTCCCTAAGGGGCCCCATTACGCGCCTGACGTTGGAGCTCCCAACTACCAGTAAGCCCACCCTCTGCGACTGCCCGGATCTTGCAGACTGAGGGGCAACCTGTGGAGCAGGACAAGCAGCCATGTCAGACCGAAGATCAGTATCAGCCTGAGACAGAGCCTGAAACCGGTTCGTCAGACAAACTGGAGAGGCTTTCCGTCCAGCCCTCCGGAATGTCTTTCGCCCCCTGCCACACCTTGAGACGACCTCCCACTCTACCACAGGTGAGGGATCAGCCTCAATGTGGGCAGTATCCCGGGCAACCACAGTCGTAGTCCGATCAGGGGATGCATGGGACGAGCTGGCCGTCCCCGACAAACCCCCATCCGGACCCCCACAGTGATGCCCATTGGCAACAGCCTCAAGCTGTGTGACCGAAGCCAACACTGCCTGAAGCTGGGAGCGAAGGGATGCCAACTCAGCCTGCATCCGAACACAGCAGTTGCAGTCCCTATCCATGCTAAAAACTGTTTTGCAAAGAACGTCTGAACTAATCTACAGAGAGCGCAAACAAATCAACAAAATTTAAATGGTTATTAAAATACAAGATTGCCTAGTAAATGTAGTAATGCTGCTACTTGCGCACTGCTGACACTGCTCGGCGGCGGAAGGAGACTACGCGAATTTACACTATTCAGGTACTAAAACGCGATGCTACACTCTCAAATACTATAATACGCCCGAAATTTATGAATTAAACAATGCAAGTACCAAAAACACGCAAAGAAATTAAGAATTAAACTATGTAACAAATGAGTGAGCTAGGAGTATACGAATTGCTGCTGCAGCTGCTTATCCAACGGCGGCAGGGAGCACACTGACTGTGACCAACCGACACTGGCCGTTCAAAACAAAAACAGAAGACAAATGACTACGCGAATTTACACTATTCAGGTACTAAAACGCGATGCTACAACTCTCAAATACTATAATACGCCCGAAATTTATGAATTAAACAATGCAAGTACCAAAAACACGCAAAGAAATTAAGAATTAAACTATGTAACAAATGAGTGAGCTAGGAGTATACGACTTGCTGCTGCAGCTGCTATCCAACGGCGGCAGGGAGCATACTGACTGTGACCAACGGACACTGGCCATTCAAAACAAAAACAGGAGACAAACGACTACGCGAATTTACACTATTCAGGTACTAAAACGCGATGCTACAACTCTCAAATACTATAACACGCCCGAAATTTATGAATTAAACAATGCAAGTACCAAAAACACGCAAAGAAATTAAGAATTAAACTATGTAACAAATGAGTGAGCTAGGAGTATACGACTTGCTGCTCAGCTGCTTGTCCAACGGCGGCGTGTGGAACATGAAGAAATCGTAATAACTGGTACAGTGGAACATAACCTCTACCACGCACCTCACGATGGTTTGCAGAGTACACATGTAGATGGAGATTTTATTTTGGGGGGCATACCTTATACCATGTTATACCCGAATCCACAGTATATAGGGTTTCTACTGCATTTTCAAATCTGCACATATTGTCCAAGAATAGTTTATGCATTTCAATACAGCTTTGATCATTTTCATACATATCCTCATGGCATACTGAATGTACAGTAAGTATTTAGCCAAACAAATTTCAATTATATAAAAGTACACCTTTCAAGCTATGTTTTAACGAGTCTGTAAACAACCTCTATGGACTCGAATCATAAGTGATGTTAAAGAAATTCAATAAACACTAAATATCACAAAAAACCATGTGGTCTTAGTCTTTAAAGAATTTTATTTATTCCTTTTCTCTGTTCCTTTACCAAGACAATGATACTCTGTGTAGTAGATGAGTTTTTGCTTTCAGTCTTGACCCAAACAACATGGTGGTGTCTTGTCAATTCAACTCTTGAATTAATCATTTAGTTTGTTTTGTATAAGTAACACTTGTGCAGAATCTTCTTCCAGCTTTTAAACACTACATTAATTTTCTGAGCCGCTGTCCTGTGCAAACCTTCGAGAATTGTAGGTGGAATTGGAACAGGAAGAGATTCACTATGTGTAACTGGTCGTAATACCAAAGAAATGTTAGGATATTTTATACACTTCTTATTTTTTGTGTTGTGATCTTCAACATTAACCACACAAAAATCGCAATCATATACATAATTTTGCAGCCCCTTCCAATCAGTAGGAAATGCAAAAGACATTGATTTCCTCTTCCCATTTTTTCAGTCTGTCCCTCGAAACACATACGGTACATCTTGTGAGGTCGATCATCAGCACTTACACCAAAATATGTGCAGTAGACATTTTTTTACAAAACTATTAATGTCCTATCTTTGCTTAGCAATTATGTAGCTACCACAAAGTAACAGAATACGTTTGAGTTATTTCAAACACTTGCAGGAATTCATTTCTAAGAAACTGCAAAACTACATTTAACAGCACAAACGTAACCTCACAATGCTATAGCATCTCAATAATGAAATCAAGTTTCTCACCTAACAGCCATATGGGTGTGACAAGTGTGGCCAACTACTCCATTTTACCGAACTAAAATTTCCCTTACTTTTAATAAAATTTCTCACTGTGGAACTTAGGTTTAAATGAAAAATGAATTTACTTGACCTGTGAAAAAAGCTACACACAATAGTAAATAAATAATAACAGACCTGAAATCGGGACAAAAAACGTATTTCAGAAACAATGAAATTACGACAATATCAAAAATCACACTGCACAGCATTATCGGGAAACAGACGTCAGCCTCTAGCTCTAACCAAGCCTGTATTAACCAACGTGTCTTCTTCCAAGGAAAAGAAAACATGAAAGTTTAGCTGATGAACTAATAATCCACTGAAAATATACATTCTACAAAAGGAGTGTTTTAGTTGTTTTTAAGCGTACTTCCCACTCTACAATTATACATCATTCCTTATCACTAACAAACAGAGATTGATATTTGCTATAAAGTTCGCTAAAAAGATGTAAATGGCGTCAGTCTAGTATCACTAATTCTGACACGCCCCCCCTCTCTGCACAGTTACGCTTTAAATATTTGACAACACAATACATTTAAGTGTTTAACAACTTACCGTAAATACATCAACGCTTGGTCGAACCAGATCGAAGTTCAGAAGAAAAAATGCGTAATCACTTAAAGCATCTGAGTATTTGGGATGTTTGACACCAAACACTTCCCTAGCAAGATAAACTGACTGACGAGAGAGAAGTCCTGCTTTCTTAAATTCTCGTTTCACAACACAAGATTTCGCAACCTGCCGCAGCACATCAACTATTACGTGAACGGGAACACCACATGCTGCCTGATGTAATGCGTCTATGCTCCACCGATATGCCTGGAATGAGAGTAAAGTTACATGTATTTCCGAATCACTAAACTTCATTCGTTCTAACATATTTTAAATTTGTTATAGATTATATACAGAATCACATATTTGCAAGTACTATGAAAAACATTTACACATTTACATAATGTCAAAAAACACTCTAAAGGAAAACTGGCAAGTGTGTGGTATTTAGTGTGGTCTGATGAGTTACAATTTTGCCTCTTTTCAAATGATGCAAGGTGGTAAGTGCACTGATGGCTCAATGAGGGGTTTAACCTGCACTATGTGGAAGGTGTAGTTCAGGCCAGACACAGTTCTGCAATGTTTTGGGGTGTTTTTCATACCATGACTTGGGGTGAATGTTTAATTTCAGCACTGATGGTGACCAAGTGTTGTCCTAGATCTTCTAGATCTTAATGATGGGTGTGTTGTGGACACACTTGTTTTCCAAGATGACAACAACCTTGGTCACATGACTACACACATATGTTCTCAGTCTGATGAACAGCAAGTCATACTGTCAGATCTTGACTGATCCATTAAATCACATGATCTCTGTCCCATATAAAATGTCACACTATCTGGAACAGTGGATGAAAGGTAGCAATATCTCCCCAATCTGGTAGCTCCATTTCACATAATTATCAATGAGTGGCCCTATCTGCATATGACATACCTGAAGAAACTTTCGAACTCTCTTCCTTTGCAAATACAGGCTGTTATCAAGGCTACAGATGGTGTTACACAGCACTGGCAAGAGGTCTCAAGAAGACTACATTTCTTGTCCAGGATGCTTATAAGTGGTAACTTACCTACAGTTTATGCATAGTCAGTCCTCCACAAGCATCGCAGGACTGAACTTGATAGTTTCAATGGCTGGGATCTCTTTTCTGTACAACTAATTTCGGTTAATTTCCAGTTAATGTGCATCATACTGTGGACACCACAAGACCTGAAGAAGATCCCAGCAGAAGGGTTGGAATGTCAATCGTATAGAAGAGATATAACGTGTCCTAACAACCTAGAAGATTTTACCTTCTGTGATGAAGACCACGAAAGCTTGCAGACTTACTTTTACTTCAATGTTCTGTCACTCCTTACGTCAGGGAATTAAGGCTTTGGCTCACGTTGAAAGCAGATAGCCATTAATATTAGGTTGCTTATGAGGACGATACAGAACTTTAGCTACATGCATTTATAAACTTTAAAGAAGAGTGAAGACAGGCTAACATTTTCAGATGATTTAAGAAGGGTACCTAACAATTAGAAAAAAGTGCAGGTCATTCCCATTTTCAAGAGGGATCATGAGGGAGACATATTAAATTAAAGGCCTATATCACTGATTTCATCTGTAACAGAATTATGTAACACATTTTATGCTCAGCATTATGACATCTCGTGAACCAAATACGAGCTTACCGAGTATCAGATCAGATTTGTGACTGGATACATGACTTCCTTGCATACAGAACTCAACAGATGATTTTTAATGGAACAAAACTGATAAACATAAAGATAATTGCAGCATTACCCCAAGCAAGCATCACTGGGCTGTTACTATTTACAATTTATATTTGTGATTTGTTGGATAATGCTGGAGCCCTGTGAAGTTACTCGCGGAAAATACCATTTTTAAAGAAAGGTTGTAAAGTCAGAAGACTGCACCAAAAAGCAGGAAGACCTGGAGAGAATCAACAATTCGGACAGAAACCGGTAGTTCATCTTGAAGGTGAATAAATATAATATATTATGAATACATGGTGAAGATATACATTATTGTTTGTTTACACTACATATGTGAAATCGCTGAAAATAGTAACTACTGTAAAATACACTCCTGGAAATGGAAAAAAGAACACATTGACACCGGTGTGTCAGACCCACCATACTTGCTCCGGACACTGCGAGAGGGCTGTACAAGCAATGATCACACGCACGGCACAGCGGACACACCAGGAACCGCGGTGTTGGCCGTCGAATGGCGCTAGCTGCGCAGCATTTGTGCACCGCCGCCGTCAGTGTCAGCCAGTTTGCCGTGGCATACGGAGCTCCATCGCAGTCTTAACACTGGTAGCATGCCGCGACAGCGTGGACGTGAACCGTATGTGCAGTTGACGGACTTTGAGCGAGGGCGTATAGTGGGCATGCGGGAGGCCTGGTGGACGTACCGCCGAATTGCTCAACACGTGGGGCATGAGATCTCCACAGTACATCGATGTTGTCGCCAGTGGTCGGCGGAAAGTGCACGTGCCCGTCGACCTGGGACCGGACCGCAGCGACGCACGGATGCACGCCAAGACCGTAGGATCCTACGCAGTGCCATAGGGGACCGCACCGCCACTTCCCAGCAAATTAGGGACACTGTTGCTCCTGGGGTATCGGCGAGGACCATTCGCAACCGTCTCCATGAAGCTGGGCTACGGTCCCGCACACCGTTAAGCCGTCTTCCGCTCACGCCCCAACATCGTGCAGCCCGCCTCCAGTGGTGTCGCGACAGGCGTGAATGGAGGGACGAATGGAGACGTGTCGTCTTCAGCGATGAGAGTCGCTTCTGCCTTGGTGCCAATGATGGTCATATGCGTGTTTGGCGCCGTGCAGGTGAGCGCCACAATCAGGACTGCATACGACCGAGGCACACAGGGCCAACACCCGGCATCATGGTGTGGGGAGCGATCTCCTACACTGGCCGTACACCACTGGTGATCGTCGAGGGGACACTGAATAGTGCACGGTACATCCAAACCATCATCGAACCCATCGTTCTACCATTCCTAGACCAGCAAGGGAACTTGCTGTTCCAACAGGACAATGCACGTCCGCATGCATCCCGTGCCACCCAACGTGCTCTAGAAGGTGTAAGTCAACTACCCTGGCCAGCAAGATCTCCGGATCTGTCCCCCATTGAGCATGTTTGGGACTGGATGAAGCGTCGTCTCACGCGGTCTGCACGTCCAGCACGAACGCTGGTCCAACTGAGGCGCCAGGTGGAAATGGCATGGCAAGCCGTTCCACAGGACTACATCCAGCATCTCTACGATCGTCTCCATGGGAGAATAGCAGCCTGCATTGCTGCGAAAGGTGGATATACACAGTACTAGTGCCGACATTGTGCATGCACTGTTGCCTGTGTCTATGTGCCTGTGGTTCTGTCAGTGTGATCATGTGATGTATCTGACCCCAGGAATGTGTCAATAAAGTTTCCCCTTCCTGGGACAATGAATTCACGGTGTTCTTATTTCAATTTCCAGGAGTGTATTTAGGAGTAATCATCCATAAAACAGTAATAATATTAAAATATCTAGGTGTAACCATCCATAAAGCTAAACTGGAATGACCACATAAAACAAAAAGTAGGAAAAGCAGACACCAGACTGAGTTTTACAGAGTAAAATGTAATTCATTCATCAAAGAAGTAGCTTACAAAACATCTCATTCAACTGATGCTTGAATATTGTTCATCTGCCTGGGATTCTTACTATGTAGTTTTAATAGAAGAAATAGAGAATACCCAATAAAGAGCAGTGTGTTTCAATACAGGGTTGTTTACTCGCATGAGAGCTTTAAGCATATGCTCAATAAACTACTGTGGTGGATTCTACAAGAGAAGCATTGGGCATCATGGAGAGCTTTATTGCTGAAAATTTGAGAGCATATGTTCCATCAAGAGCCAATCAGGAAAAATCAGAGAAATTAGATGCCATATGGAGTTTTAGTGACAATCCTCCTCACGCGCCAACCACGAATGAAACAGTGCTATGAAAAGTATCCTCTGCCACAGACCATAAAGCAGCTTGTGGAGTACAGACGTAGATGTAGGCTGGATAAAGAAACAGTTAACAAGTGATGCTCTGTGGGTTAAATGAAGACTGATCACATGTACCGCTGTCCACATCAAACATTTTTGGGTCACATGTGACCCACAGCTACTAGCATTATCTGTGATACATTCAAAGGCAACCTGTAATATGGAGTCTCCTGACATTTTTACCGACTATCCATACAGAAGAGTAACTTCTCTCAAGTGGCAGAGCATATAAAAGTTTTAACCACTGAGAGTCATTCATTCATCAATCAAATTCTGTAAATCCCATCGGAGCCATGAGGCACGTGGAATGCGTCAACAGGCAGAAGCAGCCACTGGAGGCAACTTTTGGAAGAGACAGTCTACAATCTCACAAAAATGGTCCTGTAATATCCTGGTTTACATAGTCAAAGCATGCTGACCCACAAGGAGAAAGTTCTCAGGATTTAACACATCATCAACAATAAAAAAGTCTTCCAGACAAGGAACACAAACTTGAATTGAAAAAGGAAGGATGTGCCATAGACTGCCTTTTCAAAAACACTATCACACCATTTGCCTGAAATGATTCATGCAATCCATGGAAAAGAGAGCACTGTATGTTTTAATGCCAGTCCTCCCAAGTGTTTGAGCCAGCAAGCTAACCACTGTATCACCTCACTTGCTGCTGATTTAAAGAGAATGCGGCAGCATATTACCAAGTAACCATGCTACTGAAGGGGACAAAAGGACAATACAAAGAAGCACTTCATTTAGGCATGGGTGACATTTTTTGTGGAGTGCACTCGAGTTTCATATAAAACTTTATTGCTAGGATAAACAGCTAAAAAAAGTTTTCTGCTCCACCCACATATCTGAAAATATGTGAGAAGCAGGGAATGAAACAATAAGCACCATCATATTAAAAAAGTAACTTTATTGCAAAATAAAAATGAAACATAACCAAAATAAGGGCTATTCCTTCGAAAGTGCACCTTTTTGCACATCTATAAAATCAATGTATGCTCCTGGATGACATACAGTACTGTGTGTGGCCCAATGCTTTGTAACATGCTTGGATCCTCTTCAGCATCATCTTCAGAAGATTGTCAAGACATTGCTACTCGAGCTTATTCCACTCTTCACCAGCAGGCACCCCTCCCACCCCCCTCCCCCTGAGGTGACCCAGTGTTTCAGAAGGATTCCTGTAGCAATACACTGCAAGTTTCAACTAGTCCTATGCACACTCGATAGGACTCATGTCGACAGGTACTGCAGGCCATTTCATTTGGTTGATTTCTTCCTCCTGGAACAAGGAGTTCACAAGTGAGTGCAGTATACTCACTATTCTGAGTGGCAAATAGACTGTCGAAATGTTGGCTGCAGAGATAGAAAATAAGTTGCAGGATCTGTCTCCCAATTACAGCACACCCTCAAATTACCCTCAATAATGATGAGGTGTCCAACATCTGCAGATGTTACCATCCCAAAACATGACAGAAAGTAAGTTGCAGGAATTGTTTCCCAATTAGTGCACAACCCTCAAATTAACCTAGATAACAATGAGGCGTCCAACATCTGCAAACATCTGCAGAGGTTCAAATCCAAAAGCATGACTTTTAACTCATCACCCTGCTGAACCAGTGAGGCTACATGCCTGAATTGTGCATTGGATCTAATTGACTTTACACTTCTCTACAGCAACTATCAGCCACATATTCACTCATCTGTGAAGAGAACCTGTTGCCACTGATACAGGTTCCATTCCAAGTGTTTCCTTGCCCACCTTCTTCACACGGTACAGTGTTGGTAGGGAGAAAGAGGTTGTTATGTTGTTCATAATGAACGCCTAGAAGTGAAATTAATCATGTGAAAAATTAAGACTGTCTAGCAGTTTCCCTGCTAGTATGGCCTACCCAGCTGCTTCGAAAAGAGCACTGTGCATTCTCCGGGGGCTAGTGTTGTTGATTGTAGGAGTCCACGGTGAGGTAGATCTTCAATGTTGTGAGTGTCACTATAGTTGCTGAATCTTCGAACAATGTCTAATGTTGAGCCCCAATTCAATGTGAAACTTTTCATACTGATGACCTTTCTTGCCCTAAGGCGACCATTCATAAATTGTCTAAGCTTTCAATGACAGAGTTACAGCGTCACAGTGAAAAGCATATACAAATGCTGTACCAAACTGTACTGACGATGCACATTTGATTTTGATAGACCATCCACCCCCCCCCACCCCCACCCCACCCCCCACCCCACCCCCCAATTCAACAGGTAACTGTACAGTATAATACAGTAAAATGTTGTCTTATTGTTTCACACAAAAGGGAGAATAAATGATTACCAAAGTTACACAGACCATCTTGCAGTCTGAAGTGCTTATCTTGGCATGGACAGTGCACTTGAGTACCTCAACATGATGACGTGAAAGGATGATGCCCAGGACCTACTGCCAGCTGGACTAAGAATTTTAACTTGTCATGGATATACAATGCAGTAAATCTTATGTCAGAAATAAAAATTTTCAGGCCAATAAGTAATGAAGAACAAAGAAACCAGGCAAATGACATTCCCAGCATTTTTCATAACTTTTCTGTGTCATTCACATACGTAATTGGTTCAAAATTATCATTAAATGTGTAGAGTGAACTTTTGCAATCATGCATCACAAGAGTTTTATTTAGGATTCACTAACAGGTCTGATTATACTAATGACCAAAGCAATCACATCCCGTCTCCCCCCAATCAAAACACAGAGAAAAGAAGTTGTTAACACATTAATAGAAAAGACCTGCCCACCTTAAAAAGCTGAGTAAACTCAAAAAGTGGCCACAGACTAACACACGTCAACAAAGGCACTACTTTCTACCAGTAATGAGGAATACTCTGAAGGTATGTTCAACTTCGTGATATACCAGACACATTAAAAAAACTGACAAACTGATATGTATGAAGAACAAGCATTTGGGCATCCATTACCAGCCACTGTCTAGGACAGTTGATTGTTAAAGTGCATCTATTTGTTGCTTAACTTGCCAAAACTGTGTGACTAAACTATACTGGGGAGTTCGATTTACATATACCACAGATAAAATTTACAATCAAAGATAAAATGTTACAAGCACCAAGTATACAAAAATAGAGCTGTTCAAGGTGTTGCAAAATCATATGATTAATTTTTAGGCGGTTTTCAGTTGAAACTGGTAGCAGCTAGTATACTGCCAAGCAGTGAAAACTGAAATTTCTCTGAGAGCAAAAACATGAAATGAGGATATTCTGGGAATTGTCTTGCTAGAGATCCTCATTCCAGTAGATCAAGTTGTCTCCTACGAGTCCCTGGGAAAGGTGTTAAAAAATCTTAATATCAGAAAATTCAGGATAGAATATCAACAATATTATGAAAAGGATAGATTGCTACTTACCACGTAGTGGAGAGGTTCAGCTGTAGACAGACCCAACAAAAAGACTGCTAGACAAGTAAGCTTTTGGCTAAGAGGCCTTCTTCTGAAGAAGACCCCCCCCCCCCCCACACACACACACACACACACACACACACACACACACACACACACACACAATTCTCAGACAAACATGACCATTGTCTCTGGCTGCCGAGACTGCGAGCAACTGCACATGATGGAAGAAGCAATCTGGGTGGTGGTGGTGGTGGTGGTGGTGGTGGTGGTGGTGGTGGTAAGGAAGTGGATAGGTTGGGGATGGAGGTATAGCAGGGTAAGAGTGCGTGACAGTAAAGTGCCACCTGCAGAGACCAACTGGGACAAAGTGGGGAGAGGGTATGGCAGCAGTGTGCAGTCGTGAGTTTAGATGTAGAGCAGGGAATGGTGCAGGCAGTGGAAAAGGAGACAAGTTAAATGATTGTGGGTGCACTGGTGGACTGGTAGAATAGAAGGCTGTGTAGTCCTGGAGTGGGAACTGAGAAAGGGGTAGGTGGATGAAGGACAATGATAACAAAGGTTGAGGTCACGATTCAGAAAAGCTGGCATTGGTAGGAAGGATCAAGATGGCAAAGGCTGTCAAGAAGTTACTGAAATGAAGAACCTTGTGTTGGATTGCACAATCAGCAACCGAGAGGTCCAGCTGTTTCTTGGCCACAATATGTCAGTGGTCATTCTTGCGTACAGACAGCTTGTTGATTGTCATGCCCACATGGAAAGCAACACAATGGTAGCTTGTAGATCACATGACTGCTTTCACAGGTAGCCTTGCCTTTTGACAGGATAGGTGATGCTTGTGACTGGACCGGAGAAGTTGGTGATGGGAGGATGTATGGGACAGGTCTTGTGTCTATGTTTATTACAGGGATATGAACCATGAGAATTGGGAACAGGGGTGGAGTAGGGATGGACAAGGATACTGGGTAGGTTCAGTAGGATGCGGAGTACCATTATGGGAATGTTGGGGAGGATAGTGGATAAGACATTCTTCATTTCAGAGCATGACAAGAGGCAGTCGCCTACCATGCAACTTGCTTCTTCCACTGCTGTCTGATTCTGATGATGTATCGATATTCTGTGGGACAGCCCATGTTTCCCATGAAACAGTATTGGATAAATTATTCTTTTAAGATGTGTCCGTGATTGTTTTTAGAACATTGTGGTGCTCAATGTAAAACACACAAACGCTGCATTCAAGACTTGGTGACAAAGCTGAAAACAAAGGGAACATTGTTAAATATGAACAGAACAGCACCTGCAATTAATGGAAGAAAGTGTGGATGAGCTAAAGACGTGATTGTTGGCATTACCCAATACTCTAGCAGCAAAGTTCATGAACACACAGTGCTGCGTTGAACTTTACACCATTGAGGGTGGGGGGTTCACTTCAGCATCTCTTGTAATGTACGTTTATTTCTCAGCCATAAAGATATGTCATGTATAAATTTGGTTTCATATCCTCTTTTATTACAATTTTTATAATATATTACACTTGTAACCACATATGTTAATGCAAATTTTTAAAGGTTTAATTTTTGTGTGGTCTAGAATTTAAAGATGTAATTAATAAGGAAATATTAAGAAAATCTTGATTTGAATAAATGCATAAAGGTAAAAAAATGAAATGACAACTTGCAAGGTGAGTGTAAAATTTAAAATACTACATTTACTTAGTTATTCCATCATTACCTCGGCATATTCACTTCTTGAGAAATACAAGACAGAAAACTCCGTAAATAATCCTGCAAGATTTGTGGTGTTATCTGTCTTTCTTAGCTCTTGGACTAAACTGTAAGCAAGTTGAAACGTCTGCTCTGCGCCATCAAAATTGTAAAAAGCCGCTTGCGTATGAAGTAATCTGAAAGACAACGGAATATTACTCAGCGGCTTATGCATACACAACTTCATTATTTGCAACAATATACTAACTTAATAATAACAAACAATTAAAATTGTTGTTGTCGTGGTCTTCAGTCCTGAGACTGGTTTGATGCAGCGCTCCATGTTACTCTATCCTCGCACTTGTATAGACCCTCTATATACTCCTTCCACCCTTCTGCTTTCCCTTCTTTGCTTAGAACTGGGTTTCCATCTGAGCTCTTGATATTCATACAAGTGGTTCTCTTTTCTCCAAAGGCCTCTTTAATTTTCCTGTAGGCAGTATCTATCTCACCCCTAGTGAGATAAGCCTCTACATCCTTACATTTGTCCTTTAGCCATCCCTGCTTAGCCATTTTGCACTTCCTGTTGATCTCATTTTTGAGACGTTTGTATTCCTTTTTGCCTGCTTCATTTACTGCATTTTTATATTTCCTCCTTTTATCAATTAAATTCAATATTTCTTCAGTTACCCAAGGATTTCTACTAATCCTTGTCTTTTTGCCTACTTGATCCTCTGCTGGCTTCACTACTTCATCTCTCAAAGCTACCCATTCTTCTTCTACTGTATTTCTTTCCCCATGCCTATCAATTGTTCCCTTATGCTCTCCCTGAAACTCTGTACACCCTCTGGTTTAGTCAGTTTATCCAGGTCCCATCTCCTTAAATTCCCAACTTTTTGCAGTTTCTTCAGTTTTAATCTACAGTTCATAACCAATAGATTGTGGTCAGAGTCCACATCTGCCCCTGGAAATGTCTTACAATTTAAAATATGGTTCCTAAATCTCTGTCTTACCATTATATAATCAATCTGAAACCTGCCAGTATCTCCAGGCTTCTTCCATGTATACAACCTTCTTTTATAATTCTTGAACCAATTAAAATTAATCCCACATAAATGTACTGAAGTGAGTTGCCTGTTATTAAAATGATCCAGTTAGTACAGGACTGACCAGAAGATAAAACAGTCTCTGATTATAATCTCTAGCACCATTTCAGTAGAAAGGAAACCAGGTCAAACTGTAAAACTGTTATTGTGAGTTTTATTTCTCATGGAAAAAAAATAGCTGCACCTTCTACATGTAACAACACTGAAAATACTAATAAAATACTGGAAAGACATAGTTTTAATAGTACTACCATAAGTCTGGAATTTTCCGGACACACCCTCTTTTCAGCCCCAAAATTTGTGTCTGGGTGGAATTCTAAAATTTGTTAGAATGTCCAGAACTTTGATACGTATTAGTTCAGAGATAAATTATGCAGCAAGTTTTCAGCACAGCACCCAACATTGGCAAAACTGAACAATACAATAAGCAATTGTTTAAGCCTGCACACAACGTTATGGAACTGCTTGCAGTGTTATGGTCATTATTACATGTCTGCAAACTTCATGCTGTAGCCAGACACTGCCAACGTAAGTACTCTAACAGTGCTAAAACAATCTTAATTTAACTTCACATTCATTACTACAAATAAGTATCAAATGTGAACATAAAGGTTTCTACACTGTGCTTTCACAAAATGTTCTTACTATAGTGTGTAATTTGTGGCACAGAAGAAGATAGTTATCAGTACTGAGCAAGATGGTAGAAATTCTTTACCCCGCACAATTCCTCTCCCAGCAATGATCCACACTGTTTTCTCCACTCTCCCTGCACGCACTGAGATAAGGATTCATGACGTTTGGCACAAATGTTTCCAGTTACTATTTGATTGATTGAAGAGCAAACTGGTGTTTCATAAGCTATTAAATTAATAATAAATGTGCCTAAAAGGAAATGCAGGTAGCCTATACAACAGCACAAAAAATATCATTGTTTTAGAAATAGGAGGACTGAATTTGAATGCGAGTGTGTGGCTCATAAATCCTGTACATATGTCTGCAGGAAGTAACACAGGGCAAGATTTACAAATACACCTAGAGCCTGTAAAAGCATGAAAGGGCAATCAGGAGAAGCACAATCTCAAAATTAACTCACGTTCTCGTGAAATAAAGCATTAACAAAGACTAAAAAAAATGGTTCAAATGGCTCTAAGCACCATGGGACTTAACATCTGAGGTCATCAGTCCTAGACTTAGAACTACTTAAACCTAACTAACCTATGGACATCACACACATCCATGCCCAAGGCAGGATTCCAACCTGTGACCGCAGCAGCCGCGTGGCTCCGGACTGAAGCACCTAGAACCACTCGGCCACCGTGGCCGGCAACAAAGACTAAGTGTGTCACACATCATAACAGCTGTAAAGTGTTGGACTAGTCTGATAAAATACTTATTTCCAAGTTGCAGCGAGGCAAAACGGTTTTTGAATGCAAGAATGAAAATAGAAGCAATAATAAATTTAATGCCTGGTTCTCATTCTGTTGGGTGTTAAGAAGAGCTTCAAAGATAATGACACAGCTTACTCTGGAATTTCTACTGACAGCAGTAACCATGGATCAGTGAAAATATTCTTAGTCGTTATTCAGAAATTCGACTGGAATATTGGTGGTCTGCAATCGAAATTAACTGAATTAGATCAACAATCTAATGAGGCTGCAGACACTATCACTTTGTTTTTAAAGAGTGCTCATCAGAGTAAGACATTCCTTGATAGACGTACAGTTGCCCCGACCAATACTGTTTCATGCAACCCACAATGTTACACCTAGCCTTAAAAAACCATACACGAGATTTTCATATTCTTCCACTCACTATGCACAAACTAGTAGTCCTGCAGAAAAAAACCAACAGGATCTCTTTGTAGGAAATTAAACGTAATTAAATTTTGTACTGAGATATATTTTCACTAGAGGGCGTACTTTTCGATTTATTCATGAAATGCACCCCCACACCCACACTCGGTCTCCACCGGTCACGATTTCTAGTACGTTATTCATGGCACTCCCTCTCCCACACTCGATCCCCACCGGTCACGATTTCTAGTATGATATTCATGGCACTCCCTCTTACCACAGCACATAAATTTGCAACTGCACAAGTTATTTCCCACATCTGACCTTCTTTGGTATTCACTGACTGCCCACATTACACCACTGGCTTAGTCGAGCACTTACAAATTGTAAAATTGACATTTGTGTATATTTTACCTGACAATTTTTCGAATTTTAACTCCAAAAATTAAAAAATAAAACTTGTATTCTCCAGTCCTTCTGACTACGAAACTACTGTGCTTGTAAGGTTAAAGTTGGATCGAATTGTCAATGTAATTAGTTTTAGCTAAATGTTTACAAAAGTCATTTCCCTTTCATTCCCCTCCCAGGGACTTTTAATAATGCTAACAAAACAACTGACTATGCTGGTTGCATAACAGTCAATCAACAGAGACCAAAAAAGGTGTTGAAAATCGGGAACAGTTCATGTAGTTGAAAACTATTGTACCGTGGTAGGAGGGACTGCCACGAACAACATACTAAAAATTCTGACTGGTGAGGGATGAGTGTGAGGCTGGAGATGTATTTGAATGTCACTTTTGTACATTTTTCTTGAATAACTAGGACACCATGGCCTCCAGCAAAAACACGTTCCAGTACAAAATTAAACTATTTTAAATTTCCTACAAAAAGGTACTTTTCAATTTTTTTGTAGGACTAATAGTTTTCACACAGCGAGCGACAGAATATGAAAATTTCTGATGTGGTTTTGAAGGCTAGATATAGCATTGTGGGTTGAATTAAATATCATTGGTAGGGGAAGTTTAATCATCCTGTATAGCATTCACAGGAGATGATTATAGCACAATGTTTGCAGGGTTGGGTTGGAATTCAGAAAGAAAAAAAGAAAATTTTTTTTTGAAGCTTAAAAAACTGTTAGGGAGAGGACTTTTGTTTGGGATCAGGTGTCCAAGATACATCCTAAATAATTGTATTCATCAAGCTTTGGACACATTCAATACAGGTATCGGAAGTATAATTATTCCATTATTTCCAGAACTAAACAGACTGGATTATTGAACTTTGTTCCGCTTTAAAAATCATTTTGTTTATGATGCTATGGTGTATCGGCGTATGCGGCGCTCGTTGATGTGGTGGTGGATGGCGTCCGCCATTTTGGCTGAATGTAAGAATTTTTGGAATTTGTTGACACTGAATACAAAAAAAGATTACTCCATAGCAAAACAAATGTTGTTATCGTTACTTCCAAGGATAAACAGATTTGTACATATGTTATTTGCTCTGAAATTATACGCTCTCTCGCATTGCAACCAACCTAAAATCATTACAAAGTTCTTTGAAAGTGAATTAGTGAGCTCTATCTAAACCAACAACAAACATTTGCTGGCATATTTCGTTCACCCACAGCAGAGCTCAAGAAAGAAACTAATTGACTTGCTCAAGTCCTTGGAATACTACTGTCAATTTAATAACATGCTCACTGATTGTGGGGCCACTCAATTTACATGCATAAAAGTGAAAGATCTATTAGAAGAAAAGCCTAAAAATCGACTAGATGCTGAATGTGAAAAATTAATTGCAGCAGAAGTTGCACTCTATGAAAGATGTGTAGAGTATTTTCAAAAGTGGTCTGCTCACATGCAAGGAGTTTGTGTGTTTTATGTGGATGTCTCTTCAAAAATCCCCCGAGTCAAAGAAAGAGGTACCTGCAGATGATGTGAAACGTTTCAATGAATTTTGCTGCCTGAAAAAGTTTACTAATGAAGAACTATGATTTAATTAATCTTCAATCTCACAAAAATTGGAGCACGTATTTCAAGAAATTCAAACATTCTGCCTGTCATTAAGTACTGCTAAAAATTGTTCAGTTTTTCTTTGTCATTCCATCCCACAATGCAAATGGAAATGTTTGTCTGTAGATCCTGCGAGGTCTTTCGCAAGTGCAATATAATTATACAAATGATAATTGCAAATAATTCCACAGATAGTAACAAATGACAAATGACTATTAAGGAAAATAGCTCTACAGAAAAGTATTTTTGGGCTTCCATTAACCAGGAGCAAACAGCGTGAAATAAATAATAAGGTATGTAATTGATTATAAATATAAAAATGTCTTGTGCAAATTTTCATGGTCTGTCTGAGATACAATGACAAGCTGTTCCCGTCTAGCTTTATTGACTTTAGGTTTTCTGACCTGTCACAATTGTTTGAGAAAATAAAGTACCATGAGAAAAAAAGGATTAATGTTTTATGAAAGTCTAAAAAAAGGATTAATGTTTTATGAAAAGTCTCATAAAAATGGTGATATGGGTCTTGTCTGCAACTCTGAAATTGAAGATACATAAGCAACTCTGAAATTGAAGATACATACACAAAAGTAAGAAAGAAGAATAAATACACTCCTGGAAATTGAAATAAGAAGAGCGTGAATTCATTGTCCCAGGAAGGGGAAACTTTATTGACACATTCCTGGGGTCAGATACATCACATGATCACACTGACAGAACCACAGGCACATAGACACAGGCAACAGAGCATGCACAATGTCGGCACTAGTACAGTGTATATCCACCTTTCGCAGCAATGCAGGCTGTTATTCTCCCATGGAGACGATCGTAGAGATGCTGGATGTAGTCCTGTGGAACGGCTTGCCATGCAATTTCCACCTGGCACCTCAGTTGGACCAGCGTTCGTGCTGGACGTGCAGACCGCGTGAGACGACGCTTCATCCAGTCCCAAACATGCTCAATGGGGGACAGATCCGGAGATCTTGCTGGCCAGGGTAGTTGACTTAC
Organism: Schistocerca serialis cubense; assembly: GCF_023864345.2. NCBI lineage: Eukaryota > Metazoa > Arthropoda > Insecta > Orthoptera > Acrididae > Schistocerca > Schistocerca serialis. Next base: position 944,425,932 of record NC_064638.1, read on the forward strand.
ACCTTCTAGAGCATGTTGGGTGGCACGGGATACATGCGGACGTGCATTGTCCTGTTGGAACAGCAAGTTCCCTTGCCAGTCTAGGAATGGTAGAACGATGGGTTCGATGACGGTTTGGATGTACCATGCACTATTCAGTGTCCCCTCGACGATCACCAGTGGTGTACGGCCAGTGTAGGAGATCGCTCCCCACACCATGATGCCGGGTGTTGGCCCTGTGTGCCTCGGTCATATGCAGTCCTGATTGTGGCGCTCACCTGCACGGCGCCAAACACGCATACGACCATCATTGGCACCAAGGCAGAAGCGACTCTCATCGCTGAAGACGACACGTCTCCATTCGTCCCTCCATTCATGCCTGTCGCGACACCACTGGAGGCGGGCTGCACGATGTTGGGGCGTGAGCGGAAGACGGCCTAACGGTGTGCGGGACCGTAGCCCAGCTTCATGGAGACGGTTGCGAATGGTCCTCGCCGATACCCCAGGAGCAACAGTGTCCCTAACTTGCTGGGAAGTGGCGGTGTGGTCCCCTACGGCACTGCGTAGGATCCTACGGTCTTGGCGTGCATCCGTGCGTCGCTGCGGTCCGGTCCCAGGTCGACGGGCACGTGCACCTTCCGCCGACCACTGGCGACAACATCGATGTACTGTGGAGACCTCATGTACTGTGGAGACCTCACGCCCCACGTGTTGAGCAATTCGGCGGTACGTCCACCCGGCCTCCCGCATGCCCACTATACGCCCTCGCTCAAAGTCCGTCAACTGCACATACGGTTCACGTCCACGCTGTCGCGGCATGCTACCAGTGTTAAAGATTGCGATGGAGCTCCGTATGCCACGGCAAACTGGCTGACACTGATGGCAGCGGTGCACAAATGCTGCGCAGCTAGCCCCATTCGACGGCCAACACCGCGGTTCCTGGTGTGTCCGCTGTGCCGTGCGTGTGATCATTGCTTGTACAGCCCTCTCGCAGTGTCCGGAGCAAGTATGGTGGGTCTGACACACCGGTGTCAATGTGTTCTTTTTTCCATTTCCAGGAGTGTAAATGTACATGTAAAACTACAGAGGTCTATAACACTTGTACTGAAGTATCTATTAGATGACTACGCATCTTGTATGACTGATAGCTCTATCTTAGGAAAATAAACATGATTGCCACTTGCAGATCTCAAGCAGGATATCATCATCCCACACTTGTTATTCCTGATAGATTCTTCTTGATGAAATGTCTCTCTTCTTTGGTTCTCTATCATCTCCATTAATAGTAAGTGTCCCAGTTGGACAATAGTCTAGAATCGGTCAAATGAGTGTTTCATAAAGCTACTTCTTTCATTTATGAGTAACATTTTCTTAGGGCTCCAATGAACCTCAACATACTCTCTACTTTTCTTAGAACCAGCTATATATCATCAGCCCACTTTATGTCACTTTGGACAGCTTCTTCCAGATAGTTTACAACTGTTATAGTTTTCAGTGATTTACTGTGAATAGTGTAATTGAACAGTGATGGGTCTTTGCAACTATTTATGCACAATATAGTCCTTACGTTAAGGGTCAACTACCAGTCCCAGCATCAGGCATCGATCCTTGGCAGGGCTTCCTACATTCTGTTACAGATCCTGCCATTACAAGTTATCTACATACAACAATCATTCTAAATAACCCCACAACATTTCCGGAGTAATCCGCCAGTTTAAGTGGTGCACTAACATGTTTCATGCTACAATGTTATCCATACTCACAGTGGCATATGATGAGAATGACAAGGGGTGTGTCAGCTGCCAGTTCTAAGCACCCAATAAGTGAGCAGCAGGCAGATAATATGTTTGGAAGCAAGAGACATTCTCACGTCAGTACAGAAGTGAAATCCAATATGTATTTGGATAAAAACAGTTGTCTTCTCAGGTGCCACAATAACCACAACCTCAGAAATCACAGCATGTTTTGAAGAAACAGCCAAATATTTGTGACAACAAAGATATAAATTTCACAGATGTGCTACAAGGATTATTATTATTATTATTATTATTATTATTAAAAATAGTGATACCACAGATGATAGGATTAGTAAGTGAAAAATGTAGAAAAGAAAAATGGTCCACAAATTAATACAAACTATTTCTTTTTGTGTATTTCTCCTTGTATTATCAAAATGTAGGCTATCAATAAGTGACATAAATTTACAATAGGTATAAGATTAACTTTTTAGGCAGATACTTTATGCTAGTAAAACAATTTGTAATTCTGATTAACAAAAATGTGTTGAAAATAAATTTTTCTCAAGTAGCCTCTTGAAAAAAAAGGGGCTCGTCTTGTAATCAGGGTCATCTTACACTTGGGTAAATACGGTACTCAGTGCACACTGGCCTCCATTTTCAACCTGCCTCATATTTCCACGAAAAATGTTGTTATTCATTATCCATCTAACACTGGAGCTCTTGAATAAATTTTCACTATGAGCAGAGAGTGAGCTGCTTTGAAACTTCCTGGCAGATAAAAACTGTGTGCTGGACTACGACTTGAACCTGGGACTTTTGCCAGTCTGAAGACCGGCTCAACACACAGTTTTGACCTCCCAGGAAGTTACAGAATTTGAGATTCTAATTACCAACATATCCAACCTCTGTGGTCATCCAAACTTTGCAGAAGAATTGTCTACAGGCACAACAGGCTGTGCATTCACATGCTGGCTCACATGTGCTGCCAACTGTGGGCAGCATCTCACTTTGCAGCCAGTAGTCTGCTATGGGACAGAATAGTGCGGGGTAGAAATTATAAAAGAATTTATTAAAATTCAGTCACACCACCTAAGGCAAATTCAAGTCATGCCTGAGACAGAGGCAGAACCAGGAAGCAAGCCAGTATGTCGCATGTGGGATGCGACAGGTCGACAACATTGTCTGCTGTGTAAGGAATAAGGATTCAGCAGAAAACAGGGTGCAAAACCAAAAGAAGAAAGACAAGCATATTAGTTAGTTCATAAGGCATGTTGCAAGACACTGTACCTATTCCATAACTGAAGGACTGACACAGCAGCTAACAGCCTTTTAAGCGAATGTAGCAGAATAAGGACGACACATTCGGTCACTATGAACTTAGCTTAACATCGTAACCTCATGCTAGCTCCCTTCAAAAACTCAGCTCTTATCATGAGTTGATCATTGGATCAACAGCATTCACAATAATAGCACTCAGTTCCATGATCACAGTACTGTAGTAAATCCATGTCCTAGATGCCCCAGCACAGTCTACGAACTAGATAAAGATGTACTCAAGGTTAAAACGTTCATCAAATGCTGTTTGATGCCTACCACCTACTGATGGAGAAACTGACTATCTTCCAACACCACCTTGACGCAGGGTACTGCCCATACCAAAATTCAATGAAGAAGCCAGCAACAGGGCCTCTTGGGGTCCATGTTCCCATTCAACACTCAAGTGTCCTTGGGTGCTGAAACTTACCAGGGGTACAGAGGAGATCAACTAATCGCACAACTACTGACACTAGGTACATTGTGGCTGAGTCATCATAGAATTCAGAGTGGGACTGAGTATACTCCACAGCCAGTGCGAGAACCACTTTGCACTGGGTAGCCATTGCCCTGCTCACTGACAGCCGCTGTGCCGCCAGGATCGCTGACACCTTCTGGGTATGCAAATGCTGTGCTGCCTCGACAGATGTCAGCTATAATCCAACACGCAGATGAATTAGCAACATTCGATGTTGCTGCAGAAGAACGATGACTTGTTAACATTGTGAATAAATAACTGAACTCTAATAACAGTTTATAACTGAGCTCTAATAACAGTTTACTGGGGTCGTCAATGCTTCATAGCTTCCCAACAGCTGTCCTGACTTCACACACAGGTGTCTCCACTCAGCCCTCTGTAGTTCACATCCACTTTCCACCCATAAATGTCCCAGCTCATCATTTTTCATCATTCACCCTCAGGGAAGATGAACTACTCATAACGAGCATAGGAAGACACAGAAATGGAAAGGATGAGCATAGGAAGACAAAGAAATGGGAAGGATTTCCAGCGGATTCCAGGACCATCAGAAATGCCACAGCTTTCATTACACATGCTTCAACATTAGAAGAAGGCATGGAAGCAGTGTGAAGACTACTGACTATGATCAACACAGCTTGTAACTGCTTCTTGGCAGTTCCAATTTCTCTTGTGCCCACACACAACAAGGAAAGTTCTTATTGATTTCCTACTTCGCAGAACTAGAACAAAAGAAGAAAGTGTACTAATCCAAACTGTAAGAGATCAATTGAGAAACTATAATCAAACACAATAACAAGATATACAACTTTACAAAAAAATAAAAAATAAAAATAAAAATGCAAGCAGCTATGTAAGCACTGAAACTATTGCAATAAACACACAAAAACAGTTAAATGTTTGTGCTATTACCTCAGGATCTAGCACAGTAGGGAGTGTTACTTAACACTTTAGATATCCCCTTTTGAAGTATAGGTGATTTTCTTGACATGCAAGGCACCTATCACTCAAAAACTGGACTCATTTCATATGAGAACAATGTACAGATGTCTCTCTACTTTCCTCTTGACTGATGCTGCCTTCTGCTGTCAATTTGTAGAGTTATTTAGAAAAAAACATTAGCGAAAATATCAGCTCAACTACTGCCACAAATGGCTCAGCCAATACGACTGCACTGATGTAATTTCGTGCACTTACTGTTTAGGTTTCACAGTTTGCTGTAATTCAGCTGCAAACATGTCACATTTGTTGAGTGAGCAAGAAATTTTGGAAGCTCAAGAGGAAGAAAATGTTCAGTGACTCACCTCACACTTTTTTCTTGGGAGGATTCCTTTTTGTCATTACTACTGTAACATTTGTAATCTATCAAAGAGCTAGAGTAAATATGAAAAATAAATCTCGAAGCTTTGCCTTGAAGATACATCAACTACATATATGACAGTAACACTTCAAATAACCGCATAAATGGTCGGCTTCCTAGGCCCAATATTCTTCCAAGTGGCAAACAGATAAGTTTCACTAATCATATGGCAGAGTCACTTATGACTATATGTGAATAAAAGTCAATGGCATGGCTAGCCTCTGCAAACACAAAAACAGGCAACATAATAAAATGCTCAACACTGACAAAAAATAAAGGCTGCTTACTTCCAAACAGATGCACATGCAGTACATAAACTTAAAACTTGGGTGCAACTGTTGCTCCTCATTAGTGCTAAAGTCAAACTGAAGAGCAAGCACGGCTCGTGATAGGAGAAGTGGCCTGTCCCAGATGAACACTGCAACTATCATTCAGTCATACGAATAATCATGTTCCTATCTAACACTGTAGTACAGCATGCAGTGATTTACATAGATTCTGCTCATATGCGGTTCTTCTGTTACATATATTAGTCACTAGTTTCTGTTTCCTGTACAGTGTCAACACATTTAGTGAAACATGAACATTCCATCAGTGTGTCTGCACACACTGCTAAAGGACCAATACAGCCTTGTGAAACAGATGGTAGAAGTTCCTTGTGGTGTAGCTGTGTAGAGAAAGTGGGCACTTGCCTGTCCACTCGTTCCACTTTCAGACACACTATACTGCCTTGAGATCTGGTGCTAAGCTCTGCATATTTTTCAGTAATTTCAATTTCATTGTCACATGCCCAAAAGGTGCCTTAGGGGTTTGCCAGTCAGTGAATTATGTTCAATGGAAGAACTATGGGCCTGGGGCAGAATAATACACGGACAGGGGATGTCTGAATCGACGTTCAGTGCAAGTTAGGTAATTACTTATCCAGTTTATTAAGATTTTTGGCTGCCAGCCATGTGACGCTTTCCACTTCTTAGAATGCCAGCCATTTTCATAGATTTTCAACAATCTTTATTAGGATGACTAGCCAACATTTAACTGTAATACTAACTTTTCCTGAAAGCCTGTAAACTACTACTCCTGGATTACGTTTCCAGTTTCTTTGAATGTTTCATTTTTTCTCTCATATTTTTAATGACTATAAGATTTTGCAAAAGATATGAAAGTTTACTTAAGTCACAATAATTCTATATCATCATCCTGGTCATAATAACCTATATTCATCTTTCTATAACTGAAAGCTAATAATCTAACACCATAATTATAAATTATTACACACTACTTTCAAAAAGAATAATTTTTGTGTGAAAACATAACTATCTGAACATGATCATGTTGCATCACTTCATTTCTATAACATTCAATAACAAAGGGAAAAAATGTTTTACAAATCAGAAAAAGAAAAAAACGTCTGAAAAGAATGTAAACAATTGATTTAACAAATGTTTTATGAAATCCACATGAGAAATTCTCACTTAGAGTTGAACATAATTCTTCTTGCACAATGTCAGGATCATCATATGAATCATCTGTATCATCATTCTCATCGTCTTTGTCAACATAATCTTACTCCAGTTTACATGGATGTATGTACTGAATGAACAACGGCTGCCCTCCTGCAAATGATTCCACACAACAAACACAATCTACCAGATTATTTGGAAATCATATTTCCATCATTTATCAGCTGTTTTAGAAACTACATGTCGCTTGCAACACACAATATACTGATAGAATCCATCGACATAAGTAATTTTGTACTTAAAAATGGGAGAAATCGTAATCCATCAGATGACAGGACTGGTAATCCACCAAATTTTTTGAATACCATCCAATGGCGGAACTGGCAGTCAGAGTACTAACTGTCCTAGATTGTTAAAAGTGGGGTAATACTAAAACCGTGTACAACTACGTGATTGCAGCACAATTCAACAAAGGGAACACTACAACCCAGTCTGTGGCTGGTCGTTGTACATGACTACTACAGCATACCCATGCTGTTCACATTCATTATGCATATTATTACACCGTTATGCCATTTACTGTGCAGTGCATGTATATCCTTCTTGTTGTGTGTTTTTCAATTGAAACTTCAAAGGGAAAGGAAATGCTTTTGTACTGATTTACTGGTCACAGTAATCATTATTTACAGTGAATATAGGGAAGAGGGGACAGGGGGGGAGTGAGACTAAAACCCATCACGCACACCTGCCCCTCTGCTAGTTGTTTCTAACCTATATTCCTGTCTTCCCCAATAGTCACACCCTCTGCCCATTTTATTATTTACTATACTTGCTGCACCACTCTACTCAAAGAGGGGAGGGGGGGGGGGGGGGACCTTGGGTGCCGGAGGGAAATGGGGGTTTGGTTAGGCAGCGGAGAGAAGGGGGGTTTGGTTAGGTTGTGGGCTGATCAAAGGGCAATCACGGGGCTGTGAGAGGTGGGGGGGGCACAGTCCCTGGGCACTCACGGGGCTGGAGGGCCACGAGGCCAAGGGGGCCGAGGAGGGTCACGGGGCTGAGGGCACGAGTGGTGTCAGATGGCCAAGAGACGAGGGACGTCAGGCAGATGAGGGGCATCAGGCAGACAAGGAGCATCAGGCAGACGAGGGATGACGGGGTTAGGTGGCCAAGGGACAAGTGGGTTAGGCAGCCAAAGAACAAGAGGGTTAGGCAGCCGAGGAATGAGAGGTTAGGCAGCTGAGGAATTTGGAGGTTAGGTGGCCGAGTAATGAGGGGGTTAGTTAGCCACCAAGTAATGTGGGGATTAAGCGGATGAGTAATGGGGGAGTTAAGTAGCCGAGTAACAAGGGGGTAAGGCAGCTGAGTTACAAGGAGGTTATGTGGTCTAAAGAGGCAGTGAGTAGAGTACGCTTAGAGAGGCAGTGAGTAGAGTAGGCTTAGAGAGGCAGTGAGTAGAGCAGGTCTAGCGAGCCAGTGAGTAGAGTAGGTCAAGAGATAAGGGAGAAAGGAGAGCGTGAGATGCAGATGGGAGCAAGTCAAGAGAAAGGGGAGGGAGATCATTAGATGGGGAGGAGGGGAGTCAGGAGTTAAAGAGAGGGAAAGAATTACAGGTTAAGGACAAAATATTATCCACGTAGTTTATGTATAAGTGGCACTAAAATGGGAAGTTCATTAACAGTGAAATTATTTTGTATTTATGCACTCATTATTCTTCACACTTAGCTCTTAATCAACTGTCACTGTCCTCTAAATGTCTTCCACTTCTACAGTAATGTATTAGAAATCCTACACTGTAAGAACACCCTCCCCCCCCCCCTCCCTCCTGGCAGTAGAATACTGGTTACACAGGGTGAGTAAAAAAACGTCAATTAATTACGAACCACAGCATAGACACACTTTATTCAACATTAACACGTCACTACAGATAATTGGATTTGGGTTATGACATGTTTGATATGATGGAAATGAAATCCCGTGCTTCTTTACAGAGCGTAGGGGGACGATGCAGGAGACCCGCACCGCTTTACTAGGCAAGGACCTAGTGGAGGTGGTTTGCCATTGCATTCCTCCGACCGTGATGGGGATGAATGATGATGATGAAGACGACACAACAACACCCTGTCATCTCGAGGCAGGAAAAATCCCTGACCCCGCTGGGAATCGAACCCGGGACCTCGTGCTCGGGAAGCGAGAACGCTACTGCGAGACCACGAGCAACTGATATGCCTGCCATCAATAGCAAGGACTCAGATCCGGAGAATATTGCGGCCAATAGAGAACCATGCCAGTGGCCTCTTGGTACCCAAGAACCAGAATGCAGTCCCTAAACTGCTCCTCCTGGACATCAAACACTCTCCTGCTCTGATGGGGTCAAGCTCAGTCTTGTATTAACCATATCTTGTTGAAATCAGTGCCACTTTGGGTAATGGAGATGAAATATTTTCCAAAACCTTCACATATCCTATGAAAAAACTGAGTATATAGAACACAAACATAATACAGAAAAGTTTATGAAAACAAAGTATGGAAAAATTAAAAAGAGTTGATAGATTCAGATACCTGGGGGAGTGGATCCAAGCCAATGGACTGGATAACACAACAAATAAAGAAAGAATAAAAAAGTTAGATTTTGCATATAAATTAACACAAAACTGCTACAATAAGAAATCAATATCCATACAAGCGAAGATTAAACATTATAATTCAGTTATTAGGACACAAGCAACGTATGGATCAGAGTGCCTAACATTGAATAAGAAAGATGAATTAAGAGAACTAGAAAAAAGAGAGAGAAAAATGCTAAGAAAAATTCTATGTCCTGAGAAAAAAAAGGAAAATAGGTGGATTAAAAGAAGGAATGAAGATCTATACAAAAATACAGAAAAGATCACAGAAACAATGAGGAAGAGATGGCTAAAATTTTATGGACATTTAAAAAGAATTGAAGGAACACGGATTACAAAGAAAATTTTTAATTACGTTACTAAGCTGGAAAAAACTGTAGGACGGATAGAAGCAGTAAAGAAAGATGCCAACAAAATAGGTGTTACAGAAGAAATGATACGTGACAGGAATCACTTTAGGCTCCTTATAGAAAAAGCAAAATATGAAGAAGATGAGCCAAAACCTCGACCCAAGAGAGTGTGGACAGATGAGCAGAGATGAGCAATTGGCGAGAAAATGAAGAAGTACTGGGAAGAACGAAAGAAAAAAAAACACCATAAGTCTTAAGTTGTATGCGGTCGATAGCTGGCCAAATTCATAAATAAAATATTTAAAAAAATACCTTCACATACCGTACAGTAGTCACTGTGCCATCAAGGAATATCACACCAATTATTCCATGACTGGACACTGCAAACCACACAGTCATCTGTTGAGGGTGAAGAGACTTCTCGATTGCAAAATGTTTTCTCTCAGTACCTCAAATGTGCTAATTTTGCTTACTGATGAACCCATCCAAATGAAAGTGGGCTTCGTCGCTAAACCAAACCATATTAATATCAAAGTCCTGTTCATTAATTCTGTGGACAACAGTGTTGGCGAAACACAACTGCTGTTCCATGGTACTGGGGCTTAATGGCTGATGGGTTTGAATTCTGTATGGGAAGAGATGCAGGTCTTCAACAACAATTTGTCGCAGTGTCTCCCATTGATTCCCACTTGCGCAGCTCATCTGATCGATTTCCTGGGGCTAGGTTGAAACACAGCACATGTCTTCTCAATGTTAACCCCTTTTTGGATGTCCAACATTGCCAATACAGTCATCAAGAACACTAACCATTCTCTCAAACTTGTGAATCAAATACTTGATTGTTAGCACACTTTAACCATTTGTCTTCAGCTTGAACTCAGTCGCGAACTTCCTTTGAGCTGCAGTTGGGCCATTATTGCTCACATAGCTGGCCTTCATAAGCACTATATGCTCAGGCACGCTGTAGCATGACATTTTCACGTGCAAATTGCTGACAACAACATGGCGCGTGCACATGCGATTACTAATTCCCATCGCGCACCGCGCCCAACCATGCAGTTTGAATGTCTTAAAGCAAACCAGTCAGAAGTTATGGCAATTTTATTTCATATAGTTCAATAATTGTCACACTGTACACAACCCCATCACAAATTCTCTTCTTGCAACAATTTTCTCACCTCAAACTAGCACCTGCACCCTATACCCACAATTATTTGTTGGATGTATTCCAATCTCTGTCTTCCACTATAGTTTTCACCCAGTACAGCTGTCTCTAATGCCATGGAAGTTATTTATTGCTGTCTTAACACATTTCCTACCATCCTGCGCTTCTTCTTGTCAGTGTTTTCTATGTGTTCCTTCCTTCGACAGTTCTGTGGAGAACCTTATGTTATCAATCAACTTAATTAGCAAAATCCTTCCAAAGCACCACATTTCAAATGCGCCGATCTCTTCATTTCCAGCTTTCACCAAATCCGTGATTCACTTTCATACAATGCTGTGCTCTAATCAAACATTCAAAGAAACTTTTTTCCTCACAACAGGGCCAATGTTAAACATAGACTTATTCTGGCCAGGAATGCTCTCTTTGTCTGTGCTACTCTATTTTTTAAGTCCTATTCCATCTGTCATATGTTGTTTCTCTGAAATGGAGTGTGTGCGGAATTGAAACTTCTTGGAAGATTAAAATCTTTGCAAAGGTCCCAGGTTCAAGTCCCAGTCTGGTACAGTTTTAACCTGCCAGGAAGTTCCATATTTCCTTTTGCTTCCAAGGTACCACAATTCCTTCATTTCATGTGGTTGGTTGATTGGGGGTTGAGAGATTAAACAGTGAAATCAACAGTCTTTGGTCAAACGGTAGCTCTTCGTAGCTCATCTGAAGTTAGTGGCATCTGCCAGAGCTGTGACTGGATGATGTAAAGACATGGGAGTGGTAGAACTGAGCCATTGAAGACAATACTGATGTCAGAGTATTCCATTTCTTCTGAAATGGGCAACATAAACACATACAATCACGTAAACGCCCCAGCAGCCAGAGACAGCAGTTGTGTGTGTGAGAGCTGCATTTGCGTGAATGTGTATGGTTATGTCATCTATTTCAGAAGGAGGTCTTCTGGCTAAAAGCTTACATGTCTAGTAATCTTTTTGTTGTGCCTGTCTGTGACTCAACATCTCCACTATGTGGTGAGTAGCAATCTACCCTTTTCATAATAATGTCATAAACTGAACAATCAATTCTCATCTAATTACATTTGTTTCTGAAATATGAGATGCAGCATTCTATAACTTACATTCTGTTAGACATGTGACAAGTCTGTTCTTACTCCAAAATCGTGGCTAAGTTTCATATACCAGGGAAAGTAGACTGGCAAAATTGCAGGAAGAAGCTTGCTGGAGAAGAAGAAAAACACTGTAAAGTGGAGCAGAGAGAGGCAGAAAGTATCACCAAAGGAAGGAAAGTAATGCAACATTGGCAGAAAAGGAAGAGTAATGCAAAAGGGCTGCATAAATGTCATTGACAATGAAAAAAACTTAAAAAGCAACAGCAAGACACAAATGTTTATTAAATTTCTCCTCAAGCAGTGGGGAAAGTGGTCTGCAGAGCTAAGAACGGATTGCCAAGTCATCCAATCAACATGCAATGGTACAGCAGCAAATTTACTGAAACTATTACAAAAACACAGTTTTTGGTGTAACATCATGCGAGGAGAGATCGGATAACATTGTAGGATATCTGTGATGTGATTACAACTTTCTATGTCCATGACAGTAGCAATTATCAATTTGAATCTAATACACATCTACATGATATCTCAGTTGTTATGCTTAATGTAGATGATGACATGAGGAGACTTATTTTATTAAAACTTACAATGGCATCTTTGTATGGCCAGATGGCAAAGACAAATACATTACAACTGATGATACTGATATATGCCTGTTTTATCTGAACCAACACCTGGCAGGAGGGATGAACTGATTTTTTCTGTCCTGTTTTCTGCGTATAATGTGTGTTTAATAGTTGGTTTAAGAATATTGTTCCCTTACTTGGCATTTAATGTCTTTTTATGAATGTAGCCTTGGAGATTAATTGTGGATCTCACTCCAACATTTTTTTGTGAAGTATACACATCATCATGGGGTTGCCTAGTAAATTCATAGAATAAATAAGCCTTTACTATTATTTTATAGTGTGCTCATGGTACGTTTCAATCATTTTTAAACATCTATAGCAATCAAAAATTTTATGGACCAAGTGTCAAATGACTAATGAGCATTAGCAACAACAACAATATGGAATACATAGTAGACATATAGAAACTATGTGTCATTACCATATAATCATAATGAATGGTTAAGGATACCGGTAAAAATATTATACAACAAATGATTCGGGACTCAGAGAAAGGTAACTGAGTAGGCAGTATGGCCTAAGGTCAGAGAGATCCTGAACAGCAGATTTCACAGGGTAACAAAAGTAATATTGATCTATGGTCTGTAAGTTGCTCACTAAGTCACTACAAATTATAAATTTAATTGAGGGAGATCTATTTAATAAAACAGAGCTCTATTAATGGCTATCAGTTCCCCCATGAAAATCTAAATATTTATGACTGCAAATGTTGTTCCTGAACAGCAGGAGATGTAAAAGCATATCCTGTCCTATCCACAGTCTTAGTGCTGTTAGTGTAAATGAGGGTAGCACCCTGATACTCCTGAAGAAACAAATGTTAACAGGTGCCAGAAAGATATGGGATTGAATGATATTTTAAGACCTTTAAATAGATTGGTCCCAACTCATGTCTGGATACTAACCATTGGGGGTGTATGGGAAAATGTGAGGAGCACATTTTAAGAAGATTAGGCAAAGGTCTTGGCAGACAATCTAAAGGTGCATTCAAAGGTGGGTGTTGGGGGTCAATAATCCTTGTATCCAAAAAGGATTAGCTGGATGATTAGGTTATAGTCAGTTCGTGATTGCATAAGTCAGCTGTAGTTGGTACTGTGAGAACTGGGGAAGGAAGATCCCCACTTCAGCAAAGAGACTGTACATGGGATTAGTCCAGAAGGTGCCCAAGGGCAGATGAACCCCACAATGATGGACTAGATCCAACAATTTCAATGCTGATGGTGTTGCTGAGACATAATCATGGAAATCATAGTCCAAACAGGATGAGACCTGGGCCCAGTAAATATGGAGTGCCACAATCTGCAGCCCAACACATGTTGGAGAGGAATCAGAGAGCTTTAAGCTTTTGCATGCAGGTAGGTTTTAGTTGGGGAATGTGGGGCAGTAATGTCCACTTTTTATCAAAGAGAAGTCCCAAAAACTGGTAGTTTGCGAAAATGTCCAAGTGCTGGGTACCCAAGTAGAGTTCTGGGCAGGCCATAGCTCGATGACAGAAATGTGTGACCGGTATTTTTGCATAAGAGAACTGGAAACAATGGGAAAGGGATGAAGCAGAGGCCCTTCAGATGCCTTGGAGTTGGCAGTCAGCCAAGGCTGCAGAGTGGGAACTATTCCAAATGAAAAGGTCAACATGGACTACACGGCTGATCAGTAGTCCACCAGAAGTCACTAGCCCATTGAAAGTGATAAGGAAAAGTGTGACACTCAGTAAGAAGCCCTGCAGCACCATTCTCTTGGACCCATTGGGAGCTGAGTGTGCATCAACTCTAAATAAGAATAACTGTTGAATAAAAACTGACAAATAAATCATGGCAGGGAGTCTCAAAAGAGCCGACAAGGAGTGTATGTAAAATGCAATTGTGCCATGCTGTGACGTATGCCTAATGCAGCAAAAAAAAAAAAAAAAAAGACTGCAAAAAAGTGTTGTCATTTAGAAAAAGCCTGTCTTGATTTCCATTTACAACTTAACCAACAACTTAACTGTGGATCGTCCCTCCCAAAACTCACATTGACGGAAGGGTAAAGGTCTCAATATTCGAGAACCCAGCATAATAGGAAGGTGACCATTCTTTCAAGCATTTTGCACAGCACATTTACGAGCTTAATCTGTCAGTAGTTGTCAACGGATGTTGGGCTTTTGCCTGGCTGAAGACTGAGATGACGATATTCTCTTACCATTGCGTAGGGACCTTCAAGCCAAATGCAGTTGAGATATTGGGTCACCGCTTATGAATAGAATCATGGCATGAAGCAGTTCCCAATCACTGAAAGCTTCATTATATAACTGGTTCTAAGGAGGAGATCTCTTGTTTATGGGTTTAAAAGGTTGCTAGGAAGGAAGAGGATGCCCCACTGTTGCAAAGTGTGATGTAAGATGTACAGCACGAACCAACGTGATGGCACAAAGACCACCATGAAGAAAACGACCCAGAACAGTTGTTGAGTTTTGGCGGCCCAAAAGACTTCAGAACTTGGCCCAAAGGGAGGAGACATAGTGTTTCCAGTATTCTCTCTTAGTGTGTTTAGATGGCAAATCTTAGTGCTAAGTTGTTAAAAAGTGAGAAGTGTGGTCTGTGAAAGCATCACTTGAGACACTACTGGGCTCTTTGGCATTGCTGAACAGCTGTTGCGCTGTCTTTGGTCTGTCATAGCACCAGCCAGTGGCAGAAGGGGCCTGTAGAAAGGGCAGCAGCAGTTCCAGCAGTGCAGGTGATCACACTGGAGAGGTCTCTCCCGATCTCATCGATGAAACTGGACGAGGGGGGATGAAGGTAGGGCGACCTGCTAGTTGGCTCATCAAAACACCCAATGCAGTTACTGGTCCATCACATGGTGACAAGGAAGTGGCAAGATCCCCAAAAAATTGTAACTATCACACAGATCATCGTGTAGCAATCATTCTAGAGAAACCATGAGACTGGGGAAGATCGTAAGGTCAATGGCTGAAGAAGTGCCATGGGCGGCACTGAAAGAGTAGGAGTACTGTGACTGAGGGGACACTGATCAAGAATGAAAGCCGGTCAATCGGAAGGTCACTGCCAGTTGAAGCAGTACTTCTGCAAAGGCAATGGTGCACATTAAAATCCACATGTAGAAAAAAAGGGGAAGAGAATTGCTTAGTTAAGGTGATCATCCTAACGCAAGCAAGTGGTCCGTCTGAAGATAAATTACATACATAGTGATCGCTGGGGTCGTTTGCACCCACATCACTACTGCTTCCAATGTGGTATGGAGAGGAGTCAAGTAACAGACGACATCCGTGCGAACCAACAGACTACTCCAGGTGCCATCTTGAGGGCCAGTACAGTTCTGACACACACGGTTATTTTGAAGCACTTGGGTTGTTCTTGTTCAGGCAACTGACAGTAATATCTTTTAAGGAACATTGGGGTTGGGGCATCCAGGTTAGGTGTGAAGGGGCCAAGAAAACAGGTCACACTCCAGAATCACTGTCTGTTACCAGTGGGGGTGGAATCACATCAATGACCACCAGTTCTAAGTCCAACTGTGTATGTGTGTGTGTGTGGGGGGGGGGGGGGGGAGGGGGGGGGGGCTTCTATTGCCTGTAGTATCTCCAGACTAGCCTTCTCCTCGCATTTATTTTTCTTCTTTTTAACTGTTGCAGTCAAGATTCTTGGGAGGGCTCATTCACTGTGGGTGTAGGAATGGACAAAAAGCTGACAAGGACTGTCCACGATCCAGGGCTCCTTCAGCCATTGACTGATTTGCAAACACCAGAGGAGGGAGCTACTTCCCCACCTCAGTATGGAAAATCGTTCCTGAAGATGATGCCACAGGAACCATGAGAGACAAATGTGCCAGAAGATTTAGTTTTGAAAAAGTTGAGGTAGGAGGGTAATAGCTGTGATTTTTTGCATAACCTATCATCATGTTCACTGGATGCATGAGGTCATACTTTTTCCTTGCCTCAGTGTGCGACAGTGGTACACTGATTTATATTCTATTCTTTTTTAAATACTGGGCAACACAGTGAACGTGGTGGATGGTATTCTGTATAATTCGTTCTCTAGGATACTCTTCTTGAAGTGTTCTTCCACAATTTTCACATTTTGTGTCTGCCGTGCAGCAGGATGACTGTGTCCAAAGCATAAGAATTTGGAAACATCTCATAAATTGTGGGATATAAGGTTTCATGTCATGACAAACATTTTCTGGTAGGACATTTCTTTCAGAAGCTAAGATGCAAGTATCTGTAGCTATTCGGTTATCTTACCTGTTAGCTCATAGCTCCTTGTTTGTGTTGAGTAAGGTCTCTGTGATAGGTAACTCCCTATGCCATATTTGTAGAGTAGTAGTCACTAGTACATCATATAGGACTTCACAAGTGTGAAGTGCTCGAGACTGTGCAGCAGGGCATTAACAGTTTTACGTTTTGCAATTATCCTAATGAGTCCACTTCAAACTTCTCATCTACTTGTTCCATGTAAAATAATGGCCTCATGGCTCTAAGAGTATCTATGAAAAGGTGCATACACGGGGAAAAAAAAAAAACTGGATTTTTCCCTGTTTAAAATACACTTTTTTTGTATTGTGACAGTATACTTTTCTTCAGAACTATCAAAATTATCAATCCTTTGAATGATTAAGGTTTTATACACTGGCGTAGAGATTCATGGAAAAAAGTGCTTTTGTAAGCCTATCATAGTTCACATCAGGTGATCTCACCAGCGGTGACAGCAGATATCCACAGCATCAGACACATGATTTACTCAGCCAATAACATCACTGTTAAATACCGCAAACACACAAACAGAAAAAAAATTATGGTTTCAATTAACATAAATAGTGTAGCTACAAGAAAAGCTAAGCTTTCACATATAATATTGGTCCTCCTTTTGTGTGTGTCACACTGTAAAATACTCACTAAAATGCACTAGCAAAATTTTAAATAATGACATAAATGTCTGGTCCTCTGGATTCGAAATTCAAAGTGGTTAGACCTCAAAGTATTATGTTTTACAAGAGAGTCAAATGTGATTTAAGAAATTTGTCACACTTTCTCATGAATATCATAATTCATCTTGTGTAAAATGAAATTTACTTTGAAAGTAATGCTTTTCAAACCACCATTTGGAATATTTTCCAGTGACCTATTAGAAATAGGTACATTTCGGCAGTTGCCAGAGTGCGCCAGAAAACAAGCGTTGCTGCACGCGTGCAACTACGAAGACATAAGAAGTCCCTATGTCCGTACGTATAAGCATTGATCTTCTTACATTATGTCATGAAAGAAACAGGATATCAGAGAATACTCCAAGACCAACAGAATTTCGTACACTGCACTGACAAGGGGAAGGCCTCAGACACGGCCAACCGATTTGGCTCAAATTTAGCAGGTCGCTTGTGTACAACCTAAAACGAAAGACTCGAAGATATTTTGGGTCAACACTCCTGCACTTTTGAGAAAATCACCCCTAAAAGTTATGACAAGCAAACAACTCAAAATTGGAGGGATCAATAGATAATTCATCATCACGTATGGGGTCCGCAAACACAAACTTTTCCAGAAATCGAGGAAAGAAACTTTTACAAATGCCGCTTCTGTACCCACATGGTAAACGCTTTTTGCCAACAGCGCCAATAGCGCAACGGCCAAGGTAAGTGGCTGGGAATCGGAAAACCCTGGTTCGAATCTTGAAGAAATCTAGTAGATGTTATTCTTTTCATTTGTATTTTTCCATATCTTAATTGATTGGGATAGGAGGGTTAATAAGGTAAGTAAATCAATAAGGAATGATAAAATAAGGTAGGCAAACTAATTTCCCAAACGCTGCGAATTCCTCACGAGGGATCACAGATAGCCAAGCATGTGACGCTTGTTTCCAGTGAGGCACGGGATAGAATGCACGCGGGGAGAGTTATGTTGTCCCGGTTGCCTCTTCGTCATATCATAGTTGTGAACTTGAAAGAGTGAAGGTGTCCTGCATGAGCCTTATAGAAGTCAATTGAAAAGAGTTGTTTTCCGTCATTAGGCTGCCGCGAACCTCGCGGATACGTGTAGTGATTTTTCCATTGTTAATGTGCCCAATGAAAGACATTTTGTGAATGAATACGGTGTTCTTCTGTAAGTAAAATAAGACGAGTACTGTATGTAGTTTGTAGTAATTAGCTCGTCTGTTTATGCCGTAGTAACTAGTTATTGTTTGTTGTGTCATATCATTCAGGTGCATAATCTGAATAATGGAGGATGTACACCCTTCGACTAGCGCTGTAATATATACTTGGAAGCCTGTCGCAGACGATGGCAGCAGGAAGTTACCGACGCTGTGTTTTGGTTCATAAAACTGTTGGAAGACAGATGCATTATCAATGCACTACCAGAAGCAGGCAGTTCTGTTTCTCGGCGTTCCAGATTGATAAGAGCAGCTATCGTCGAGCGATTTTTGGTGCTGACAAACGAAATGACTTTTGTTGATACTGATGTACTGTAAAATGAAGACGAAGCAGAAGGTGTTTCAGTGGAAGATATCCCGACTAGTCAATCACAAAATAGTCATAACACTTTGGAAATCTCCACGTCACTGGGAATATGTGCGAACTATGGCACTATACCACTTGAAGTAAAAGTAAAGGCGGTAGCGCTAGACAGTAATCATCCAAATTGGAACTTACAAACATAACGAGAATGTAACAACGAGAATACTTCAGGAATGGGTTGCAGGTGCAGTGCTTCAATATAGGGCCAACAAGGATTTTACGTTTGATGCATCATTATCTTGGGCAAGAAATTTCAAATCCGAGTATAAAATTCGTCAATAACACATCACTAAATACGTCTCTCATAAGGAGGTACAAAATATAGAAGATATACAGAAAGTGGCAGCTCTTTTCAGCACGCAAACGGCGTCACTTATGACCAGTTTTAATCGTGATTATGTGATAAACACCGATCTGACAGAATGCAAGTATCGGGTGAACATTCGATGCACGTTATCGCGTAAGGGAGAAAAACGAACCCTTGTCGCAGTTGGTAGTAAAAACAAACTAATGCATTTGTACACAGCGCAATATATCACAGGCTCTGGAAAAGTGTTGCGTAAGGTTTTCTTGTGTTTACAAGAAACGAATGTTAGATTTGGTCCTCGGGTTATAGAAGAGGTCAATCGTTTAACCGACTTGTTGAAAAATGTCTACATTTCCTACTCCAAATACAGGAAACTGACGAATGCAATTTACAGAACATTTCTTGAGAATGTTTAAAAACCATACGTTTCTGATAACAAGTTCTGTCTAATATTCGATTCCTGGAGTGGACACATTAATACTACGGTATATGACACGATTTTTATAGACGGCGAGGGTCAGCCGACGTGCACAGTAAAAGTAATACCACCAAACTGCACACCTGTGTGCCAGCCGTGTGATGCTTATTTCTATCGCCAGTTTAAAAACTTTATTTCCAGGCTTCAGAATTGCAGTGTGCTTCTGGAAACCCAGCGGGAATTGCACAACTGCACGGATGCAATAACTATTCACAGCATAATTAATAACCAACTTTCAGCACCGATTTTTCAGGCAATGATATAGTATGCATGGTACGCATCAAAATTAACTCCCGAAACAGACATATTTTTAAATGTAAACCAAGTTTGTTTTCCGCCAACTCTTTGGAAGGAACAGTGTAGCTGTTGAAAGATTGCATTCATTAGATGTTCTTGGTGCCGTGAGTACATTTGTTTCGAATGTTTATATCACAAGTACCATCCACTGAGTTGTTCGAAGAAAAGTGAGGACACGTAACAGTGACTGTAAGAGCCATTGTATAGTGACCTGGAGTAACATTTTAGTTGCTTAATATCCCAATAGGTTTGAGAAATTTATTTGCCTATCTTATTATCATCATTCCTTATTGGTTTACTTACCTTATTAACCCTCCTATCCCTATCAATTGAGATATGGAAAAGTACAAACGAAAAGAAGAATATCAGCTAGGTTTCTTCGAGATTCGAACCTGGGTTCTCCGATTCCCAGCCAGTTACCTTGGCCGTTGCGCTATCGGTGCTGTCGGCAAAAAGCGTTTACCATGTGGGTACAGAAGCGGCAGTTGTAAAAGTTTCTTACCTCGATTTCTGGAAAAGTATTAGTTTTCGGATCCCATACCTGATGACGAAAAATGCTCTATTTACAATTATCTATCGATCTCGCCAATTCTGAGTTGATTGCTCGTGATAAATTTTAGGGGTGATTTTCTCAAAAACGTGGGGGTGTTGACCCAAAATATCTTAGATTCCTTCATTTTAGGTTGTACACAAGCGACCTGCCAAATTTGAGCCAAATCGGTTGGCCGTGTCTGAGGCCTTCCCCTTATGAGATGCGTAATTAGACTTAAAGTGCACAATCATATGTCCCGATTCACAATGAAGTAGGCCCCAACCTGACATTCAAGCTTTTCAGTGTGGTTCTCAGGATGCAAATTTTCTTGGAGTACAAGTACTGTATTACATCTCATTTGGTTCTTTATTATGGCATAGTGCCATACATACCAGAAGATGAAAATGTGCACTTGAAATTCAGCGAACAGTTGAAACCAGCCAATAACATGGAATGAAATACTTTCTTTCAAATAAATTCAGCCTCTGCAGAAAAGATTGATAAAAGCCAAATTTCATTAGAAAACCAACAAAAATAACTTCATTGTTCTGCAAGGTGATTAATGCTTGACTGCTAAAATGTGGAAAAAAAATAAAATCAGAAAACTGAAACTAGTAACACATTTTAGCCTTCCATAATTATGTGAAACTATTTTAATTCACTTGATAGCTACCAGCCACAGAAATCTATTTAGTTTTCACTTGGCGTAAGAGCTGTAAATTAAGAGCAAATAGCAAAGTCCCTAAACATAAACACCAATCACATGGAGACTAGTCCCCCACTCCACTACAACTCAGACTGCTCTGTACATGCGTGAATCTGGTAGCCCAGGCACACCAGAAAATTTTTTCCAGGTACCTTGTATGGCTGCTTGTTGCTAATGCTGATCCACCAAACAGGCACTCTTCAAGTAGCCATACAGGACTCAAAAGTGCATGCACATGAACCAACTGGCAACCGCTCAAGTGAACCTAATGTAAACAGTTGTGACCATACGCTCATCGTAAGCAATTTGTTGTTAAGAAGTATTGCAGTCCTTGTCTTAAAGTCTTTGACACACTTTGCTGTTGGCAGACACTTGTGCATGCATTGTGTTTTGTTGTTGTAAGTGGAATATTTTCTTTCCAGCTTAAGTTTTATTTTTTTCTCCCTCTTGTTTATGTTTTATTGCTTTGGTATTATTATGCAGTAGTGGGGTACAGTGAAATTCTTTGTTAGATTATCAGTCAAAATTAAAAAATTTAAGTGAAAACTAAAACAATGAAAAATTTCCATAATTCTAAAAAATTCCCAGGTTTTTCCCAGTTTCTCCCAGACAAAAAAATTCCCGGGTTTTTCCCATATTTCCTTAGGCTTATATATCTTGACACCAAGTACTGAGTTCTTTTGGCTGTCCCTTTTTCCAAGGAGTTGCCAGGAGGGGAAAGCAGTTGAATAGTAACTATCTGCATTAAAAATCTACATCTATCTGTTAAAACAGCCAGATCGAAGCAGCCATTATGTTGGTGGGTTTGATGGGTTCCACGTGGAAAACACCTGCCCTGATGTCACCTACTCTGATCACAGGCTTTCCCCAGGGGTGCCACTCAGCCACAGCAAAGGTCATCCGGCACCACAGTCATTGCCAGGAGTACCAATGCCCCAAATACACAGTCATCTACTGCGTTGCATGCTTAGGGAGCTAGCAGCTGAGGCAGCAGAAGTATGATCCCTGTGTTGTCAGGGGCATCTACCAAAAGAGTACGTAATGATGCAACCGCATCGGACTGCCTGCTGCATTGGCTTTTAAGTATATAAACCTACGCAAGTACTGTGCACTGAAGATCCTTAGCACTGTAGGCTGTTGCTATGTAACATGATCTTCCTCCATTCAGTCCACAGCACAGAAAAAATTTTTGAAATGGGGGTCAAACCCAAAAATGGCCAACAAATTCCTTCAGTAGAAAAACTGAAGTGAAATAAATGGATAAAAATGTAAACGAAAGAACGTAGAACCTAGAGACGTAGATGGGTCAACATCAAAGACTGGCAACACGAAAAAGAAAGTAACAGAAGTAAATATAGTTGATGATGAGGGAATTGCAGCACAGGAAAGGAAGTAGGTGCAATAGCTTGGGGTCCTGTGCTCGCCGCACACATATTCACGAAAGAGGCATGAGCTGCCTGAGGGAACTTTGCCTGCTTCTTGGTACCCGTTTTTCATTGTATAAGTTTATAATTACTCTCATTTCTGCTACTCCTCAATACTTTCATCTTTCTGCAATTTGCCCTCAAATAGTCTTTTTATGTCCTTCAGCTCTTCCTTGCTTTCACCAAGGATAGTAAGGTTATCAAAAAATCTTTTCACTGCATTGATATCCTTTCACCCTGAATTTTAAACCCACTCTTGAACCTTTCTTTTATTTACATCATTGTTTTTTCAGTGCACAGACTGAACAGTAGAAGAGAGTGACTACATCCCTGTCTTTCATCCCTTTTAATTTTAGCACTTGATTCTTGGTCTTCAATTCTTATTGTTTCTTCTTGGCTCTTAGACATATTGTGCATTACCTGGCTTTCCCTACAGCTTGTCTCCATTTTTCTGCAAATTTTGATCATCTTGCACCATTTTACATTGTCAATAAATCCCACATGCATGTGTTTATTGTTCTTAAGACTTGTTTCCATTATCAATCACAATGCCATATCTGTCTCTTGGATGCCTTTACCTAGCAAAAGCCAAACTGATCATCTAACAGAGCCTGTTTTCTTTTCCTTTCTTCTGTACATTATTCTTGTCAGCAACTTGAATGCATGAGACATTAAACTGATGGCACAATAGTTCTCGCACTTATCTGCCACTGCTCATATTTGGGACTGTGTGGATGATATTTTCTCGAAAGTCTGACAGTAAGTCTCATCTCAAATTCTACACATCAAGTTGAATAGCTGTTTGTATGCCATTTCACCCAATTGTTTTAGAAATTCTAATGGATGGTATCTGTGCCTCCTGCCTTATTCAAAACTTAAATCTCGCAAAGCTTTTTTAAATTCTGATTCTTATACTGGATACCCTATCTCTTCCCTACTGATTCCTGTTTCTTCTTCCAACACATCATCAGACAAGTCAACCGCCTCACAGAGGCCTTCAATACACTCCTTCCATCTATTCACTCTGTCCTCTACATGTAACAGCAGAATTCCTCTGGTATTCTTTATGTTAACACTTTTGCTTTTAATTTTGGTGCGGTTGTTTTAAGTTTTCTACATGCTACATCTGTCTGTCCTGACAACTATTTATTTTCAATTTTTTCGAAATTTTTCCTGCACTGATTTCGCCTTAGCTTGTCTCCACTTCACATTTATTTCATTCCTAAGTGCCTTATACTGCTATATTCCTGTCTTTTACTGAGTATTTTCGTACTTTCTTCTTTCTTTGATTAATTTAAATATTTATTCTGTCGACGAAGGTTTCTTTGCAGTTACCTTCCTTATACCTACAACTGTTTGTCCAACTTCTGTAGTTGTCCTTTTTAGAGATGTCCATTCCTCTTCAACTGAACTGATTGCTGTAGTACTCATTATCACAGCATCTATAACATATAGTGATTCGAGAATTTCTGTGTGAATTCTAGAGCCACTCAGCCCTCTACTGTCTCGAACAAACGATATTCTGGATATGAGCGTGGGATGGTAGAATCCTACCTACTGCGCATCACATGTTTGTGTGTGCAGGTTTAAAATCAGTTGCGGGAAGAAAGTAGACGCGGCGGACGAACAGCACCAACAAGTACCTATCGGACAATCCATAGATGTTTTAGTGAGTGTGTAAGGAAGAACCATGGAGTTTATACACAGCCCTGTGCTTATTGTGTCTTTGACTATTGTTATGAAAACAAAGACAGTCAAAAAAGAACTCTTGAAAACTCTTGACATAAGATTGCTATAGGCAAGACTTATTTTCTGATTCATGTAAAGAAAAGTTGTGGTATCTAAGCCAACTTTCTTTTAACCATAACTCAATTTGATTCTGACATTCGGCTGTACGAGAGACTTACAGGAAGTTACATATTTATGTGGAAAGTGAGAGTTTTATTGTGTATGGAGCATAAATACATCGTTAATTGATGAACAGTAAAGTTTGTATGTCTACTTATTTCATAAGTAGAATGAGTCTAAAAATAACTGTACCTAGCGTTATTTGACAGAGAATAAGTCAAGAGAGTTTCTAGCAGCTGGCTAGACAGTAAAGAAGAGTGGCTGCAAGTTCCAAGTAAGTCACCTCATAAAGAAGTGGAAGGTGGTTTGGGGGAATAAGCCGACATAACCCAGATTCACACTCACACTAAGTCGTTAGAACGTTAGAAGCCCAAGAGAACTTCAAACAGACATTATCATTCTCAGTACTTCAATTTCGCACTTATTTCAACATTGATTCTCCCTGACAGCTCTCTTAAACTGCAGCCTACTCTTCATCTTTACTAAATTGTGGTCCAAGTCTACATCTGTTCCTAAATACACCTTACTATACAATACCTGACTCTGGAATGTGTCTCACCATGACGGACTCCAGTTGATATCTTGCCATCTCTACAGGTCTTTTCCACGTATACTTCCTCCTCTTGTGTGAACTACATATTCCCTATTCCCATATATTGGTTGCTTAACTCAATTAAGTCTTTCTCCTCTCATTCCCACTACCAAGCTCATATTTTCCCTCAACATTATCTAAAACTGCTTTCCCTGCCATAGCATTCCAATCCCCATGGTTTTAGGTTATATTCTCCATTTACATACTGAGTTTCCCATTCAACGTCCTCATATACACTTTCTCTCTTCGGGGAGCTGTTATAGAATCAGAAAATGTGAACAAACACTTCAAGTGCTTTTGATATGTTATTGTGTGCTGACAGTGCGTCTTTTTTTGTGCTGATTTGTCTAACATTTATTTTAACCCTCCCAGCAACTTCACGTTAATAAAAAAAAATTTAAAATTGGAACTTACTTGTGACAACATTCCAGCAGTTTCTGGATGCAATAAATAGACCCGTCAGACATATAACAAATGTCTCTACAGGTTACCAGCACTTTTTCACTCTCAGCATACCATCCCGCATCACCAAGGAAGTTACCTGCAAAGTACGTTCTCATGTAAGAAAACTTGTAGCAAACACACTACTGACCCACTGAGCATGTATGTAAATTAATGTATAACATCAATCTAAATACTCCATTTTATTTATTTTTTTAAAATCCATATCTCTTTGAAATACACAGTTTGCTCTGGCTCCATCTATGAAATCACATTCAAAATAGCATCAAAATATTCAAAAGTAAGTTCATACGCATTTAGAAAATTCAGTGCAGTCACTGTGTGTTTATCTCATTAAGAAGAAGAATGTCATAGTCTGCATTACAATTTGAAGGCAACTAAACTGTACAGTTATGCAAATTTAATCTCTCTCTTGAAAGCTGCTGCCTGTGTGTGTGTGTGTGTGTGTGTGTGTGTGTGTGTGTGTGTGTGTGTGGTGCACAGGGCATTAACAACAGGGCTCATGTAGCAGCCACGAGTATTTCCATACACAATATTATAACTGTTTATTGGATGAATTTGGATGTCCCAGTTGTTACAAAACAACTGAAGATTTCATGTAAAACCCCCTTTTAATTTTTATTCTTAATATGACATTTCATAAATTCAGAAATATCTGCCATAAAATAAACAACTACCATGTTTTAACTAGTAACTGACTAATATTATCCACCAATGTAAATGGAGTAATGAAGTTTGAAATCATATTAATGGCAGTTTGTATTACTCATGATATTACGCAGTTAAAAAATTACTTTTCCGAAATCGGCATCTTCGGACCGTGCGCCAATGGTTTTATCATCATAATTGACATCAGGTGGTGTACATCAATACTGTCAGTACACTTAAACAAACAAAGAGTCAAATGTGGTATTATGTTTTATAGTAACATATTGTGTGCTTTTCTGACTACTATATTAATGGGAAGTCATCATTAGTATACAGCAGGCCCTTGTTATTTTGAAATTGGATAAACCGAAAACTCCGGCTACCTGTGCTGTATTAGCTGTTCGATCCCTGTCAGATTACATCAAAATCTACTGCTCAAACCATATTTCAGATCATTCCTACAACAAACTAAAATTTGGTCCCCACATCACTTATTCCACTCTTTATTCTTCGTCTAACTGAATAAGTATGTACATATGTAGTGCTCTGCATTATGGTACTTTCTATTACGCATTTCGCATAATCTTTCCTCAATAATGTATTGTACTGTAACTTTGCAAGGATGGCCTGATTGCTTACTTACTGCTCACATGTCACTTCCACAGTGTAAGACGCAAGGGTGGGGGAAGAGAGGGTTTTGCCAACACACCGCACACAGACCGAAACACGCAACAATCCAGAGAGCTCTCTGTTTTTTTTTTTTTTTTCTCTTTTTTTTTTTTTTGGGGGGGGGGGCGGGTTAAGGGCGCTTAACTACTGAGGTCATTAGAGCACATAGAATCTAGTAAAACTCAAGGGGGGGGGGGGGGGGGGACGGACACCAGAAAGTTCTTACAAAGATGCAGATAAAATAAGTGAAGGAGTTAGATGTCTTTGGACACGCCAGTCAAAGTAATAAAACGAAGAACACGAGCAGCTGCTCGAGCGTCATCAGCTAAAATATCCTGTAAAGTAGATGGCAGAGACAGGACAACACGAGATTGACTAAAACGGGGACACGACAATAAAACATGGCGCACTATTAATGCATGACCACAAGGGCACTGCGGGGCTGGGTCACCGGAGAGCAGGTAGCGGTGGCTAAACCGGCAATGCCCAATCCGCAACCTGGTCAGAAGGACCTCTTCTCGCCGAGATGGTAGAGAGGAGGTTGTCCAAGCAGTTGGGAACGGTTTTACTGCCCGGAGCTTGTTTCCGTGAAGTGATGACCAAGTATCCCACCACACAAGACACAAGCCTCTTACAAACAACCCCACTAATGTCAGAGGACGGGACACAATGGGAGGCTGGCCGAGGCAGGAGGACTGCAGCCTTGGCTGCAGCATCAGCAGCCTCATTCCCAGGCACTCCTACATGTCCGGGAACCCACAGAAAGCTGACAGGAGAGCCATCAGCAGCAGAAGAATGGAGGGACTGCTGGATCCGTTGCACCAAGGGATGGACCGGATATGGAGCTCCAAGGCTCTGAAGAGCACTGAGTGAATCAGAGCAGAGTACATACGATGAATGGCGGTGGCGGCGGGCATACTGAACGGCCTGATGGAGAGCGAAAAGCTCGGCCGTAAAGCTGGAACACTGGTCGAGGAGCCGGTATTTAAAGGTGCCGGCCCCGACGACAAAGGCACAGCCGACACCATCGTCAGTTTTGGAGCCATCAGTGTAAATAAAGGTGTGACTGGCAAGTCGCGCACGAAGTTCGACAAACCGTGAGCAATACACTGCAGCCGGAGAACCCTCCTTCGGGAGCGAGCTGAGGTCGAGATAGATATGAACCGGAGCCTGGAGCCATGGTGGTGTCGGGCTCTCACCCTCTCTGAAGGTGGTAGGGAGGGCAAAATCCAATTGTCGAAGCAGGCGACGAAAGCGGACTCCAGGGGGTAGCAGGGCAGACACATACAACCCATACTGACGGTCGAGAGAATCAGCGAAGAAGGACTGATAAGAGGGGTGGTCGGGCAGTGAAAACAGCCGGCAGGCATACCGACAAAGCAGTACGTCGCGCCGGTAGCTCAATGGTAATTCGGCAGCTTCAGCATAAAGACTCTCGACGGGACTAGTGTAGAATGCTTCGGTCGCAAGACGTAACTCCCAATGGTGGATGGAGTTGAGACGGCGTAAGAGGGATGGCCGAGCAGGCGAGTAGACGAGGCTCCCATAATCCAGCTTTGATCGGACTATGGACCGATACAAGCAAAGCAGGACAGTGCGATCCGCTCCCCAAGACGAACCACTAAGAACTCTGAGGACATTAAGGGAACGTGTACAACGGGCAGCCAAATAAGAGACGAGCAAAGACCAACAAAGTTTCCTGTCCAGTGTGAGCCCTAGAAACTTAGTTGTTTCCACGAATGGGAGAACAACGGGACCGAGATGTAAGGATGGCGGAAGGAACGCTTTATATCGCCAAAAGTTGATGCAAACCATCTTCTCTTCAGAGAACCAGAAGCCATTTGCCACACTCCATGAGTATAGGCTGTCTAGACAACGATGAAGGCAGCGCTCCAGGAGGCATGTTCTCTGGGCACTGCAGTAGATCGCGAAGTCATCGACAAAAAGAGAGCCTGAGACATTAGGTGGAATGCAATCCATAATTGTATTGATCGCTATGGCAAAAAGGGCTACGCTCAAGACGGAGCCCTGAGGCACTCCGTTCTCCTGGAGGAAGACGTCGGACAATACGGAACCCACACATACCCTAAACTTTCGATCTGTTAAAAAGGAATCAATAAAAAGGGGCAGGCGACCGCGTAGACCCCACCTGTGCATAGTACGGAGGATACCTCCTCTCCAACAGGTATCATAAGCCTTCTCCAAATCAAAGAACACGGCTACCATTTGGCGCTTTCACATAAAGTTGTTCATGATGAATGTCGACAAGGTCACAAGGTGGTCAACAGCGGAGCGGCGGCGACGAAAGCCGCATTGAACATTGGTAAGTAGCCGTCGAGATTCACGAATCCAAACCAACCGAGCGTTAACCATGCGCTCCATCACCTTACAGACACAGCTTGTAAGAGAAATGGGGCGGTAACTAGAAGGAAGGTGTCTATCCTTCCCGGGTTTGGGTATAGGAACAACGACGGCGTCACGAAAAAGCAGCCGAAGGCGTTGGAGACATCCACAGGATCAACAAGGACCTCATTACCTGAAGTCAGGCCAGGTACCGAGGAGTTGGCCTTAATGCCCGACAGCCAGCGCAGGCCACCCCAGACGACAGAAGAGGGAGTAAAACTGTTAAAGGAGCTGGTGAAAGAGGCCCAACAAGCTTTTTTGCTGTCTTTGATGACTCTACGGCATTGCGCTCGGAGTCGTTTGTATCCAATACAATTCGCCAACGTAGGATGGCGGCGAAAGGTGCGTAAAGCACGTCGTCGAGCACGGATAGCGCCTCTACAGGCCTCATTCCACCAGGGGACGGAAACGCGACGTGAAGAAGAGGTAGTACGAGGAATGGAACGTTCGGCAGCATGGATGATAACAGCCGTGAGGTATTCGACCTGACTGTCACAACTGAGAAAATCGTGGTCCGGAAAGGTTGCCAGGGAGGAGTAAAGTCCCCAGTCAGCTTTCGGTATGTTCCAGCTCGAAGGATGTGGGGATGGGGTGTGGTGCAGGAGAGGAACGACACAGGTGAAGTGGTCGCTCGAATACGTGTCAGAAAGGACATACCACTCGAACCGACGGGCAAGAGTGGTAGAACAGATCGAGAGGTCCAAGTGGGAGTAGGTATGAGTAGAGTCTGAGAGGAAAGTCGGGGCGCCAGTATTGAGGCAGACAAGATTGAGATGGTTGAAGACATCCGCCAAGAGAGAGCCTCTCTGACAGGATGCAGGAGAGCCCCAAAGGGGATGATGGGCATTGAAGTCGCCAAACAATAAAAACGGCGGAGGAAGCTGAACAATCAGGTGCATAATGTCAGCCCAACTAACTGCGGATGACGATGGAGTGTAGACGGTACAAACGGAAAAAGTAAAGGCAGAAAGAGTAATACGGACAGCTATTGCTTGGAGTGGGGTGGTCAATGGGATGGGATGGTAATAGACATTGTCCCGAACGAGCAACATGACCCCACCATGAGATGGAATACCATCCACAGGGGTAAGGTCAGACTGCTCCGAGGTATAGTGGGGAAAAGCAAGACGGTCAGTTGGGCGCAACTTGGTTTCCTGGAGACCAAGGACGAGCGGACAGTGCAGGCGGAGGAGCAGTTGTAATTCCTCCCGATTAGATCGAATACCTCTTATGTTCAAATGTAACAAATCCATCACTAGTCAGAAAAAAGGGGGAACGAAACGGGTGAAGAGCTGGTCACCTCGACGGCCGCGGAGGCCAGGTTTCGAGGGAACAACGCTACAACCGGCGGGAGGCGAATCCTGTTCCATCGAGTCTTCGCCAGCTGCGGCCACTTTCCCAGGTTGCGTAGGAGGGGCGGCAGCATCATTCGCCGATGAGAGCCCAGCTGAGCACCTGGCAGCAGAGCGTCCCGGCGAAACTGAGGACGACCGGGAGCAGCGACTCACGGATGGAGCGTCAGACGAAACGCGCCGGGGTGGAGAGGGGGATTAAGACTTCTAGGAGGCCTTCTGGGAAGTCCGATGAGGTACGGGGATGGTGGGCTGGACCCAAAGAAGGTCCTCGGAAGCCGGGGTCCGGAACGTTTCCCCGATGGACGCCTGAGAAGAGGATCACTTCTCAGGCGGCGGAGGGGGAGGAGGAGGAAGGGTGGCCCCTGGGGCAGAGGGGGCAGGGGCCGCGAGGGAGGAGGATTTGGAAGGGAGGGATTTCGGAGGCGGAGGCTCAGACCCCGGATGGGGTGAGGAGATGGAGGGGGGACAGGATACGGGTGAGCATACTGTGGAAGGAGTGGACACGACTGAGGCAAACGAAGTTGTCAATGTCACGGGATGGAGGCGGTCATACTTCTTCCTGGCCTCAGAATAAGACAGGCGACCCAAAGTTTTTAATTCTTGAATCTTCTTCTCCATCTGATACGTGGGGCAGTCTAAAGATCTAGGCGAGTGGATGCCAGGACAATTGACGCACCGAGGTGGTGGGGTGCAAGTATGTTCCTCACGAAGAGGACGTCCACAATCGCCACAAAGGGGCTCAGCCTCACACCGTGACGACATGTGCCCAAAGCGCAAACACCGAAAGCAGCGCACGTCGCACTGGTAGCACATCACCTTTACCTTCTCCAGGAGAACGTCCCCCTCGAAGGCAAGGATAAAGGCCCCGGTGTCGATGCGACGGTCTTTGGGGCCGCGCTGGACGCACCGGACGAAATGCACGCCTCAGCGCTCCAGGTTGGCCCTGAGCTCCTCATCAGATTGCAGCAGGAGGTCCCGATGAAAAACAACCCCCTGCGTCCTATTCAGTGCCAGATGCGGGACAATGGACACTGGAATGTCCCCTAGTCGGTCGCACGCCTGGAGCGCCGCCGACTGGGTGGCGGAGGTGGTCTTTATAAGAATGGACCCCGAACGCATTTTACTGAGAGCCTCGATTTCCCCGAAGATGTCCTCGATGTGCTGGACAAAGAACATGGGCTTGTAGGTGGCGAACATCCCCCCATCGGTCCAAGAACAGACTAAATAGCGGGGGATGTACTTCGCCCCAAGCCGGCGGGCCTGTCCTTCCTCCCAGGGAGTGGCCAAGGGGGAAAGGGCAGGAGAACCAGAACCAGAGACAGTACCTTTCTTTTTAAAAGACTCGGCCGCAGAGCGACCCGATACATGTTGACGTTTCATCTGCGAAACGTCCGCCCCGATATCACATATCTTACATATGGTCAACAGTAGAGAGAAAACAAACACAAGTTGCAGAATGCTTTCAGACCCCGAATCTACCATCTCGTCAATAATAAGATCAAGGCAGAAAATAGAGGCAAGTCTCCAAAGCTGTTCATTTAGCCACAATAGCAACTGCATGAGGCCAGCCAAACACAAAGAAGTGGAGAAGTCACTGATTGGTTCCAACCCATGCACTGACTACAAATTCCACTGTTCAGCTCCATGCTTCCACAAAAGCCTTGTGATATCATACAGAAAAATGAAATTTCCGCATTTCTGTTTTCTGAGCGCTGGCTATGGCATATGGCAAGAGGTATAAAATCCGTGCAGTCACTATCTGTGTGGAGGCACAAATAGAAAACGAGGAAGATATGCCAATGAGTGAGTGTGGGAATTTCAATCCAAGCTCTCTCATTTGTATCACCCAAGAGACGTGTTTGATATGGATGAAACCAACATTTTCTATACCTTGATGTCTGAAAAAGCATTAAACATCAAGGGCAAAAAATGTCATGGAGAAAAATGCAGCAATGAGAGACTGATGGTGGTCTTGTGTAGTAATTCAGATGGTTCTGAGACGTTCAAGCCATTAGTGACGGGAAAGTACAGAAATCCACATTGTTTTAGAAATGTCAACCAATTCAACCTCCCATGCCACTACGAGAATAACAAAAAAAGGCTTGGATGACCAAATATCTCCTCTGTGGCTGACTCTTGAAGGTTCCATAACAAATGGCTGCAATGAAGAGAGATATTTTGCTAACTTTGGGCCACTGCTCAATACATCTGTTTGATGACCTGGAACTTCCTAACATCGTCTTCTTACCAACTAACATCAAGAGCCATCTGCAACCATTGAATCAAGGAATAATATCCTCAATGAAGCACAATTACAGACACTGACTACTTATGGCTACCATCAATGCAATCAAACTGCAAGAAACAGCCTGACAATAGAATGTACTGCCAGCTATCTGTAACATGTCTGCTGCTTGGGATGAAGTTACAACAGGCAATATAACTAACTGTTTTCAGAAGGCCTGGACAGCAACTGATAATGCCACTGAAACTGAAGAATAAACTGATGACCCAACATCTGAACTTAGGTGACAAAACTTCTGTTTCTCATGCTGCTCTTCCACAGGCACCAAGTTGGTGCCCTGAGAATGGAAGAATAGAAGCACTCAGACAACAGCTGTACTCCTGAAGAGTCAATCATCATTTCTGCTGACGGTGCAGAAGAGAATGATAATGCTTTATTGTCACCTTCCAAGGAGGAACATGAAGATATGACACCAACACCTTGCACCGAACATGCACCTGCAACTGCTGTTCTTTAGAGATTTCCTGCCACTTCTGACGTCATAGCATTTCAGGCTGCTCTCAATGTGGTATCTTCAGACAGTGCCATAACATTACGATGAACTGTCCAACAAAAATTAATACTTTGTTTTTCCAAATTGACATTTCAAAGCAAAATGTGTAATGGATAAGGACACTTCTGATTAAAACTTAAAGAGGTAAAGAATAGTATACTGAAGTGTTTCTTAAAGTTTATCATTCGTCATGTTACACAATGCCCTAATTTGATTGACACAAATATTGTTCTACAATATGTGTGTAAGTCTTTGACAATATGTATATATACTTCCTAAATTAAACATATTTCAGAAATACTGCTGTATAGTGGTGTCTTCTGGGCATAAACAGGTGTGACAGTTCTTCACCACAGTAAACACTTGTGTGGTTGTATTTTCCTAGTGTTTGGTGCCTCAGCAATGGGAATTTCCTCGTGTGTACTATCCTGTTTTGTCATTTGTATTAGCTAATACTGGGATTGATTCATCTTCCTGCCATCTAAACACGAGGGTTGGAACTTAAATAGTGGCAACTATTTATTCACAACTGGTACAAAAGAGTTACATGTTTGCACCTGTTACTGCCCTTCAAAGTAGTCACCAGCATTGTGTAGAACCTGTTGCCAGTGATGTAGAAGGCATAGTATACCATTAGCAGAGCCTGTTCTGTTGATGGTGTGAATGGAGCAGTCTAAAGTTATGGTGATTCTCGTGTACGACTGCAATGGTGTTATCCTAATGCATTATGTTCCTCCACGGCAGACCGTCAATGCACAGTATTACTGTTCTTTTTTGGAGCATCATTTGTGACCAGCTTTGTGAAAGAAGCGGCGACATTATCTGCGCAACCCACCCATCATTTTGCATGACAATGCGGAGGCACATACAGTGCAAGCTGTGGTTTCTCTGATCGATCGATGGGACTGGGAAGCACTCTCCCATCCACCATACTCCCCAGACCTAAGTCCTTGTGACTTTGATTTGATTCCAAAGATGAAGGAACCAATTTGTAGCATTCGCTTCAGAACTGTTCCTGAGATTCGACAGGCAGTAGATTGCTCCATTCACACCATCAACAGAACAGGCTCTGCTAACGGTAATACTAAGCCTTCCAGATTGCTGGCAACGGGTTCTACACAATGCTAGTGACTACTTCGAAGGACAGTAACAGGTGCAAATATGTAACTCTTTTGTATCGGTTGTGAATAAATAGTTTCCACTATTTAAGTTCCAACCCTCGCACAAACTTTTCTACAAGTGCATCGTATACAACTCTGACAGGATCTTCTCTCATACTTTGCTAATCTCACGCTCTTGCTCATGGTCTTCATAGGTTTGTATGAAGGATTCCTCCCCCCCCTCCCCCCCCCCCCCCCCACATAATTCAGCATCAGTTCAGTCAGCCACTCTACAGATGTTCAACAGGACAGCTTTTTACAATATTAAATTCTGGTGTGCACCACTTCACCTGATGTTCTTTGATGACACCTCTGACTTGTCTCAATTTTATGATACATGGTGTACAATACAGCCACAATTTCATACATTCAGTACTTATGGTGAACTGAGAGCCTGATAACACAGCAACTGGATCTGTGCGACTGTTCATAATTGACAATATAAGGAAAATTATAGATTGCTGCTCACCGTAAAGATGGCACATTGAGTTACGCAGAGGTACAACAGAAAGACTTGTTACACATTCAGCTTTCGGCAAAAGCCTTCTTCAGAAAAGGAAACACACACATATTCATTCACATAAGCAATCACACCACATGTACAATGACCTCCATCTCTGGCAGCTCGGACTATAACCCAACTATCACATGGAGCAAAAGCAGCAATCTGGAGGGGGCGGGGAAGGAATATCAGAATATCAGGATATGGGAGAGGGGGGGGGGGGGGGTGAGAAGTGTGGTGTCTGGCGGAGTGTGCAGGGATTAGATAGAGGCACGAAAAGACTATCACCAAATGCAGCAACAGGAGAGGAGAAGGGACTGGGAAATATGGGCAGGTGCATTGGCAGAGGGTACTACACAATGAAGGTGAGGGGACGTGAATAGAAAGGAGGTGATAGGACCAGGGGGGGGGTGGCTTCTGCCAACATACCTGCCCACCTTTCCCTTCCCCACTCCTCTTCTTTTCCACTCCATCTCCTCCCCCCCTCTCCCCCAACTCCTTGTAATAAACAGCCTCCCGTCACTGCACCTGGTGGCAGACTTCTCATCGCACCTCCATACAGTCACTGCACATTCTGCTACACACAGTGCCCTTCTCTCCCACACCCATACCCTGCCACCCCTTCGCCTCCGACCACACTCCACATTGCTACTTTTCTTCCCTGTTACAGTTGCATTCAGGTCCCAGCGGCTGGGAATGGCAATCAGGTCATGAGAGGTGTTTGCTTGCTTGTTTGAATGAAATGTGTATGTGTGTGTTAAATTTTCTGAGGAAGACTTTGGCTGAAAGCTAAATGCATAACATTCTTTCTCTTGTGCCTGTCTGCACCTCAACGTGTCATCTTTACAGTGAGTAGCAATCTATAATATTCCTTATGTTGTTGATATTCCAGGCTCGAGTTTCCACTGTTTGGTTCACATTCGGTTAATTTTTTGGCGAACAAACAAATTATGCACTCAAAAACGAATATGTATCTAGTAAATTTTACTCAAATCCTTTTTCTTGTTAAACTAAGGGAAAATTGTCGCAACAAAATTTGCAGATAATTTGAAGAGAGACTTTGCATAATCATTGCTTCCTGACCCACCTGGTGCATATATATGCATTCTCTGCAAAGTGCAAAGGTCATGGCAGAGGATACTTCTCCTTGTCTCTCACTAGGGCTTCTTTGCACTCTATTTCCATATGGTGTGAGAAAAGAATAACTGCTTAAATTCCTCTGTACACTGTAATCAGTCTAATCTTGTATTCACAATCTGATCTTCATTTATGATATTTCTATATGCTATGCAAAAAGCTCTGTCAGAAAGGCAATTTGCATAATCCAAGACATATTAGTTCAGGAACAATGGTCTGCAAATTTGAGAATATTTTCACAATTTTACTGTCCAAAAGATAAGTGGCCTTGTGAAAAAACAGGTCTAGTATTTATATTAGGAAACACATGGAGCCTGGAACTTCATAAATAATTTCACACAGTCCCCTTAGGTACATTCTGCACAAACTGAAGGGCAACCTCAGACTGTTTTGACACTTGACATGGAATAACCCAATTATACCAAAATGTTTCATAAATAAAAGCAATTAATTAAATTTATTACAGCTTCAAGGTTAAACACTTCTTTGATGAAGTCACACACATATGATATAATTCAAGTGTACAATGATACATCCTTCAGCTCTTGATAATTGCAACTAGCAATAGGTATCGAAGGTCAAGCTATTGATCACTCAGTAATTTTGTTCAATCCGATAAAGCTTGAAAACAAATAGCCATTTATCAGTAATGCGCTTATTTTAGTCTAGTTACACGCGAGTGTTCAATGAAGATCAGTGACACTTTACATAGAAATGAAATCAACAATGACCAACCATCAGTATCTCGGATATCTCCCCCTCCCCCCCCCCACACCAAACTGCAGTGGTTGTCACTTGCTTAAGCGACAGATGTAACACCTGACACTTGTAAAATCTTTGTCTCAAACTAGGCTAATACTGGTGTGTCCACACATTTTAAAACATGAAAACAAAGCACAAAATTCTCTTACATCACCCTAATCAATTAAAACCATTTGTCAAGTTCTCTAAGTCCTTAAATTCTACAATGACTACATATGGTAGCCATCATACAGGAATTATTTTCATTTTTCCTCCATCCCCCCCCCCCCCCCCATTTGTGAGCGTTCAAGTTAAATATTGCATATTTATACAATTGGTTTGGGTAGGCCTACACCTTGGTTAATACACACAGTGAGGAGCCCTTTCCCTTTTGTTAAAATGCAAACTTCAATCCCTTGCCCCCCAAAACAGGTATTATAAAATCATTAAAATTTACATACAGGAAGAAAAATATCTAGGAACAAAAGTTTCCATAAACGTAGCACTGTAACTGAAAAGCAAATTACAAAATTTGTTAAGTCTCCAAGAGCATAATTATTGACATACTCCATTATCAACGACGCAACATTCAAACTTTCTAAGTATCAAAGAAACCTGTGTCTATAAGACACGAGTTACAGTCTCCAGCAACACAGCTCCAAAACGTGCAACAACCCCTTTTACGCAACAAGACAGAGCATTGTACCCAATCAGCTTGCTATCTAGATTTCTTTAAGTTTTAGTCCTTATGATTCTATCACCTTGATGAAAGTAAAACATCCCAGTACAAACTAGTAGCAGAATAATGTAAACAAATACATACCTAATCTGAGACCTAGATCAATCACATTTTCTCGAGATGAAGGATCTAACTGGACACTGTTACATTTACGGATATAAGCAGCAGTTAAGTCTTTTGTAATCCTCCTACTGTGGTCCATCAGAGCCTGCAAAATGCCAATTACTTTGTAAGTTATCCACAAAACAAAAACATTTTTCGTCAAGGAACATTATAATAATAACAGGCACCCACCTGGAAACTTCTTAGCAGCTGCAGTCTTTTATTCGAAACTTTTAACATTGTTGAAAACACATCGATATCCGTGAACTCGAGATTCAGTAAACAGAGTGTTTGATCTTGGTATAACTGTGTAACAAAAAAAGCCAAATTACTGGCCACAATTCATCATTGCCTACAGAAGGCACAATACATATTACGCCTAAAACGATCTGTCATTCAGTTTGGAGTAATGGGTAACTGTTGGTACGATATAATCATACATACCTTGTAATATAAATCAAACAGAAGGCTGGCAGGCAATGAACGTATTTCATCTTTAAAAGTAGAATAATTATTTACAACAGCAGCTACACCGAGTTTATAAAGCGATTCAGCTGTCTTATAAACGTGTCGCTTGTCTGCGGCTGAATCCCCTACATTCTCTGCGGCCATTGTTTACCTACATCGACGGACGCCTATCAACACAGAATTCAACATCCAGACCCACAGCTGATGGCCATCACTGACATCAACCAGACGAAACTGAAAACAAGTCAAGCAAGATCTCTGACTGTTCTTTATTGTCCGCAAATGGATGCAGTTAAAACAGCGCAAGGACACTGTTGTTTGGTGAAAATTTTACATCGCAACTATTGATTCACACGATGAGATGCGAAATAAACAAATACACTGCAATAATCATATGGCAAAACGTTTTCTTCATTCCTCTGTAAACAAGGAAATGGAAATACTTACGAGTTCTAGCAACAAAGAATATATCACTATATTCATAACAATTGTACATGTTCTCTTTAGCGGGCAACACTGAAGCTGTTTAATTCGTTTTAGTATTATCGAGAAAACGAACACTGCTTTCATAACGCAATTTAACTTAAATCTTTTTTTTAATCTAGTTCGGTGAACAGTGCAATGAAGTATCTGAGAGCAGTCTTTAAAAATAACTTCAGTAAAATGGAAATGACACGTCTCCCAAAGAGGTACCATCCATCATAAAATCCTTAGGATCTTGAGTATTCCAGTGGGTATGACATGTTCCACACCCACGAGAATCATCTCACTTTTTGGGTCTGTGGAACGAGATCTGAATCTATTGTAATCTAATGTAAAGGTTTTCAAAGTCCCTTGTGTTTGTGCTATACGAACTTTTTATTCATGCATCCTTTAACTAGAAAATTGGATTTTCCAGCGTGTTCCTTGTGTTAAGTTTGCTCAAACGCCTGGCGGATAAAAGTCCAAAAAGACTCTAGGATATTGTTTATTAAAAACTATTTTGTGTTTGCACTTTTATAGTCTTTTTTCCTTGAGTCAAACCGCTCACTTTTTGACTTTTATATTTCCCAGCTAAAAGTGGTACTTTTTTCAGGAATTGCATCGTTAAGAAACAAAATGAAGATTAATAAATAAACTTAAAATTGCATTAAACTAGATTATTTGATGAAGATTATATTCCTTTAATTGTTACAAAGCTGTTGTACAATCTACACAAGCTCTCATAATTTACTTGTCCAACTATAAATACGCAGCATAAAAGAGGAGGACAAAAGTACCTCATGAATTTTATTATTTCCATATTAGAAAATTATAAACTGTGTTTCACAAATGCAGTACTTCATTATTGGAGACCTGTACAAATTTTACAAAAGAAGCATATCATTTAAGGTACTTCAAATAGGCTTACCTTTTGGCTTAACTCTGTGTACCATGTCTTCACTCATGGGTAGAACAGAATAGGATGTGCTCATTTATAAACAGTGATCTCTACAGGGAGAGATGGGTATTCATAACAAATTATAATATGAAGTATAACAGTATTATGTGGCTGAGCCAAAGAAGCAGCATCCATGTAAAGGATGAAACCAATTTTTTGTATAAACAGCCTCATTTTCTTAGAGACCATACAATGCTGGCGTTGGCAACGTAAAATAATAAGAACAAGACAGGGATTCACCACACTGAAGTGATGGACATTAGATTTTACAGATCACAAACAGTTTAAATACTGCTTCTAGATGTTCTTATTAACTACGTAAAATGATGAGTAGCCTATTACTGCAAACAACGCCAGCAAAAAATACACCAAATGTTAGGAATGTCTACACTCATATTCATAAGCTTTAAGAAGTTTGCCACGTAGTTGTTACCTTAATGCTGATAAGAGGATACTTAGAAATCAGTTAACATTATCTGACCATCCATGGTGACATGTTTGATGTGGTGACGAAATTCAAGGATGGGGCAGTTGGGTACCACATGAAACGTACACCAGAATCTGTACGTAGCTCACAATTTAAATATACTTAGCTCTGGCATGCCGCTGTTCAAAATTGGATCTGAATGGACAGGATCAAGGTAAGTAGCCAGGATGTAGTCCTGACCTATTCCAGGCGTTATGACGCCTTCTCAGTTGCGATACTGTATTCCATTATGAAATAAGCAACATAGATCTCAGTGCGACGCCATAAACTAGGAATCTTTCAGACTGACTGGTTCTTAGAAGGCTCTGTAATCTTGTCAAATCGGACAATGCTACATAGTGGATACTTTTGAAACTTGGCAGGTAGTATCTGATTGGCTGTATATTTTCGCCTTTTCTGACCATTCAGATGTAGGTTTTCCGTAATTTCCCTAAAGCACTTATTTTCATGAGCGACTTTCTTGTTTCAGTTGACCACTTGTTGCAATTGAATCTACTGCAGCGCCCCTGGCGTTTTATTCCTGCAGTGAATCTCGTCTGTCGTGAGTGTTTGTTTTCGTTTGGATGCCAGTGCCGAAATTGTGTATGTTCTGAGAGGAGCTGGCTGTGGTTTTGGCGTCTTAACAGTGAAAGAAATGTAGAAAAAGCAATGAAAATAGAGTTTATTAACGATAAAATCCAAATTCATAGTGGATGTTCATGGCAATGGTCATACAGAAGAGACGTGTGTCGCCCAAATGTTTAAAAGATCTACACATATCTGCTTGAAAAAATATGTACCTGCAGACACCACAAAAAAAATTTTAGGCAATAAACAGAGCAATTTTACTTTCTAAGTTGTAATATATTGGCCAGACAAGACACTTAGCCTGCCACACAGATGCAGTAGCTGCCTACCACCCAAGCCAGCAAGCACCTGTTCAGTTTGGAGCTGGGGAAAGCGACAGTATGCTTCCCCAGCCTCTACTGTGTGTCCAAAGAGGTAACAAACCAGTCAGTGACACAAATGTGGTGTCACCGCCAGACACCACATTTGCTAGGTGGTAGCTTAAATCGGCCGCGGTCCATTTAGTACATGTCAGACCCGCGTGTCGCCACTGTGTGATCGCAGACCGAGCGCCACCACAAGGCAGGTCTCGAGATACGGACTAGCACTCGCCCCAGTTGTACGACGACTTTGCTAGCGACTACACTGACGAGCCTTTCTCTCATTTGCCGAGAGACAGTTAGAATAGCCTTCAGCTAAGTCCATGGCTACGACCTAGCAAGGCGCCATTAGCCTTACATAGCAAGTGATAGTTTGATAGTTATAGTATGAAATGTCTCAACCGGAATGCTGTATTCACAACAAGGATAAATAAAAGTTAAGTATTCGAGGAGCTGCATACTTTTCTTATTAGCATTCAATACTTATCCTGTTCCAGAATTTACGCCCGTCTGCATTAGATAGCTTCCATTTCGGCCGCCTCTATCTACAAGGTGTTGGCACATTTACCAACACATCAACAAACCCATATTGTCAATTTGGAGTGGAAGTAGACATTTCCGGATGCAAAGGCCCTTTTCTAGATAGAGATGACAAATGGACAGATCCAAAGGATGCAGGCCATCAGCTCTTAACAGAAGACATGTAACTTGCCAAGCAAGGGAATACTTTTCGCAAATAATTTTCTTGACTGTTGTGCATAGTCATTCTGCAGTGGGACCTTTGGGTGGTATGCTACAGCTGAGGAAGATATTACAAAATAATTTGAATAGCCCAGAAGAAAATCATAAGCTGAACAATCAGTGTGCTTTGCCATGTCCACACAGAGATCTCAGTAGAATTCTAGTGGAGAAATCGTCCTGGCATGGAGGAATCGATTTTGAGATGGCAGAGCAGGCACATGCTGGCGAAACTCCATAGTACAGATGTCAATTGGAAATGCCAGATTAGAGGCGTCGATGATGGTCTTAATGACGCCTCGTTTCTGAGCGCCACTGCTTCTAGTGCTGGATGTCCAACTCTGGCTGCAGCTGAAAGACATGCACTGACCAATACACCTAGCCTGCTGTGAAATGCTGCCAGTCGACTCCAGGGAGCATTCAACCACGCTGTCAGCAGCCAAACCAGCGCCAATTAAATGACTTCCATTACAACACTGCTATCAAGTCCAACATCCAGTTCCATTTGTCTCTTAGTAACCAGAATTAAATTCCTGGTAATGGCTCTGATAACATTTTTT
Organism: Schistocerca serialis cubense; assembly: GCF_023864345.2. Lineage (NCBI taxonomy): Eukaryota > Metazoa > Arthropoda > Insecta > Orthoptera > Acrididae > Schistocerca > Schistocerca serialis. The sequence continues at coordinate 944,468,144 of NC_064638.1, forward strand.
ATGGTCAATGCGCATATTATTACCTTATTTCTTTGGTATTAATAGAAAGAGGTGATGTATTTCTAATAGAAATTTTCTAATATATATAGCCATGGTCCAAAACACTTCCCCTTGTCGAAATAAATGTTTGTGACAGTCCAGTTACATGATAGAGGTTCGTGCTTTTGAGACCTTCATTAATTATGCAAAATTAAAGTCCAAATTAAATTTTAATTAATAAATGTGGAAATAATGAAAACTCCAATCACTTAAAATGCCAAATATCATAGAAAATTATTTTATCATATAACAGTTATGAATTTTTCGCTGATGAAGCCATTTTCATTAAAAATGTTTACCTATTTGTGTTCTCATTTATGCAAAAAGTAGGCATTTTTATTGTCCACTTTTGTTTAACCTATACGGCTTTTTGCTTTCCTATTTGGTTCACAAGTAGAAAAAATATCAAGTCTTCATGCAATGTCTCACAAAACAAAGCAAATAACAAAATAAAAATTAAGATCCTGTAAAATCCATTACTATAATAGAAATGAGCTTAGTGAGAACAGGTTAACATACCATGTTAGCATACAAAGCCGTATTGATCCTTGACTTTATTGTCCCATTTGAGGCATGGTTAGCCACTGATTTACATACAAACATATGATGCACATCCACAACAAGTAGTTGCTTTTGACTAGAAAAAGGATTTAAATTGCTGAAAGTGAATGCTCAGATGGTTCCTTTGGAAGTACACTTTTCCATAATATTACCAAGGGATATATTTGATCTATTACCAAGGGATATATTTGATCTATCTTCTACTACCGATTGCTTTAGACATGCTTTATTTATTGCCAATGTGCAGAACATAAACTTAGACTATACTGTCCATAGGAGAACAACAATTTGATGCTATTATTTGGTTAAAATAACTCTAGATCGCAATCATAATTATTTATTATACCCAGTTTCGCTTTTAAGTGAAAATCATCTTCAGAATGTGAGCCCTGTAAGAGTAGTAATAGGAGAGTTACAGAATACTAGAACGATGGCATTACAAGAAAATACAGAAATAATGACTGGTGATGGCGGCTCCTTGCCTGTTCTGGTAGCACAATCATAACTGTGACTGATGGCTCAGAACCACACGTTAAAGAGCGTGCAATTTCCGCCCCAAATAGGATTACATCAGCACCAGCCAATGGCAAATACTTCAAAAAATTTAAATGTTGATGTCACATGAATTTTCCAAACTAAGTTCTGGTGGAGTAAGTACAAATATACAGGGTGCATCAAAAAGGACTTTACAACTGTGGAATGATATAGAAATTTATTGAGATAAATGACAGCATCGATAGATGTGTCATTTTGCAGTAAACAACCTCAAGTTTCACATAAAAGCGTGAAGTGTCATTTTGGTTCGATGTAACTAACATTTGTAATGTGGCAAACATCCCCGCAGTAATCAATTTCTTCCTACACTCATTGCAGCAAATGGGGCTAACTTGTGCAATGGCAGCACAGATTCGATTTTTCAGGTCAGCTAAATTGTTTTGCAGGGGAAGATCATGAAACCCCAGAGAAAGAAATCCAGTGGTATCACGTCTGGAGAGCGAGGCGGCCACACAGTTGACCCTTCACGGCCAATCCACCGATATGGGAAGCGATTATCGATGAAACTTCGAATTTCCGTGAAGAAATGAGGTGGTGCACCAAGCTTGGAGGTTCTTTAGCGTATTCAATTGTTGCAGAGCTCGTTTCATGAAACCAAAGCACACGACGAGCAGACTCCGCACAATGAAAGTAGACATTTTTGCTGTGTACTAAACTGGCGCTCCTGGTGGCGGAATGGAGCACTAATGCACTACGTGAATCAAATCTCGGGTTGTTTGCTACAAAATGACACATCTACCGATTCTGTGAGTTAGCTCAGGAAATTTCTATATCTTCCAAAGGTGTAAAGTCCTTTTCGACTCATCCTGTATAAAATATTAAACCATTACAAATCTTCAGACAAGCTGTCTTTTTGTTCAAAGTAGATGAACTTACAGAATGGGCGAGGAAGCAGTTTAACCTGGTGCCAATGATAACAAACACATCACTCTTATCAGTATTTTGCCAATAAACAAATGAACTAGAGAACTGTAATGACACAAATGTGCAGATATTATCTCAAAATATAGGAAGGAAGTAAATTCCATTAATATATATGCCCTTTGAAATATACACGTGTTGTCATCTATTTGCTGGATAGTGCTCTCTAGCGTGCATTTCGAAAATGACGCCGATCTCAAGCCAATGCAGTGGCCAAGATGACAGCCTTAAAATCAGAGAAGAGTGTACTCAGTATCAACAACTACATCTATACTCAGCATACCACCTTGATCTGCATGCAGAGGATACATCCCACTGCACCAGGTATTTGGATTTATTCTCATTCCATTCATGAATGGAGCATGAGAAAAATGATTGTTTGAATGCCTCTGTATGTGTAGTATTTATCCTAATCTTATCTTTACTTTCTCAACATAGTTTACATCTATCTTCAAGAATCTTGCAGTTCAATTCCTTCAGTACCTCTGTGACACTCTCCCATGGACTAAACAAACCTGTGACCACTTGTCCTGCTCTTCTCTAAATATGGGAAGTTGCGGTACAGAAAATGGCCCAGAGATCACCAGTGTGTGTGTGTTTGTGTGTGTGTGTGTGTGTGTGTGTGTGTGTGTGTGTGTGTGTGTGTGTATGTGTATGTGTGTGTAGTGTTATGAAACAATGTGTGTATAGTGTGTGCAGTGACTGATAGTGAGATATGAGCGAACAATGTGGCATTACATTATTTAATAAGTTATTTGTAAAAAATGTATTGTATACCAGGATTAAATCTAATGATTGTCTCTAACTAGAAGTCTGTAAATATATGTGTATACGGGTTAGCTTAGTTTAAACTGATATAAATTTGTAAATACTTTGACGTGTCCTATATCCTTGTAAAAAGAGATCTATGGATGAAAAGAGCTAATACTACTACTACTACAACTACTACTACATGTTCAATATCCCCTGATAATCAAGATATGGAAAACTGAGATTGAAGATTGTCACGTGATATCATGTTTGTGAAGTTAGTAATTCTGAATATAAGAACTACAGCAACAAGACTTCGATTATTGAGGAGCCAGCTAAAATACATGAAGTATCAGTGAGTGATATTGAAAAAATCCACAGTTTGAAAACAGTTTTTCAATGGGAGTATAAGAAAATTAACTAGGCAGAGAAGAGGGGGCCATTTTCTGTAAACAATATTTGGTTTGCATAAGAACACTTGTTATTTCTGCTGCAAGGTTCGGAATCAAAAGGCAGCACAAACATTGACTGTGATGAGGAAAAAATCACTGAATCCCAGAGCACTGAGAACATTGTAAGTACTTCACAAAAATATTTTTAATTAATTTTTATATGTGAATATAGAGCAGAAAATAATGTTATTGAAATACAGTAACTAAAATTATTAATAATAATATCTTCGAACTAGATAATTGCATTTAGGGTGTTTTTAAAAACATTGCCGGAATGAGTGACTGTTTCAAATGTTGTAAACTATCTAGACTTATAACTTAGTAAAAAGAGTAAGAAAATGATCTCTGAGTTCATCCTGAATTTCATGCACATTTGTTGTTAACTTCAAGTGTACGTTTTGTATATCGATCTAAACACTGTTCTCACCCAGTTATTTCTTCCAAGACCCTTCAGTCAAGTTTCCATCTCTATCATACGAATGAAAAATACCATCTGGAGTGTAGTTTCTTGTGGATACACTGCTTCAACGAAAAAAAACTGTGCAGGTAAATGCAAGATAAAACTGTGGCCTCTGTTTTTTCCAGAGCTATATGAGGAGGATGAGATTAGACTTTAACGTCCCATCGACAATGAGGTCGTTAGAGACAGAGCACAAGTTCGGATTAGGGAAGGATTGGGAAGGAAATCGCCCGGGCCCTTTCAAAGCAACCATCCAGGTATTTAGGGAAATCATGGAAAACCTGAATCAGGATGGCTGGAGACGGGTTTGAACCATCGTCCTCCTGAATGTGAGTCCAGTGTGCTAACCATTGAGCCACCTTGCTCGGTCAGGAACTAGAGGTATCATGTTCTTGTAGTGTTCTAAATTCTGATGACAAGATGCCAAAAACATATTCTATTATCCTTCATGCTTCACACAGTCTGCAGTTGTAAATCCTTTCTGATGTCGATGATACTGGCTTGTACCTTGGATATGGCTTCATCATGTAAGTAGATAATGTAAAAGTATCATCTGCCAAAAAATCGAATGGGACTGTACCTGTTCCCTCAGATGACACTTCAAAAATTGGCACATTAAGGAACTGTTCTTCTAGGTTTTTGTAGAGTGAGGTAGGCTTGAATACACTACCATCCGAAATTCTTCCTTGGTATATAACATCAGCATAAATGAAGTTCTAGTTACTGTCTGTAACTCCAACCAGCAGCACTTGAAGTCTCGCCGCCAAGCGCCTGTAAGCTCAAAAAACACATACACTCCAAGCAGCACAATGCTAAATGTGCCTCTGCAATAAAAAAAAATTAGCTTCAGCTATGTTCTAGAGCCAATATTTGTATGTGCTTGCCTTCGACACTGCCTAAGCAATGAGGAAAATCCTAAATAGTATTAAATAAGTCAGCAATAGCTCTCCAACCAGTTTCTGTGTTTGGCAGCTTTAATGAAAATAGTATCTTCAGTTGGACACATAGGCTATATTATGGAGTTAGTATGAATTGTCTGTTCAGTGAGTATATATCTGATGATCGCATTAGATTAGTGAACGATCACATTACATAATCTTAACAATTTATGTTTTCAGGTCAGCTGTTACACAGTGCCTGGAAACCCTGAAGACGAGGAGCCACAAGTAGTTGCGAGCGACCCACCTCTGTTTAAAATGCCAACTCTCACAAATAAGTGTTTTTAAAAAAAAGATGTCTCCCCTGTCCAGAAACCAGCAATCTGTATGAAATCGGTTGTTTTGTCCAGAGGCGAATTGTTTCATGAACCATAACCTGCTAGCATGCTCTACCAGCCTCGGCCCTTCTTTCCTAATCTTGTCGTTACGTGAAGTTCAGCTGGTCGCTGCAAAGCGCTGACTGCCGACTGTCACCAGCCATGGAAGTTAAAAGTAAAGGGAGATTGTGTTACATATGCAGAGAGCAGGCACTGACTCAAGGAGATGTCAGACTCACTACTGTGATACTTTCTATGACATCATTATTCCGAGTGTTTGGGATATATATTGGCTTTTGCGGTTGTATTGAGTTCTGAGTTCTGGGAAGTGGGACAGGCAATATTGAATATTGTGGTTTTAACTGATGCTTGTATTTGATGGGTTGTAAATTACAACATTACGAATGTATGCTGCTTTAAATATTGAGGATCTCTCGAAAACGTGACGTTGTTATAACAGAACATAAAGTAAAGAGGTGTAGGTGGATAAATTATTCAGGAGATGTAAGTAGAAAACTGAGTGACAAACTAAATGTGTTCATAATGGAACAGTGGCGAATAACATCGTATTACAAAATAAAATGTAGCTAATGTGCTGGTTTGTGGCCTACAACTTCAAATTTGACTATTTTCTAAAACTAGGTGCCACTTAGAATAAAAAGCGTAGGGAAGATTGATGCATTTGAAAAAGAATTAAAAGGTAACTCAGTCGCATGTATGAAGTATAAAAGAAAATTTAAAAGCTAGTTATTTGAGGAGACTTCTTTTCCAAACAAGAACATCTTCAATTAAAGTACATTTGCAACGAACTGTATTCTGGTACCGATATATTAATGTCCTTGCTGTTTTTTCTCATAGTTTCAGTTACATTCAAGTGCAAAGGAAGAAGTTCGTTTTAGTCACACTGAATTGTAATTTTTCGCACAAATTAGAACATACTTCACACTACCAGCACACTTTTTTCGTTGGGTCACTTATTTGTTGAATACTTTTCGTAGTACTTATGTAAATAACGAGTATGAAGTTACCACATTGGTGACTCACAACAGCTGTGCGATGCTATGAGGAGACCTTTTGTTCTGTATCGTGATAGCACACTGTAACAATGCAGCCATCTTACATCGGTTACACCATATCACCCAACCCCTTGAGATCGCACCTCAAACATTATCATGAGTAATGTTCAGCATCAGTGTAATAAATGTCAATCAGTGCTCAAATAAGAACTGAATATGGCCATGGGTACTGCTTCTCAAAAAGACATGCTCTGACATGCCAGAACAATTGCCACAGTCAAATAATCTACTATTGAACTTTGTACAAGATTCAGCATCAAGTGAATCAGTTCATGATTCAGCAGGACAGGTGAGACTGAATATGAACAGTAACATGACTTCCGAACCAATCATATTACGAACACTATTAGAGTGGTCATCACGAAATTACATGTCTCAACCTCACACCCACTCCTTGCAGTAAGCGCCGTGATTTGTCTGCCTCATAGATGTGTTGCCACATGTACACTGTTAACTCCACAGTAGACCAGCGCCAGCAGAATGCTCTGTGCTTCCATACAATATCGTGTGCTTACATGTGATTTCTGTCTTCCATGGTATGGTACATTGACTTGTGTTTGATAGTGAGCAAAATGCAAAAGCAAGGGCCCATGACTAGTGCTGTTCCAGCTGGTGTGTAATTAAGGGCGAAAAGACATTCGAAAACAATCCAAAATTGTCGTATCGAAAATAGTGAAGACTTTTCAATGGTGTGTGCAACAGTGAAGACGCCAGGAATAACATAAAATGTCAATAAAACCTTGTGGTATTTCCAAATCGTCTGTATTTCGTATTAACAGTGCAGTAACTTTAGCAGAATCTTTAGATGTGAGCACATCCTTTGATTCTCCAAGTGGATCTAAATGAAAACGGAAATTAAGGTATTTGACGATTTTGACAAAAGTCAGTGCATAGAACTGTACTTTGATATTGCACGAGAGTAGAGTGTCTGATGGCTAGAAAAATACAGAGTGATCCTGTTCTTTGCTTCTATGTTCACATAATTTTTGATTCAGAAAGTATAGTGATAGACAAAAACTGTTAACGGAATGCAGAGATATTGCAGCAGTTTTGTGTAAAATGAACTTACTGCACGCTGAGGACAATTGTCTAGTAGTACAGTTCAACATAATTTGGGTTTCACTAAACCACATGCAGAAGTACAGGGTGTTCGGATATTCCCATTACAGACTTCTAGGACTTGCAGAGGAGAGTGAGTACATAATATTTTGAATAGGAACCCATGTCCAGAAAGGTACTGCCTTGTATTGTATTGTATTGTGTTGTATGGAACTGGGGACCTAGAAACGATGGAGAGGCTTCGTCCCTGCCGTAGCCCACAGAGGTACACAACCCCACAACAGGCTACAGCAGTCCACTCACCTCACCCCCGCCCAACACAGAAACCAGGGTTATTGTACGGTTCGCCCCTTCCACCTGCCTTCCCCCTCCCCCAGTGGGTTCCATAAAGTTTGTGCAAAATGGGTCCCAAAACAACTCACACAGTTGCATAAACAAACACGCTTGGACATCTGCAAAAAACATTTGGATCGCTATGGTAACGAAGGGGACAACTTCTTAAGACAGGGTCATTACCGGTGACGAAAAATGGATCAATCATTACGAACCGGAGAGTAAACGGCAGAGTATGGAATGGAAACATCCAAATTCGCCATGCAAGAAAAAGTTCAAAACCCAACTGTCTGCAGGAAAACTGATGCTTATGGTTTTTTGGGATGGGCAAGATCCAGTACTGGAACATTATGGGGAAAGGGCACAACAATAAACAGTGTACGTTACAGTGAGGTGCTTACTGCCAGGCTAAAGCCTGCAATTCGAAGCAAACGCCGAGGATTTCTGTCAAAAGGTGTTGTGTTATTGCACGACAATGCACGTGCGCATACTGCTGCCCACACTGCAGAAACGCTCCAAAAACTCAAATTTTCAAGTACTGCATCATCCTCCATATAGTCCTGATTTTGCCCCTTCTGATTATCATTTGTTTGGTCCACTCAAACAGGCATTAAGGGGGCCGTCGATTTGCCTTACATGAAGCAGTGAAAGAAGCGGTGGATTCCTGCCTCGCAGCTCAGCCAAGAAACTTCTTTTGTGAGGGCATCAGGAAGCTTGTACAATGATAGACCAAGTGTGTTGAAACGCAAGGAGACTATGTCGAAAAATGATGTCCTTGTAAGTTTCCTATTTGATTACAATAAAATTTTATAACTACTTTGCGGATAATATTTGACTTACCCTCGAGCATAATAGCACGGAAAAATCAAATTTGTTTTGTAATCTAATAGTTAACTTGTAAAGCATTAGGATCTGTGTAGCTGGATGCTGCATAATAAGTGTACACAATACCGTTAACCTATGTAAGGGCTGAACGGTTTGTACTGCAGCTACTGCTCTCACCACAGCTCTTTCTAACGGCATTAGCAAAGCTTTTACGTATTTATCGGCAGAACAGAGCTACGTTATTTATTAACACTTTTTCATCTGAGCGTATTCTTCGATAACACGTATTTCCACGATAACTATACATTTCAGCAGACGCCAAGAATACGCATCAGTTGTAATATACTACAGAATCAGTATGATTTGACTGTACAGCACCGAGCGACCTGGGCCATTCGGGTATTGTTTAGTATTGTCAGGGGGCCTTTGATCACGTCTGCACGTAAATGAGGTTTAGTTCCTCGTTCTGCCATCTGCAATTGTAAAATAAACAGGTAATACGTAGTTTGTAAATCCAATCAATGTGCTCTAAGTAATAATAAAAACCACATTATAATCTTAAATTTTTAAAACTAATATGAATAAATAAGCAAACTCATCAGTCAGCTTTGACGACAGAAAACTCGTTGATCATATCTTCATAGTTCAGATGGTTATCAGTTAGGAGGTCGGCTTCGATGTGAAGAATGGACAAGGCGTTCAATCTCTCAGACAAAGTAGAACGTAGGTACGATTTCAGTCTTTTAAGAGCCGAAAACGAGCGTTCTGCTGAACAATTTGTAAGTGCCAAATATAGAAATATTCTAAGAGCAATGTCAACATTCGGAAACACGGACTGTAACCCCTCTTTTCGTAAAAATTTATTTACTCATTTCGACTGGTATATCACTAATCTCAGAAGATTTCAAAAGTTTCGTGAAATGTACACATTCACTAGGGGAAGAAGGCTCTACATCTGTGTCATGTCATACTTGGAGTTTTGCTGCACATTCAGAAATATCGTCAGGTGAATTGTACTTAAGGTACTGAAAACTGTGAAGGAGTTCAACAGTGTTCTATAGCTTTCCTTCCTCCTCACTAATTCGGCGTACAAGTTGTCGAGTACTGGGAGAAATGTTTCGATTCTAAACTTTTCCCTTCCAGTCAGAAAAACTTTTTCAGAGTCCGTTTCTTCGTCATCATTAAGTTTGGGTTTTCGTGATCTTTTATAGGTGCATTCATAGTTTATATCAGTCACAATCTTCATGGATTTATTTTCATAATAGTCGAACATGCCACGAATAGATGCAATAAATCCTACAAGTGATTCACATAATTAATGTACTATTTTAGTATCTCATGAATGCTGTTTCTAGTCTGCTGAGGTGATTTAATAAAGCTGAAGCCTTATTTCACACAAGTGGTTTTTCAAACGTATAATTGGCAGTGTGTTTGAGGGCATTAATAACGGCCTCCCAGTTTTCACATAGACTTACACACGCTTCCTCTCTTGCTGACCAACGTGTTTTTGATAAACTTGTTACTGTTTTGCTTCCTGGTTTCATGAAAGAAGTTTATCCCAGCGCTGTGTAGAAGCATAGAAAAAATTATAAAGGTTTTGCACTACATTGAAAAATGAACATGCTTCCCAACAACACCTTGCAGCATTAGTGCCGACTAAATTCAAAGAATGTGCTGCGCAAGGCACATAATGCGCTTATGGATTGTATTCTTTAATGTGTGCCTGCAAACCAGTGTAGGCTCCTGACATATTGCTTGCATTGTCATATGATTGGCCTCTACAGTCAGTAATATCAATGGAATTTGTAGATAGACCATTTAGTATGGTAAGTTTTCGGGCTTGCGTCCCGGGTTTGGTAAAAACAGAAGGAAACGTTCAATAAGTTAACTATTCTCGTTCACATACCTTAATATGGAAGATAATTGATCAATATGTGAAATGTCCACAGTAGAATCTACTATTATGGAGAAATATTTGGCCTGTTTTATTTCACTTATGATAATTCTTTTTATTCGTTCAGATTGTTGAAGAAAGATAACTTTTATGTCCCTGTCCTGGGTTTCCATATCGGTCAATGTTCTCTGCGAGAAAAGGATCAGACTCGGCCATAAGTTCAAGAGACGTCATAAATTGACCATTATGTAATGAATGGAATCTTTCAACATGTCCACGTAGGGGAAGTCTATGACTCGTTGGCGTCTTCACTACAGCAAACACCCTTTTCAACACACTGCGCCAGTATATTTTTATATCTCAACATATGACTCGAAATGGTTATCTATTGTTCCAAGTGACTTTTTTCTTGTTAAGAGTGATAACTCAGAATTTTTGTGTTCAAGTGAATTCTCATGATGAGATAAAATATTACAAATATTTTTCCAATGTGCAGTACCATTAGCTGCAATCACGGCCTTACCTAGGGACAATTTACATGGTGCACAAAAAACAGCACCGGTGCTACAGGAGTATACTAGAAAATCACGCAAAGTTGATTCACCATTTAAAAGTTTACGGCAAAATACATTTTTGTTCAAATATCTGGTTTTATCGCCTATTGATCTTCTTGAATTAGAAAAATCACCATTACAATTTTGATTACTGCCATACTGTAAGAGAAAGTCGATTGTTGATTCACTGACACCATTCTGTAGGATCATCACTAATGGGGTTATTTCTTTTTGTAGTGTCTGACTAGACACTTAGTTTTTCGTGAAATTCGAAATCAGGAACAATTTGCTTTTCTTAATTTTTAACTTTTGTTTCGTCTGTATTTACTTGTTTTACAACAGCTACAGTGCCAGAAATATCATCCGTACTACTTGAAGTCGAACCAGCAACATTTTTGCGAAAAATTTATCTACTCTGCCAAGTGCTTTTAGAACATTGGCTTCTCGTTCTCGCCTTTCCTTCGATAATTTCCGAAATGCCGCCCCACTTAATTCTGTACGTTTGCTTTTTTCACTGTTATTCATGTTAAGGCACTTACCAAATTGTCAACCAACAGTCAAAACAAAACAAACATTGTAAAAGGAAAGAAAGAAAGACTATCCAGCTTCAATCGTACTACACCGCACATGAGTACAAAGCTTTTTACTTTAAATAAGGCACACGAGCACAAAGATTTTACCTTTAAACACAGACCGATGAACTGACCAACTCGGATTACGCGACGTAACTGTGCTATGAAAGAACGACAATGCAGAGTACTTTAATTTCATAGTCGCCTGTTTCGCTGTTGTCAGTGAACAGTAGAAGTACACCTGCCGGCTAGAATTCGTCTCGTAAAGAGATTGGAACTGTCCCTTTTTTGGTTTCTGTTTCCCATGTCGCCGGAATTTTAGAAGCGACGCAAATATGTTCTGAATATTCTTGTCAGTCTTTCAAATTTAAAAAACAAATAATTTTTGCAATTTCTTGCAGTGAGGTGTGCTGGATTGACTCTTATCCCACTTATAACATTTTAGCGGTTTCTGTGGGCAGAGGAGACAGACTACAAAGTTTAAGTATTGTTGGCAGTTGATGTAGTGTGTTGTCATTTGTGTGAACACTGCTGTTATGTCCACACGCAAATGCACCTTTTGTTCCAACATAAAATAAAAATAGCCTTTCCTCGAAGAAAAAAAATCTTAGTTAAGAAGTTTAATATAAAATTTGCAATGTCACGTACTATTCGATTGCACAGAATGGGAACTTTAATACCACGCAGGCTGCAGCACAATAAAAGAGACAAACAAAAGATGGTTTCTTCTTCTTTTTTCGCCAAAAAAGTAACTAAGTAAATAAATAAATATAATTTTTAAACTGTTGTGAAGTGTGAGTTGGTGAAGAATGCCAATCTTGCTAGCGAGGTGAAGGCAAAGCTCATCGTCTGCAGCAACGTCGACAGGACAGATTGCGGATCTTTGGTACAGAGATGAGTGGAGGGTCTGAATCAGAAGCTGCGAGCCTGTGGGTTGCAGATTCCTCGGCATGCGCCATAGGGTGGTGGGGCTTGGGGTTCCGCTAGATAGGTCAGGTGTCCACTACACACAGAAGGCGGCTACACGGGTAGCAGGGGCTGTGTGGCGTGGACTGGGCGGTTTTTTAGGTTAGACAGTGTCGGGAAAGATGAAAAAGGGCACCAGTCTCAAAGGGTACAGGGCAAAGAAACGACGAGAATCGACCAAGCAACAGTCGGTATTGTAGCTGTAAATTGTCGTAGCTGTGTTGGAAAAGTACCAGGGCTTCAAGCGCTGATGGAAAGCACTGAACCTGAAATCGTTGTAGTAACAGAAAACTGGCTAAAGCCGGAGTTAAGTTCTGCCGAAATTTTTACAGAGGCGCATATCGTGTTCAGAAAGGATAGATTAAATAAAGCTGGTGGAGATGTGTTTGTGTATGTTGGTAGTAGTTTATCTTGTAGTGAAGTTGAAATAGATAGTTCCTGTGAATTAGCCTACTATGGGTAGCGGTTATACTCAATAGCAGTACAAAAACAATAATTGGCTCCTTCTACCAACCCACGACTCAGATGATATTATAGCTGAATGGTTCACAGAAAACTTGGATCTCATTACAAATAAATATCCAACTCATACAGTTATAATTAGTGGAGACTTCAATCTATCCTTGATTTGTTGGCAAAAATACATGTTCAAAGCTGGTGGTAGACAGAAAACATCTTCTGAAATTGTACTAAATGCTTTCTCTGAGAATCACTTTGAACAATTAGTTCATGAGCCCACACGAATTTTTTTATATACACAGTATGTTATAGGAAATGAAAAAAGCAATTTTAAATGAGCTATAATGGAACTCAAGAAGCTTTGAAAGTTTTGTAAAATATTCACCAAAGATGGATGATTGTTATAAGTGCAGCCTTGATTGAAATGGTCGACTTCACTGTGAAGCTGATTTTAATTTAAGTGCATGTTTATTTCTGTAATAAGTCTCTCCCAATGCCAAATGCGTTGATTGCATTTCCTACAAGATGTATTCTACATGTAAAACATTTTTCGCTCAGTGTGCAGCAAATGAGTTAACATTTATGATAACAGGTCCCTTTTGATTGTTTGTGGTTTAATAAATAAATATTCAGTTTGGAGCAGCTACTCATGAAATATGTTTTTCTCAGTTAAAAGACAGTAGGGGCTTACAGCAAAGAACAAATCTGTCATCTCTATGACGAGTTTATCATTTTCTGATTATTATAACGTAATGTACAGTGTCACAGAATTTCCCAGTTTAATGGTTAGTTCTGAATAAAATTGGTCATTTTTGTATCAGATCTCTCTTTAATTACTGTTGCTAACAACAAAATCCCACGATCCTTAAATTTACATAATTGTTTTCCAGTAATTAATTTCTGTATATATTTGGGTACAGAAATTAATTAGCTACTACAAACAGCATAGTGAACGCATTATTGTGGCCAAGATAGATACGAAGCCCACGCCTACTACAGTAGTACAAGTTTATATGCCAACTAGCTCTGCAGATGATGAAGAAATTGATGAAATGTATGATGAGATAAAAGAAATTATTCAGGTAGTGAAGGGAGACGAAAATTTAATAGTCATGGGTGTCTGGAATTCAAGTGTAGGAAAAGGGAGAGAAGGAAACATAGTAGGTAAATAAGGACTGGGGCTAAGAAATGAAAGAGGAAGCCGCCTGGTAGAATTTTGCGCAGGGCATAACTTAATCATAGCTAACACTTGGTTGAAGAATCATGAAAGAAGGTTGTATACATGGAAGAACCCTGGAGATACTAAAAGGTATCAGATAGATTATATAATGGTAAGACAGAGATTTAGGAACCAGGTTTTAAATTGTATGACATTTCCAGGGGCAGATGTGGACTCTGACCACAATCTATTGGTTATGAACTGTAGATTAAAACTGAAGAAACTGCAAAAAGGTGGGAATTTAAGGAGATGGGACCTGGATAAACTGAAAGAACCAGAGGTTGTACAGGGTTTCAGGGAGAACATAAGGGGACAATTGACAGTAATGGGGGAAAGAAATACAGTAGAAGAAGAATGGGTAACTTTGAGGGATGAAATAGTGAAGGCAGCAGAGGATCAAGTAGGTAAAAAGACGAGGGCTAGTAGAAACCCTTGGGAAACAGAAGAAATATTCAATTTAATTGATGAAAGGACAAAATATAAAAATGCAGTAAATGAAGCAGGCAAAAAGGAATACAAATGTCTCAAAAATGATATCGACAGGAAGTGCAAAATGGCTAAGCAGAGTTGGCTAGAGGACAAATGTAAGGATGTAGAGGCTTATCTCACTAGGGGTAAGATAGATACTGTGTATAGGAAAATTAAAGAGACCTTTGGAGAAAGGAGAACCACTTGCATGAATATCAAGAGCTTTCAGGGAAACCCAGTTCTAAGCAAAGAAGGGAAAGCAGAAAGGTGGAAGGAGTATATAGAGGGTCTATACAAGGGTGATGAACTTGAGGACAATATTATGGAAATGGAAGAGGATGTAGTTGAAGATGAAATGGGAGATATGATACTGCATGAAGAGTTTGACAGAGCACTGAAAGACCTGAGTCAAAATAAGGCCCCCAGAGTTGACAACATTCTATTAGAACTACTGACAGCCTTGGGAGAACCAGTCCTGACAAAACTCTACCATCTGGTGAGCAAGATGTATGAGACAGGCGAAATACCCTCAGACTTCAGGAAGAATATAATAATTCCAATCCCAAAGAAAGCAGGTGTTGACAGATGTGAAAATTACCGAACCATCAGTTTAATAAGTCACAGCTGCAAAATACTAACGCGAATTCTTTACAGACAAATGGAAAAACTGGTAGAAGCTGACCTCGGGGAAGATCAGTTTGGATTCCGTAGAAATGTTGGAACACGTGAGGCAATCCTGACCCTACGACTAATCTTACAAGAAAGATTAAGGAAAGGCAAACCTACGTTTCTAGCATTTGTAGACTTAGAGAGAGCTTTTGACAATATTGATTGGCATACTCTCTTTCAAATTCTGAAGGTGGCAGAGGTAAAATACAGGGAGCGAAAAGCTATTTACAATTTGTACAGAAACCAGATGGCAGTTATAAGAGTCGAGGGGTATGAAAGGGAAGCAGTGGTTTGGAAGGGAGTGAGACAGGGTTGTAGCCTATCCCCGATGTTGTTCAATCCATATAGTGAGCAAACAATAAAGGAAACAAAAGAAAAGTTTGGAGTAGGTATTAAACTCCATGGAGAAGAAATAAAAACTTTGAGGTTCGCTGATGACATTGTAATTCTGTCAGAGACAGCAAAGGACGTGGAAGAGCAGTTGAACGGAATGGACAGTGTCTTGAAAGGAGGGTATAAGATGAACATCAACAAAAGCAAAACGAGGATAATGGAATGTAGTCGAATTAAGTCAGGTGATGCTGAGGGAATTAGATTAGGAAATGAGACACTTAAAGTAGTAAAGGAGGTTTGCTATTTGGGAAGCAAAACAACTGATGATGGTCGAAGTAGAGAGGATATAAAATATAGACTGGCAATGGCAAGGAAAGCGTTTCTGAGGAAGAGAAATTTGTTGACATCACGTATAGATTTAAGTGTCAGGAAGTCGTTTCTGAAAGTATTTGTATGGAGTGTAGCCACGTATGGAAGTGAAACATGGACGATAAATAGTTTGGACAGGAAGAGAATAGAAGCTTTCGAAATGTGGTGCTACTGAAGAATGCTGAAGATTAGATGGGTAGATCACGTAACTAATGAGGAGGTATTGAACAGAATTGGGGAGAAGAGGAGCTTGTGGCACAACTTGACTAGAAGAAGGAATCGGTTGGTAGGACATGTTCTGAGACATCGAGGGATCATCAATTTAGTATTGGAGGGCAGTGCGGAGGGTAAAAATCGTAGAAGGAGACCAAGAAATGAATACACTAAGCAGATTCAGAAGGATGTAGGCTGCAGTAGGTACTGGGAGATGAAGAAGCTTGCACAGGATAGAGTAGCATGGAGAGCTGCATCAAACCAGTCTCAGGACTGAAGACCACAACAACAACAACAACATATTTGGGTAAATTATTTTTGTGTGAATCTGTGCTATACACAGAGAAAGCATTTCTTTGGTTATGGTCACTGCGGGAAGCAAGATATTGAAATATTTAAATTACATGGAATTTTCCTACAACTATTGTTTTCGTTGAGAAACAATACCCGTTGGTGCGTATTTTATGGTCAGCCATATTGTAACTTAACTGCATTACAGTGTTGTTATAGAAGTAATTTTATTTAAACTAATTTCTGTGGAGTGATAATAACCTGTGTTCTGTGTTTGCAATAATGTATATTCAATAGCGTGAGCAGAAGAAAAGGTAATGTTTATTGAGCGATTTGGTGGACAGTACTGACAATAGTTGAATACAATGTTCTAGTGTCACGCAGCGTTCACAACAGTTAGGCCTACATTCCGTATAGATTCAGAATTATTTTCCAAACTACAATGCTTAACAAGGTTCACTGGCATTTTCAAGCACGCTTCATGTTTTAGTTTGATTACAGAGAAATAATCAATAGAAGCAGAAAGAAAGAGACGGAACTGACTTTGTAAGGGTAAGTTCAAAAGGCCTCTCCACACGACACCACCAAGAAGCAGTTTTCGATTATAAGATATCATGGTTTAAAAACCTGAATTTCAGAACAGTATTTTCTAAAACATGATTTCTCATTGTAAGTCTTATCACAAGTCTCTCTCTCTCTGGCCGCCGAAGGGGAAGGGGGGGGGGGGTTAGAAGGGGGCACGTTCTGGCACCTGCACCTAAAAGTTTAGAAATTAAGCAGTGCCAATCACTCTTCCAAAGCACAAGAGGCAACACATTCACCCACTCTGGTGCAAGCATCCATATATGTGCAATGTGTTCAATTGAGGAGATGTTGGTTACGAACAAAGAGGATTTTAATAAAGTGCATTACATGTAACCAGGCAACTGAGGACTGCTCCCCTAGTCTCCTACACAAAGACTGGGAAGAAATGATAATGGGTAAGTGTAGGGTGAATACTTCTCGACAAATAACAGTGAAGCAGCGGGATGGGGTGAAGATTCATTTGAGAACTCACGTTGATGGATCGTTGTGCTGGATCTGCCTCCCTTTTCTGAAATTGCCAGAGGTATTCAGGTCTCGAGTGAGTTAGTTCATAATATCACCACCAGAGGGTGCTGCTGTCCACCCCCATCACATTCCTCAGGACCCAATACAAGCGCAGGAATGCAATGTTGGTCATGTGATCATGATGTAGAGGATATAATATAAGGCGAGTGGAGCAGCTCGCCAACTTCAGTCAGTCCTTGGAAGAGGAAGAACCATGAAGCGGCACCAACAGCAGTCAAGATCGTGCAGCAATTGCATCAGCAGAATAGGAAGAACCATGTATATAGTTTCACTGCAATTCCATCTTTCTCCTTTGCTGAACTCCGTTTTCTTTGTCTGTTCTCCTCTGTTGAGCGGTGACCTCCGACGTTTCCAGACTAGTAGCAGCTATTCATTTGGAGATCGGCAGGAGTCTACTCCCAAGTACTTCAGTGATAGCTTGCTGTCCTAATATCCTTACCCATGCTTCCCATATAGGGCTAATAGCCAGACTAGCTGGAACAGCTCTCTAGTGCTACACAAATAGCAACATATTCTCTCCATATCCAGCAGTTATTTACTTGTAGAACAGCAGGAGTCCACTCCCCTGTAGTTCATATAGCCATGGAAAGGGGCTCGTTACACTCTCAACTACCTAGTTTCAACTACTTTTGAAGGTCAAATATGTCAGAAAGGAGGGTTACTATGGTTTTGGCTTCCTAATTTCTTACCTATTTGACCTTGAAAAGTAGTTGAAACTCGGTAGTTGAAAATGCAGCGACCCTCTTCTTGCACCTATATGAGAACTATAATTGCCAGTTTTTCGAGATGGTTGTAGAGGGTCAGCTAAAACATGAAATACTGGTCATAAAAAGCATTAAACTGGATCTGTCCTGTGGCACATTGATCCAATGCAACACTGGTTGTGCAGTCACTGTGTCATCGGCCACATCCTCCCAGAGATGCACCACATGCTCACTACATTTTCTACAGCTGACAAGCAGCAGTGTGCCACAATAGATGGTCACTATTGTCAATTTAGTCGACTGCTTCAATGCACTCATTTTATTACTTTGAAACCTTCCTTTAGTCTCTTCACTTCCAACAGGAGAACGAAAGAGTACAACTGGCAATACAGAAAACATCCGATGAAGTCACTGCAGCATGACGTCTGGTACAAAACCTTCGACCGACCTCAGCCATCGATGATGATGCTGCTGTGTAGGTACACTACACTTCCGAAGGGCCTACAACAACCTCAGAGGATGTTCAACCTCCCACACAGCCTCCACATATCGACGCGCCCACCCACTCATGTATTCTTTGCGACTGTTACTCAACCAGTGCGTCATCACAAATGGAACAGTACACAAGATCCTCAGCACGTCAGACCCCCTGGTCCAACAGAGACCACACTGGCTCCCGAAAGACAAATTTTTCATGGCCAAGATGGCTTTTGATGAACTTCTAAAAGCAGGAATAGTCAGACTATTGGACAGTTCATGGGCTTCACCTATTAAACTACTACCAAAGAAGAAGGAGAAGAATGGTACTTTATGTTTATAACCAAACTATTTACTTTACTCACTACCTTGCGGGTACTTCCGTCTTCCGTATCCTGTATTGTCATCAGATGCTGATAAGCGCAGAAGAAATGCAAAACACAGCAACCATTACACCTTTTGGGCTATTCAAGTGCCTTATTATTCCGCACAGACTGGTGTAGCAAAGCAATCAAGAGCTTTCACATGGCGACGAGTCTTAATCAGTTTCATGTAAATATCCAAGAGCAAATTACACAAATTTCTTGATTTCACCCACTCAAACACATT
Organism: Schistocerca serialis cubense; assembly: GCF_023864345.2. Lineage (NCBI taxonomy): Eukaryota > Metazoa > Arthropoda > Insecta > Orthoptera > Acrididae > Schistocerca > Schistocerca serialis. Next base: position 944,487,337 of record NC_064638.1, read on the forward strand.
GTATGCAGTAACATTCTCTTTACCCAGGGTATCTGTAGTCCTCAACGCTAACTGTCGTAACATATTGTGGAAGTAAGAGTTCTTCTAATGTGTGGCTACAGCTCTGTTCTTGAATAAGCAGAGTTGTGTGGTCACTACCCCCCCCCCCCCTTTAATAGACTATACTTTGCACAATATACTCGCCGCCACTCCTCAAATTCGCTATTAAATTACGACATTACCTTATTCACAGACACCCTGCACACACTTGAAGTTGATTAACTGAATGACGATGGAGTGATAGTGTTTATTCCGTTACATACAGCTGGTGTACTGAAAGGGACTAACAGAAGTCTATTGTACGCTTGGAATAAAGCGTTCTTTTCGTTCAAGCCTATAGGTGGTTTCTATGTAACGTGGTATTCCTTTTTGAAATTTCAGCTTCCGCATACACATTATAGGAGATAAACAAGTCTGTGTCATTAAGTTGCCGTTATGGCACATGTAACAAACACAATCTTTGTATGATGCTCTAACACACTCTTTCGTTTTTTCGTAAAAAACTCAGTTTTGCCAGCTGCAACAACAGACCCGTCTCGCAGTGATCCTCCTATTCCTGCTCAGCAACAGCAACTTAAAAATGTTCTTGAATTAGAACAGTTTTGTGGTTTCTCCAACAATCTGCTCGGTCTCTGAAAATTAACTCAGAATGGACGGATTCTAGCATACGTTGCACTCACAATGATTTCTTAGTCGGGGGAAATTTGTATGATCTGGGTGGTGGTAGATAGGTCTATGGTAGCTATGCATGGAATGCACTGACACAAACCCCGACTAAGTGGTCTGAATATATACAAGATGCCATTGTGTGTTGACTGGATTTGCAAGTATCGAAAATACGAAAAGGTTTCGTGGAAATAGTGAAAAGTGAAATCGATAAAATAAAAAAAGACGCTAAGTCTCTTTTAAATTGTAATTACATCCTTTATTCATCGACAAATATGTGACGACGGGAGGCTTTTTGCTACTAGTCCATATGAAAACGACGCCCAGCTGGTGCGAGTGTGGACATATCATACACACACACACACACACACACACACAGAGCGTATGGCATGGCCGGGAGACCCCTCGCGGGGCGGTTCGGCCGCCGCTCCACAAGTTCTTTAACGCCACTACGGCGACTTGCGAATGAATGAGGATGAAATGATGATGAAAAACACACAACACCCAGTCATCTCGAGGCAGGAATCCCTGACCCAGCCGGGAATCGAACCCGGGACTCCGTGCGCGGGAAGCGAGAACGCTATCGCAAGACCACGAGCAGCTGACTATATATATATATATATATATATATATATATATATTATTTATGCTACTTCAACGTAAAGGTACTATGGTTTATTTTCTGACATTCCACCAGACGTTTGTCGGAAGAAATAAGACTACTATTCATGTAAAAAAAATTACGTATGTCAAGTTGTAAGGGAAGGATAGATTTTATGTGGTGAATTGTGATTTCAACACATTGAGGAGTATATCTGAAAGTAAGGGTTGGTACGTTAATTTCATAAACAGCTGCACAATATAGTAATGAGAGGGTTCAACTGGATCTGCTGTAGTGTACAAACAGGATGAGCAATACGGCTGCAACAAAATGGATACACAGAACGCCCCCTCATCGGCGCCTCTAAGCACATCCTCACATTTTCCTTGTTGCACTATCGACTGCGACGCTGATTACAGTACACCAACCCGTATTATTGGTGATGTCTTTCCAACCTTTTCATCTGCAGGAGCACTGTTAATTATCACATAGTGCCGGACGCCTGTGCTTTTACAACCCTGTTTGAGAGAGTCTTGGCAGTATACAACACCTTCCAGAAGCGCTGACTGGAAGACCTAAATGTCAAATAATTTCCTAGAAATGAGGAGAATCGAGACACAAAGGCAGTGTGAGAGCGGGCATACCTTGTTTTTCTCGAGTGCTGTACACATATAAACTATAACTGCACTGCTTGTCTGAAATGTGTGTATGTTGGAGTGTAAAGTTTCTGTGGCTTATGTTCCAGCATGTGCAGAGAAAACGACTGTGTGTCCTATCGTGAGGGAGGTATGTATTGAACACATCGATAGCTGTAAGGGTATGAGAGATTTTACATGGAAAATTATGTGTGCTTAGATATTGAAATTGCAATGTGAGGTTCGTTCCAGAACCACAGTCATCAAGAGGAGACATTTCCACTACATCGATCGGCGTCAGACTGCAGCAGCAATCGTAATATTTAATTGTAGCTACACTGATAAATATATGCCTGATCTCCAAAATTCTTGTGAGTATGGAGATGGCCATAGAAAGTACAGTGGCAAGCAAGCAGGTCGGAGCCGGAAACAATATCTCAGTGGACGCCTTAATTCCGGGCTGGGGCTTGTCATACTTTGTATATCAGTTTGGAGAGTCCAAGAAAGCTTCTGGTCCGCCATGGCTCATGACGATTTGGCTCACAGCTCCCCATGAATGGGTAAATAGTGATTGAGTCGAGTCGCCTTTGGGACTGCGTGTGCCGCGTGTACTCGATGGAAATTCGAGAAGATTCAGTATCATGAGTGTTTGCACTGGGAGTATTTATAGCATTCGAACTCCTGTAACTCAGGTCCTACTGGGGTGGGGACCCTCCATGGCCGGCAGGCCTCTCTCTGGCTGACATGCGCTTCGTCGGCTGTAGTCATGGGCTGCGTTTACAGCGGTAGTTCCTCTGGTCCCTGAGCATTGGTGATGTACTGTGGAGTGTCCGGAAGGTGAGTACGTGGGATGCAAGAGTGTTTTCAACAATCTCAGTCATCTAGCCGTGAATGGATTGTTTTTCTCAAAACATCGCTGTGGTATTTGCTGTTGTTACTATTCTAGACCCTTTCCTCCCTCCTTCTTCGTCCTGGTGTAGCTGAGAGAATCAGTCAACTTAGGAATTCTGTAGAACTTAAAAAAAAAAAAAAAAAGCTTAGCACCCTTGAAGTGGTCGGGAGCTCTATAACCATGACGTTATAAGTTCATGACGCAATTTCAAATTCCAACTATTATTTCATACATCATTGCATCCAATCGTGACGTCAATTTATAAGAGGATTGCATTATTTAATGAAGCTTCTCTTCAAAAACATAGTACTGTTATTTATGTATGCAAACTACTATGCAGTGTCCATCTTTTTTTTTATTTCGAGTAGTTTTATACTGTGTGAAGCAAATTGCTTAAACGCCTATATTATCGATTTAATTAAGAGTTCCTGTGGCACATCTTCTGAAGTACCATTTGTGACATCTTCAAGATGTGATATTCCGCACCAGATTTCACAGCTCCTGAAGCAATTAGGTCTTTGCTTTGGAAGGAAGGCTTCTCGTCTGCGCCGATCCCAACAGGTTAGTTCATGCATACAGACCACTTGAGATGGCTGTGGACGTCGACAGGAAGTGTGCTTAGGATTAGCGCATGCCCAAACGTGTCACTCTTGTCAGGGCCTCGCTGGTGTGGCACCCCCTTATAAAGGGCCTGGGGGCCCCACTTGAAAAGCGAGGACCATATAGACGTCCTATCGCACTCCTGGATAGGTAAATACAGACATCACAAAATAAGTATAACGAACTTCCCCATTGATATTTATAACCACGTTCCACAAACACCCAAGCCAAACACTAAAACAAAGATGAACACAAACACCCATAACAATCAGATGAGGAAGGAAATGCTCCCAGAGTAAAGCCTTCATTTCTTAGTTTGAAGAAGAAGCCAGAAGACTGTGGACAGAGCTGGTGTGGCGCAGCCCATTAGCTGACGCGGATCCTGGAGAGCGCGGCCAGGGAAGTCTCCATGGGTGGCGAAAAGCGAGAAAGTTTTTCAGATACGTTTAAGCAATCTGTGACAGTGTAATTGTGTGTTTCCTTACGCGATCAGAATGAAAAAAGCGGCGTAACTGTTTGAAATGTCGCACGCCTTAAATTTCTTTAAATAAACTACACACATCAAAAAAAGTTTTGCATCACCTCGGTTCCGAGTGGTCTGGAACCTGCACAGTAAATTGGAATAGAAATCAACATAAAAATCATTTCCACCCTTTTTGTTGATCATAAAAACCACACTTGCATGTTGTACTACCATACAGCGAGACCTTCAGAGGTGATGGTCCAGATTGCTGTACACACCGATATCTTTAATACCCCATAGCACGTCCTCTTGCATTGATGTATGCCTGTGTTCATCGTGGCATACTATCCACAAGTTCCTCAAGGCACTGTTGGTCCAGATTGTCTCATCCTCAACAGCGATTCGGCGTGAACCCCTCGGAGTGGTTGGTGGGTCATGTCGTTCATAAACAGCCATTTTCAATCTTTCTCCAGCATGTTCAATATTGTTAATATCTGGAGAACATGCTGGCCACTCTACTCGAGCGATGTCGTTATCCTGAAGGAAGTCATTCACAAGACGTACACGATGGGGGCACGAATTGTTGTCCATGAAGACGAACGCCTCGCCAATATGCTGCCGATATGGTTGCACTATTGGTCGGAGGATGGCATTCATGTATCGAACAACCGTTACGGCGCCTTCCATGACCACCAGCGGCGTATGATGGCCCCGCATAATGCTACCCCAAAACAGCAGGGAACCTCCACCTTGCTGTACTCGCTGGACAGAGTGTCTAAGGCGTCCAGCCTGACCGGGTTGCCTCCAAACACGTCTCCGATGATTGTCTGGTTGAAAGCATACGCAACACTCATAGGTGAATAGAACATGTTGGCGATCCTGAGCGGCCCATTCGGCATGTCGTTGGACCCATCTGTACCGCGCTGCATGGTGTCGTGGTTGCAAAGATGGACCTCGTCATGGACGTCAGGAGCGAGTTGCGCATCATGCAGCCTATTGCGCACAGTCTGAGTCGTAACACGACGTCATGTGGCTGCACGAAAAGCATTATTCAACATGGTGGCGTTGCTGTCAGGGTTCCTTCGAGCCATAATCCGTAGGTAGTGGTCATCCACTGCAGCAGTAGCCCTTGGGCAGCCTGAGCGAGGCATGTCATCGACAGTTCCTATCTCTCTGTATCTCCTCCATGTCTGAACAACATCGCTTTGGTTCACTCCGAGACACCTAGAGACTTCCCTTGTTGAGAGCCCTTCCTGGAACAGAGCAACAATGCGGACGCGATCGAACCGCGGTATTGACCGTCTAGGCATGGTTGAACTACAGACAACACGAGCTGTGTACCTCCTTCATGGTGGAACGATTGCAGCTGATTGGCTGTCGGAACCCCTCCATGTAATAGGCGCTGCTCATGCATGGTTGTTTACATCTTTGGGCAGGTTTAGTGACATCTCTGAACAGTGAAAGGGACTGTGTCTGTGATACAGTATCCACAATCAACATCTGTCTTCAGGAGTTCTGGGAACCGGGGTGATGCAAAACTCTTTTTGATGTGTGTATACTCCATACATAGTCTTGTATCCCATTAATTTATTAAAATAAACAATATTCCACATATTGTCTAAATTGTTTGAACAATATTTTCCATATAATGCAATCGATCAATCGATATTTCCAGGAGGGGGCAGTAGCCAAGGAAAACTGAGGTATATCGATTTAATTAATTAATTAATCAGTCAGTCAAACTGATAAAGTAACAGGAGGAGGGCTATTCCAATAAGCTGAAGCAGCTCGTGAATACTGAAAGTGGCGCAACTGATCTATTTCTCCCCAAATTTTTTAATTATTTTAATCAATTAGTCAATTAATTTGATATCAGAAGTACTGCCAGGTTTCCAAGAGGGTGGGAGGGGTAGGGGTAACATGGAAAACCACTTAACCAAACAGTAGGTTAACGACCAGTCAATCAAAAGGACAGATTATCCCCAGGGCGTCATAATCCTCTTAGCAGAACAATCGGTTAAGGACCTCTCAATCAAAAGAGAGCAATAGATTTTCCTCAGAATGTATACTTGCCTCTAAATGTAGGTAACCCACACTAACAAACTGTCCTGATGCCGATGGTGTCCCACTACTCATGAGAATGTACAGCCACAAGAAGACCAGGCTCCATAAAGCCACATCACACTACTGAGAGGGAAGACCATTGTTTGTAGTTCTGGCGTATTGCACTACATCTCCAGCAGCAATCTGAGCAGCAGTTGGCACCGCAGTGACACAACGAACTGTTATAAATCAATTACTTCAAGGACAGCTCAAAGCCACACGCCCTGTAGCACTACCGCCATTTGCGACATCAGTGGTGTCAAGCGAAAGCTCATTGGTGGGCAGGATGGAGGTTTGTTGTGTTTTCTGGTGAAATCTGCTTCTGCCTTGGTGTCAGTGATGGCTATGTGTGGTTACAAGGAGGTCAATTGAGGGCATACAACCAACCTGTCTGGGTGCTAGACACACTGGACCTACACTTGGAGTTATGGTTTTTGAGTTATTTCGTATGACTGCAGGAGCGCTCTCATGGTTATCCCATGCATCCCTGACTGCAATTTTGTAAGTCATTCTGGTGATTCGACCTGTTGTGCTGCCATTCATTAACAGCATTCCAGGGGGTACTTTCCAAAAGGAGTGCACTCGCCCACAAACAACTGTTGTAACCAAACATACTCTACATGGTGTTGACATGTTGCTTTGGCATGCTTGCTCACCGCATCTGTCTCCAACTGACCATATTTGGGATTTCATCAGGCAACAAGTCTAAGATCATCTACAACTAGCATTAACTGCCCCTGTATTGACTGACCAGGTGCAACAGGTGTGGAACTGCAACCCCCAAACTGACATCCAGCATCCATACAGCACAATGCATGTACGTTTGCATGCTTCCATTCAATATTCTGGCAGTTACACCAGTTATTAATGTACCAGCATTTCACATTTGCAATGGATTACCTTGAGCTCATATTAACCTGTGACCTAGCAATGTTAATCACTTAAATATGTTACCTAGACAAAACTATTCCCGAAATTTCATTAATCTACCTAATTCGTTTTTGGTGCTGCGCTTTTTTCCATCAGTGTATTATGAAAATGAATGTATATATGTGTGTATGTTCCACATCTCCTCCTAAACCACTAGACTAATTTCAACCAAACTTTGTACACATATCCCTTTACTATCAGCCAACAACCGCTACCTGGGGTAAGAACCACCTACCATCATTGTTCAGGAGATATGACCTCATGAACAATGAGATGTGTGAAAAGTGCTGCATCATGCATGACATTTAAATTTATTACTTCTGTGCTACTAACTCCATTCGCTATAAACGTTGCAGACAGTATGTACATATGCCGTTAAATGCACCTACAAAATTATGTCATGGTATCATATGTACTTCAGGAGATATGAAGTCATGAATACTGAGATGCGTGAGGAACATCCGCATTATGCATGGAGTTTAAAAATATTACTTTTGCTACTAGCTCTATTCGCTACATGTTTTGCAGACAGTTTCCACATATGCTGCTGAATGTCCCTACAAAATTATATCTTTGTGTGACACGTATATCTGGAGATACGACATCATAAACACTGAGTCCATAAAAAATGCCCCATCATGCATGACATTTAAATTTATTACTTCTTTGCTACTAAATCTAATCGTAACATATTTCACAGATGGTATCCACATATGCCGCTGAATGTACCTACCCTAGTATATTACTGTATGATACATAATTCATGAGATATACCATAAACACTGAGATGTATGAAAAAATGCCACATCATGCATTAAGTTTTAATACATTTATTCTTTACTACTAAGACACTCCAATAGTCGAGTCATTTTAAGGAAATCACCGACACCTGGCAGTACTTTTGACACCTTTCAACTGCAAAGCAAAACAGCTGTAGGCAAAGAAAATAGTCATCGATAGAGCTACGGAGAGGTGTAACCATACAGGCGTACTTACACATTTGTACATTATTGTTATTATTTCTTTATGCAACTGTTACAAACACAGTTCATTTTTGTGTTTGTTTCTAGTAGAAAATTGGCAAAATGAATACCTGGGAAATGCTGCGCTTGTCAACTAGTTCTCTATAAATTCTTTGATCAATGGGCAGCGAGTTACTCATTTCTGGAGTAACATAATAAATATGACCACTAACGAAAAGATAACAATCTCAACATCAGGGTGTGATGTGAGACAATTTGAAAAAAAATATGTATATTTTTAACCAGTAGTTTTCCTGCAGACATTAGAGAACAACTGCATAAGAAAATACATGTGAATCCAAAATAGGTTGTGTTTTATTTTCTATGGTTCTAGTAAAAAGTTTCCCAAAAAACTGCTTTATCAAATTAATGAACTTTTCTTTATTTACATATGGAATATTCTTTCAGCAGCACAACAGATGACTCATCTTTCAGCTTTCTTTCAGTCAGATCTGGATATGTACACAATTCTTTGCATGGCATGACGAAGAAGTTTGCCATAAAGACTCCACAGCAAAGAACTGCAGTGATGTGTCTCAACAATGCATCATAGTGCGTACAGAGCTTCACAAGAGAAATGCTGTAAAAAGAGCGTTTTTTCTTATATTTTCTTCTATTTGTGTCACCTCAGTCAGCCTCCACTACATATTGAATCATTCACACACATACACCTGTGATTCACATACAATATATGGTAAACATATTATGGTTATAAACATCTAGATCTAGGGAGAGACAGTACCAATCGTAGCAGAGGCCACAGTAAGCTGAGATACAATAGTTCTGGAAACTACTGCTATTTTCATTTTCGTTACGACTCAAACTGCAGACCTGAGTAGTGGGTCCACCCCTGCGAGGGAAACTGCAGTCGGCAGACACAGTAGCGGCTAAGGGACCTGCCGCAACGGTTATACCAGGCCGCCAATATCGTTGTTTGTTAGAGATAAAACTTCAAGTTTACGTTTCCTGCTTTACAATGGTGCTGATGTTTCCGTTATGCCAGCATTATACCAGGATAAGGATAAAGAGGCAGCCTGCAACTTCATGCTGAAAACGCATATTGGATTAAAACTTTTGGGTCAATGTTATTGAATCTTGAATTAGGTTAAAATGTAGTTTCGAGTGGCCTTTCATTGTAGCCGACACAGCAAAAGGTATACTCGGTGCATACTTTTTTCATCAGTTTGGTTTATTAATAGACTTGAAAACAAAATTATTATTTGATAGCAATGCTTAGTTACATGAGGCTGTACTACAGCTTGCAGTTGATTCGTCTGATTCTATTAGTTCTCTCCATGCAAACTGTAAATAAGATGAACTACTAAAAAATTTCCCAACCTGACAAAACTCACCCTTACCAAGGGAGAAATTAAGCATGATGTTAAAGATTATACCGTAACCAGCAGTGGCCCACTAGTGTACTCGAAAGCCCACAGGATAGATCCACGTAAACTAAATCTGACTAAACAGGAATTCCACATCCTAATGAATGATACTATAATTCGTCCATCTAAATCTCAGTGGGCTCTAATCCTCTGCACATGGTAAATGTAAATGTCGTGTGGCTAGGGCCTCCTGTCGGGTAGACCATTTGCCAGGTGCAAGTCTTTCAATTTGACACCACTTCGGCGACTTGGGCATCAATGGGGATGAAATGATGATTAGGACAACACAACACCCAGTCCCTGAGCGGAGAAAATCTCTGACCCAGAATCGAACCCGGGCCCTTAGGATTGGTATTCTGTCGCCCTGACCACTCAGCTACAGCGGGCGGATTCTGCACTTGGTAGAAAACCAGAATGGTCACTTGCATACTTTTGCAGACTACCGACGACTTAGTGACCAGACCATTCCTGACTGCTATTTAGTTCCTATTACAAATGATGTAAATTCCATCCTTGTGAACAAGAAAGTATTCTCTAAAGTCGATCCCCAAGAAGCATATTACCAAATCCCACTAGCTGAAAGCGATAAGGAAAAGAGTGCTGTTATCCCACCCTTTGGGCTTTATGAATTCAGTTTCATGCCATTTTGCGCCAGGAATGCACCCCATTCAGAGATTTATTAACGAATTTTGAGAGATTCAGACTTCTGTTTTGCATATTTAGATGATATAGTGATAGCTTCTAGCTCTCCATATGAACATACTCAACATATGCCAGAGAAAATCAAGCTATTCTAAATGATCACCTGAAGAGTGCCAAGAAAAGCGACAAAAGAACCATATAATAGATAGGAGATTCAATAACACACTTTGAGAAGTGCAAAATGGACTTTGTAAATGCGGCCCTTTTAACATCCTCAAATGTAAACAGTGATCTTGCATTATCTGTAGACGTTTCAAATATTGCATACAGTACAGTGCTGCAACAGAAAGAGGAAGGAATATGAAATCCAGTTGGTTTCTACTCCAAGTTCTCACCATCTCAGAACAAATATTCAACATATGGTAGGGAACTTCTCAGCACATACATGGCAATAAGGTATTTTGAGTACCTCATCGAAGAACGTTCATTTGTAGTATACTAACGATCCTCCTTTGACAGATGCTTTTAAATAACGAAAAAGATAAGGCATCCTCTATGCAACTGCATCACCTACAACTCAAATCAAATTTACGACCAATACCAGACACATTTCTAGAAAGGAAAATAGTGTAGCTAACAACCTATCTGGACTGGAAGAAGTAGTAGCAGTTGATTACGAGAATATAGCAGATGCTCAAGTGAGCAATAAAGAATTTGAGGAACTTAGCTCTAGACTAGGGAGCAGGAGACCCCTGGTGGAAGGTTATAATGGTGTGATGTATCAAGAAGTAACATTTGTCCTTAAATTCCTCAGCATTTTAGATAGTCCGTTTTTTAGGAGTACCACTTTTTGACGCACCCTAGTATTAAGTCGTCCTTGAAATTACTTATGTGCAGATTTATAAGATAACGAAAACTGGGAAAAATCATGCATGGTATACCAAGAGAACAAAGTGAGTAGACATACTAAATCTGCTATTGGCCAGTTTCCAAGCAGAGATAGATTTAAGGTGGTACACAACGATCTGATTGGCCCACCGCCTCCCTCAGATGAAGTCATACATTGTTTAACATGCACCGATCAGTCAGTAACTGGACAGAAGTCACTCCACTACCAGATGTTCGAGCAGAAACGGTGGCATGAGCGTTTTATAAGTTCTGGAGCACTATATTTGCAACATCTAACCAAATAGTGACTGATCAAGAAGCACAGTTCTAGGCACAGCTGTTTCGCACATTAACTCAAATTACGACATATCATCCACAATCAAATGGGAAAATAGAGAGATCCATCGAAGATTGGAGGCAGACATCAGAGCACATGGTAAAAATAAATGGAGTGACATCATTACTGCAATTTTTCTAGGACTGGGTTGCTGTGTGAGAGAAGAAAATAATTCAACAGCTGTTAAGATGCTGTATGCCACAACTCTAACATTGCATGATGATTTCGTTGTAAGGTCAGAAAACAAACTAGATCTACCAGCATTTGTTCTCAGCTACACCAACATATGGATAAATTACACCCTTCAGAAAGTTCCCACAAGATACAGGAAACGCCATCCGTTAGAAAAGATCTGCAGAATGCAGTTCATGCACTTGTGAGGAATGACAAAGTGAAACCAAAATTAGTGCATCCCTATGAAAGCCCTGGAGCGAAAAACAAAATATTTCGCTCTAAAAATTAAGGATGTGCCAACTAACATCTCAGTAGACAGACTGAAACCCGTCTAAATCCCTGTGAACTCAAGCATCACTGGTCTACAGGATAACTTCACTTGTGAATGAGCTACCCACACCTCCAAGAGTCTCACCACAGAAACTTAGCAAATTTTGTTAAGTTGTAGAATTCCCTGAAAAGTTCAAGTAATTGACTTAAACACTGTGTGTGTGTATGGGGGGGGGGGGGGGGGGGGATAATGTTGTGCTATATTTATGTTCATAACCTACAGTTCTGTAAGTATTTCTTCTTTGCATTCAATTTATTTTTCTTTGAAAACAAATGGCATTTTGCAATACACAAAGTAAAAGGTCTACATAACAAATTTTTTGTGTTTGATATTTGTCTTGTAACAAATGGATGTTTCGAAATAATATTTTCGAACCTGAAATACTGTGTTTCGTGAATAATTGTACAAGAAGACCAGCACTGTGCATCATAGTTCAAATAAGTATTATGTATGATTATTTAATTATAGACTGAATAGACTAATTCACCTTGTCATCACTTACAACTGGTTAATATATTGCTGTGGTTAACTTATATCAACTATGCAAATGCAATTAAAACATACCTAATTGTTTTGATATATCGTTGAGGACAGAGCAGAGGATAAAAATTCCCTTAGAAGTTCTCTGCCACATTTTGTTAACAGTTTGCACCCGTTTTAATGGAAATGTATGATCATCTCCATAAATCAAAACTCTTTTACACCTTCGCCTTAAAAATTTATCCAGCCAGCTATTTTTCTGGAAGAAAAAAATGGGTCAAATGGCTCTGAGCACTATGGGACTCAACTGCTGTGGTCATAAGTTCCCTAGAACTTAGAACTACTTAAACCTAACTAACCTAAGGACATCACACACATCCATGCCCGAGGCAGGATTCTAACCTGCGACCGTAGCGGTCGTGCGGTTCCAGACTGAAGCGCCTTTAACCGCTCGGCCACTCCGGCCGGCTTTTTTCTGGAAGATAAATCTATTGAACAGGAAAGTATGTCATGGGCTACACACAAACAAATCATACATTTGCACATATCTCTATTTACATTTCACAGCCTGTGTTTGTAGCAGATACAGCATTTCACGGATATGAAGAAGTACTATTCACATTCATACATTGATGCATCAGCTTCACAGTTAGCCTATTTCTAGCCACCAATGTTAAGTGTAAACAGTCTGTAGCCACGTTTCCACTCCTCTAGACAACTGCAAGCAACAGTTGTAAATATTCTGGTAATCGATGATGCATATATCGATATTTAATTCACGTCAACTGAATTTACATACTCGATTATCCTCACGTCTAATTATGTCAATTTTAGCTGTTTTGTTTTAAAGCAAGGCGGGTGTAGTGGCGTGGCAAGACAGCCAAGCCACTCGGAGGTAGCCGAAAGGCACGCGTGAAGCTCACGCAGACTGGCGTGAGGTCTGGAACAGGTCAGAGAAATAAGACTAGCAAAACGGAAGGTACTGGTAGAATACTTAACTTTAATCCACAATCGGTGTACATCTCTCTTGACTGTACATAATTTCTATTTCAATATACACTGGTAATGGCGCCTTGCTAGGTCGTAGCAAATGACGTAGCTGAAGGCTATGCTAACCATCGCCTCGGCAAATGAGAGCGTATTTGTTAGTGAAGCATTGCTATGAACGTCGGCTGTACAACTGGTGCGAGTGCTAGTAAGTCTCTCTAGACCTGCCGTGTGGTGGCGCTCGGTCTGCAATCATTGACAGTGGCGACACGCGGGTCCGACGTATACTAATGGACCGCGGCCGATTTAAAGGCTACCACCTAGCAAGTGTGGTGTCTGGCGGTGACACCACAGCGGGTGTTGATGTGCTGTCTATAGTTTGATTATGGAAAGTAGTCCGGTTGCCCTGATTCACACTAGACATCAATGAAACAGAACGGACTGGACCAGAGCGTCACATCACATCATGTCACACCACCAGCAAATGGTGGAGGCTAGAGATGCGCAAAGTTGTTCTTTTTGCGCAGCCGTTCCTTTTGCGTCTTATTCAGACTGGGCTAATTCGAAGAACTAGTTTAAATAAACTCCATGGTTAATTTTTATTGTCAAAGTACCAATAAACAAGAGCACTTGTGAGAACCCTTAAAATAACGAACCAGTAAAAAAATTTTACTACTTAGAAAAATTGAATGACTATTGAAACAAAGCCAGTGTGCATACTTCTAAGAACATGCAATTTTGTTTGTTAGAAATGGCTGAGCGCTTTCTATTTTAACCTAAGACTTTACTTGAGACCTGGATAATGGGAGTCACTGGAGATTAAATTATTCTCATGGTCACAATGAGTGTTAATCAGTTTTTTCTTATCCAACAAGGTCTGGAAAAAGTCTTTCTTATTTAATAGTTCCCACAAATCAACTCTCAAGATGGGAAAAATACAGGGTGTACACGAAGTCCAAGAACACTTTCAATTATTTATTGCACAAGAACCAAAGATTGTACAGATATCATACATATGATATTTTGAAGAGAAATCCTCAAAGTTTATTTTTCATGTACACCCCCACAGCGCAGTTTGGTAATTTGCGTTAAAGATCTGGTATATGTACCGCCTTTACCACGTGATGTAACAGAGCTCCGGGAGAGAACAGTAACTAAAAATGTTCCCAAACTTTTATGTACACACTGTATTTATATACAGGATAAAGAAGGTGCAAAATAACTGGAAACTGAAATGAACAAATGGGGGACATATTTGATCTTCTGATCTCACGCAGTTTGCACATCTGGGAACTGGAACCAGTACTATGTGAACTAACAGAATGGTTTTGGTCTGAACAGAACTACACTGATGGCGAAAAATCGCAACACCAAAAAGTAATTAATGCATCGTAATCAAATTTCGTGAATACATTTGTCTAGGTAACATATTTCAGTGATTAACGTTACAAGATCACAGGCTAATGTAAGCACGAGGTAAGGCATTGCAAATGTGAAATTCTGGTGCATTAATAACTGTTGTAACTGCCAGAATGCTGAATAAAAGTATACAAACCTACATGCATTGTGTTGTACAGGTGATGAATGTGAATTTTGGGATGGAGTTTCATGCCTGTTGCACTTGGTCAATCAATACAGCGTCAGTTAATGTTAGTTGTGGATGACACTGGAGTTGAGGTCCAATGATGCCCCATATGTGCCCTATCAGATCTGGTGATCAAGTAGGCAAAGGCAACATATCAAGACTGCAGAGCATATTGGGTTACAATATCGGTGTGTGAGCGAGTGTTATACTGTTGGAAAACACCCCTTGGAACACTGTTCACGAATGGCAGCATAACAGGTCGAATCACCAGACTGGCAGACAAATCTGCAGCCAGTGTACATGGGATAACCGGGAGAGTACCCCTGCTGTCATACAATATCGCACCCAGACCATGACTCCAGGTGTAGGTCCAGTGAGTCTAGCATGCCGACAGGTTGGTTGCAGCCCCCAGCTGGCCGCCTCTTAACGAACACACAGCCATCAATGGTACTGAGGCAGAAACAGCTTTCATAAGAAAGCACAACAGATCTCCACCGTGCCCTCCAATAAGCTCTCACTTGACGCCACTGAAGTAGCAAATAGCAAAGGTTTGGGGTCAGTGGAATGCACGCTACAGGGCATCTGGCTCGGAGCTGCCCTTGAGGTAACCGATTTGTAACAGTTCGTTGTGTCACTCTGGTGCAAACTGCTGCTGCAGATGTGGTACAATGCTCCAGAGCCATACGCTAACACGATGGTCTTCCTTCTCGGTGGTGCCACATAGTCGCCCAGAGCCCGGTCTTCTTGCGACTATACATTCTCATGACCATCGCCACCAGTAATAATGTACAGTGGCTACATTCCTGTCAAATCTTTCTGCATTATTGCAGAAGGGACACCCAACTTCTCGTAGCCCTATTACTTGACTTCGTTCAAACTCAGTGAGGTGTTGCTAATGACGGCTTTGTCACCTTAAAGGTATTTCCTGACTAACATCAGCTCACGACATCCAGTCTCAAACGTAACTAACACTCACGACGGTTACATTGTGTATTTAAAGCGAACAAGATTCGCATCCTCAGAGTGGTGCTACTAGCGCCACTCTTATGCGATTAGCACGAAATTTGAACGGACATCATCTTTCAGGTGTAGAATCACGCTAATCGACTTTCGTTTCTGAGCACAATTTCTTCTTGCTGTTTTGATTTTTTTTCCGTCAATGTAAATGAACTAATGGGACGGATCTGGTCTCCTGATCAGACGCAGTTCCATTACGAGCTGAGAACTACAAATTCTTAGGGTTTTGGAGTGGGGTGTACTCAATATCAGGGAGGAGCAGATTCGTGGATGCACATTCTAACTCCCAGAAGGTAGGGGGAAATAAAAAACAAGAAAAAAAAACCCTGTGAACCGTCCCCTTCACGATATAGTTCATTCATAATCTACATAGTCTAGGCGGATTCTAGCAAAAGTCATGCGTTGGTCCACAATCAGTTGATTGCGCTTGTCTTTCAAGATATGCTTGACAAGTATCCAGTTAATATCTGACATATCAGTGTTTAGCAATGTGGATCAGATGTGTTTCACACGAACATTGTACCGGAAAACAAGTCAATGCGGTGAGCTTTCGCTCGTGTGTTGCATGGAATGAAAATTATTTTTGTTTTTCCTATTTATGTGATAAATTTCAACCCACCGATTGTGAGAACACTCACGAGTAGACGATCAGATAGTATTATGCAATAATATATTGTGGGTGTATTTTTGTATTATGTATCACAATGAAAATAACTAATATACATTAATATTATATTTATTTGATTATTAATCACACCTTCCAATGTTTTACTTAAAAAAAGGCGAAGGAAAGAATTCCGACCATCAGAATATTATCCGATACAACTGAAAAATATTGGAAAAAAAAGAAAAGAAAAAAAAAAAAAAAAAAAAAAGAAAAAGGCCACAACCAAGAAATGAATACTGAAAAACGGTTTTGTAGTCTTAACACTCCGACCGCTCAAACACCTAACTCGCTCTGCTGGAAGTGTAGGGTGATGAGAATGTAAACCTAAGGTACAACATGAAAACCCCATGTTATGTTAATAAAGAATTTTTTTTTATGTATAGCACTGAAAATAAGATTTTCCGTCATCAACTGTGACCTCGATTTTTTTTAATAACTGGGGAGTGTCTGGCAAAAACATAATTCTCTTTATTTTTAATATAGATCGTCCTTGCGAAACGTGATCAAAATCGGCAGCTCATTTGTCAGATCCTCCCTTTGTAAGTGTCACACAAATATAAATAAATCAGGCTATTCAATGGCAACTTCTTGGCAGTACCGGGTATTCTTATTCATCTTGCAGACCTTGGGCAGAGAAAAATCACTAAGTTAACATATATTCATTCAGTAATGTCATATGTAATGATTTTCTGGGGTAACTCATGTTGAAGAGAGAAACTCATCAATGCTCAAAAACGTGCTATAAGGGTAACATGTGGTGCTCACACATGATCATCTTTGAGGCACACGTTTAAGGATGTGGTCATTCTGACTACAGCTTCACAGTATATTTATTCCCTCATGAAGTTTGCTGCAAATAATCCACTACAATTCAAAGGAAATAATTATGTACATAATTACAATACCACAATGACATTCATTGCTTGATAACTATAAAACTTATAAATGTTCAGCAGGCAGCCGATTTGCGATGTGAATGTAAAATGATTCGTTCGAAATCATTACAATTTATCATGCAAATGGTCCATTGAACATGCAACTAATAACAGTGAAAACAATGGAGACACTAGAGACCACGTGCCAGGCAACTAGACAGCACACCATCAACTACATTTATTTGTCTGCACACTATATAAAGGTAATCTCCATGCCTAGAACCAACAATGAACAACCTCCTGATATGAATCTCCACTCATCCTACAGATACATCAACATTGACCTAAAGCAGAGAGAAAGCGATGACAAATTAACAAACAGTTTCGAGGCAATAAAAGAAGATTGTCAGGAACTTGACATAGGTATAAAAATTCCGTGATGGGCTGCAAGACAGAGCCTCAGATGCAAGGTGAATGTCCGGTGCTCACTGACTGAAGACTATTATTAAGCAACAGTTTACATCCTGTACACAGTTCTGTAATCACTTCACTTACTGCAAGATTTGTTAAAGATAGAGACATACCTTCCAGATGGAATTCTTCACCCACATTTAATGAAAAGTGGAGAAGGAATATTGTAGCAATTCTTTCTATATTTGGTCCACGTTTCATTGAGGTATGCTACTTAGTAGTGACCTATCATATGAAAGTTACTTTTGACCTTAAATTTTGCTCACCAGTTTATTAGTGTTTCAGGCCTTGACGATTAAATGACAGCCAGCAACAGCTTAGCAGCAACACTTGGATTGTATGTAGTGACTGACAGCGTTAATAGTGTACAGTATTTCTTGTTGTTGAACTTAGATAAATCTGAATACATATGACGGATGTTGTGTATGAATCAGGAGAAATTGACCTTAACACACCTATGACAAACGTGTAATTTGGAAACCATTGTGTCATAGCATCTTCCAGTAGACCTGACCTCAACAATTCACACTAATCTAAGGCTGAATGGCAAAAAATGGTGGAGTTGCAAAATTGTGGGCAGAAGGAGAAAGTGGATACTGGCCTCACAGCTGTCCACTTATACCATAAAAACAGGTCTGAGTCTCCTAAATATCGCATAAATTGACAAACTGCAAGAAATTTATCACTACGAACCATTAAAATTGCAACACCAGGCAAGAATAGCAAATATGAAATTTAACTTATCGGGATACACAGTTTAGTAGAAAGAAGAAATGACTAAATTGTAGTGGTTTGGAGGAATACCAGATGTGAAATTTAGTACCCAGAGCGGCCAACTCTGACAGCAACAATGCCTCTAACTTGGGAGGGCATAGAGTTGAACTGAGCTTGGAAGACAGATACATGAACGTAATTCCATTCGGCTTCGATTCTGTGCCAGAATTCGTCAGTCGTAGTGGCTGTCTAGTAGTGATGTATCAGTCTCTCAGCAAACCAAGATCCAATGTTTTCAGTGATTGGTTCATCTTGAGAATGTTATGGTCTGGGCAACTGAAGTAAGTCAGCACAACGCAGGCAGCATTCTCTAGTTGACAGATAATGTCTTGGATACCTAGAGGATAGGGACCAACTGCTGGCCTAAAACATTTGAAATGTAATGACATCTGCAAATTATTGGTATGTGAACCACAGATTAATGTGTTGTACACTCAATGGGTGGTAATGACAGTAACATCTGGTAACATTCATTCCCTTCAGAGTCTGCAATGAGATACCTCCATTGTGACACTGTACCGATAACTGGGACTCATTTAAAGAGACGACATACGGCATCTTCTGTATTGTCATTGTGCACACCACTGTCGACATTGCTCTCTGTGATCGCCATGAAGAAAGCCATAACAATGTTTGCTGTGCTGACAGTCTTTAATGTTCAGTACATCACTGCACTGTCTGGCACAGGAGGTGCATCCAACAAGTCAGGCGAGTCTGGGGAATCCCAAGGTGGTGGATAGGGAAGGTCCTCTGTAATAGACTGTCGCCAAATAATGGTGCTGAGACACTCAAATAAGCTTCTCAAGATTACAGAATCTGAATAATTTGATCATGGCCATCAAGTGAGGAATGTTGAACTGTGAAGAATTCATGGGATTCACTGGCTATCTAAACACTAGTGTGAGGCCGTGATATGACCGCAGCACACTGCACAGTGGTTACCAAAAATGCTGTAATGAGGTAGGCTTCACAATGGGAATGCTGTGTACTATAAAACGTGTAGTAGTGGTAGCTTAGAGGGGTACTTCACCTTTTTTTGCCTATTTGATCTTCTACTGCCTACACTATTTCATTACTCGAAGCTAACCACTTATATTTTATTGCATTCCTTTGCCATTTCAGTCCATGAGTGCCTAATCCTCCATCCTCCCTTTGAAATTACTAGGTTATTAACTTATCCAAGTCTCATATCCGAAATATCCAACTTTACTGGAATTTCTTCAGTTTCAAACTGCAGTTCATAGTTAACTAATTTTGGTCATAGTCTGTAGAAAATATTGTGCAGATTGGAATATGGTTTTGAAATCTTTGTATTACCATTAGGTAACCTACCACTGTCTTTCATACTAACAAGCTTACACGGTTCTTAAACAAAGTGTTGGCAAATGGCTTCCCTTCCACTCTTTTGTGTACAGCTTAGCTTAGATTTGACCGTACTAATAACAAACATTCATAACTTTTCAATGACAACATATTTTCAGTTATTTCACTAAAAACTGTTTTTAGTTAATTGTTTCTGCTGGTAATTCTTTTTAATTTTTTAAACTGGAGGCAGGCACTCGTCCTAATAGGACACAGGCTTTGTGATATTTCATCAAGCTCCAAATAGAAGGTAATAAAATGCAGAGATTTTGACAGATAAACAACTGCAGGTAATGTGTGTTCATGAAAAAGAAATTTTGTTTACTTGCAGCAGTCATTGTCTTTTGTTTCTCAGCACTATCCCATAAATTAATGGTAGTACAATCTGCCTTTTTTTCCATTAAGAGCTCCCCAAAATCAGCTGAGTTCTTTCTCATTCTTGTCACACTGGACCTGTATGTAAATGCTTGTATATCTTAAGTATGTTTTATCACAGCACATCCAACATCCTTGTAAAACTGATCTGCACATGAACAAAGCAGCAGCAGCAACAACAACCACCAACTTCTAATTCTAAGCGCAGCAATATTAAGAGACAAATGCTGGAAACTGTATGTAAGGCAGTTGGAGTTCAAGTTCAACAGTATTTCTTATGATCATAAATCTAGTGTACCACATGACCTAATTTTGTTCGCACTTGGTCTTGACTTACTATCATGAAGTAATATTCCTGAAAATAACTAGTCTGATTAAAATTACTTGATAGTTCACACTTCATGCATTAGAACTGGTTTCCTTCAGTCAGAGTGATCAATGTCACATCCAAACTGTGTGCTGTTACCATGTCGGGTAGCCGCAAGGTCTAGTGCGCCTTGCCATGGTTTGCGCAGCTCCCTCTCATTGGAGGTTTGCATCCTCCCTCGGGCATGGGTGTGTATGTTGTCCTTAGCGTAAATTAGTTTAAGTTAGATTAAGTAGTGTGTAAGCCTAGGGACCAATGACCTCAGCAGTTTGGTCCCATAGAAACTTATCGCAAATTTCCAATAAATTTTTTGATTGCTGAACTGCCACAGCATTTGGTCAGTTCACTTCCAATTCCTTGTCTGGTTTTCTTTGTGTGTTTTTGATCCCAAACCCTATTTCTGGCCCTTTTATTTCATATATGATAACCACACCAAAAACAACAGAGGCAAACACACAATGATGCTGACGAAAAACACATTTCACACACAGGACTAACCGAACACTGTTAAATCATTCCACAAAGGTCGAATTCAGCATCACATATACAATTATTACAACCACAGAGATCGGATTACATTAGATTGGCTTTGCACATCGTGTGAAGCCGAATTTTTGAAGGCTGCAGGTTCATCGTTGCGACTGGGAAATCAGAGTCACATTTATAACAACTTGTGGGAGTACAAGGACATAGTGCAGTGGTTAGTGTACAAGTCTGACATGTAGAAGGTTGTAGGTTTGAATCTTCTCAAATGCAAGGAATTTTTTTTCCTGGATTTAATCAAATGACGATTATTAGTTTATTCAATTAATTGATTTAAATGTATTTTTTTTTATTTCTGATACTTTGTCACATCTTTTTCATCACATTGACTTTTTTATTTGCTCTTATTTTTCTGCCTAACATTCTTTTTTTGTTTGGAATCTACCCATGTCGCCTATAATCTGCAACCAAGTGCCAACCACGACTGCTCACTGGTTGGTAAGGTGGCAGCTCGTGTAGCATTTGTGAGGATAGTTTCAGGTAACAAAAGACACTGAGAAATTATAGTTTGCTTTTATCATCGAACTTAAATTTTCCTGTCTTGAATTTGCTCATAGAGGTTAGCTGTAATTGCCATGAACAAAGCGATCATGATTTTAGCTCTGCCACAGATTGCTGAGTGGCGTTTTCTGGGATACACCACACATGATGAGGTTGCAGTTAGATTAGGACATGAGTTTAAATTCAGGGTTACAAAATGTGCTGTCTGTCGCAGTTCAGTCACTTGTCACTTAAAATCAACTGTCGACAGAGCATTAGAATTTCTGTCATACCTAGCAGTGACCACTTTCACATTGCTCTCCATTACACATTGACAGTATTTGTGAAGTGACCCGCCCTGTTTGTGCCACCTATAACCATGTGGTAGCTGACAGCCAATGTGGCAACACTGTAGAGGCAAGTGACAGACATTAACTGCCAAGTAATTCTAATCAGACTATAGTTTTTAGTCAAAAAACAAAGTCACTTGAAGCACTCTTGAAATGGAGATCGTGAGCGTTGATGTGCCTCAATTTCAGCAATCTGCATCCATTTTCACATCTCTGAAGAAGCACTACTGGAACTGTGATGTCCAGGACCTCAAGCAATAATGTGATAATCTTAATATGTAGATATTCTTGGTGTTCTGGCTGACATCCATTACCAAAATAGTTGTTAAGGACCTGATCCTCACATGAGTCTATTGGTCATGGCCGGGAGCAGGAAGATTGTGTCTTTGAAATGGGCTTCAGTGTTTTGAATCTCTGTTAGTAATTTATATTCTAAATGTTTGTCTCAGAGAGAGAGAGAGAGAGAGAGAGAGAGAGAGAGAGAGAGAGAGAGAGGAGCAAGGAGGTGGGGGGGAGGGGGGGTGGCAGCAATTGGTCTGCCTGCCAGCTTAAGGTTTCACTTGGCAACAAAGACACAGTTAAAATGATCCTCATTGGGGACTATGCATTTCTGTAATGCCCAAGCTGTTACATAATGTTTAGCTCTATGTGTTTCATGGTAAACAGCTACATAAATAGCTAACAGCCAAGAACAATTCAACAAAGATTACAGAACAAATATGCCCTACAGTAAAGGAGCAGCAGTCAATTGCACAGAATTTCAGGTGTGCAGGACAAGGGAGTGAGGCCACTTAATTCGACTGTTCCAAGTTAAGAACATAGTTACTACATTCATGTTCAACTGACCTCAGATTTCCATTATGTTTTCACTCTTAATATCTGTCTCTGGGAGAGAAAAGGGGGGAGATGGTGGTGGGAGGGGAGAAGGGAGGGAGAGGGAGAGGGAGAGGGAGAGAGAGAGAGAGAGAGAGAGAGAGAGAGAGAGAGAGAGAGGGGACTTGCAAGGTATCAAGAACTTACAAGGTATCAGAGCTAATGAAATTTTGGTGAGTCAACTTTCTTACAAAGAATGTCGCCTATTTTCAGAAGCTGAGCACTTACGATCAAATCCAAATTTTTGGATAGAAATTGATAAATGTGCAGCACTTCTGTGTGTGCATGCGCGCGCGCGCGCATCTTTCCATTATGGCTGTCAAAACATTTTGCATGCTAGCAACCAGAGGAGCTGTTTTATTCCTGGGATAGGATTATTCTTAGACTGGTTGTCTATTGTTTTTCAGAGAGATTGCTTTTACTTCTTAGATTATGGACTAAATATTCTTAAAGGAAGGTTCTACATGTATGCAAACTTCTACGAAGCTAATTAGTCCCCATAAGTTTCCTTTCCTGTGCCAAGCGATAAAGTGTTGGTTTGTTCCTCATATGAAAGGTTGTATTTCATATACTAGACAGGCTAGATCTAGACACAAGCAAATTAGATGGCCTTAAGGCAGATGTAGCAGCCAACCTGACAGAAGAATGTGATGAAAACACAAATGCAATGTTTTAAGCAAGAAGTTGTAGTTTTGGGTATTTGGCACATTTATTTTTAAGCAGGTACGTCAACTCTGTTTGGACTGCAGTTCCACCTGTTACGTTCTTTTTATGAGTACTAAAATGCATTTGCTACTTACAATTGTTGCATTATTAACTCCTTGACTAGGCTGCTCCTTGCACTGCTACCTGTTATCATTCACGTAATTATTCCCATGCCTTGCTGCATTTTCTTGCAGTGCAATGTAATCTGATTGTAAGTTGCCTACAATTCGAAGCTTTGGGCAGCAGCATTGTGTACTATGAAAATAAGCACATTACAATTGATTTATTTTGACAGTCTCTGGAAAATAGATGCTTCAAGAATTTATTTACTTGAGTAATACACTTCAAAATCGAGTTTCTGAACTATGCTTTGTACGAATAACATTACAAACATGGAATAGAAATGTCTATTGTTGGTTGGTACCAAACTGTGCACATGCGATCATTATTTCAGTGTATCCACATGTGAACTTACAAACTGTTCAACATATTTGGTCGTCACAATTATTATTGTTAACAGTCTGCCACCAAGAACAAATGTGAAAATATCATGAGCACCCTTGAAGCTGTGTAAAACTCTAAATGCACTTTGTAGAGTCTTCTGAATGTTGCAAACTGCAGGCCCAATCGCCATTCATCGAGCAGGCAGCCCAAACACAGTTCGTTGAGCAAGGTTGAGGGGAGATATATTTTTTGTGGAGAGTAACTATACAATGTAAAGATGTTCTTTATAACCATGGACACCTTACCTAATTAAGATTAAAAAAGACTCTGGTTCAAAGATGAAATACTACTTTTGTCTCTGCTGTTGAAGAATTAAGTTGCTTAGCTGTTCTGATGCACTAAGTATTTGATGTACGTATTTTTTTTTTATAATACATGGCAAAAAGTTAATGTCTCCTGTTCTTATTCAAAGTCTCTCCCTCCCTGTACAAATATTTATGTGAAAAATAATTATTTAAAGTGGTTTGTGTAGAAGATCGCCCATCTGGCTCTCTTTTGTTGTAATGGCGGACAGGTTGCCATTACGCAATATTTAATTAAATATTGGGCTTCACTCTCAAGTTAACATTATAAATACTTTGAATATTGATAATAATTTCCAGGCATTAACTTACCAAAGTTCATTTTATCAGAATTTTAACAGAATTGCATGGATAGATTTAACTGCAATATAGGTGACAAGACTTAGGTTTGCTTCACGATATCTCTGAGTTTGCAATTGAATTCATTTCTGTCAAGGAAATGTTTTAACTTAAAATGAACCCAGTGAGATATCAATGAAATTATTTATCGTGAGTAGAAATCCTTACGCTACGGTAGGTGGTTATATACCGTATTTACTCGAATCTAAGCCGCACTCAAATCTAAGCCGCACCTGAAAAATGAGACTTGGGGAAAAAAAAAAAAAAAAAAAAAAATAAAATAAAAAAAAAAAAAATTCACGAATCTAAGCCGCACCTGAAATTTGAGACTCGAAATTCAAGGGGAGAGAAAAGTTTTAGGCCGCACCTCCAAATCGAAACAAAGTTGGTCCATTGTAATATGAGACACAATTTAGGTTGAATGAATGACGATACAGCTACAGTAGTTTGGTTCGAGTCGTAAGCTTAGCAGTTAAGCTTTACCAGGTAGTCATTGCTATGCGTCAGGCGCTCCGTCCGTATTTATATGGGTACCCTTCCTTTTCACATGCTTCGTCTGGTTTGAATCGATTGCTTATTTTGCTTTGATCTGATAAGTGCCATTTTCTTTGTTATAGGTGTTTACGTCACTCTAAGCTGAAAATGCATTACTGTACTGTGTCATGCATTGTTTGTCTTATTCTGATAGTGCATGTTTACGGCCTGTCGCCGCTCGCGGCATGGCTTGCTTTTGTGCACGCTACCGCCGCTTACAATTAAAAAAAAGAGAGAGGAATCGTCTCATTAGCGAAACAATGGCAAGAGACTGCTATTTGTTATTACTTACACTGCTGCTTTCTTTGATAATGATCAACAGGAACCAAATAATAGACTGCATGTGATAGAACATGTTCTGAACGAAAGTTAGGCAAAAATTTTTCTCCGTTTGAAAATCTTTGCGGCCACTTCTTTAGTACATCAAATTCTGCACAGAAATTAGAGTCATCTTAGATTTAAAAATCTAGTCAGTTGCCATGCTTCATTTCTGACTGTATCACTATTAGGCATAAGAATAATACGAATATAAACATGACACGATACGTATATTCTTCCACGTTTGCTGTTGTCTCACTCTAGTTTCATAGTTTATTAGGCAGACAGGATTTAAATGAGATAGCAGCAAACACGAAAGAATACATTGCAAAATGTTTATATTTGTATTATTCTTATGGTGAAGAGAATACTGCATGTGATTCACATTTCATCAGGTTCCTCTTAGCAACCATTTCTTCTCACAGGTAGGAAAAAATTCAGAATGTAGAGTTGGCCATATTGACAAACATCCCAAATAGTCTTGCCAGTCGGATTTTCGTAGCACATTGAAATTCTGCTACATTCGAAGATGAACAATACGGAATTTGTATTCACTTCGTTGGATAATGTATGAAAATGCAGTGGTCGAAACTCGGGGAGGAGAGAAAGAGCTCGTCTTCCACCCTTTTTTTTTTTTTTTTTTTAATTTATTTACTGACGTAGAGGTTTTGGCGCCAGTATTTATCTTTGTGCCTACAAAGCATGCCTGTGTAGCGCTAGATATATTCGACGGCAGAAGTTAGTTGTGGCGGCACCTACCAACATTTTTCAGAACTTCCGCTTGCTTTCCACTCGATTCTAAGCCGCAGGCGGATTTTTGGATTACAAAAACCGGAAAAAAGTGCGGCTTAGATTCGAGTAAATACGGTAGTCTCTCAAACCATTACAAGCAAAACTGTACCCATTTTTACTTATATTTGTGCCTGCATAGCAACCTTGATTATTGTCAGCATTTACAAGCATGCAGAATATACACGACGCTAACAGTGTATTAAATATATATATTTTTTTCCAACAATCCTGACCACATCTTATATTAAAATCAAAACACTTTAATACCAACGAAGATAGAGAGATGATATACAACCAGTAAGCAGAGATTCCAGCATGGTGAAAACTGAAATAAAATGAATATCTTACTTAATAATGGTAGAGACCAGATGTGGTTCATCAAGCTTTACACAACAATTTCCAAGGCTTTATTATTTTCTTGGACAAACAATGTCAATGGAATTGCCAGAAGCCTGCTTTTGCACTTTATTATGACGTTTAATTAGTATGAACTGTACAACACTAAAAAATGTTTTAAAAAAGAGGACAGTTCTACAATTAAAAACTTTGGAGCACATAGTGCTCACATTAATCCCAAGTTTGAATTCAGCAGATAACAGGCAACAGGAAAAATCATACTTTTAGTTTCAAAATTCCTCACACAAAATGAAAGTTTCCTCAGTTAACGACAAATAGAAGTGAGAAAATAGACATACCATGATTAAATATGAGGTGTAGTAAGAGTGACAGCAAAATTTAGCTACTACACTCTCACTGGCAAATACTTTCTTCTCTGCACACATGACTAAAACAAGGCAGAGGAGGAGAGGACATTAAATAACATATAAGATTTATTTGATTGATTGAATTTGCTGTGACCAGAAAATCTGGAGAAGACTAAATCAAATAAACTTACAAACTTGGTGTAATTAACATCCAGAGGAAAAAAAAATACTTTTAAGACAAGATGGAAAAAATTTCTTTTGTAATACACTTCTGCACAAAAGTTATAACATTTGAATAGTTTTTAACATCAGGAACTTTGAATGTTGGACAAATCTGTATATGTCATGAAAGAATAAAGAGCAATTTGGACAGAGAACAGTATGACCAAAGTAAAAAAAGAGGGAGCAATATATTTAAACTGACAATATGAGAGACAGGAGATGTACACCTGCTAATGACAATTTGAGACAGGAGTGATTATTGCCCCCATCCCCTCTCGACCTATGAAAACAAGAGGACATATGATCTCTCATATTCCGAAAGCATGAGATTAAACGAGCAATATTTTCTATTTGCATACAAGTGCATAACCCCTTATGTGGCTGCCCTTTTCTAAGGAATCTGTAAGTGAAAGCTCTTCCATCTCTCACAGAGTCAACTAGAAAGTAAAATGTAAAAAATTATTACTAAAACAAGTATAAAACTGTTTATGTATCAAAGCTATTTGTTAAGTGGCACAAATGAGAACACATTAATCTGACTGTGAAAGTATTATGAATGTAACACGAGTTTATTCTACATGAAAATATGAAATGCATTGTTTGTGAAAGAACACATCTAGTATAATGTAGTGAAGGTTATTATTGCTTTTGAATGTTGTGTGACCATTAGCAGTGACAATAAATGTGCTTCTTTACCAATACAATACAAATCAAATGCCACTATCTGAGGAAACTTTTCAAACTATCCAAATATTTCACAAATTTCAGTAAAAAATAAATAATAATTCTCATGTAAACCAGGAGAATGGTCCTTCTGCACATATAGAATATTTAACATTTGTACAAAAATCAAATTCTTTTTGATAAAATCATAAAATCATTATACCTTTAAACAAAAGCTTAATCCACATTTATACAAAACAAATTATATATCTTTATTACAAAAGATATCTTATAAAAACAACTTCTTTTCAGACTCAGGATAATCTGAAGCTGGTAAGTTACTATCTGAAGCCAAACAGCACACTCCAAATACTTTTTAAGGAGGCATAAATCTTAAGCACATTGTTTTCACCCAGTTTTTAAATATCACTGGAACAGCACAGTTAGTGGTGTTTTGCAAATGAATTCACAGCAGTAACTGACATTGTAATCTGTTAAAACACTAGTTTTCATCATATAGTGGTGTAGCATCACCACTCAAAGAACTTTCAATCATAGAATGTGGGCTAGTGTTAGTGCGGGGTGTAGATCGAAGGCTGTCACGTCCTGATCCTGAAGTACTTCTTGGTGATTTCATATTGTTTACTGACAACCCATAAGCTAAACGGCTATTGTTCGATCTGACACTTATGTTAAAGCTGCTACTGCCACTACTGTTGCTTCTTGGTGTAGCTCGGCCAGCCTCATCAAACTGAGGAGTTGTCTTCCTTATATCATCAAATCGTGGTGTTGAACCTCCACTGTAATTAAAAGAGATACTCATATGAAAGCTTCAGTACTAGAGCAATTTATTTTTGCAGCACACAGTATCATTAAGAAAACTAAGTTATAAATAGGGCATAAACTAACGAAACATAAATCCTTATGTGGACTTTATCTACATTTACACGACTACTTGCAATTCACACATTGTGCTCGACACAGGGTTCATTGAATCACACTCAGAATATTTCTTGACTGGGTCATTCAGGAGAGGTCAGTAACTTTGAACATGGACTACTAACTGGATGTCACCTGAGTAACCTTGGACAAACAAACATCTACATCTTTCTGTGTTAGCTACCTTACTTTGTAACAATAATCATTTCTCGCTATTTATAGTGGAAGTCAACCCAAAATATTTTCACATTCAGAGGAGAAAACTGGTGATTGACTCCCACTGCAACAAAAAACACACTGTTTTCAGATTATCACCACAACTCATGTATCATATCTGTAACATTCTCTCCTCCATTTTGCGATAATATGGATTATAAACAAATGAATAATTACATTATTGCCGACAGTAGTAATCTACAAAACTACTCTCCCCTCTCACCATTACATTTAATAACTGTTGGATGGTGAGAACAAGTAATCCATTAAATAATGGGACAACATTTTTAAATGGCTTCATCATGATATTAGAGCAACAGTGGAATAACCACCAATGATATCTGGGAAAGTATAAAACAGTCAGTAGAAAACTATAACTAAAGGGCTTCAAGTATTAGGTAATACTTTTGCAAGGATTTAACATATCAGAGAAAGTATTTTAGCTGAGGTGGGAATCATTTCAGAATATAGTTTTATGAAATTGAAGCTAATAAATGATGGTAATTCTTTGTTTTGAAAAGATTTTAGACCACTTGATTTCATGCAAGGCAGACCCACCATTATGAAAGGAGGTGGTGAGTATTATGTTGTCAGCACAGAAGCAGTAACAACAGCACAATGGGTCACACAGGAGAGCTCAGTAACTTTGAACACGGACTACTAATTGGCTGTCACCTGAGTAACAAATCCACCAGGTATATTTCTGCCCTTCTAAAGTTGTCCAAGTTGATAGTTGGTGATGTGACTGAGAAGCAGAACAAGCAGTCTTCATGTAGTGATGGACAGGGACTGTCAAATATTTCAGACGGTGCTTGTAAAAAATAACATGAAATTAGTAGAAGGAATAACTTGGAGTTCAAAAGTGCCCCCAGTAGATCAGTTAGCAAGATGTGTGTAGGGGGTTAAAAGGAATGGGGTACAATGGTCGAGCAGCCCCTCAAAAGCCACATGTTTCTGGAGTCAATGTTATGCGACACATGAGGTGGTGTGAATAATGATGCCACTGGATGGTGGATGACTGCAAACAAGTGACTTGGGAGTGATGAATCACACTACAGACTGTGGCAATTTGGTGGAAGGGTTTGGGTTTGAGAGATGAACAGTTCCGAGATGATAACTGACTATATCAGCATGATACTGCACCCTGTCATAAAGCAACATTTGTGAGCAAAGGTCCAGGGGCAATAACATTCATGAAATGCACTGTCCTGCTCAGAACCCCAACCTAAACCCCATAGAACACCTCTGAGATGAGTTAATATGTTGAGTTTTCACCAGACTCTAGAGTACAAACACTATTACCTTATTTGGTTTTGTCTCTTGGGGAAGAATGGACTGCCATTTATCTACAGACATAACACACAAACTCAAAAAATAAAGTTGCGTAATTAATTTTTTGTTTGTTTGTTTTCAGGAGCTTGACTGATATATAACAGTGCCATAGCATGTTGCTAGAGGAGTGAAAACAAGATGTTGCACACCATAAATAGAGTATTGTGTGGTAACTATTTTCTGTATTTGAAGGGGTGTAATGCTGCAACAATCCATGCAAGTAGAGGTCCCCAGTGGTGGGATCAACTTTCTGAAACTCCCATTCATCCTGGTAGGCCCTTATTTGCAAGCTACTAACAAAATTTTTTTTTTGTATTTTGTGCGGTACCCAACAGCATTAGAATAGTAGTAACATAGGTTGGTTGTTTTGGGGAAGGAGACCAGACTGCGTGGTCATCGGTCTCATCAGATTAGGGAAGGATGGGGAAGGAAGTCGGCCGTGCCCTTTCAGAGGAACCATCCCGGCATTTGCCTGGAATGATTTAGGGAAATCACGGAAAACCTAAATCAGGATGGCCGGACGCGGGATTGAACCGTCGTCCTCCCGAATGCGAGTCCAGTGTCTAACCACTGCGCCACCTCGCTCGGTGGTAGTAACATACTGATACACCCGTGGTATAGGGGTATCGTCTTTGAGTAAGCAAAATGTTCATGGGCCTGGGTTCAAAACCCACCATTGCTTACATTTTGATTAATAATTAGCATTGGTGGCCAAGGACTTCCAGCATGAGAAGTCACCCTCACTCAGCCAATGGCCTTGTCAAACAGTGCGGAGGAGCAGACAGAGGTTCAAGGCACACTCTTGTCCTCGGGGTGGGAAACTGCCCCTAAATGCAGAAATATCAGCAATGCTAAATGTCATGAGGACGTAGAATGCAATGGAAACCACTGCATTAAAGACAAAAAATGTGTATCCACAGGACATAAGGCCTGTAACTGAAAAAGTGTCATGATGATCTCTCCATTGGCAAAAGATTCCGGAATAGTCCCCCATTCGGATCTCTGGGAGAGGAGTGCCAAGGGGGAGGTAACCATGATAAAAAGATTGAATAATCAATGAAAGGATAACGTTCTACAAGTCGGGGCGTGGAATGTCAGAAGCTTGAACACGGTAGGGAAGCTAGAAAATCTGAAAAAGGAAATGATAAAACTCAATCTAGATATAGTAGAGGGTCAGTGAAGTGAAATGGAAAGAAGAGAAGAATTTCTGGTCAGATGAGTACAGGGTAATATCAACAGCAGCAGAGAATGGTATAACGGGAGTAGGATTCATTATGAATAGGAAGGTAGGGCAGAGAGAGTGTTACTGTGAACTTTTCAGTGACAGGATTGTTCTTATCAGAATCGACAGCAAACCAACACCGACAGTGAGGGTTTGGGTATGCACGACGACGTTGCAAGCTGAAGATGATGAGACAGAGAAAGTATATGAGGATATTGAAAGGGTAATACAGGTGTAAAGGGAAATGAAAATTTAATAGTCATGGGGGACTGGAATGCAATTGTAGGAGAAGGAGTAGAAGAAGAGGTTACAGGAGAATATGGGCTTGGGACAAGGAATGAGAGAGGGGAGAGACTAACTAAGTTCTGTAATAAATTTCATCTAGTAATAGCAAATACTTTGCTCAAGAATGACAAGAGGAGGAGATATACTTGGAAAAGACCGGATGATGTGGGAAGATTTCAGTTAGGTTACATCTTGGTCAGACAGAGATTCCGAAATTAGATGCTGGATTGTAAGGCGTGCCCAGGAGCAGATTTAGACTCCGATCATAATGTAGTAGTGATCAAGAGTAGGCTGAAGTTCAAGACATTAGTCAGGAAGACTCAATACGCAAAGAAGTGGGATGCGAAGTACTAAGGAATGATGAGATATGCTTGAAGGTCTCTAAGGCTATAGATACAGCAATAAGGAATAACTCAGTAAGCAATACAGCTGAAGAGGAATGGACATCTCTAAAAAGTGCAATCACAGAAATTGGAAAGAAAAACCATAGGAAAAAAGCAGGTAACTGTGAAGAAACTATGGGTAACAGAAGAAACACTTCAGTTGATCGATAAAAGGAATACAGAAATACAAGTTGCTGAGGAATGAAATAAATAGAAAGTGCAGGGAAGCTAAGATAAAAAGACTGCATGAAAAATGTGAATACACTGAAAAATAAATGACTGTTGGAAGGGCTGACTCAGCATATAGGAAAGTAAAAATAATCTTCGGTGAAATTAAAAGCAAGAGTGGTAACACTAAGAGTGCAACAGGCATTCCACTGTTAAATGCAGAGGTGAGAGCGGATAGATGGAAAGAGTACATTGAAGGCCTCTATGAGGGGGAAGATTTGTCTGATGTGAAAGAAGAAGAAACAGGAGTTGATTTAGAAGAAATAGGGGATCCAGTATTAGAGTCACAATTTAAGAGAGCGTTCGAGGACTTATGATCAAATAAGGCAAAAGTGATAGATAACATCCCATCAGAATTTCTAAAATCATTGGGGCGAAGTGGAAACAAAACAACTATTCACATTAGTGTGTAGAATGTATGAATCTGGACACATACCATCTGACTTTCGGAAAAATATTACCCATACAATTCCCAAGACTGCAAGAGCTGACAAGTACAAGAATTACCACACAATCAGCTTAACAGCTCATGCATCCAAATTGCTGACAAGAACAATACATAGAAGAATGGAAAAGAAAACTGAGGATGTGATAGATGATGATCACTTCAGCTTTAGTAAAGGTAAAGGCGCTAAAGAGGCAATTCTGATGTTGCATTTGATTATGGCAGCAAGACTACAGAAAGATCAAGACACATTCATAGCATTTGTTGACCTGGAAAAGCACTTGACAATGTAAACTGGTGCAAGATTCTTGAAATCCTGAGAAAAATTGGGGTAAGCTATAGGGAAAGATGGGTAATATACAATATGTACAAGAGCCAAGACAGAATAATAAGAATGGACGACCAAGAACGAAGTGCTCCTATGAAACAGGGTGTAAGACAGGGATGTAGTCTTCCACCCCTACTGTTCAATCTGTGTATCGAAGAAGGAAGATGGAAATAAAAAACAGGTTCAGGAGTGGAATTACAATTCAGGGTGAAATGATATCAATAATACCATTCACTGATGACATTGCTATCCTGAGTGAAAGTGAAGAAGAAGTACATGATCTACTGAATGGAATGAATAGTAGCAGAAATGATAACAGTGAGAAATTTAGCATCAGGATTGATGGTCATGAAGTAGATGAAGTTAAGGAATTCTGCTACCTAGGCAGCAAAATAATCAATGATGGATGGAGCAAAGAGGACATAAAAAGCACTGTCAAAAAGGGCATGCCTGGGCAAGAGAAGTCTACTAATATCAAACATAGGCCTTAATTTGAGGAAGAAATTTCTGAGAATGTACATTTGGAGCACAGCATTGTATAGTAGTGAAACATGGACTGTGGGGAAACTGAAACAGAAGTGAATGAAAGCATTTGAGATGTGGCGCTACAGATGAATGTTGAAAATTAGGTGGACTGATAAGGTAAGGAATGAGGAGGTTCTGTGCAGAATCAGAGAGGAAAGGAATATGTGGAAAACATTGACCAGAAGACGCGATGGGATGATACGACATCTGTTAAGACATCAGGGAGTGACTTCCATGGTACTAGAGGGAGCTGTAGAAGGCAAAAACTGTAGAGGAAGACAGAAATTGGAATACATCCAGCAAATAATTGATGACATAGGTTGCAAGTGCTCCTTTGAGATGATGAGGTTGGCACAGTACAGGAAATTGTGGTGGGCTGCATCAAACCACTCAGAAGACTGATGACTCAAAAAAATCATACTGACTGGTTAAATGGTGTGATGGAAAGGGAAGGCCTTGACATACAGAAGGTTATGGGCTTGAATCTCATCAGGCAATAAAAATCCTTTTCCTATTTTTAAATTTTTATTTAAATTACAGTGATGATCATTTTTATTCCTATTGCTTTGTTACATTGTTTTTATCATCATATGAACTTCGTTTGCTCTCATTTTTCTTCCTATCACTCTTTTTCCACTTGAAATCTTTGAGATTAATTTTATGCTATAATTTGATTTTTGTTTTGTTTTATAATCATGTTTTTTATCCATGTTATTACATTCATTATTTGTGTTCCTTATTTTTCTTGAATTTTGTTTTCCTTTTAATCCCTTCTTTCATTTTAGCCTACATCTACATTATTTTGCCCATAGTGTAATAGGCATTTAGGCTATGTTTTAAATGTTTGTATGATGATTACAATAAAAAATGCTTATCTTGTAACAAAAACACATATTCGACAACACTACACATTTTCAAATATTTAAATATTGTAATAGATAAATATAATTAAATTCCCATTCACAAAAATTCCAACTGAAAAAAATGATATAAAGAAAAAGTGAGAACAAATGAAAAAAATTCATATGACGATTAGGATGTGACACAGGAATAGAAATAAAAAAAAAGTTTTAACCAAGTAATTGAATAAAAATAATGATCAAAGTCATTTCAATAATGATTTCAAAAAAATTTAAGGCATCTGATTATATTCTAACCCCTGACCTTCAGTATGCGATGTCCTTAGCCTAGTAATTACACAACACAATCAGTCTAGAAAATGGTCTCTCTTTTAACGCTACTGAGCAACATGTAAAATTCAATTTTTTTCCCCCTCTCCTCGTCTATTACTCGCAAATGAGGGTTCACTGAGGTGAATGGCTCCAGGATGTGATAGCTGGGATCTTAACCTACATCATCATACAGATGGTTTCGTAATACCTGGCAAATCGAGGCAGCAGTGAAGTGTTGCAGCTGTGTCAAGCAACTTCCAGTTAACTTCTCTAGCCACCTAATTACCATGGATAAGTACTGCATGTTTCACTATGACTCCAAGACAAAAGAGGTGGTGACTAAAAATATAAAAAAAAAACTCTCATATGTCTTGGACACTATGTCAGGGAGCTGATTTATATCCAAGGATCAGTACAGAACATTGCACAAGTTGGTAAAGGGAAGAAGATAACAATTACAAGGTTTAGTTCTTTTCTCTGCTTTCCTGTCTTAAAATTCATTTAGTTTCTCTCTACCACTAAAGTTAAATGAGGAATATATATTCTCTTGTTTTCATTCTGTGCACAGCATGTACCTTGTGTACCTCTCATTGCAAAATTTTGAGCACAATTTGGAAAATGTGGTAAAGGGAAAGGCATAACCGCTGCTCGATAAAACGGTTGGTATGAGTGATTACTATACAATTTCTTTAGGCAATTTTTCGTCGCCACTGTCTTCAGTGGGTTCACAAACCATTTCATTTCAACAATTGCAAGATTGGTCACTTCAAACTGTTAATTCATTCTGAAACATTCACATTTTCACATCCAGCTAGTTTTTTCATCTGTTCTGCCAACTGTAGGTCATCTTTGTCTATACTACAGGTATCCATTTCATTCCATAAAAGCTGTTTCCAAGACATTCTTGTGTCTCTGCCTTTATTTTAGACCATGAATCAGCTACCCAGTAAACTACATCTTTTATCATAGCTTTTTAAGAAATTCTTTGGTGGTTCCTTAACCTTCTGTTGTTTGTACAAGCATATGAAGCAAACAACAACGATACCTTTTTTCAAGCATTGTAAAACACCTTGGTCCAAAGGCTGTATTAAACTCGTCACATTAAGGGGTAAGAACAATGCGCGAATACTGCCACAGTGTAATTCTTCCTCATCAGGGTGTGAACCAGTGTTGTCAAATATTAAGATTGCTTTGGAAGGCAAGCACTTTTTCATTAGGTATATTTTAGTCTCTGGAACAAAATCATCGAAAAACCATTTCTTAAAAATAGTTTTAGTCTACCAAGCAGATTTTTGGTGGACAGAAGTAACAAACAGTGCAGAAGCAGTGATATTTTTTTTTTAGCTCTAAGCTTAGCAGACTTCCCTATCACCAGCAGCTTCAGTTTATGGTCCAAGATTTTCTTCCTCTATAATTTTTCTTAATTTCTCACAAAATTGTGTAACAGTTTGAGAACCTGAAGAAAGTTTTTCTTCACAAATTTCAAGCCACCTTACACCATATCACTTCTTCCCCCATCCAGCCATTCTGAACTTGCAGTAAAATTGTCCTCACCTTCCTTTAACTCATGTCTAAAAAATACAGCTTTTTCTTCCACAATAGGCTCTGAAACTGGACTTCCTTTTTGTCTTTGTTGAGTAAACAAAACAAACAAAACTTCTCTCATCTTTTCTTATTCAGATTTCTTCTCGGACTTCCGTTCAAATGATGAAATAGAACACTTGTTTAAAGAAAACTTCTCAACTTTGTTTCTATGCCAATCTCAAACTGTCACTTCACCAACTCCATACTCAGCAGCAAGGTTTTCCTTTTTCTTTTTAAAAGGTTTCTCTTTTGTCTAGTCTTTTCAAAACCTCCAGTTTCTCATTCAATGGCACTAAGTTTCTCTAACTCCTACCACTCACTGTAATGTATGAACATTAAGAAACGCACAGTTACATGTGTACAGTACACTGAACAAGTGTACAACACTTTAACATTACACAGGTGGGCTCACTACAGTATAGATGTTACTACACTACCAACTGCAGTGAAAACAACAATGGTATCCCACTGTTGTAAAATTAGTACTGTAATGTTACTTAGGCCTACTGTATTTTAATGACCACTGTTACTGAGTAGCCGCAGCAGTAAGGGTAACAAGGATGGTATGCACTGTACAACTGATTGTCAGGTGGTCCCAATTAGTAAAGTGTCAACAGAGAAAGAGCAAGGGCACTCCTTGAAACCTAATAGTACTTTTCCATCTGTAATAAAAATACATTAGCAGTCTGAGGCCAAGGTTATTTTTGTGCATTATGAACAAAAACCCCAAGTAGAACAGTTTTACCTTTATTGCACATGGAAAATTGAAAGGAAGTTCAAAATGTAACACGTTCCATAGTGTGTAAAATGTACATGTGGACAACATACGAAAACGGGTTTTTACTTCAGTTTTCTGTAACATTTTAATTTTCTTAAGACCAGCTTGAATTTTGAAATACCACATATCCAATTACCGGGGCTCTACTGTGTATATTAAATGTAATTCATTGTCTACTGACCTTCCTTTTTCTTCATAATCTTCTCCTCTATCTTACTTCATAAAATGTAGGATTATAGAGTTTAATGGACTGTCAATAACAAGATCATTAGGGACAGAGCACAAGCTCAAATTGGGAAGGATGAGGCAAGACATTGGGTCATGTCTTTTTCAAAGGAACCACCCCCACACTTGCAAACCATTGAAATCTAATTCTGGATGGCTGGGTGGGGATTTCAACCACCATTCTTCGCATCGCAGGTCCAATGTCATACCACTGCACCACTTTGACAGTGTTCATATAAGGATAAGAACTAATCTTTCTAACACAGTGAGAGAGAAAAAGTTATAAAAAAGAAAAGAAAAAAAAAACACATGCTCTCTCATGTAGTCTTCAATACTATGAAAGCAGCATTACAGTTTTTCTTAGAAGCTGCCCAAAGCAAATTAGACAAAGACTATATATCAATGCTTGCTGACATCAACTTCTAGTATTATGTATTTTTCTCTGAAAGTATAGCAATTACACAGTCTCTATTCAAAATAAACCAAATACACATTTTTAAATGTAATTAATTTGTAAAGGTTTTCCCATCACCTGGGTCAACTAGAACATGTATTTTGTACATCTCAGAAGGCAAAACAAAACAATAACTGAAGATAACTCTTCCTTATGAAAGTATTATTGAGATCAATATTATAAGACTAGTTTTTTAATGTGAAAGGTTTTATTTTGTGTTAGTTAATGTTCTTAATGTTTATCTTATAATGATGCATAGGGCCCCTACTGTGGGGCAAGGGAGTGAGGGAGGTAATTCAACAGTCCTGAACTGTAGTAGGAAATGCTCTAATACTACAGCCACTTAGTTAAAATAATGTGTATTTTAGCAATATTTGTCTTTCAACAATATTTATATATTTGCCATTTAACATAAACACAAAAACTTAGCTGACGAAAAATCAAACACTGTTCACCTTAACAATGTATTATAAAAAATTCCAGAGACTCATCTATAAGGAAAGGAAAATTAGGGTTTCATTTCCCATAAACATTTAAATAATTAAAAATGGTGCACAATTTCAGGCTGGACCAGAAGATAAGTAGTATAGTCTTTTATATTAAAATAAAATAAATCCAGAACTATCCTGACATAAAATAAGAAAATCATGGAAAACCAAAATGTGGATGGCTAGACAGGAATTTGAACGCTTCCAAATGCCTTAACTACTTTGTCATACTGGTGGATATGCTCTTACACAACACGGAGAGAAGGACTACACGCATTTCTAAGGAACTATTTGTAAGATTTTATTAGTGCAGATATATTTTTGAACCTAAATTATGTCCTTATCAGAATAATCAGTTCATCTGGCATTTGAATACAGTATACTGCAGCCATGGAGTCACTGTCCTACAGATGACAATAACAATCATACCTCATGGTAGAAATTTTCTGAACGGGAACATGAACAACACCAGATGCCTACGGACTCAAATGTATCTTACTTTGAAGACACCTACCATTAACTGAACTTATTTGGAATGCACACAAATATGCAGGATCACTGTTGTTTCCTTTGTGTCAGGCTTCATCCAAGACATTTTCTGGAGGAGCACACGAACAGATCTGTAGTTACCTACTCTCTTCTTGCAGCTGATTTGCTTGATTTTGAGTGAACTTGTCACATCATTAGCACACACCTCAGCACCACATTTATATACCTTTACAAGTAATTACTTTGTGGTGCAAGCAGTCTTTACACTTTTCCTGCACAATCTCACACTATCATGATGAAATTTTATGCACAAGTGTTTAAAACTAGCACTCTAAAACTGAAGTATACATTAAGGGACACATAATAAAAATCATTTCAACTTACCTGTGTTGACGTGGTGTTGTTCGACCATCTTGCCTTGGTGTTCCCAAACCTGCTTCACGATTTTTCAATTTTGCCCATGCTTCAGCAGCTTTTCTCCAGTCCATTGGCTCTGAGGTTTGTGGCGTAACTTGTGGCCTGTTGGCAGTCAAATATTAATTAAAAGCTGAGAACAATCTGTAATGACTATAGCAAAAAACAGGGAAGCAAGTGAGTAGAGCTGCTTTGTAGATTACACTGTGAAAATGTTTCTACATGAATCAACAGTATCACTGATTACTGAAAAATTACTCAAGAGTACCAGTATCAGTAAGTTGTTTTTTATTACAAATGTTCATTGGCCAAGAATGGAGAACTCAAAAGTTGTACAAATAATCAACAGTTTCTTTTGTTTCAAATTAATGAATCACCAAATAAAATAAAAACTTTACCAAGAATAGCTGTGTTAATTTAATGCTAATGAATCATATCTATGGGGCTATATGAACAAGGGGATGGATGAATGAGAATGAAGAGTAAATTATGATTGCTGAAAGTGTGTTCAGAACACAGAATTAAATAACAACACATCACTACAAAAGACATCACTTTTACACAAATAATTTGAGTTTCAGAAAGAAATTGCTGCACAATTAGATAATTTATAAATTATCTTAATGGATATCCTACATTTGATACAAATATATTACCTTACTGCCTATTAACTCAGTAAAAGTATCTCTCATTCAACTGAGAGGCCAAGTCAGTAATCAAACCTTACTGAACTTGTTACGAAAATAGACACACTGTACAACTAGAGGAAGTGAAACATATCATTATTATTTTTATTACTCTACACTTGGTTATATTGCACATATAGGTAGAAGACTACAATATTTTTACAGAATGTGCGGAGAATTATGAATGGTGAAGTGTCATTCACATACATATTTAGAAATTACATATAATTTTTTTAGACTTTGGAATTAAAAAA
This sequence comes from Schistocerca serialis cubense, assembly GCF_023864345.2. Classification (NCBI taxonomy): domain Eukaryota; kingdom Metazoa; phylum Arthropoda; class Insecta; order Orthoptera; family Acrididae; genus Schistocerca; species Schistocerca serialis. The sequence continues at coordinate 944,527,781 of NC_064638.1, forward strand.
TTGTTCCAAAAAAACTGTTGACTGACAACATGTTCCTGTGTTCCAACACAGCATCTACTAAACACATATGCAGTTTGAAATTCAATTATAGTCTTAGTTTTTGTTGTTAAAATTTTTTGTGGTTTAACCACACATTAGTGAGTTCTACTACAGTACAGGTTTATTTTTAAAAACTCTAAATGTATAAGATGTGATTAATGAAACATTGGTTCCCTTTTCAAAGTAGGCCTATATTCATAAGTGGAAAGGTTCATTGTCATATTATCTAAGTACAGCTCTGAAAGATATTTCATGTTCTCATTCTTCAAAATTTTTTCTCTGCTAACTGAGTATTCACTGTTCTCAAATCAAACAACGATGTTTTCCTCTTTCTCTGTAAAGGTATAAAATTATTTTGTCTCACAATACTGTATCCAGATCTATGTTGCATTTCCTAACAACAGTTATGAAAGGTCTATATATTGGGAAATGTGCATTTCAAAAACTTCTCTATTAACACTATATTTTGCATTCTTTTCATTGCTCATTAATTAATTATTTTTATCAGTCCAATTTTTTTTGAACTACTCAAATATATTTGAAATATACAAACCTTGGCTGTGGTGTATGTGGAGTATGAGCTGCTCTCTGAGAAGGTGTTCTATGAGATGGCGTTACAGAACCTGGATGCAAAAAGCCTCCTTGCGTGTGGGATGGTGTCTGCTGTCCATACCTAGGTGTCTGTGTCATATGTGGAGTATGGTAGGGAGTCATAAAAGGTGTTTGTCCAGATGGAGTGTATGGCTGAAAAACACAATTTTAACAATTAATAGCATTCTCTTTTCACTGAAAAGAGGTTGATAAATTCTAATCTGTACTATAAATGCATTTACTTCATCTATATGCAACAGTAATTACTTGAGGCTGACTTACGGTGTTTGGATAAGTATGAACATTGGCTCCATAAGTACCGCCACCAGGAGTGTGAGGATAATGTGGCGTCTGGCTTGCAACCTGAGACAGACTATGCAACATGTGTGTTGGCATATTCTGAGCAACCCTCTGTATTGCTTCTGGGTTCATGCCTGTGCAAGTAAAACACAAATAAAGAATTGTATGTACTTTGGTTTTTGAAGGTAAGATTTAGGAGAATTGAGTGCATTTTTAGTTTTAAAGAAGCTCAACCAACCAGCAATATTAATGTTTGGTGTCTGGTAAGGTGTTCTGTTGGTTGCAGCACCACGAGGTGTACTTGGTGTACCTGGTACTGGATCTCTGAAGTGTTCTTTAAACCAACGGAACAATGAACCTAGTGAATCAAAAATCTGCTGTCTAAATCGAAATCCTTCCGGAGTCACAGTCACATACTCATGCCGACATCTTGTTCTTGGTAGGTATGACAGCAAAAATTTTCCAGGATAGCTCTGTAGAAAAAGATGCAAATTACACTACTTTACAGGATTATCAGAAATAGCCACTCCCTGAAAACATTTCATAGTTCTTTACTATATTGCTTTATAAATTTATTCTGCACACATTCATGGAACAACTGTAAGATCTGCACACAGAAACATGCTGTAGACTTCCTTATGTTTACATAAGAAACTGTACAGGTCACACAGGCACTGAACAGCTGCAACTAACGAGTTACACTTTTGATTATATTGGAAGAGGGAGATCACTATCAATGACAAAGACCAGATTAAAGAAAAGACTAAGCAATGATTAGAAAATCTAATGAGGCAAATCGTACACATTAGAAAAAATAGCAGAGCAATTGGCGTTTGACAGAGGAGACAGTGGGATACTGTTAAGACATGAATTTCAAAATGTCAGTAAAGTCAGTAATCAAACAAATAATTTTGCATAAGAACTAAAAAGTGGAACTAGTATGTATCACAGCAAACTATCACCAACCAACATTATAGTCTCACCAACTACATAAATGATTTAACTGAGATTCCAGTGCCCACAATATATGTAAAATTAAATTTTCAGTGCTTTTAATTTACACACACATAGCACATATCTACATCTGTACTCTGCAAACCATTGTGAATTGCATGGCAGAGGGCACACATTAGGATTTCTTCCCATTCCATTCACGTATGTTGTGCAGGAAGAATGATTGTTTAAATGTCTCTGTGTGTGCAGTAATTATTCTATTCTACACAAGTGATTTGTAAGTGATCTCTTTTGTAGACTGATTGCATTTCCCCAGTATTCTACCAATGAACCAAAGTCTAGGACCTCCTTTACCCACAACTGAGCCGATATGATTATTACATTCATTATCCTTACAGAGTGTTACATCCAGGTATTTGTATAAGTTGGCCAATTCCACCAGTGATTCATTGCTATTATTGTCATAGGATACTACCTTTTTTCGTTTTGTGAAGTGCAATTTTACATTTCTGAACATTTAAAGCAAGTTTCCAATCTTTGCACCACACTGAAATCTTATCTAATCTGACTGCATATTTATGCAGCTTTTGTCATGTAGTACTTCATCACAGGTAACTGCATCACCTGCAAAAAGTCTGAGTGTACTATTAACATTGTCTGCAAGGTCATTAATATACATCATGAACAGCAAGGGTCCCCACACACTTTCCTGGGGCACACCTGAAGTTACTTCAACATCTAACAATGCCTCTCCATCCAACATAACATGCTAAGTCCTTCCTCCCCTAAAAGTCCTTAATCCAGTCACAAATTTCACTTGATGCCCCCATAAGATCGTACTTTTGACAATAATAATAATAATAATGAGCGTATGGCATTGGTGGCCGGGAGACCCCTAGCGGGGTGGTTCGGCCACTGCTCCACAAGTTCTTTAACGCCACTACGGCGACTTGCGAGTGAATGAGGATGAAATGATGATGAAAGACAGGCAGAGAAACTCCCTGACCCCACTGGGAATCGAACCCAGGACCCCGTGCGCGGGAAGCAAGAACGCTACCACAAGACCACAAGCTGCGGACACTTTTGACAATAAGTGCAGGTGTGACACTGAGTAAAATAACAACAACAAAAATTCATTAATGTGACTGCTACAATATTTAACCAAAATATGGCATTCCAAATAACTACTTGGTAAAAATAGGTCAGGCACTAAAACACTAAACTGTCAAGAACTGAGTACACAGCAACAGTATCCAAAAATTTTACCAAAAACATGTTCTACTCATTAGGAAAATACACACTTAGACTTGAGCTCATGTGTTCAGCCACTCCATGTAAAAGGTGTTTTTTTTCATACCTTGGAGGCACTGGTAAAGTAATGAATTTTAGAGGGGTTTTTCTTCTTCTCTTCCTTCAGAAGCTCTTCTGCTTTGTCCTTCAGACCTTCAGTATCTCGGTAGTACTTAAATGATAATAAGTCTCGAGCGTGTGCAGCCATTGGATTGACATAACGGGCTATGATTTCATCCAAATCTTCAAATTCTTCATTGCCAATCCAAAGTGACTGACCCAAACTAAATGCATTTTCCTTTCCTTCTTCCCTTACATCTATGTGCTGGTAGACTCCGTCAGTCACTTTCCATGTAACTGTGAGATGATCTGCACCCTATAAAGAAGGAGCCACAGACACAATGTCATAAGCACTAACACACAAATGAATGAACAGCTTTACTTCTTCGCAAAAGAATGTAACATACTTTACTTGAAGGTCGAACTATTACTTCACCCTGATCCATCTGATTCATAATTTCTTCTGCTTCCTTGAAAGAAATATTATGGAAAGAAGGATGGACAATAACACGTTTTATGTATGTTTGCCGCTGTTTCATCTTTTTAGCTTCCTCTTCTGCTTTCAGATCTTTATCTTCTGCTTCATTATCATAAAAGGGATCTTTAGGAGGCCTAATAGATAAGAAAGCACCAGTGTAACAAAACTGCTGAGATATGAACAAAAGTACAAATTTAAGAATTTAATTAAATTAAAAATGCATATGTCAAATGAGACTAACCCCAATATGGACTAATAAACAATTAACACTGAAGCCACTTCAACTAATGTCAAACACAACAAGATCAAGGTAATGCATTTTAAAGTGAACTGCATTAAACACAATTTTTCTGAGAACAGCAGCTTACCTCCATTCATGATTTTTGTCAGCAAGGTCAGAGCTTTTTGATGTACATTCCACAGAAAATCGCTCCACATCAATTTTAATTACCCGGCAATGTATGGTTTGTCCTCTTGTAACTCGCTCTTCTGGATTGCTCACATGCTTATCAGAGAGATTTTTAATGTGAACATAACCAGAAATACCATTGTCTAGTCGTAATCTTACTCCTGTGGCTTGGCCAGGGCAACCTCCAGCATCAAAGTGATTCCACACCTAGAAAAATAAGTCATGATTTTTTGTGGAAACAGTACCAATGATAAAAAAGTGAATGTAGAAAGAATGAAGAGAAGAAGAAAAGGAAGACAGAAGGAAGGGGGTCATTGTACATCACCAGTAACTACTCCAGCTACCTCAAACATTTATGGCTCTGCTAATGCAGCATTTATTATATCTGTATTGTAAAAAGAAAATTTGTTTGGTTTAAATTTACAATGGGACAGAATGGTCAACATGTATGTATCTTTAGGAGATGAAATTACAAATATTGTGGACAGACACATTTAAACACAGAAAAACTGACTAGGGTTTTCAACTGTTGCTTCCTTCTCCATGGAGGAAAGAGGTATCAGTTGTAAAGAAAATATGTGTTCTTGCATTTGTTTAAGCTTACAGCATTTGGGTCAGTATATGTCTGTGAAAATAGTGGAGTAGGACAAAGGTGCATTGACAAAGTCTTGCATTTGGGTCTTCTACAGAATTATGACTCATCTGGCAAGGGACTAAGAGTACGTGTCATATGAAAATAGGACAAGCGTATTTCATACATGTATAGTATGCCAGATTACCACTTTGATTTTGGTGGTAATGGTTGTAAGTAAAATAGTCCACATTTTTGGGAAGGATAATAAATACCCAAATCCCTGGCAAAAGATATGGTAAGCTGTTCATCTGCGGTGGTAGTGAGTGTCGATGGGGTGTTCCTTTTGCAGATGGTTATGGAGAGTGATGGGGTTTGAGAATTTGGGGGACTGTAAGGACATGGTATGGGAGATCTGTTTGTGCATTAGGTTTGGAGGGTAATACCTGTCTGTGAAGTATAAGGATAGAGTTTGCTTACAACTACCTGGGTGGTCGAAAGTATGAGACACACATTTAGTTTGGAATTAATGGTTGCTGTAAAAAGTTGGGTACTGTTGATGGTAATGCAGTTGATAAGGACACACTTTCAAGAAGCTATCAGGGGGGGGGGGGGGGGGGAGGAGGAGGAGGAGCTCAAAGTTCAGGAAGGTGGCTTAGATTTGATAAGGTCCAGTTGAGGTGGATGGGAAAGAACAGAAGATGCTGCAGCTGTGGGGAATAAAGATAATATGTCTTGTAATGTCTTGTTACATTCCATCCTGGATTTTCCATTGTTTGATAATATGTCTTGGTGTTATGTCTAATAATGAAGGTTAACCACATAAGGAGTTAAAGAATGTAAGTGGCTAGATGAGTTTCCTATACATGGGTGGCATATGACAGTCCATGCCAGTACTCATGGTTGTGTCGTACACCTAGTTTGTATACCTTCCCTTGAGAGGAGAAGCAGTTATACCTGGGGATGAAATTGGTTAGATGTGGAAGTAGGGACAGGAAACAATGGTTTTATTTTACAGGTGAATTCAGTGTTAATTTTTTCCAGTTTTGGTGTTTTTTTCCCCCTGATTCAATGTTACTTTTTGCCAGATTCACTGGTACTTTTTGCCAGATTCCTTGTTACTTTTTCCAAGTTTGTTGACATTTTTGCCATATTCATTATTTTTTGCCACATTCAGTGAAATTATTTTTACCTGAATTTTTTGCGAAATTTGGAGTTGTTTATTTTACCAAATTTGGTGTTGTTATTTCATTTTTTTGTAAAATTGAGTTTGGATTTTTTTTGCCCAATTCAATGTTTTTCATTTTTCATTTTGCAAAATTCAGTATTTTCTTTGCCAAATATGATGATCTTTTTTTGGCAAATCCTCCATCGTCTATCGCCAAGTTCTGCATTTTTGCTCAATGTGATGTTTTTCTGCCAAATTTGGTGTTGTGTGTGAGCCAAATTCACTGTTACTTCTTGCCAATTTTGGTATTTTTGCCAAATTGTGTGTTGATGTTTTTGCCAAATTCAGTAATTTTTTCCCTGCCAAAAAGTATTCTATATTCTGGACATCTGTAGCTGTTGAGGGACATGGTGTTAAGAAGAATTTTGCTGACAGCTGGTGAAATTGTTGTTTTATTAATGTACAGCCAGTTTTGCAGCCTAAAGTCGCATCATCCGGTGCAACACCTGCAAAGATGATATCATAAGGCAGAACAATCGAAGATGCTTTGCAATTTCTTGCAAATCTGGTGTTTTCTTTGCCAAATTTGGTGTTTTTGACAAATCCAATGCTTATTTATATTTCAGTGTTGTCCTTCCCAACTTCAGCGGATTTTGTCAAATTTGTTTTTTCATGCATACATTGTTTTTTCCCCATTTTTTTGATGTTGTTTTTGGCAAAACAGGTCCTTTTGTCCAAATATGGTGCTACTTTCATCAACACATCAAAGTTCATTATGTGTGAAATGAACTGTTATTTTAAGATTATACATAAACATCAGCCTTCGAGAGATTAGAAGTCAAAATGGAATTTTAACATACATTAACCATCAGTTAAGAATATTAGTAAACTGCCGTCCTCAGAATAATAAGATTTCTGCATAGCAAAATTCCAGATGTACCGAATCTCATAAAATATCCAATTTTGCATTAAATAGCCGATTTTGTGATATTGCCCCAGAAAATGCTAATTTCATGTTTTTTTCATGCTATCACTTTTGAAAAATTTTCTTTTACCTCTATATACAGAATGAGACAGTGGGTTTGAGTCACAAGGATGTTGCGAGAGGTAGTATTTATAGTGGTAAGACCATGGGTGCACTGTGCACGCCTGGCCAAATAGTGCTTCACAAGCACTCCTACCATGCACCTGACTAGCGCTCCAAGCAAAGGGGCGAGTGGGGCTGAAGGGTGAGGAGGATGAGGAAAAGATTGCAGCCAAATGCCACTAGTGCAAGGTAGTGGGCTTGTCACAGTTTGCTATCAATAGCGTGTGTGTTAAATTAGATTTACATTCTGAGTTAGGAATACCATGGCATCTACACATATGGTGTCTACACATGTGAATGGAATTCTTGTTACTTTTTGTATAATTCAAAAGCCATGCAACATGCTTAAAATGCCACTGCACTATCATGAGCCATAAAAACTTTCACTGTAACATTGTTACAACACCAACCATACAGACGGTAAGATTCACGTCTCTTCAGACGAATGAGTGTGATTGCTAGCTACACTGGAGGCTGTCATTAGGAAAAAAATTGAGTTAAGGGTAAATTGTGCAACGACAAAATCTTTTAAGGTTGACGTCACCAATTATTTGAATTCATTAAGTCTTAACGCAAGGAGTGGATCATTTGGTAATAGATATGGCAGGCATGATTGATGTTATCAAACCAAAATAAATCCTATAGAAAAACCAGCTTCAAGTTCATGAAATGGAACACTTCCTTAAACTTAAGGCTGCCATCTGTGTAGCAGACATGACTGACTGTTTCAATAATTGAAACATTTCATCGTGAGTTTTCAAAAATATTCCAAGATATTGCACGACTCAATTCAGATTTCAATTTATTTGTCAAACCATTCTTCCTTTTGATTGTAAATGTATCTTATTACTTTTATCTTGAGCAGATAGACATCCACTGATAAAATGTTTAAAAGAAACACTATTGATAAAATCCTGCTTATAGAACTATGCTGCCATATTCTGTGGAATAGTCGCACTGTGTTGCAAACAAGTTTTCTGCTTATGCAGCCTCACTCACACACCCGCTCAGAACAGCACAGTGGTGGGTGGATGCTAGAGCACCGGCTGCGCTCACAGAGCGCGAGTGCGAATCTTGGCCAGGCCTGGTATAAAGAGCTGTTGTCAACAGTAACACGACAGATCCAGGTGGCAATGGGAAGTGGATGGTTGAAAGATACCTAAGGGTTGGTCTGTGTCACTGATATGGAAACTAAGCTGTGGGTAATGGGCTGAAGGTGTTGGTCAACAAGATCTGAGATTTTTTCCACATAAGCACAGAAAGCGTGTAGAAAGAGTGTGTGTGTGTGTGTGTGTGTGTGTGTGTGTGTGTGTGTGTGTGTGTGTGAGATGGGGAGGCTGTGGGGTGGAGAGGGAGAGAAGTTCTGCTGGGACGGACCTAAGGATTTGGCTGAAAGAATCAGAAAGTTGGAGGATCACTACATAATATGGTAGCATGCAAATTTCAGTGAAAATTGAAATTCCTGCATTATGATTGTTCTGCCATCTTCATTTGGAGCTATCTTCCTGGATTTGGAAATTTTATGCCAAAAGAATGTGGCTGTAAGTTTGTTTGGTTTTCTTGGTGGTCAACGATATTCTACACAGAAAGACAAGTACTTTAAGTCCAAACTCAAGGGTAGAAGTGAGTTAAAATGTGAACATCCCATATCCAGAGTCATATACAGCCTTTTAAAGTTTTGGTTACTTGACAACCAACAGCTGTTAAGTACTTGAAAAAATTTATCATTAAAGATAAGCTGTTAATAATAAACATATCTATCTGCTGATTTCGGTCATAGCCCACCATCACAGGATATAAGGCGAAAACTGATCAGGTAATGGCATATTTCATGTTCCTTTTAGGCTCATACAACAAAGTTGACGCAGCTTGTGGACTTTCACTATGTGACCTTTGATGTATGATGTCCTAAAGAACAGACATGACGCATTCATATAACTGACACGCCTTGATGGACTATGAATCCACAACCATCAATGCAGATGCAAATTTACATTCAACCTTCAGCGAGAATCTAAAATTAGTGAGCATGGAGAACATGGACTGAGGATAAGTGGTGGCACTAGGTGGGATTGTGAGTTGGCTAAGTAGTGTGCTGAAATAGTCAGTGCATTTGCACTGTGACCTGGTGGTGAATTGGTTAATGCAACTGCCTAGAAAGCAAATAGGAGATCCCAGGTTTGTGTCCCGCTCTGGTACAAATTTTCACTTATCACCACTGATTCTGCATGAAGTTCCGATGCAGCTGATATCATCCGTTCTTTCCCTTTCCTTTCTCCCTCCACCATCTTCAGTTTACATAATATGTATCACAGCTGTGGATTCTATGTGGTGTCTGTTCTTTTGGGCATGTCTGAAAGAACATACACCACACATTCATATAATTCATAATAAACAACTGATGGTTAATAATGCATTTGTTCAAAAACATATGTGGTTGTTTCAAGGGGTGCTACATCTTTACCAGATACCATCAGAAGTATATCAACAAAAGAATCGACTGACAATTACTGCCATTTATTTTTTTACATTTTCTAGCATAACGAAAGGGTCAGTAATAAAAATATGTAGAAACTGGGACTTTTATATCCATATGACTACACTGCAGTTAACACTTACGTGCCTGGCAGAGGTTTATTGAACCACCTTCAAACTATTTCTTTACTGTTACACTTTTGAACAGCACACGGGAAACATGAACACTTTAATTTTCCCAAGCAAGCTCTGGTTGCTCTTAGTTTCTTATAATGATCATTTCTCCCTTTGTTGATGGGTGCCAGTTCTACCAAAAAAATATTTTAATTCCAAAATGTTTCATATTTATTCCTGAAAAGCAAATTTTTTTCTTAAAGCGGGATTGCTTAAAACCAATTTTCAATAACACAGCTCTTATGGCAGCTACTTCTCAAAATGGACACCACAATTGTTGAGGCATTTATCATAATGGTGCATTATCAATTGTATGCCCAGAATCTGCTACCAATGTCCAGAGCCACGAAGTGAATTCAGTCTGTGCCTCACTGTCGTTGCAGAAACTTTTTCCTGCCAGAAAATGCTTCACAAGATGGAAGAGATGAAAATCACTTGGGGCAAGGTCACGACTGCAGGGTGGATAGTCTATGATCTCCAATCCAAACTGATTCAATTCATTTTATGTGGTGTTGGCTGTATGGGGTGTTGCATTTTCATGCAAAGTGTAATTGTCTGACAATACCGATCAGCATTTATGGTCTCCCTTTGTGGCAAAAACTTGCACAGGAGCATACCACATCAATCCCAGAAGACAGTGCACATACTTTTTTTGACAGAGGCACACCTTGAATTTGGTCTTCACAGGTGCAACAATATGCCGCCATGCATGGGTTGTTGTTTTGTTTATGGGGTGGCATGCAACACCCATGTTTCATCCCCAGTGACAACATGGTTGAGATACTTGTTACCTTTCTGCGCATACTGATGTAGGAATGTCAATGCTGTGACCAGACTTTGATTTTGTGTGATTTGTTACATGCTTTGGCACCCACCTCGCACACACTTCATCAAAATCAATGAGAGAGAAATTCATGCAACAAATTGATGAGAAAGTTCTGAAACTGTGAAGCGCTTGTTCTGCAAAATTGCTTATCACACACTTTCTGCCCATTCCAGTGTCACCAGGGTGGTCGGCCACTATGGTCTTTGTCATGAATATTGGTTTGTTCTTCAGCAAATTGCCTGGAGTATCATCTGACCATACTGTCACTCAATATCGTGTCTATACACATGGGAAATTGGCGATGCATTGCTGCTGGAAATTTCTTCTGAGTGTGCAAAAACTGGATAACTACATGAGACTCACAGTTGGTGAGAGACATTATCAGAGCAGGCATTTTATTTTAGCACTGTGCAGTAACCACTGCTGTCACAAGACAAACTGCACTGCATTATCACTACATACCTCCTATCTACAAACATGTGCATTCCTATCCGATTACTCATGCCATTTCTGGACATGATCAGAACTTATTTTCTGATGTACCTCGTACATTTAGTTTCAATTGGCTTCAAAGTTCTTGAGCACACTCCCCGAAGCAATCAGCCTCATTCATGTGTTTGTCTAGTTCCACTAGAGGACATTTACCAGAATGGACAGCGATTTTGTATGGCTACAGTGTCTGTTTTCTGTGTGGGGCAATGAATATATCCAGCTGCCAATTTTTTGCTGGCTGGTTCTGGCAGAAGACATGTAATCAATAGAGTGGGAGTTACTTAGAAAATGGAAAATAAATTAGGCTGCTCTGCAAAGTTATACAAGTTCTCCATGTATGTCCTTTTTTTATTTTATCTTCCTCCACACAATTCCCATTCCCCAGAACATATAAATTAATAGTCACCAGTTGCAGCACATTCACAGTGATAGAGAAAGTATTTATTTTATTTTAAATCCAGTCTCACACCACAAATGTTCATATATTATTAATTTAATTTCCTCAAAGTCTCAACTTATGCATTGCAATGCGTGTTCACAGTACTCAAAATTGTAACTTTTTGACAAAGCTTGTACAGCTAATTATTATGACTGCAAGGAGACAATATGTATATGAAGATGGTGACTGTTGACTGAAATTAGTAAGCTGATTTGTTGCCCATGACTGGATTGACAATAAAAACAAACAAATTAATAGCTTCCCGGGAAAATAACAGAAACAATATAGTTATCTGAAGAGATTTATCTGTTGTTTAATGTCTTTTGTGTGTGAAACAACAGCAGAAGGTGAATTAACACAAACAGACTCTTTGGAGTGCTCATAATGATAATGAAAATAAAACACAAGACTACTAACATTTACTTACAAAAATATTTTGTAAAAAAAAAAAAAAAAAAAAAACACCTGGAAAGAACAGAGAACTAAAGATCATACTACAAGACCAAAAAATAAACTAAAGATCATACAATAAGACCAAAAAATAAGGATGATCAGTTCATTTCAAATATAGTGATGTTAATGGGAATAGCTACAACCTCAAAAGGGACAAGGAATAAATATGTGATGAGATTCCTGTGGTTATGAAGAGCTGAAAACCAATTCCAAGAGTTCCTGAAAATGTGCATGGACTAGCACACCTGCTTCTGCAACAGCTGGAAAGAGTCTTAACAGTTTGATGCATTCACATATGTATCCTTATGTATTTCATTTGACATCACAGCCAATATAAATCTTTTACAGGCAATTGTAATATAACCGTCACCTCTCAGTGGATGCCACAGAACAGCACATCAAAACACGCCACAATGCTTTCCAAATGGTGGCATTTACCAAACTGACAACAGAACAGGTCAGAAGACACTGTCACACATTAAGCTTTCTTTGGAACAAGGTTTAGACATTAACAGTGAGTGGATACCTACATACATTAAAAGTTAACCTATTGTCGCAGCACATACTCATGTTACAGAATGGGCTTTAGGGCTTTTGTGTCTGCTTTTTATTGCTTGTTTTGTTTTTGTGACACACTACAAAGAATGCATAAGGACTTCATGTGTTTCTTAATGCAGTTCCCCCATGAAAAATATCAAATATGTGAAAGTGAAAAATAATTTAGATTTTACCATACCTGGATAAAGAAAAATCCTACATTATGCATAAATAATAATAATCATCATCATCATTTAAGATTGATTATGCCTTTCAGCGTTCAGTCTGGAGCATAGCCCCCTTATAAAATTCCTCAAAGATCCCCTGTTCAGTGCTAACATTGGTGCCTCTTCTGATGTTAAACCTATTACTTCAAAATCATTCTTAACCGAATCCAGGTACCTTCTCCTTGGTCTACCCCGACTCCTCCTACCCTCTACTGCTGAACCCATGAGTCTCTTGGGTAACCTTGCTTCTCCCATGCGTGTAACATTCCCCCACCATCTAAGCCTGTTCGACCTGACTGCTACATCTATAGAGTTCATTCCCAGTTTTTCTTTGATTTCCTCATTGTGGACACCCTCCTGCCATTGTTCCCATCTACTAGTACCTGCAATCATCCTAGCTACTTTCATATCCGTAACCTCAACCTTGTTGATAAGGTAACCTGAATCCACCCAGCTTTCGCTCCCATACAACAAAGTTGGTCGAAAGATTGAACTGTGCACAGATAACTTAGTCTTGGTACTGACTTCCTTCTTGCAGAAGAGAGTAGATCGTAGCTGAGCGCTCACTGCATTAGCTTTGCTACACCTCGCTTCCAGTTCTTTCACTATGTTGCCATCCTGTGAGAATATGCATCCTAAGTACTTGAAACCGTTCACCTGTTCTAACTTTGTTACTCCTATTTGGCACTCAATCCGTTTATATTTCTTTCCCACTGACATTACTTTCGTTTTGGAGATGCTAATCTTCATACCATAGTCCTTACATTTCTGATCTAGCTCTGAAATATTACTTTGCAAACTTTCAATCGAATCTGCCATCACAACTAAGTCATCCGCATATGCAAGACTGCTTATTTTGTGTTCACATATCTTAATCTCACCCAGCCAGTCTATTGTTTTCAACATATGATCCATAAATAATATGAACAACAGTGGAGACAGGTTGCAGCCTTGTCTTACTCCTGAAACTACTCTGAACCATGAACTCAATTTACTGTCAACTCTAACTGCTGCCTGACTATCCATGTAAAGACCTTTAATTGCTTGCAAAAGTTTGCCTCCTATTCCATAACCTCGTAGAACAGACAATAACTTCCTCCTAGGAACCCGGTCATATGCCTTTTCTAGATCTATAAAGCATAGATACAATTCCCTGTTCCACTCATAACACTTCTCCATTATTTGCCATAGGCTAAAGATCTGGTCCTGACAACCTCTAAGAGGCCTAAACCCACACGGATTTTCATCCAATTGGTCCTCAACTAATACTCGCACTTTCCTTTCAACAATACCTGAGAATAAATAAGAACACAAATAGATAAAACATGTTTTTACAATGAAAGCTGTTTCAACACTGAAGACGTAAGCTCTACCGAAGGAGAGTAACACACTTTTTTTGATATTATTTGTTAATCAAGATGTAATAAAATGCAGATAATAAAGTAAATAGGTGCTGAGTAGTGCCTACAAAATACTGTTTGACGTGTTTATTTGGATGTATTTTCTTGAGTAATTAAATGCTGATGTTTTGAAATATTTGGATGAAACTTTTCCTATTCTTTTAGTAGGCAGTAATATGAAAAAATTATGATGTGTCCTTTGCCAAAACCCTCACCTCTTCACCCCTGCACCTGTCATTTTTTATTTTGCTTTCCCCATTAATAAACTCTTATCATCATTGCTAGTCCGTTAATCTATGTTCCTCTTTCCTGTCAGGTGGATGATCCCTCATGATCCATTAAATTTCTGGCAAGCAGCTGTACAAATTTCATTGCTGCTATTCATAACCTAATCTTTATCATTCTGTACTGGGCTGAGTGATAAGACATTAACTGGAGTTACGACCCGTATGATGATACTACCAAACACTTACAGGACAAAAGTCGTGGGATAGCGATATGCACATATACATACGGCAGTAATACTATGCACACACAGTATTAAAGGACAGAGCATTGGCAGCGCTGTCATTTGTACTAACATGATTCATGTGAAAAGGTTTCCAATGTGATTATGGCTGCATGGTGGGAATTAATAGATTTTAAATGCAGAATGGCATTTAGAGTTAAGAGGCTTGGGACATTCCATTTCAGAAGTCATTAAGGAATTCAATATTCTGAGATCGGTGTCAGAAGAGTGCTGAGAGTACCACATTTCAGGCATTACCTCTCACCACAGACAATGCAGTGGCTGACAGCCTTCACTTAATGATCGAAAGCAGAGGCATTTGTGTAAAGTTGTCAATGATAACAGACAAGCAACACCTGCAGAAATTGATGTGTAATGTACGAAAAACATACCAGTTAGGACAGTGCAGTGAAATATGGCTTTAACGGGCTATGGGAGCACATGACTGATGTGAGTGATTTTGCCTACAGCACCTCTACTGAGCTCATGACCACACTGGTTGGACCCTAGATGACTTGAAAACTGTGGCCTCATCAGATGAATCCCGATTTCAGTTGATAAGAGTTGATGGTAGTGTTCGAGTGTGGTGCATACTCCAAGAAGCCCAAGTTATCAACAGGGCACTGTGAAAGCTGGTGGTGGCTCCATAATAGTATGGGCTGTTTTTACACGGTATGGGCCGATCCTCTGGTACAAACTAACCAATCACTGACAGGAAATTGTAATGTTTGGCTTCTTGGAAACCACTTGCAGCCATTCATGGGCTACATGTTCCCAAACAACGTTGGAATTTTTAAGCATGACAATGCGCCATATCCTCGGGTCACTATTGTTCATGATTGGTTTGAAGAACATTCTGCAAAATTTGAGCAAATAATTTTGCTACCAAAACTGCTTGACATGAATGCCATTGGACATTTATGGGACATAACTGAGAGGTCAGTTTGTGCACAAAATCTTACACTAGCAACATTTTCTCAATTATGGATGGCTTTAGAGGCAGCACAGTTCAATATTTCTGCAGGAGACTTCCAACGACTTGTTGATTCCATGCCACGTAGAGTTGCTGCACTACAGCGGGCAAAAAGAGGTCCAACATGTATTAGGAGGTATCCCATGACTTTTGTCACTTTAGTGTGTAATGGTACGGCTCTGCCATGTTCCTTGGCAGTCCAATGATGTCAAGTGCAAATTGAGCTTAACACACAGATTCTGTGTCTGTACCGACATTACCTCTGAAAGTTCCGGAAAATCATTCTTCAAACAGAAAGGGCACTGCCAGAGTCCAGTTTCATCATTACGTACTGGGTTTGCTTGGTCCAACTGGTCTCCTTGAGGTTTCCTGTGCGTAATGCCTGAAAAATGTAAGTAAACAAACTCTCTTCATGGAACACAAAATTGGTAAATATTAATTACTAGGGGAAATTCAAATCATGTAAATGATGAAACTGATATACCAAAATTTGGCAATGCAGTACACAGTAGTAACATAAAGAATAATATTCATTTTCCAAAAATAAGGACTAAAAATGTAACAGTTGATAATATGTAATTTCAGAAATATATGACCAAACTACAAATTAATGTACCTCTCTTTAGTTATTGTATTACAAGAGGGTACCCAAACAAAACCGGAGTTATTTTTTAAAAGCTGTATATTTTCAAATCGTTACAAAGTAATCTTACCCATTCAAAATACTCTCCATTACAACCAATACATTTGTCACATTGGTGCTTCCACTGTTCGAAACATTCTTTGAAGTCATTTTTAGAAATGGCTCACAGTTTCTCACTCATTTTCTTTCTCGACTTCCTTAATGCTGTCAAACCAGTGTCCTTTCATGCCCCTTTTAATGCATGGGAATAAGAAAAAGTTGTACGGTGCCAGGTCAGGCGAGTAGGGCGTATGGGGGCAGCTGAAACATGTCATTTTTAGCCAAAAGCTGTCTAACAGAGATGGCTGTGTGTGTGTGTGTGTGTGTGTGTGTGTGTGTGTGTGCGCTTGTGTGTGTCTGTGTGTGTGTGCACCAGTAATAACCTTTGATAGAAAATCTGTATCAGTTTCAAGCCGTTGTTTCAAAGGACAATGTGTTTCAACTTGATGTTCCTTTTAATTGTCAGTCAGAATTCGAGGAACAAACTTGGTAGCAACCCTTTTCATTTCCAGTTCTTCCATTAGAAATTGCTGAGCCAAGCTCCAAGATAACCCACTATTCCCTGACAGCAGATCAACTGTCTGTGAGCACAAGCTCTCTAATTTTTTCAATATGTTCATCGATTTGGGCAGTTGACGGATGTCCAGAACGAGGTCTGTCATTAACTGACACATCGCCATTTTTAAATCGAGCAAACCACTAGTACATTTGAGTTTTTTCCATAGTGTCATCCTGGTAAGCTGTTTTCAACAATCAAACAGTTCCAGCAGCATTTTTACCAAGCAGAAAACAAAAGTTCACAGTTGCACATTGTTCGCATAAACTTACCATCATAAACAATGAAACAAAAACAAAACAGAGGTAGCAAAAACAATCACTGCAGCTGAATAGAACAAGCCAGGTCGACAACATAGGCAGCACTGAACTGGCGATGAGTTGTGCTATACACGCCTAGTGGCAGAAATGCATACTACACAAACTCTGCCCATGACAATATTATTCTGGTCTTCTTTTTGGGTACCCTCCCACATGTAATACATGGATATTTGTCAATAAATCCTATGGTCATAATAAGGATAAGGAAACCCAGAAGCTATATATCGGAATGTTTCAAGTTTCTTGTATGGAAATGGTCAAAACATCTTACAGCTACTTAATTTCCTTATAGTTCCTAAACAATTATGCAAAATATAATAACATAATTTTTTTATCTTTTCTCTTGTTCATGTATATCAAAATTTATGCAAAACTGGCTTTTACAGTTGCACAATTTGTCGTTAAAGAATAAGTGTACTGTTAAATGAGTGGAGAAACTATGGCTCAGAGCACAATGGGACATAACATCTGAAGTCATCAGTCCCCTAGAACTTAGAACTACTTAAACCTAACTAACCTAACGACATCACACACATCCGTGCCTGAGGCATGATTCGAACCTGCGATCGTAGCGGTTGCGCGGTTCCAGACTGAAGCGCCTATAACCGCTTGGCCACACCGGCTGGCGTGGAGAAACTATCAATGTGGCATTAGCATGACTGTTAATAATCAGTTGGACATGATATTCTTTTTCAACTGTTTTTGCAGAATAAATATCTCGCTAACACAGCCGTTACTCCAGTTACCC